>NC_047674.1:18383211-19124461 GCF_011762505.2 Arvicanthis niloticus | reverse complement strand
TGTCACGGAGGGACAGTAGCTAGAGAGTAATCATCCTTTGGGTTGTATCTCAGTTGAGCTATGCTTCAGTGGGTGGTTTCCTATGCATTCTGTCCCTGGCTTTGCTAATTATCTCATGAACACCATTGAGAGCCCTAGTAAAACCTGGAGGCTGAGACCCAGGCCCCTCTCAGGTCCCCAGATGTCTGCCTTGCATACTTAACATGAGTGTGCAGAGAGGCGGTTTGCTCAGAGGGCCTGTTGCCTTGGAAACAGTATGCACCATCCTCCCACTTTCTAGATAACCCCCCCCCCCCCCCCGCAATCTCTGACTATTGGTAACTATTCCGTGGGGGTTGGAGGGAGCAGCCAGAGTTGAGGTTATCCCCTTAGGGAGGTTGACTAGCTACCCAATTACCTTCACTGCTGCCCCTCAGTCCTCAGACCCCAGAGGTCTCAGATTGTAAGAGATCAGAGACTGTGATGCCCCCCCCACCCCCCAGTGGGGGACAGTAAGGGTTGGAAGTAAGTCTTGCTTTGACTGTATCTCACAGTCACAAGCAGTGCTGGGGCCTTTTGTCCTCAAGCAGGGACGTCCTAGATTTCCTTGTCAATCTCACTTCCAACCTTACTGCTCCGTCCTATGCTTCTGAGAGTTCGGTTCAACAGTTCAGAGTGTTGGGTGGTGGGCAGCTTTTTGCCAGGGAGTGTCCACAGAGGTAAGCAAGAGTCATGATTAAGCGTAGGGAAGATAGATGTATTCTATTTTTTCCCTCTGAAGAGTTTGATAATTTTAGACCAGGAAATGAACTGACAGGAAGCGGATTCGCAGGAAGAACAAACTAAACTTTGTATATGCATCAACGCAGGAGCCATATATAAAATCTGAGACTTAAAAGGAAGGCCAGATAGCTGAAGCTTACATAGTATAATGAGCTGTGGAAGAAACGGAGACTTGAGGCTGCTGGCGAGGGAGCCATGCTGGCTAAGGAGGGGTGGTGAGGCTCCGGGGAAGGTTAACATCTGCAGAGAATGTGTTCCCAGCTAATGATTACCTCTGGGGAGACTACCCAGGGTAAGCCGTGTGTCTGTGTCGGAGGGACAGGGCCTCTGGGCACTCCTCAGATACAGATGGATGTCAATTCCTTTCACAAAAGAACAGCTTTCAGAGGAGCCGGCATCTGCCCAGATCTGCAGAGGGCTGCACTTTCTCTATAACCAACAGGGAACCCATCAAAGAAATCTATTTAGAGTGGGATATTTTAATCTCCCTAATTATTCTACTATTCAATGTGTACGGTAACTAACCCAGCTGGGTAAGGTAGGGAGGTCCCCAATCCTTCCAGTCAAGAGTCCTAGCCAGAGCTATGCATGGCCTCTCTTCTGCACCCAGGGCCATTGCAATCTCAACTTCCGCTTGCTGGCCTTGCTGGCCTTTCTCACCACCCTTCGAGAAGCGTCTGTGCCCGTCATGGAGCTCCCTGGGCTAGCAGAGGTTGGCCGCAGGTGCAGGATGGAAGGCCTCAGCTTGTCCGTGATTTCTCTGTGCCTGGCAGGCTCTGGCTTGCAGTTTGCTTGTGCCCCCTCCCCCAATCCTGTTTCATTTCTTAGGTGGCTCTCCCAAGCTAGCTTTTCTGGTTTTCCAGAAGCACAAGAGCAAAAGAACAGCTACTGCATGCAGCTTCAACAGCTGGCTGCAGGAACGGCCCTAAAGGGAAGGCCCAGCCCACAGATCTGCTATTTTTACCCCATACTTTGTCCTCTACAAAGGGCTTTCAGGTTCATTGTCTCTTTTAATCCCTGAAGGCTGGTCACCTAGGATGACCTCAGGATGGATGTTCTATTGGGGGGCTGTGGCCCATCTATCTCTATTCTAGATCCAGTGGCTTCACCAACCCCTAGATACAGTGTGGCCTTGGAGGGTATTGTGGCCAAAGAGCAGTCTTTCCTGTCCCTAAGTTAGCCATCTTTCTGATGACTACTTGAGCATAGGAGTAGGCCAGTGCAGCACCTCTGGCTGTCTTGTTTGCAAGAGCCCTGAATGGCTTGTTCATGGAGGGAGCCTGGATGTTGGTGCCACCACACAGGACCTGTTGTAGAGTACAGTTGCAAAGCCATTGCAGTCCCCTGTCCCTTTGGCTAACAGCTGTCCTAGACCAGTTGTCTGGAGGCCAAGCCTAGAAGTGAGGTGCAGAGTGGCCAAGGTTTGATCTTGGGGGGTCTCCACTGAAGATGTGGGAACCCAGGGCATTTTCTGTTCTTTTCCTAGAGGTTGGGTTGGAGATTGCTAAACACTGGGGAATCAGACCACCCCGATGGGGTTCACCCCTACTCCCAAAGCCCAAGCCCAACCCTATACTATCACAAGGATCCTTTTACTGTGTTCAGATAAAGATTTGTCCTGAGTTACTAGACAGAGCTCCCAATGCCTCTAGAAAAAAGATTGAGAAATAAGACCAGTGTCTGGCTGGAAATAGAGGAAGGGTCAATCACCTGCTTATTTAAGGCCTATGGGGAAACGTCATCCTTAATATGTGTCATCGTCTCAAGGCTGGAAAGTTCTCTGGATATTGACATTGGACCTCTCTTGGCATTGTCTAACAGTGTAGAAAAACAGGGGTAATGGTGGGCACTAGAGTAGAGGTAGGAACAGGCCTGGGGACTTTTGTAACATCAGCAAGAATAGATAAGGGCCAGCCTGGGCTACGGTGGGAGAAAGGAGGTCATGCAGAGAGATAGTCCAGAGGTGGCCCTCAAATCCATTTCCAGGCAAAGTACTCACACACCATCCACCCACCCAGACGTGCGTGGCCTGACACCACAGAGGAACAGTTGAGCACAGTAGACTGCAGGCCGAGGCCACTTGGTCAGAGATAAGCATCAGGTCCACATCCTCAGGGCCTCCCAGAGCCCCTGCCTCCCACAGTCAGTGACCGTCTTGGTCGAGTACAGCAATTTCCATACCCATCTGTGTTTGGCTAATTTCCCTTGTCAGCCTGATTAGATTAATACACACTTAGGGGCGTTAATAAAGCATATCTTTGCATGCGTTTGTGAAGGTTTTCCCAGAGACGGAAAGCAGAGGGGGAGAGACCCACCCTGAATGTGGGCTGCACTGTCCTTTTGGGCTGAAGTCCCAGACTGAATAAAAAGGAGAGCGGAGGAAGCTGGCTGAGTGCCAGCATCCATCAGCCTGCCACTTGATCTCCCCATGTGGGCATGTACTGTGCAAGTCCACGCTGGGGTGGGCTGTGAGCTAAAACAAACCCTTCCTCGGGCTTATCAGGGGTCACAGCAATGAGAAATGTAACTAATACACGCCCCCATCACCCCCTCCTCATCCCAGTCCATTCTGTGCCTCCAGCTGAAGGGTTAGTTCATGTCACTCTTTAGCATTGCTCTTCCTTGGTGCCCTTTGCCCAGGACAGTGGCACCTTCCTACCA
Organism: Arvicanthis niloticus; assembly: GCF_011762505.2. Taxonomy (NCBI): domain Eukaryota; kingdom Metazoa; phylum Chordata; class Mammalia; order Rodentia; family Muridae; genus Arvicanthis; species Arvicanthis niloticus. Next base: position 19,121,038 of record NC_047674.1, on the reverse strand, counting down.
GATGCATCCTGGTTGCCATGAACTCCTTGGTCTAACGTCATCACTCAGGCCATCCCATGTGCCCTGTTTTATGTTTGAATGACCAGAGCAGCAGTCCTCAACCTTCCTAATGCTGCAACCCTTTAATTCAGTTCCTCAAATTGTGGTGACCCCCACTCAAATTGTGGTGACCCCCAACCATAACATTATTTTCGTTGTTACTTCGTAATTAATTGTAATTTTGCTACTGCTATGATTTATGATATATAAATGGTTTGGGGATGGAGGTTTGCCAAAGGGATCGGGAGCCACAGCTGGAGAACTGGAAGGTGATCAAGCTCATCCAAGAACAGGATCTCAATCCAGGCAATTCAATGTGTGTGTGTGTGTGTGTGTGTGTGTGTGTGTGTGTGTGTGTGTGTGTGTGTGTATGTGTGCTCAATCCAGGCTGATTGTTTTGGGGCTTCCAGGCAAGTCTCCATTTCTCTCTAACTGGGAGAGTGGTCCAAAGACTTGGGCAAGGCTTCTTCCTTCCAGAAAATCTGAATTGTCCTTCTGGCCACTCCCACACCCCAGGGCTTCTAGTCCAGCCAGAGGGATAAATTTACTTAGAGGAGGAAGAATTCAGAAGAGTGGTCCCCTCTGAGGCATCTCATTGACCATAGGGCTTCTGTTCACAGGAGGAACGGCCCCCTCGCCATCGCTCCAGGAAAGGGGGCTCCGTGGGTGGTGTGTGCTACCTGTCCATGGGCATGGTTGTTCTGCTCATGGGCCTTGTGTTTGCCTCGGTCTACATCTACAGATACTTCTTCCTTGCTCAGGTGAGGAGCCAGGCAGATGGGTGGGAAAGGAGTAGCTCCAAGAATGGGGGAAGGAAGTCTGCTGAGGGTGTGAAAACAGCAGAGAGCCAGAGCGTGAGGACCCCGTGAAGAGAGACAGTAAGAATCCCTAGCCCAGGCATGCCCAGAGAACAGCCCTCATTCCTTCCCAGTATCCCCTTGCTCAGGCTCAGGCCCCCTCGACCTCAGCACTTACACTGGAGAGCCAAGGATCCAGGTGACTGCACCCAGGCACCTCCATCCCTACCCCACCAGTGGCCAGTGTGACTCTGAAGCATCGTCACCAGAAGCTCTCAGCTCCAATAGAGAAGCTGGAGTTTATGATTCTCTCAGGAGCTCAGACACTGTACCTAGGGGGTCATACTTCAGAGATGACCTAACTGTTCCTTGCGTGAACATTTTGGTTTGAGCCCTGGGCAGGTTACATTTGGTTTACTGTGACCTGCTAGGTCTCCAAGGGAGCTCACTTATCTCCCCTAACACATACCCATTGGAGATCTAGGCCCAGAGCTGGACTGCCCAGAGCTGGGGAAAAGGAAGAGTCACCATACTTGAGTACTGAATTAATTCAGTTAAATAAGTAGATTGAGAGATTAAACATGAATGCATTGACAGGGAACCTTAGGGTGACTAAAGGCTAAAATTTCCAGTCATTGTGGACCTAACTGACCCCTGTGTTTCTTAAGCATTTAATGTCAGTTTTTTCCATAGTAGAAATTACCTGAGAGATTGTGCTCATGGGACTTTCCCCTGCAAACCTCCACTCCCACGTTTCTCTCACCTTAGGAACTTCCCTAAAAGCAGGGCTACTACACCCTCCAGGCTAGCCTTTTACCAGGGGTCTCCACCCTCTGGTGCAAGCCCCTTTCCTGGCCTTTTCCTGTGGTGGAGCTGCTCTGCCTCCTCTTCCCAGACCATAACTGTGCCTCACCCACCGGTACTTCCCAGGCCACGTGGGTGTTCCTGATTGTCCCTGGGACAGTGTGAGGAGTGCAGTCTGCAGTTAGCCTGACAGTCACATCGGGTCTGCTCCGGCATCTGGTCTACCTTGGGCTTCCTCAAGCCCTTAAGGCCCCAGTGTGGCCAGGATGTTTCATTATCCCAGCAGAATTTCTCCTCAGACTAAGAAGAGGACATTCTGCCTCTTACATGTCCTGTAGTCCTTGTGAGCCTCTGGGTCCCTGGGGAAGACACAGTGGGCACAGTGGTGGCCCCATGGCCAATTCTCACCAGTGCCACCATCTTGTTTCCCTGGATGATGGGCGAAGAAGCCGTCCACCGGTTGGGGGCAGTGGGCAGTGTTGTGTGCAGCCTCCGTGCCGGGAGTGGTGTGAGATTTATCCTTGGGTAGAGAGTGGGGATGACTCTTTGCCTTCTGACCTTATTTTTGTTGTTGTTGTTTTGTTTTTGTTTTTGTTTCGTGAGACAGTTTTTTTTTTTTTTTTCTGTGTAGCCTTGGCTGTCCTCAAACTAGCTCTTTAGACCAGGCTGGCCTCAAACTCAGAGATCCGCCTGCCTCTGCCTCCTGAGTGCTGAGATTAAAGGTGTGCACCACCACCGCCCGGCTTCCACCCTATCTATTACCCAAGTGTCTGCAGGTCTGCAGGTGGGAACCCCTGGTGGTGTCTCACAGGTCTAACCTGTCCACCCTTTGACTTGTCCCTCCTGCCTAGTCAAGTTTTCTACAGGGTCTGCTATTCTGTCCATCCACAGGACTAGTGGGTCCTCTTCTTATTTGCTTAGCCATTTCACAGAAGACTTTGAAGCCAGGGGGACCTTAGGGGTCATATGTGTTACAGATAGGAAAACTGAGGCTCAGAGAGGCCTTCCACCTAGGAACATGTTTATCCTGTCCTCTATTTGTGAGGCCGAAGTGCCTTTTCCAAGACCCAGCCTACCTCCTCACTAGAAGCTGTGGGCTCTGGTCTAGATCCCTTTCTGCTCTCCATTTCTGAGAAAGTCTTACACACACCCTTCCTGCTTCCTAGGTCTGAAGTAGGCAGAGAGCCATGTGGTCATATATGTTTCCACCCTGTGTGACTGTCTGTCTCTCCCCTCACCTTGTGCAGCTGGCTCGAGACAACTTCTTCCACTGTGGTGTGCTCTACGAAGACTCCCTGTCCTCCCAAATCCGGACCCGGCTGGAGTTGGAGGAGGATGTGAAGATCTATCTTGAGGAGAACTATGAGCGTATTAATGTCCCTGTGCCCCAGTTTGGTGGTGGGGACCCTGCAGACATCATACATGACTTCCAGCGGGTAAGGCTGACTCGGAGTATCCAATAGCTGGCTGGGATCTGGAGTAGGGCAGTAGAAACTGTTCTGGGGACCCAGAGCAAGGAGAAAGAGCACAAAGAATCCTTGGGTTGTGTGTAATCTGTACAGCAGGTCTCTTTGGTCACCTTGACTGGCCTTCAGATACTGCTTTTGTTATGAAGGCAGCACTGTGTGTTGTTGTCAAGAATAGAGTGAGGCAGGGGCGGACTGCTTTGCCCTAGGCCGTCTGACAGTTACAAGGGTTCACTGTCCCTGTGAGGCCAAGGGTCCTATGTCTGCTCTCATCTGTACACCCTCCGTCAGAGTGGGCAATTGAGTGGGTGTCGTATTTGTGTGAAACCACCCAGGTCGAATTTGGGCTCGCTGCCAGCGCTCCGGAAGGTTCCCTCTTGGGTTTTGTTTTGTTTTGTTTTCCCCGGTCAATTCCTTCCCCCATGAGGTCACCACACTCATCTCTGGCTGCTTTTAAGATCAGTGAGACATAGGTCCTAGTCTTCTTTCCTAGGCAGTCACCCTCCACAGCCTGCTCTCCCTTGGGTGTTCTGCGGCAGTGGCCCCTGAAACCTGGGGTATAGCATTTCTCCCTGAGGTGGCCACACTTGTAGTGAGGGAACTTGCTGGGGGCTAGCGGGTGGCCAGGAACATTGCCCCTGTGTCCCGTGAAGGTCATTTACCTCCTAGAAATTCGTAGCGGGATGTGATCATGTACTCTTACCCTTACTGCAGACCCTAGAAAGATTATCTGTAGATTATGGAGACATTCAAAGCGTGCTCTCTCATCTGTTTAGTGGCATGTCCACCAATCTGGAGAGGAGCAGGAGCCAGATATCCAGAAACTTGGGGGACACTACTTCAGAGGTCCCAGGCTCCATTGATGGCATGGTGGGATTAGGGCCTCTCTGGGCTGAAAGCCTTCAGCAGACTGGCCTGGTCCAGGCCTTCACCTTCTACAGAGACTGACGGATATCCCTTCCTTTCAGGGTCTCACTGCCTACCACGACATCTCCCTGGACAAGTGCTACGTCATCGAGCTCAACACCACCATCGTGCTACCCCCACGAAACTTCTGGGAGCTCCTCATGAACGTGAAGGTGAGCGCCATCTTGTCCCCACCTGTCCCCGCCCCTAGGGAGGCTAAGCCCAAAGGGGGAGTGTGGGACATTATCCCTGCACCCCCAGAAGATTCCTTCTCCACCATTCTCCATACACATCCCCAGAATCACTTCTCCTTTCCCTCTCCCCAACTCACAGGCTGCCCTGTGAGGCTTCCTTAGCACGCAGGCTCATGTTCCAGGTCAGTAGCAAGGGGAGGGGATGCAGACCCTATCACCACCTTAAGGTGGGAGGCCAGACATGTGCATATGCCAGAGCTCATCATAACGTAGGACAGGCTCTGGCCTCGGGTCAGAGGGCCTCTGGGAGTGAGAAGGTGGTGCAGCCAGAAGGTAGTCATTTCAGAGAGAGAAAGCAGGGATATGTGGCAGTGGGAAGGGCCTGGGTACTGACCCCGTGCTTTGAACCTTCCCTCCCCCCTTTGCAGAGAGGGACCTACCTGCCACAGACATACATCATCCAGGAGGAGATGGTGGTGACGGAGCATGTCCGTGACAAGGAGTCTCTGGGTTCCTTCATCTACCATCTGTGCAATGGAAAGGACACCTACCGGCTGCGGCGCCGGGCGACCCGGAGGCGTGAGTGACACATTTGTCTCAGGCTCCAGACTCTAGCCAGCCTTTGACAGTACCTGGCCCAGGCTTCTCAGCAGCAGCTATAACTTGACTATAGTGAATGTCAATCAAGCACTTAAGACTTGCCAGGCATCGCCTCACTTAGATAACATCATCATTGATACCATTTTTATTCTAACTGTGCGTTTTATGGGAAACTGAGGCACAGATTGGCTAAAGTAGCACCCTGAAGGTTTTAGAGCAGGGACAGGACAGGCACAGTATGGACCTGACCTAGGAGCTCCCTCTACATTGTAGTGCTGTTTCTGGGTATCACCTCCTAGGTCTCCCCCTAACCTGCCTTGCCAGGTCCCAAGGTTCCTCTCAGATGGAGACTGGATACAGGCCTGACTGGGACTTTTCTTTTCTTTTCCCCCAGGGATCAACAAGCGTGGAGCCAAGAACTGCAATGCCATCCGCCACTTTGAGAATACATTTGTGGTGGAGACACTCATCTGTGGGGTGGTGTGAGGCCTTCCCTCCAGGCTCACCCCTGCCCTCTTCTTTCTCCTTCTGGCCACTCTCTGGCCCTCCTCCTCTCTTTGCTTAGCTTGTACCTTGGGCACTTTTCCATAGATGTGACATATCTCACCTATCCTTTCCAGCCCCGCCCTCCTCCCTGTACCAGGGCTGTGATCTCTCGGGGCTTCTGCCTCTGCTGATCTTTCAGGTGTGAGGCGGGAGGGGACAGTTGCCCAAGATGGTTTCTCTAACTCATTATTTTAAGTCAGCTCCCCAGTGGCTGGGCCAAGGGGAAGGACTAAAGGGAGGGGCTGGACGTGTGGAGGCCTGGGGCAGGGACAGGGGCAGGGGCATGGATGGGGTTTGGCATGAGGTTCACAAAGAGCCCCCACATTTGGGGAAGTCCTGAAAGACTTTTTTTTTCCTTGCACATCACACTTCCTTCCTCTGTCCTCCTGGTTCTTAGGGCCTAAGTGTGGACTAAGGATGGGGAAATGTGTCCTGGGTTGGACCCATCAGAGCACAAGAGAAGGTGACTATCCTGGGGTCTTCCCAGGACTCCTGTCAGTGCCTTCAGCCCACCAGCAGGAGCCTGGAGTTAGAGGGTGGGATGAGTCTGCCAAGCACAATTGTTCTCTGAGTGGAACCAAAGAAATGGGGAGCTGGGCTGCCCCGGCCTGGCATCTGGGAACACAGGAGCAGGTGGGTATAGAAGTCGTCGGCTGTGAGCTGCAGGCCCTGGGCAGTGGATGAAGCCCATGGCTTCCTACACACCAGGGCTACTGTGAATGATGGAAGTGGGAGGGAGAGCCACCTGGTACTTTCATCCCTGCCTCCTCTTCCGTTCCGGATCTCTCCCCTCTGTCCAGGGGTGTGTGATGTTTCTCCTGCATGTTTTTACTGATGTTCGTGCTGGCCGTTCCTCAGCCCCGAGCCTGGGAGAGGCTTTGGTGCCTCGGGTCAGACTTGGGCGCTCCGTGGCGGTGACGCCCTTAAATGCTTTGTATATTTTCTCTATTAGATCTCTTTTCAGAAGTGTCTGTAGAAAATTAAAAAAACAAAACAAAAACAAACAAACAAAACCCTTATACTTCTGACTTGGGCCTTGGTGTTGTGGCTAAATAGGGGCATCTTATAGGTTGGGGGGGTGCGCTGGGGACAAAGTGGTGGGGGTGGTGGACAGGGAGAAACTAACACACAATGGCCTTCCCTGGGTCACAAAGCAAGTGTGGGGTGTCCCCTCCATTGTCTTCTTTGATCCAAGAGCCAAGTAGTGTTCACATTCTGTGGCCAGAAGTACCCAGAGAGCTTTAGGAAACTGCACAAGGTCAAGCTGCTTTTAAGTTTGGGTAAAGCACCCTGCTGCATGCTTTATGACAAATGACATCATTATTGAGTGTCCTTAGGCACAAGGACAGCATCGTATTCCCTGCTCTGACTAGGCAATTAGTGATTGTTCTCGGTGGACCGGAAATAGTCACAGGGTCATGTTCTCCAGGGAAGGAGGCTAGGGCCTTAGGTAAGTGGGCACAGGAGGTAGAATTCAGTCATGGCCTGAGATCAAGGGTGGGTAGGTACCCACACCCCCAGTGCTGTTCACAGTACAGGACAGGCACCTGCCTCAGTGTCAGAGCAAGAGACACAAGAGACTCAGATTCATGCGGACACTCCTTATCTGGACCCAGGACCTCTCGTGAGACTTGTTTTGCTCACATCTTCTATATGTAATGCAATCTGCTAAGTGCTTGCCAGGTTTGTTCTTGAACTTGACCCATTCAGTTCTTGGGAGAAAGCAAACAAAGGGAAAGGCAGATAAATCCTGCAAATAGCAAAGCGCTACCCTTCCCATCCATAGCACAACGAATGGCAGCCATTCAGGAGTTTGGAGTGGCAAGGGACAAGGTCAGTGGGGCGCAGCGGGGGACCCAGAATTGGCTTAGACTACAGAACAATTTATACACGGTTCAGCATCTCGTCTCACTGGGGACATGTGGGTTTTTTTTTTGGGGGGGGGGGGTTCAAGACAGGGTTTCTCTGTGTAGTCCTGGCTGTCCTGGAACTCACTCTGTAGACCAGGCTGGCCTTGAACTCAGAAATTGACCTGGCTCTGTCTCCGAAGTGCTGGGATTAAAGGTGTGCGCCACCACTGCCTGGCATGTGGGTTACTTTTAATGGAACAACTGAGGAGCCATTTTGACCAAACCAACCTGAATCCAACCTCCCTGGACAAAATTGATTATGAGTGAATCAGGTTTTATACATAAAATAATTGCCAGTGTTTGAAAAGAAAACAATTAAAAGTGACATAAGCACCATCCCCTCTGCTCCTGGGGTTAGAATTAGTGATTCTTTTTTTGATATATATTACAAAAAAGTCTATCACAGCTTATAAGCAGTAATCTCAGGGGACATAATGATGAAGCAGGATATAAAGGGGCTGTTTTCCTTAATATTCAAAGTTTTTTTTTTTTTCTCAAATAGCCAATAGGGATATAGCAAAGAATCTTAACAGACAGCTTACAGGTTGAGACATTTAACTACAGCTGTGAAGAACACGGGTCAAAACTAGCGACAACATTTTTACACTTAAAGTCAGGGCTGGCGTTTTCATTTGGGGTTGCCGTGTGTGTCATGACACATTTGTTACATACAAAATACCTGGTGTTAGTGTGGCATTACCAATAGGAAAATGACACTGAGTGCTGTGTATTTAGAAAGCCACCAGACTTAAGTGGATAAGACTGTCACATGGGCACTCGGCAAGCTGTCCTTTGAAAGACTCTTCCCCTCCCCTTCCTGTCATTCTAAACACTGAAGACATACCCAACCCCTAACCCGTTAACATGCTAACGGTTAAGCAGGGTATGGTGGCTCAGGCCTCTAATTCCAGCACTTGGGAGGTAGAGGCAGGGCAGATCTCTATAAATTTGAAACCAGCCTGGTCTACATAGTGAGTTCTAGGACAGCCAGGGCTATATAGAGAGACTGAGTTTCAAAACAAACAAAAACTGAACCTGCTAGTGCTAATTATTAAGTAATTTTCCTTCAGATGTCCACAACCCAGAATGCTTAGTGACCTTTACATAACATCAGAATGTATAAGCCTCCTTTACACACATCTTCAAGTGTGTATGTGTGTGTGTGTGTATGTGTGTGTGTGTGTGTGTGTGTGTGTGTGGCCAGAGGAGGGCATCAGATACCCTACAGCTGGAGTTAGACATGGCTGTGAGCTGTCTAACATGAGTGCTCAAAATCCTTTGCAAGAGCAAATACACGCTTAACCAGCGAGCCATCTCTCAAGTTCATCTCTTTTTATTCAGTTTTATGTATCAACTAAATAAAGCATATAAAGTACTTTGAGGCTTAACTTGCAGAAAAAAAATCAATTATGTTTACATAAATAAGTGCAGGACCTAGCCTCTGGAGGTCAAGGTTAATAGCCATGTTCCGACCACGGATGAGGAAGACAGTGACAAAGTACCCATGCTCACCATTGCAGTTCTGCACACTGCACCCCTTTCCTCTCTGTGGGACTCCCTGGGCCCCAGCTCTCCAAGATGGTGCTCTGAGGACTGCACTTCATTTAATCTCCTTCCTATTGATGTTGGTGTCTTAGATTTAGGCTTTGGAGAACAAGCTGACGGAGCTGAGTCTGGTGATGTGTGTGGCTTGCCAGGTCAGCTGGTGGGCTGAAGAACTACGTCCCTGTGCAGTAACCGATTTGCTCATGCTTTGTGTTCCACTGGGGAAGCTTGACTGGGGCTGGACATCCAAGATGGATTCAGCAAAGGGCTTCAGGCCTCTGGTCATTATTACTCTGCCCTAGCACCCTGGTAGTTCATCAGTTGAGCTATGAGAAAATGGAAGCAGAAGCCACCAGTCCTTACCGGCTGGGGTCAGGAGTTCTAGCCTATTGCTTGATAGTGTTTTTGTTGATAAAGGCAAGTCATAAACCTGCTCAGGTTCAAGGGGAGTGAAAGTGGTCCACCTTTAGAGGTTGGGAAGGTATCCAGGCCAAGAGCCAGAGAGGTAAGAAATTGTGGCATTCTCCCTTGTCACCTCAGGCCCTGTCCTCCATGCTCCCAACACCTTAGGATCCTGTGGGGGTTATTCAAGATGTTAACTAATACAAAGGCACACGTACAGGATAGTTTTATATCAACTTGACACAAGCTAAAGTCATCTGGGAGAAGGGAACCTTAGTAAGAAGATGCTTCTGTAAGATCAGGCTGTGGGTAAGCCTACAGAGCGTTTTCTTCTTAGTGATTGATGGGGGAGGACTCAGTCCGTTTTGCCTGGTAGTCCTCATTTGTAAGAAAGCAAGCTGAGCAAACTATGGGAAGCAGCACCCCTCCATGGCCTCTGCATCAGCTCCTGCCTCCAGGTTCCTGTCCTGTTTGAGTTCCTGTCCTGACTTCCTTCGATAATGAACAGTGATAGGAAGTGTAAGCCAAATGAACCCTTTCCTTTCCAAGTTGCTTTGGTCATGGTGTTTCATTGCAGCAATGGAAACCCCAAGACAGCACACAAGTCAAAGTCAATCTTGAAAACACATCAACTTCCCATATATAAAATAATTATCGCTTCTTCTTCGGGAAAACACCAAATGGCGGATGACGCTGGTGCGGGAGCGGGGCCCAGGATTAGGAGGCAGTGATGGCTTCCTTGGAGGATTTGGCAACGGTCTTAGGGGCCATGGTCATGGTCAAGGCTGTGGCTGTGGTCGAGGCCGCAGGGCTCGTGGAGGTAAAGCTGAAGACAAGGAGTGGATCCCCATCACCAAGCTTGGGCCGCCTGGTTAAGGACATGAAGATCAAGTCCTTGGAGGAGATCTACTTGTTCCCCCTGCCCGTTAAGGAGTCTGAGATCATTGACTTCTTCCTGGGTGCATCCCTAAAGGATGAGGTTCTGAAAATTGTGCCAATGCAGAAGCAGACTCCGGCTGGCCAGCGGACCAGGTTCAAGGCTTTCGTCGCTATTGGGGACTACAATGGTCACGTTGGTCTTGGTGTTAAGTGCTCCAAGAAGGTTACCACTGCCATCCGAGGGGCCATCATCTTGGCCAAGCTCTCCATCGTCCCTGTGCGGAGAGGCTGCTGGGGGAACAAGATTGGCAAGCCTCACATTGTTCTGTGCAAGGTGACAGGCCGCTGTGGCTCTGTGCTGGTGTGTCTCATCCCTGCCCACAGAGGCACTGGCATTGCCTCTGCTCCTGTGCCCAAGAAGCTCCTGATGATGGCCGGCATAGATGACTGCTACACTTCAGCCAGGGGCTGCATTGCCGCCCTGGGCAACTTTGATGCTATCTCTAAGACCTATAGCTACCTGACCCCTGACCTCTGAAAAGAGACTGTGTTTACCAAGTCTCCTTTTACTGATCATCTTGTGAAGACCCACACCAGAGTCTCTGTTCAGAGGACCCAGGTTCCAGCTGTGGCTACCACGTAAGGGTTTTTAATACAAGAAAAATAAATGAATTAAGTCTGTTAAAAATAATTATCTTAGCCAGGCCAGTGGTGGCACACGCCTTTAATCCCAGCACTTGGAAGGCAGAGGCAAGTGGATTTCTGAGTTCGAGGCCAGCCTGGTCTACAGAGTTAGTTCCAGGACAGCCAGGGCTACACAGAGAAACCCTGTCTCGAAAAACCAAAATAATAATGATAATAATAATAATTATTATTATCTTATAGAAACTTACCAGTTATGGCAATTCCTTTTTTTTTTTAGTTCCTTCATGAATGAACCACTTATCTAAGAGCCGTTACTATAGTTTTGTTTGAATTTAAATTATGCAAGTAGCCACAAAATACCATTGGTTTTTTTTTCCCTCTGAGTCACTTGTGCCCTCAATACTATATTTCTCAGATCCAATTATATTGATGGATGTAGTCTTCAATTTGTAATTACCACTCTAGAGTTTGTTATGTTTAGTCTACCGTATGAATATAAAACTTTAACTTTAACAATGACTTTTGGGGCTCTTTCTGAATGTTTACTACTAGACCGCCTTCATAAACATTTTCTTAAACATTTCGCTTTTGCTTCCTTTCCTCTGGCGGCAGCCATCAGGTGAGCCAAGATGGGTGCATACAAAAACATCCAGGAGCTATGGAGGAAGAAGCAGTCCGACGTGATGCGCTTTTTTCTGAGGGTCCGCTGCTGGCAATACCGCCAGCACTGCACAGGGCTCCCCGCCCCACCCGGCCTGATAAAGCAGGAAGACTGGGCTACAAGGCGAAGCAAGGTTATGTCATTTACAGGATTCGTGTCCGCCATGGTGGTCGCAAACGCCTGGTTCCTAAGGGTGCAACTTACGGCAAACCTGTCCACCATGGTGTCAACCAGCTGAAATTTGCCCGAAGCCTTCAGTCTGTTGCTGAGGAGAGAGCTGGGCGCCATTGTGGCGCTTTGAGAGTCCTGAATTCCTACTGGGTTGGTGAGGATTCCACATACAAATTTTTCGAGGTTATCCTCATTGATCCATTCCATAAAGCTATCAGAAGAAATCCTGACACCCAGTGGATCACCAAACCAGTCCACAAGCACAGAGAGATGCGTGGGCTGACATCTGCTGGCCGAAAAAGCCGTGGCCTTGGAAAGGGCCACAAGTTCCATCACACTATTGGTGGTTCTCGCAGTGCAGCCTGGAGAAGGCGCAATACTCTCCAGCTCCACCGTTACCGCTAATACACATGATATTTGTACAATTCGTATCCAATCAACAATTTTAGGACAGTCAAAAAAACTTCACTTTTATTATTAAAATTGTCCATGTGCGTGCGTGCGTGCGTGCGTGCGTGCGTGCGTGCGTGTGTGTGTGTGTGTGTGTGTGTGTGTGTTTGTACATGTGAGTGCAGGTGCCCAAAACCTCCAGAAGTTAGCTGGTGTTACAAGCAATGTAAGCCTCCCAAGATGGGTGCCAGGAGCTGAGCTCAGGTCCTCTGGAAGAGTAGTTGGCATTTCAAACAGTAAGCCACCTCGCCAGCTTCCTGGTGACCACTTTTGATGGGGCCTGTGGTGTATCTGGTCAGGCCTTCTCTCTTATGTACAGTGAGAGGTGGAGTCTGGCTCACACAGTGAGCACATTCTCATCTCACACAGCGTCTGCCCAGGTTGTTGTTTGGCGGAGTTGTTCAACGTGCACTTATGGCTGCTCAGCTGAGCCGTGTCTCTCGGTCCCCATTCTTGTCCACACTGAACGCTGACAATCCTTGATATATTTTGCCAATGCCTTGGGAGCAAAAGGGTCTTTTCATTATGAGTTTAAGTTCATCTCTCTAGTGACCAGGAGAAAGTTTGGTGTGACTATTGCATGTCAGATTCCCTTTTTCCATAAGACGGTTTGCATTCTCCAGCCTATGTGATGGAGCTGTTTTGCTTTTTTATTAGCTGGTGGACGTTCTTATTATAATTTGTGTCATTTTATATTCTGTCATTAATAGGAGGCTTAACCCCTTATCCCAGTTTGTGGCTTGTCTCTTGCCTTCCTCGTGGTCTCAACTATGAGAAGAGATTATTCACCTCACTGCAGTCAGAGTTATCCATACTCTACTTACACTTGTTACATCGTATTTCAGAAATCCTAGCCCAAATTAACAGGCACGATCCTGTTTGCTTCTGGTCATTTGAGTTCTGTATTTTATTTTATATTTCTATATATACATGTGTTTATGTACCTTGCAGGTGCATGTAAAGGTCAGAGATCAATGTCAAGTGTGTTCCCTAATCACTTTCTGTGTTGTTATTGTTGTGATGATGATGATGGTGATGGTGATGGTGATGATGATGATGATGTAGGGTTGGTCTCCAGTTTTCAATGTAACTGAGGATGACCTTGGACTTTGGATCTTCCTGCCTTCATCTCTCAGATTGGGATTACAGGTGTCCACATCTGATTTACACGGAGCAGGGGACTGAACCCAGAGCTTTGTACGTGCTAGTCAAGCACCCTGACAAATGAGCCCTCTGCTTTATTTTTTGAGACAGGATTTCTTGTTAATCCTGAAGCTTGTCAGTTCAAATAGAGTGGCTTGGCCAGTGACCTCCAGAGATACTCCTGTCTCTGCCTCCCTGGCAGTGGCATCACAGGCAAGCACCACCATGCCCAGATTTTTATGTGGATGATGGGATGGAACCCTTGTCCTCATGTTAACTCAGCAGTCATCCTCCCGACTGTGCCATCTCCACACTTGACAGTCAGAGTTATCCATAATCTACTTAAACTTGTTACGTCTTATTTCAGAAATCCTAGCCCAAATGGACAGACATGGTCCTATTGTTTGCTCTTTTGTTAACTCTGGATGGGCTGGAGAGATGGCTCAGCTGTTAAGAGTGCTTGCTGCTCTTCCAGAGGCCCTGAGTTCCACCCATATCCGGTGGCTTGCAACCACCTGTAACTGCAGTCCAAGGGAATCTTAGGCCCACCTCTGGGCTCTGCGGGCACCACACACATGTAGCATACTCATACACAGAAACCTACATGCAAATAAAAACAAGTCTTTAAAAAGTAAATATATATATTTACACACACACACACACACACACACACACACACACACACACATATATATATCCATCCATCCCCTGGAATTTATTCTTTGGTATGGTACACAGGGATAAGCATATATTCTGAGTTTTCCTCTGTTTTGTTTCTTTCTCCACAGAGATAAAGAATATGTCTTCATGTTCAAGTTTCCATATGCATAAGATCCATTCTGGGCCTTTCTACTCTGGGTCTACCATTTGAGCTATGAGCTATACTAAGAACGAGTCTGGCTTTCTGCTGGGGTGAGCTTCCTGAATTGATTTTCCCTAGCACCCCAGTGTCTTTTTGTGGTGCTTTGATCTTCATGTACATTTAAAATCAAAGATCCAGTTTCCCTAATGGGCTTGTATTAAATCTATAGCTGTACTGAGGGAGAGTTGAAATTGTGATTTCATTATCAACAGAGCACTTAATTTTTATTTTTTTTTTTGGCTTTTTGTATTTTCCAGAATAGTCTTTCACTTTCCTGAGTGGAGTTCTAAGCTTTCCTTAAGTAGTTCTATTCCTAAGTTTTTTATATTTATTATTATTAATATATATAAGTCATTATAGTTGATAAAACATGAACTGCATTATAGTATTGACCCAGCAAACATATGTCTGTCTGTCTGTCTTTCTTTCTTTCTTTCTTTCTTTCTTTCTTTCTTTCTTTCTTTCTTTCTTTCCTCTTTTCTTCTTTTTGGTTTTTTCAAGACAGGATTTCTCTATATAGGCATGCCTTTCCTGGCTCTCACTCTGTAGACCAGGCTGGCCTCCAACTCAGAGATCTTTCTGCCTCTGCCTCTTGATTATGAATACATTTTGTTTTTATTTCTCTTTTGGGTAGTTTATTTTATTTTAGTATGGAGTTGGTGCTCACTAGGCAGACACTCTCATGTCAGGTCACATCCTCAGCTCCAAGGTTTAGTTCTTTTCCTAGGCCTGACACATCAACAGATCTTCAGGAGCCATGGTAACATGGCTCCTGACTTTAAAGGCATTTACTTTGGGTATAGTCAGATGTTAGAAGAATGTTCTTTTTTTCAAAGTGTTTTGGGGTTTTTGGTTTTTTAAATCAGTGACTAGCAATGAGTTATTTTGTCAAAAAATTTTTTTCTGTATCAATTTCTTGGCTTACTCTGTTGACCCTTATATAGCTCATTGATTGGGTTAGCCATTGTGCATTCCAGATGCTTCTGTACTATTGCATTCCATTTCCAGTGCTTTCTTTAGAAGCTGCAGCTATGAATTGATTAGTGCCCCTGGCATATAGTCTTCTCTTCTCATACAGTCCTTGTTGGGGTTTTGTGTTGAGTTTGGCTGGTCTCATAGGCTGGGTTGGGAGAATTGGTTTTATGATTCTTTGCCAGGAGGGAACAAACAAACAAACAAACAAACAAACTACTGTCTCCTCACATATGTACAAACCCTCCTTGACCAGCACAGGCACTAAAGGAACAATTCAACAGGGTAAAATTCTCAAATGTGATGCCTTTGTTTGACCCAGAAATTTCACAGCTGGGAAACTTCATTGTATCCCATGACTGCAACCTGACAAGCATATGCAAACACACACACAAGAAGAGTATTTATTGTTGCAATGGCAAGAGATTGAAAACAGCTCCCCATTTAGAAATGAGGTTTTCATGAAAGGTATGATGTTTTGTTCCTGTTACAAACAATGAGGTAGTCTCAATCTCTGCTGATTTTTCCAGAATCGGTAGGTAATTAGGGCGAAGTAGTGGCAGGTGTCTGCGCCTGTGTCTGTGTGTGTCTCCCGTTTGCGAATTTTAAGAAATTGAACCGTATAGGTGGGCACCTGCTGTTTCTGAATGGATGCTGAAAGCCTCAGGTTCACCAGTGACCTCTGGAGAGTAGGGCTGACAGCGAGCTGTAGGACTCCTTATCCTTCCACACCTAGCTATAATTTCATGCTTGGCTCTGTCTTTCACCTGCCCCTGGACTGGAGAAAGCCTGCTGGCAGAGAGGCCCTCCCTTTCAGCTAACTGCAAACCTGACTATATGTCCCTCTGGCCCTTGAATTCTGCCTCTGTCCCAGAAAGGAAGCCTTGCATTCAGCCTAGGATTGCCCAAAAGAATAGAGCAGTTGGAAATGTTAAGTTGACATAAATAGGAGGCTGCTGTAACCTCCTGTAAGTGTTACCTTGGAAACCAGAGCCTGCGTGGTCTCCATGGAAACCATTCTCAGCCTTCTGCCTGAAGGAGTTACCACCCACTGGTGCTGGAGTCTTACTTATCAGAAACTCAGATCCTCAATAAATTCTTAGGAAATGATGGTGGCATAGTTCCTGCCCACCCTAAGATTGCCTGTTGTAGATACCAGCTTCTGCTGGGAAGAGCCTCCTATGGGGCCATAATACTCTCACAGAGAAGCATAGCACAAACACAAGAGACCACCCAAGACAGTGTTTGTGCTGTTCCCTGGGTGAGAAGAGGCTCCACATTTAGAAGTCCAGGGGCCAGAGTCTACTCTAAACCCTAGGTGTGGCTGAACAGCTGTACTGGGCTAATACTCTTTCTGAGCTCAGTTTGCCCTTCTGTAAAATGGAGGCTTTAGAAAGTTATTCTGAAGGTCATTTCCAGCCTTAATAATATTTGCATGTGTCCTGGTCTTCCCAGGAAGAAGAGATCAAACAGCAGCTACAGCAGGCTTCCTGGGATTCCCTTGAGCTCTGAAGGTTTGGGGAAGGAATGCCTCCCAGGAGGCAGGAGGCTGGGGAGGGGAGGGGGAGGACACTTAGATAGGGACATGCAAAAGAAAAGAGGAGCAAGCCCTCCGTGGGCCAGACAACACAGTGCATGTTAACATAGTATATCCTAGGACCCTCCAATGCAGAAGTCCCTGAGGATGGTGTTGGGGACTGAAAGGGAGGTAGAATCCAGGGCTAAGAGTCAGAACGGCGGGCATAGGCAGAGACCCTAGGAGGCTCTGTGCTGCCCCTGCTGCCCACCATGGCACCTCTCCATTCTTGGAGCAGTGGCCACAGACCCAGCCACCAGGGAAGGCTGGAGCTCAGGTGAGATTGGCAGCTCCAGCCTCCCACCTGGGAGACAAAGGATCTAGCCTGTCGCCAGAAGCTAAACTGTCCCATCTTGACCCTTAGGAGCGAGGGTGAGAAAGTGGCAATGACATGGGGAGTGGGAAGCTGGGAGCAGGGGAGCAGTGGCTCTGACCAGCATCCCTGTCCACAGTCTCAGCATCGTCTCAGCCTGCTTTTCAACACCCCTGAGTTTCCGGCTCTGCTTTCCCTACCTCCCCCAGGATAAAACGAGGGGCACAGAGCCATGCAAGCATGGCCACGATGCTCAGGACTGTACAGCTGGCACAGCTGGGTGGGAACGACTGTCTTTGTGTGTAAGTCGTTGGCTAGGTCATCTTTGTGGTAGCACTGAGATCTTCTAAAAAGCTCTGTGTGAGCCTGGAAGTCTCAGTCCTCATCTAGATGGGCTTTTCTCCAGCATGGTGTCTTCCAAAATGAGGAAGCAGGAGCTGTCATGCTTTCTGCTTCTTTATCTCCTCCACTTTTCTATCTACTTTTCTCCCTCCCTCCCTCCCTCCCTCCCTCCCTCCCTCCCTCCCTCCCTTCCTCCCTCCCTTCCTCCATCCCTTTCTTTCCTTTCCTTCCTTCCTCTCTTCCATATTTTGGGTATCTCACTCCGTAGCCCTGGCTAGCCTGGAACTTGGTACCATCTTTTGGTCTCAGCTTCCCAAGTGCTGGGATTGCCAGTGTGAATCACTGTGCCCAGTTAAGTGGTGAGGCATCACTTCTCTTACATCTGTTGGATAAAGCAGTTTGGGACCCATTCCAGGTTAAGAAGGTGGGACATGAGCTCCGTTTTCCCCCTCCCCCCCCAGGGGGGTAACAACATGTGTACTGCCAGAGGCCAAACATCTGGACCCGTCTTTAGATAATCGAACAATTTGTGAGCTCTCTCCAAGTCTGTTTCCCTTTGTATTAACTAGAGATGGTAAAATAGCTATCCATATCTGGGAATCCAACCAATCTCAGACTCAGAAACATCCAGAAATTTCAAATAGTTCCAATAAAGCCCAAGTTATATTTGCCGTATGCCGAATCCATATGACTGAGGGGATGTCCCCTGACTTCACCCTCTTCAGCACTCATCTGGGCCTTGTTCACTGTACGTGTCTGCACTCATTCACCAGGCCAAGGTCACCTGATTATGACATCGAGGAATTGAATCAGGCCAGGTTGGAGGGGTCACAGCCCAACTGAGGCTGTGGCAATTTTATTGTGAATCATCAGACTTTATATATCTTTATCAGAGACAGAATGTGATGGATCCTGGATACTGCCAGGATCAGTACTGTTGTAGTCACCAGGATACAATAATGTCTGCAAGCTATACAGGGTACACAAGATTAATGTCTAAGACCAATCGCCTTGACTTCCAAGGGAACATACAGAGAAATACAAAGAAGCCTGGATGTTTCACTGCCTGAGGAAGTGCATTGATCTTTCAGGAACTTGAAGGCACACTGTGCCCCAGGAGCCACGGATTCTTATCAGGAAGACCTATGACGCATGACTCTCTGAAGCAGCCAGGCCAGGCTAACTAACTCCAAGGTTTTCTGCTGCAAACCACCTCGTGTTTCCTTTATGTATGATATAGTGTAAAACCAGGCTGGGCCCTGTCCTAAGCTATTCCGTACTATATACAACAGTGTCGCTTGGTTTCTGTTAGCTTGGTACAAACCTAGATACATCTGGAAAGAGGGGATCTTCATCAAACACCTCCATAGGACTGACTTGTATGCAAGTCTGAAGGGCCTTTTCTTCATTAAAGATTGATGTGAGGGGTGAGACAGTTCATTGTGAGCAGTGCCAGCCCTGGGCTGGTGGTCCTGGGTTGTATAAGAAAGCAAACTGAGCAGCCCATTAGGGAGCAAGCCAGTAAACAATGCTTTCTCAATGACATCTGATTCAGGTCATTCTTTCAGGTTCCTGCCTTGTGGTAGTTTGAATAAAAATGATCCCCATAAGCTTATAGATTTGAAAATTTGGTCACCAGGGAGTGGCACTATTTGAAAGGATTAGAAGGATTTAGGAGGTGTGGTCATGTTGGAGAAAGTGTGTCCCTTGGAAGGTGGGGGTTTTGAGAGCCCCTTCCAAGTCCAGAGTCTCTTTCTTCCTGCTGCCCTAGGAGCAGGATATACAATGCCCAGCTCCTCCTCCAGCACTGGTCTGACTGTGTGCTGCTGTGCTCCCTGCCCAGCTCCTCCTCCAGCACTGTGTCTGACTGTGTGCTGCTGTGCTCCCTGCCGTGACAATGGACTAAGCCTCTGAAAATATAAGCCACCTCTAGTTAACCGCTTTGCTTTACTAGAGTTGCCAGGGTCATGGTGTCTCTTCACAGGAACAGAACACTGACTAAGACCTGCCTTGAATCCTCCCCTGACTTCCCTCCATGAAGGGCTACATTATAGCTGTAAGCTATATAATAAGCAGAAATAAGCCCTTTCCTCCCTAAGTTGTGTTTGGTTGTAGTGTTTATCACAGCAGTAGGAACCTTAGCAAGACAGGGGTTTTTCAGACCGTGCCTTGCCTGTTTTACAGGCAGCAGCATCAGATTCTGTTTGGAGACAGAGGATAACTGATCCTGGTGTGCATGTGAACAGCATCAGCTGTCTGGCGCTACTCACAGCGCAAACTGATAAATGACTCATTCCTGGGACTGGAAAAAAGGGACCTCCCTATAAATATTTTGGGGTCCTTATAAATATGTTGTTACTTTAGAGGCACATGGGCATATGAAAACCAATATATGTATTATATATGTATATATATATATAATATATATAATATATTATATATTTAATATATGTAATATATATATATATATATATATATATATATATATATATATCATATATTGGTTTTTTCGAGACAGGGTTTCTTTGTGTAATCCTGGCTGTCCTGGACCTCACTCTGTACACTCTGTAGACCAGGCTGGCCTCAAACTCAGAAATCTGCCTGTCTCTGCCTCCCAAGTGCTGGGATTAAAGGTGTGTGTCACCACCACCCGGCTGAAAACCATATTTTAAAAAACCAAGTTCAGGAACTTATGGGGCACAGGAGACAAATGAAAAGTCCCTCATCCAGACCCCTGCAAAGGTTTAGGCACCTGACTCTGAGATGATCCCCAGGTACCTGTCACCTGATTATCTGGTGTGTCATCTAACCACCTGGTGTATATATATCAAGAGGCTGACAGGCAGAGAACTCACAACTGCCCCTGAGGCTTCTGCTTCAGCTCGGTTTAGTCCCTGCCAGTGACACTATCTACTCAAAAGGCCATCTGCCTATCCTCTTCCTCCATCTGTCCACATGGACCACAGTGTCCTCTCATCTCCCAATTCATTTGTCTGGACTCAGTTCTGCCCTTTTGCCTCTGTGCTGGACTCAGTTCCGCAGCTGCCCTCAGTAGCAGTGACCACCCTGCCACCTTCACGGGCTTCTTCAGAGATCTGGTTGGTTTGTTTCACTCCCACAGACTCTTACATTCCTATCCACTTCTAAGCTCTGCCTACTCAGGCCTCTTTAAAACTCCACTTCCTTAACCCCTTCTAGCTACTCTGAAGAAAGAAAGGAAGAAAGAAAGAAAAAGAAAGAAAGAAAGAAAGAAAGATGACAGATAGACAGACAGACAGACAGACAGACAGACTGTGTATAGTGTGATCTGTGACCTGAAAGTTTATATTAGTAGTTAAGATGGGAATAAAAGAATCTGTTTGCCTCAGCCAGTGCTATCAAGGAAAGCAGGACTACCTGGCAAATTACTGCCTCTAAGACCACCCTCCCTTGTGAATTTATTATCATTTTAACATTCTAACACTGTGGAAAGGCATAAACAGTTTTGACACAGCATGCTTATAACAAACAATGGGCACATTTGCAGTGAGCACACAGGCTTCTTGCCACTGTCCCTCAAATAACACATTTTAACAACTATTTATGTTTTCAGTGTATTGGGTGCTATATGTAACCTAGAGATAGTTTAAAGTACACGGGGGGATTGGCAATGGTTTGTCTATATGCTTCTGGTGACGGTATCTAACAGCGTTCACTTAGGGGGACAAGTGGCCCCCCACCCTTGAGACTTTGGCTTACTTAAAAAGACAAAAGCCATTAGAAAGCGACCACCACAAACCTTCCGATGACACAAACCTTTCCTCGGCAGTGTTTAGCAGTCCTCTGCTGTCAGTCACATACCCTTCAGTCATTTTGTCTGTCTTACTGGAACTATGGGAAATTGTCACCAGGCAGGAACCCCAAAAGAGGAATTAATATGATCCCCTGAGCCCAGAAGTCTGTTAGCAGGTTTGCTAAAGGTTCCTGGCTTTCCTGAGATAGTCCCAACCTGGTCAGTCCTGGTCAGCCGGCCCATGATATCCTCCAAGCAGCCTCCAACAACTGAGGATGATATTCTGCTGTCCCACCCTCTCCCCTCTCCTCAGCTCTTCTTTCTTCCCTCTTTCCCTGTCACCTTTGTGATGTGTACATAATGTTGTACAAGAGACTGGAACATCTGCAGATTTTGGTATCCCAGGGTTCCTGGAACCGATCCCCCATAATACCTGGGGGCATTGCATGTATCTTATCTGGCTATTAATGGGATTAGAATTTTCAGCTGAGGCCAAGGTGGTTATAAGAATGTATGATAAGTCCCACCCACAGCTAGGAAGAACTCAGTGTCTGAACACACCCAACATTCAGAAGGTGGCAGAAAGCATAGCTCACCATCGTTCCTTTGGGCATCTGCCTCTGCCATGTCCTCTGTTTGGTCTCCTCCTCATAACTAGAGAACCCCAACATCCCCTAGGCCTGTCTCCTTTTGTGATTCATCCTGGGAAACACAAAATCACTCATGACTCCAGCCTTGGCTTTGGACACACTTTCATCATGGCAAGAGACGTGGGTGACTGTGTTCTTCCCACTGGCTCTCACTACTTGCTGGCCGTTTATTGTTGTAAATCTATTGCTGACTTCTGGGGTGACTCTAAAGGGCTTTGCCTTTTAGAAAACTTAGCTGGGCAGAAAAGCAGAAGTAGAGAAAAAAGTGTAGAGTCCCAGGCTTTAAGGACAGATGCCACGCTACCCTACCCCCATTGCTACACCCATCCCAGCCTGGAACCAGCAAACACTGGCTTATTATGCCCTGCAGCGCCTGCGCAGGCCTACTGCCAATTCTGCAGGCTGCCCAGCTCAACTCACAATGCAGTCTCTGCAGGAAGCAGGGGGAGGAACTGACTGGTCCCAAAGGCATCTTCAGGGCTCACAGGAATGAGGCAGTCAGTGGTGGCTACAAGCCATCTGGTGGAATCTTGTGTGGCTTGGGAAAGTGGGCAGCTTCTAACCTATCTGGGACGCAAACATCCTTTCTTTGTATTTCAATAAGGCTGGGAAACGTGATTTTCTATCTGTCCTTAGTGTCCAGAGGACAGGGACAGGGCAGGCAATGAAAAGAAGGGGGCATCCTGGCCCCTTGCCACCCCCATGGTGGCACCCACTTCTCAGGCTCATCCAGACTCTTTCTGCCTTAGGTAACCTCTGTCTGTGCAAGCAATACTGCCCATGGAGGCTTCCCAGCTGGCTCCAGAGACCTCTCAGCAGGGCTGGAGCTCCCAAGGTCAGTTTACTGTTACCAAGGAAACCATCCCCCAAAGCTCCGGGCTGAAATGCACTGGGCAGAGACTATGCCTAGGAGACCTTCAAGACCTTCCGACTGTCTCCAACTTGGGTCTTTTAGCCATTGTTGTTGGTAATGAAGCTCACATTTACCCGGAGTGGGACCAAACACAGGTTGGAAAGAAAAGCATTTCAGTGGCTCCAGCCAAGTACTGGAACTTTCGTGGTCCCATGCTGCAGCGAGAGAATAGGGATCCTGGCTCAGGAGGGCTGTGCTCCACTGGTTCTGCATGGGTAGGCATTTGCAGAGCTGCTGCTGTCCCTCCCTCTTTGGAGACTCCATGCACAGCAGGTGAACCCACCCCATGCTATGAACCCTTATTGAAAAGGAGGCAGGGAGCCAAGAAGACTACCTAATACCTAACTCTCACCCTGCATGGAGAGGGCATTGCCATGGCTTCTAAGCTGCTCTGAGAAATTCCTTTCCCAGGCATTCCACTCCTGGGCTGCAGGACTGCAGATCTGGATGGAATGGAACACAGAGAGGAAGGAGACCAGGCCCCAGTCAGTATGGCGGTGCATATTCTGTGGGTTCAGAACAAGGTGCATGGCATATCAGCTCTGCCCTCTAGGAACTCCCAGACCTGGTGACCCATTGACTGCCTGCCTGGACTCTGTAACCTCTGGATGGAGATCAAGTTGTAAAACGCAGGTAGACAGAACTGCAGATAACCAGGGTAGAGGAACAAGCTCTAACGGTTAGGCAGTGTGCCAGGTGCAATAATGTGATAAACCCAGGACGCAGTGAGAGGAGTCATGTCTGGATGACTCGTGTTAACACAGGGACCTGTGTTAAATGCCACCCCATGTCGTTAGGGTCGTATTGTCACAGTTTTAAGATGCTCTCATGTGATCCATGTTGGGTTCCTTGTTGACCACGACAATGTTCTCATCAGACGAGAGAAGAAATGCATCCCTATGCAGGTGAATGGCAATCAGTTCTACAAGCTGCCATTGTTGGTTGCCATGTCTCCCAGTCTTGAGGCTACCCATGGACCAGAGCTTCTTGGGTTTCAGGACTTCCCAAACACTGCAGAGAGAGGAAGGCTGGGATCCACTCAGGACATAAAATGCTGAGCTGGCTGTTCACCTTGTAGCTTCTGACCAGACCCTTCCTTCTCAGCCTTCAACTGGGGTTAATGAACCCTGCTTCTTGGATGTTGTTCTGTGGCCCATCTGCTCATAGTCCTGGTTGTTTGGAGTCCTACTGACCACCACGTTGTAGCCACTGTTTGATAATTTCTCTACAAGCCAGAAAACAGGGGACTGCTTTGACTGTTCCTGTTCAACTCAATTAAATGTTTTTTGAACAGTATTTATCGATCCTTCCCTGAATCTGTAGAGAAAAGCTGAAGACTTTCTTGAGAAAGTGCTAGAACTTGTGTAACAGCCACAAACCTCTCACACCTTACAGATCACTCAAGACCCTCTCACTTACAGTAAGAGGCCACTGCTGAGACCACACCTCTGTGTAGACTGAAACCAGACTCGCCCACCACACCTAGCACTCCCTGGCTTTTGTCCTGGTTGTGTAGCCTTTACCTCTGGGGCTTTCCTGGATATCTGAGAATAGGACATTGCATTCACTCATGTACCACTACCAAGTCCAGGAAATGGATAGCTGTAGGGAGCCGCGGTTAGCGGTGATAATATCCGCCATTACAAGATGGCGCTGCCATCCTGTGCTCTCACAAGTAAACAACTAACTGCGCAGGTGCAAGAGGCGAAAGCGTGCCAAAGCCACTGCCAATCCCGAGGTGTAACAAGGGGTGATGAGTGAACAGCCAATCAGAAGTGAACACGCCACTCTAGGGTACATATAGCAGTGCCTTTCCTGGGCTTGGGGTCTTTCCGCTTCTGCTGATACAAGAATAAAGCCTCGTTGTAGTAACCACCCGAACACTGCCTCACATGTCTCTTTCTCGGGCGAAGGGGACTCGGAAGAGGCTCGGAATAGATAGCCTATGGCTGAATCAAGGTAAGACAGATGCCATGGAAGATTCTTCCCTGTCCTCCTGAAGGACTGGACTGAGAAACAGTAACCTGTCAGAGGATGATCCTGTGAGCCAGAGCAACCAGTGGTTTCTGTCACCAAGCCATTACCAGCTCCCTAACACTCTATGGAAGTGGCTTCACCTCCTCCCCAGCTGGACTGCACCACTCCTGAGTGGCCTGAGCTATTTCTCCCGACAAAGAGGAATGGTATCCTTGCGTGACGTTCTTCTTTCCAAGAAACCCAAACTGGTGTACCCTGGTTTTCCTCTGGGGCTCCTCTCCTTTTCCACAGGACCTTGTGGCCACAGTCAGTATTCCTTGGTCCCCTCTGAGATAAACACATGACTCAGCTGCTCCACCATGCTTGGTCCCCTGCCTACAGAATACGGCTCCTGGGCATCATGCAAATGATCAGACCTTTTTCAGGATCGGCCCATGGGCACTGCAGGCCTCGTGTGCCTCTTCCCATCCGGCCAGGCTCATCTGCATCTACTCAAGCATTGATCCCTGCTTTCTAATGCCTTTACACACCATCTTAATCCAGAGACACCTTGGTCTCTTTTCTTAATGGGAGAGTAAATAGTGATGGTGGCATTGACAGGATGTAGAACAGTGGTTCTCGACCTTCCTGATGCTGCAACCTCTTAATACAGGTCCTCACGTTGTAATGACCGACCCCTCAACCATAAAATTATTTTCGTTACTACTTCATAACTGTTATTTTGCTACTGTTATGAATCGTAATGTAAGTATCTTTGTTTCCTGATGGTCTTAGGTGACTCCGTGAAAGGATGGTTTGATTCCCCACCCCCCAAAAGGGGGGTTGAGACCCACAGGTTGAGAAACACTGATCTAGAATCACCTAGGAGACAAACTTTGGACATGTCCAAGTGAGAGTTTCTAGATTGATTAATTAAGGTGGGATGACTGCATGTGGGCAGCACTATGGCAAAGGTTGCATTTGCCAAGTATTTTGTAGTTACTTTGTTGCAACAATAAGAGAAGTAACTAACACACTTACCACCAGACTCCCCAGCACAGCAGCCTCCTGAGGCCCTTGCGATTGCCAGGCACAGCCCCACTCTCTCTTGCAGATGTTAGAAGAGTTCACTATTGGGTAGCCAGTTACACATATATCTGTTCTTCCTGGTAACCTAGAGTGGGTCAATTGACCAAATAGAGCAGACAGATGTTCCTACACAGAGAGGTCAGAGTCTTCCCTGAGGTGACTACTCCATCCATCCCTATTTGCCTATGACTTTCCAGGCTCTTACATGCTATACTCTGCCTGCTGGGGAATCTCTCTGCTCCAGCCGACAGGGACAATTGGTGTTAAGGTTTAAATGTGAAATATTCCCTGCAGGCTCATGTGTTTTTTGAACATTTGGTTCCCAGCCAGTGGCACCATTATGAGAAGTTATAAAAACCTTTAGAATGTAGGACCCAGCTGGCTGATGAGGCCACAGGGGAGGGGACAAGATTTGAGGATTATAGCCCATTCCTGATTCTGAAAACCTCCTCCTCTTCTTCCTTCTTTCTTTTCCTCCTCCTCCTCCTTGTCCTTCTCCTCCTCTTCCTCCTCTTCCTTTACTTCTTCCTTCTCTTCCTCCTCTTCCTCCTCCTCCTCCTCCTCTTCTTCTTTGTCTTCATCTTCTTTGCTTGAGTTGTTCTTCATTTTTTGTTCATTTTTGCTTTATTGTTTTGTTTTGTTTTGTTTTATTGTTTTGTTTTGTTTGTTTGAGACAGCTCTCAATATGTAGGCACAGCTGGTCTGGAACTTACTATGTAGACCAGATTTGACCTTGAACTCACAGAGATCTGCCTGCTTCTGCCTTTCAGGTGCAGAAACTAAATGCATGTGTCACCACACCCAGCTTAGCTTTCTACTTTATGACCCATGGAAATATAAAGAAGCTGGATACTTCACGCTCCCCACTACGCCCTGGCCACAGACAGGAACTGATTCCAACACTGTACTATCTGATTACCCCACTACAATGGACTGTATCCTCTTTCACCATGAGCCATAATAAATCCTTCCTCCTTTAATTGCTTCTATCTCAGCAACCAGAAATGCAACCAATAGGTTGGCCATGCTGTTCAGTGGGCAGAGTTGTGAGGTAGGTGCTACCATGGAGGATCCTTCTTCCACAGTGAAGGCACAGACTGCATAGATTCCACCCAGGTCTACCTCCATAGCCGGGCATCACGGAGTACTGAGCTCCTACTATGCGTCAAGTGTTCTGTGAAGTTTTGAACCTCCAGAGTCTCTGCCTTTAAAAAGTTTTGAGTCCGAAGATTTTTTTTTCAAAAAGCCAGAATATGATCATTTGAGATGTTGTGAAGCTTACAGTGTGTTGAAAACCCCCAAGTCTATTGTTGTTGCCTCTAAAGCAGCCACAGATGGTTGTGGCCATGTGCCAATATGACTTGATGGGCAACAGCTTAGAGCAGTGTTGGAAACACACAAACAAGACCTCAGAATACCTGGCAGGCCCCTGCTAAAGGCAGTGGCTCGAAGTAGAAGTAGCTCCATAGGTGGCCCTGTGGTGTTTAATGGCCTCAGCTTCCCTGATGTGTGGCAGCTGACTGATCCAACAATCGACAGTTGACAAACCAGCAGAGACAACGGCGGCTGACAGAACAACGTAGCAGGAGACAGCATCTGAAGGGCTGGAAGGGTCTAGAGCATTGTGAGCTTTTCTGGAGCCTTCTAGCTCTTCCAAACCCTTTCCAGATCCCATGAGGCCCAGCCCAGGGAGGTCTGGCTACAGCCCCAGACAGCCTTACCTTGGAACTGGGTGTCCTGTTTTCTCTCTTCCCATATATGGTTGGCCTTCTGTATTTATAGTTTCCATATCTGAGGAGCCAATCAATAAGACTGAAAATAACTGGAGAAATGTATTTGTAAAGAACACTTGCAGAAGGTTTTCTTGTCATTGTTTCTAATCGGGCACAAGCTGTTTATTTAACATTTATATTGTATCGTGTTACCTTAAGCAACATAAAGATGATTTAAAGTATATGGGGGTGTGCTTGGTAGGAAATGATGCTTGCCACACAGACCTGGGGACTTGAGTTTGGTCCTCAGAACCAATTAAAGGTAGAAGGAGAAAACTGATTCTACAAAGCTGTCCTCTGACCTCCACGCGTGTGTGGTCGTATGGGTCCTCAACACATTGACGTCATGCATATACATACACAAATAATAACATAATAATGATAATAATAATAACAACAATCACAGTATGTGGGAATGTGAAAATAGGTCCTATACAAATACCATGTTAATTCCTGTAAGAAAGTGGAGCCTCCATTGTTTTGAGGGATGCCTGTACATCCTCACAGGAAAAAAAAAATATTTCCTTTCTTTCTTGTTTAAAACAATAATTTCCGGCAAACTTGTTAAGTTATACAACTATCACCACCATTAGTCTCTGTCCAAAACCTGCTTTTATCCAAGAAATGTGGGTGAGGGTTTCCTGTTATCAGAACTGTTCAACCACCCTACTGCTCTGTGCGGAAGAGTACCAGAAGCACACAGGATGGGCCCCCAGCTACATCTTGGAGAAGATCTCCCCAGAGAGACCCAGGGATGGTGATATGTGAGAATCCCCTGGGAACTATGAGAGGAACATCTCCTTTATCTCTTAGACCTTTAAATGACAGTGTCCAGGTGCCCACATCTGGGCCGTGAACCTTCTGTAGCAGACACGTATGGATGAAACTTTCCTTCAGTGTTACCCACCAGACCCCTACATGCACACAGCAACATCCCTGTTCCTTCCCACCCAGGTATGGACCACGGGCCTGCTTTTGATGTCTGTATACAAGATCTTCAAACCCTTCGGTATTTCATGTCCCACCACAGGAAGAGGACAGGTCTGTATTTGTCCCTAAGGCAGTGGGTAAGTGGCTTTGCAGCCAGTACCACCTCAGAGTTATCAGCCAAGTAGATTTCTATTTCAGGGTTTCTAAGGCATTGAGATGAAATCGTCATGAAGGGCTGATACCTGTCATTCTGAGGTTTGTGGACAAGGTCTGTCCCTACAGCTGGCCTCTCCGCTGCTCTGTGTCTCTGATAGGAGAAAACTCTTTCGGTCTTACCCATGCCCCCACGGCCCCAGCTCTTTCCTCCTTTTCCGTTGCCATTCTCACTGTCGAAATGCCATCTCATCTTTAATTAACAGTAGGATTCTTTGTTGCCTGCAAGAGGATTCCGTTGAAGCTAAATCAACTAAATAGGGGCTCCTCCTGAGAACCTGGAGCAGCTTGCAGTTGCAAAGCAGTTGCCAGGCAACCAGTACTGCTGCCTCTGCCTTGGGGTGTTTCCAACAGCCTTAGGCCTCCCTCAGCCTTTTTCTTGGCAGAAAGTATCTGATGACACGGTGCGGGGTGAGGGTCTCTAGCTTTGGGCCTTTATGTCCTGCACAGAAAGGGAGGAGGGACATTATCCTAGACACTTTCTGGGAGATGCCATACTATTATGATTTGAATATAAAATTCCCTTCAGGATCTGGGGACCACTTGGCCCCCATATGGTAAAGCTATTTGGGGAGGCTCTAGAAACTTTAGGTGGGCATCGTCAGAGGAAATAGGTTTTGAAGGCAAACACCAAGGTTCTAGTCTCTAGCTCTGTCTTTACTTCCCGTCTACCAAGAGGGAAACAGTTTCCTCCATACCTGTTCGAATACCATGATCTTCTGCACAGAGTCAAACAACCATGAAATGAAACTGTAAGTATCTCTACACTGTTGGAAGGGCATCCTGGGACTCGGAAGCCCAGGACCCACACAGCTCTGAGGGGAGAATGCATCCCAGTGAAAGGGCATCCTGAGACAGAGGAGCTCAGGAACCACACAGCTCTGAGGTGGGACGGTGTCCCAATAGAAGACATCCTGAAACAGAGGAGCCCAGGGACCACATAGCTCTGAGAGGAAGCCTCCTCAGCAGAGGTGTTGCAGCTCTCAGGGGAGGGGATCCCCAGCGGAGCTGAGGCGCCTGGGAGCCTCAGCCCAGCTCCTTCTTTGCCTCCTCTTTTCTCTTCAGTGCTTCTTTTTATCTTGCCCTCTTCTGACGAGAGTCGCACCAGGCAGAAAATCTCATGAAAGAGATTTATTAAAGGGTCCAGGGAGTGGAGAAACAAATTCAGGGATGGTTGCCTTCTCTGCTCCTGGGAGTGGGCAGCCAGAAATTGGATAAAGGGCAGGCTTTATATAGGAACTTTTCAGGGCAGAGATTTCCAGATTGAGGATTGGTGGGATTTCAAGTCCTGAGTTTGGGAAGCTCAGAGATTGGTGGGTTTTCCTGTTCGGGGTTGGTGGGGTTTTGTGCTCAGAGATTGGTGGGGTTTTGTGGGAAGCTCAGGGATTGGTGGGTTTTTCTGTTTGGGAATTGTTGGCTTGTTTCACCCCCCTTTCCCTGCATCAGGCCCATGGGTTAAGGTGGGAAGTCCTTTCCTGCTGCAGCTGGCTTTTGCTGAGGCACTATCTCTGTGGGGCTACTCAAGGGAGGCTGCCACTGTGGACAGCTCATGCAGTGATTTCATCAAGGCTGTAGACTGAGGCAGGAAAGAAGATGTCGCCATGGTGCACAGCTCCTGGGGTGGGGGCGCTGCATGCTGAGGAGATGTCGTGGGTGGTGTCATGCCGCCATTTTAGACAGCTCCTGTGAGACATTTTCCTGCCGAGGCTGTAGGTTTGGATGGAAGGAAGAGCCTGCCACTGCTTTGACGGCTTTTGTGCTGCTCCACTTAGGGACTACAGAACCCACTAAAACTGTAAGCTGAAGGAAATTGTTCCTACCTAATCAGGTTTCTGTCAAGTATCTGCTCACAGTGGTAAAATTTTGACTGTACTCCATACATGCTCAATCATCACATCTATCTCTCATTAAAAGAATATGGATTTGCCTCACTGGCTCAGACCTGAGTTCTTCTAGCTACCAGGACACACAGCAGATATGTCCAGCACTAAGTAATGAGGCTGCTCTCACTTGATCATTTGGAAGATGAACGCTGGCCTGGGGAGATGGCTCCGCAGCTAAGAGCACTTGCTACTCTTGCAGAAGATCCAGGTATGGTCCCCAGCTTCCACATGGTGGATAACAACCATCCATTAGCTCCAGTTCCAGGGAATCTGATGCCTCTTCTGGCCTCCGTGGGTACTGCACACCTGTGGTACACAGTCATACATGGAGGCAAAAACACTCATACACAAAAATACTTGGTTTTTTTTTTTTTTTTTTTTTTTAAAGAAGATGAATACACACAATACTCTTTCGAAATGAGAAGATCTAACTGGAATACACAAACTATTAGCAAAGTGCAAGCAACCATTTAGATGTCTTGTGGAGAAGTTAATGTACTGGCCTTTAAAGAAACATTTTAATTCCAGAGATGGTAACTCATGCACAAAGTTGGAAATGTGACTGTCTTCCAGTGTCACTTTGTGCTGCTTTGTTTTGAGACAGAGTATCAGGATAGCTTGTGACTTGTAGCAATCCTCCTACCACCCTACCAGAGAGCTCCTACCAGAGAGCTGAGATTACAGGTGAAGACCACCGTTCCTGCTTCATTTTCACATTTGTAGAACATTTTTGTTGATTTGCTTTTTTGAGATGGGGTTTCAAGTAGACCAAGCTTCTCTGAACTCACTGTGTAGCCAAGGATGGCCTTGAACTTCTGACCCTCCTGTCTCTGCCTCACAAGTGCTGGAATTACAGGTATGTGCCACCAAACCTGGCTCATAGAACACTGTTGAGGTAGAAGGGTTCTTTGTCTGTGTATATGGGAGCACATGTGTGTGCAGGTGTGTACACATACACAGTGTACATGTGAACATCAGAGGGCAACCTTGGGTATGGGTCCTGAGGTACCTTTCACTTTGTGTTTGAAACAGGACCTCATTGCCCCCAAATTTAGTCAAATATGTGTGTATGTGTATATATATATATATATATATATATATATATATATATATATATGAATATGATGTATATGTATAGTGTATATATATGTGTGTGTATGTGTATAAATATACATACACATATATACAAATACACACACACACACATATTGCAGCCCTCTCCAATGTTGTTAAAGGGTTTTAGAGGTGTTATTTTAACCTTAAGAAGAATGTACCCATCCTGGTAACTGATGCATGTGGGTCTATCTAGACCCACTCCTACTGTGACAGCTGCCCACACACAGAAGTGAGAAGCTTGGGACAAAACCCATTCCCTGTTGTCATCTGTAGGTTCTGTTGCCAGGATCTGGGAGCTGAGCCTCCCATGCCTTCTGGTTGGAAGTGAGGCCTGGAGCTGTTGCTTGGCAGCCAACCTGTGCCAGGCATGCACAGCCGAGAGGAGCCTGCGAGACCTTGAGATGATGAGCAGCTTCCATTTCTAACTTGGGAGGCAGGCCTGTTGTGTGCACTGAATCATGGAGCTGACTGGTTCTGGCTGCCTTGAGAGACACGCATCATGGTGTTATTAAGGACTGAGTTTATGGCTCCTGAGGCACTCTGTGTGCCTTTAGGTTCTTGAAAGAACCGAGGCACCCTCTCAGGCTGTGAAGCATTCAGGCTACCTTTGTGTCTCAGTGTTCCTTAGAGGTAAGTGAAGCATACAGAACTTGGCTGAACATTTAATCTTAGACACTAGTCTTGTATACCCTGTCAGGCTTGCGAACCACCATTATATCCTATTACGAGGAACATGTAAAATGTCTCATTGCTTGAAATAAACTTGTCTCAGTCTTAGTCCTGCTGAGGTCCTTCCAACTGGCCTGAGTCACTCATTCCCACCGGCCATATCGGGAGACCCTGATATCCTGATATTCAGCTCTGCAGCAAGGAAGAGTTAAATTAAAAGATGAACCAGATGCGAAACGCATCCCAACCAGGTTCGGATTAGGTTGTGTTGACCTCTGTTGGGGTGCAGCTATCTGGAGTAGCTCAGGGCCTTTGGGGAGACCCAAGAGGATCTTGCAGTAGAGACATTGGATGAGGGCACAGAGACCTGGTACACATCATACATTCATTTAGCAGTCAACATACCTCTCTCTCTCTCTCTCTCTCTCTCTCTCTCTCTCTCTCTCTGTCTCTCTCTGTCTCTCTCTCTCTCTCTCTCTCTCTCTCTCTCTGTCTCTCTCTGCCTCTCTCTCTCTGTCTGAGTGTGTGTGTGTGTGTGTGTGTGTGTGCATGCATGGATGTCCTCAGTGGTATCAGCTGGGTGCTCTCTGACTCACTGCAGCTCTCACAGTACTCAGAGGTAGCATCAGATAGCATAGGCTGAGGGTTGGGTCCCCCAAACTCTCCACCTCCTTCAGCTACCAGCCATGGTTGTCTCAATAAACTTCTGACCCCAGAGTTCAAAATTGGGGTTCCTCCAACTCACTCCTCAGGTTCAAATAATTTTCTAGAGAAGATCTCCAGAGAAGGGCTCAGAGAAATATGAGTTTACAGATTTCACCTAAAAGATACTACAAATGGTATCAAAGAACACCAGATGAAGAAACTCTCAAGATAATGTTGGAAGGAAGGGGTGCAGGGCTGCCATGCCCTTCCTGGGCACCTTGTCCTCAGGGAACCTGCATGCTCTAGGCTCTATGAAAGGCCCAAGCCCTGCCCTCTGGGGTGGAGAGGAGAGCCATGGAGGCTTCCCTATAAAAGCAAGATTGAGGAAATCATTGATCACTGGTGATTTGCTCCACGCTCAGCCCTTACTTGCCAGGAGCTTGAGGATGGATCTGAGAATCCCAGCTCTTCTTGTCTGCGCAGGCTTCCCCATGAGCAGCTCCACCCCGGAAGCCACCTGGACCCGACCACCATCATTCGCCTCATTAGTATGCATATAGAGCTCCCCACGGTAGTGATTCCAGGGATTTTAGGAGTTATATGCCAGGAATCAGGCAAAACAGCGCTGAGATTTTTCACAGTATCACTTTGAGGGACGCTGGTGACGCTCAAGTGTCTAGCCTCACTGTTCTCCAAAGCCAAGGTCCTGCTATATGCCAGCTTCCAGCCCCAGCTCCACCAGCTTTATGGGGTCTCTACACAGAAGGACTTGAGATAACACTCCACAGTCAAGCCCTAAGGGGACAACTGGCTAACTATGTTTCTCACCCAAAGTCAAAGAAATCTGCCTCCCCAGCCCTGTGTCCGAGCCCGTGTGGCAAAAGGACATTTCCCTCAATCATCTGGATGTTCTCCTGAACAAACTATCGAAGACAAATGAAACTGGAGAAAAAGCATACAGATCTGCAAACGTGCAAACATGGAAAAACCAGAGCAGGGAAAGTCACAAGTGCATGGCCACCCACCAGCTCAGTGGGGTGCAAAAAAAGGCACACCCCACTCCTGTTGGGGAGGAGAGAGTGTAGACAATTTTGAGATGACTCATACATGGCTTTTAGGGGGAACCTGATGAGCTTTGAGCATTTACAACAGCACAGGACAAAGCCTCACGGGCCATGAAATAGACAGTGGTTTGTAAATGATTCTCTGTGGGACTGAAGGAGGACACGGTGTGTGACAAGTCTATTCTGTCACATGAACAGATAATGAAAGCACAAGGTCAAGGGGACTTGAGCTTTGGGAGTGTGGGACAGTGTAAGTCCCCTCAGCCTCTCATAACTTTGGTCTTTGGAGTTCTGTTTCCTGGACTCTAACACTCCAGATTCTGTCTCAGCAGAAGGACAAGTAACAAGGCTAAGCTTGAGAACTTAGGGAAGGCAGGACATGGGAAGGGGTTCTAATATCTAACGGTGTAACATGCATCCGGATGGCACTGGTTGCTGAGGACTCTTCCCACCTCCCCACCCCTACAAATCTACCCCATGCTGTCCTCTTGAGCTTGATTATTTCAGCTGCAGCCTAGCTTGGGACGAGCACAGTATCTCTCTGGTGCAGCCCGCTTGTTAAACTGCAGAGGGAATGGGGTCTGTTTCCACAGATGTCTGCTCTTGGTTTTTCTTTGGAATGACCTCTTTGCTTCTGGTTTCCATGGAAACAGCCCTAGGTGCCAGGACAGCTGTGGTCAAGAAGTAACACCAGGAGGAATACTCTCCTAAAAGCTGGTGACAGAGAGCAGGAGGATGGCAGGGCTGAGAGAAGGGAACAGTTAAGTAAGAAGGACTGAAGGAGGGAGTCAGAAAGGAGAAACTCTGAATTTAGAGTTGGGCCAAAGGAGTGGGCGGGCCTTGGAGATACTCTGGAGGATTGACAGTTAGGGGCCCCCAGGAGCTTCCACAGCAGGTCAGGTAAGGACAGGAATTGATGACATCAGCTCCTAGGAGGAGACACAGACATAAATATCATGAATAACAATGACAATGTCGCTAGTGTGACCTGCTCACTGACCTAGATGATAAAACGCCTTACCTTATTCATATTGCCAAAAGTCATTGCTTGGGTCCTTATGTGTTCTTCAGACAGGAAGATTGTCCCCAAATTATTCAAAATTCCCACAGTCCTCCTTAGCCCAGAGAGTTCAATGGGAAGGCCAGCTTTGCTTGCTGACCCCTGAAGAAGGACAAATTATGTCTTCTCCATGCTGTCAGAAGGTATCACCCTTGAGGCTCCAGCCTGGATCTCTCTTCAGGGGAGAGGGACACTAGACTGTAGTGTGCAACAGGAGGGGCTGCTGGCTTCAGACCAGAACTCCACAGTCCTATTGCTCACACCACAGACCCCAGAATCCCCGTGGATACCCACCACAGCCAAGTGTCACTGGCAAATGAGAGGGGGCTTCTTTGAAGAAGCACAGGGCAGGCAAGCTGAGACTCACCGCCCACTGTCGCTCCTCTTTCATCTTTTAAAAGTCCCAGAGCGCTGTGTCCTCCTTAAGCTGCTGATGCAATTCTTTTTTAAGTTTAGAAAACTCTAGCCTATTGGAAGGTGGTGGGGCACTATTGCAGTCGCCTCAAGCAAAGCCAGGATGGTGGGCAGATGTGGACTCATAATTAGCCTTTTCTCTCCTCTTCAGGAACCACTGGTACCTAAGCTGTAAGCCTTCTCTGCCTTTCTTATCCCATTCAAGAGTGGCCATGTGGCATTTACCAGGAAGCACAGACGCCTGTTGACTTCAACTGAAGACACTGAAGCTTCCCGGTGTCATCCTGACACCATGGATTATCTGCCTCAGGATCATGATTACAAGGATGGATACTAAGAATCGTCTACTTTGAACATCTCCAGGCTTCACCCTGCCTTGAAGGAAGGCCAGGCTTCAGAGCCCCAGGCTAGATGGAGAAAGTGTCACAGGATTTGTGAGGAGAAAGCATGGCAGTAGTTCAGGGAAGGTGGCTAGACTCCAAAGCATGATTTTGGTGTAAGCACTCTGGAAGACACAGCAAAGCTGGTGGGAGGGGCAGCTTGCAGCCGTGAGGGAACTATAGGAGAAAGCCTTGAACTAGTGTAACATGGAAGCCTGCATTCATAGGTCTGGCTGTTGGGCACTGAATTTGCAACTCCCATCCCAATATTTCACAAATAAGGACACTCTTATTTCTTTATTTCATTTTATTTGTTATAATGTGCCTGGGTGCTTTGCATCATGCAGTTCCTGAGAAGGCCAGAAGAGGGCACTAGATCACCTTAGATTAGACTTCCAGACTGCCGTGAGCTACTATGTGGTCACTGGGAATGGAACCCAGGTCTTCTGGAAGAGCAGCAAGTACTCTTAATTGCTGAGCCACCTCTGTAGGCCTTGAGGAGCCTCTCTTGCCAGAATCCACGAAGGATTCCCAGAGCAAGAGGGAAGTCCAGTGACAATGTGCCTGGCGTGTCTCTGTAAAATGTCCTGAACTCAGAGCTGGGTGTGTTCAAGTTGAGGAACTAGAGAAAACACATGTGCTCTATTCAAGTACCCAGAGTAAAAGGCTTGTGGACTGGATGCTTCCACTTAAATTCAGGTATTGAAACCCCAACCCTGGGATCTTAAGGGACAATTAAGGTCAAATAAAATGCTAACTGTGGAGTCTGACCCAGACAGTTGACTGTCCTCATCAGAAGGTATCAGAAAACCTGTTTTCTCTCTGCCATATACGGACACAGTAAAAGGCAAACATTTGCAATCAGGAAGAAGAGCTCTCACGAGGGACCAGACACAGAGCCAGGCTAGACCTTGGGCATTCAGCGTCCAGGATGGTGAGAAATGTTTTTCTACCACTTAAGCTGTACCCCATACCCTCCATCAGCCCCTGGCTGTACCTCTGATATCTGACTGTTCTGCAGAGTGAACATCTCTAAGCTCTATTAACCACCTACTCCTTCTGTGTTTGTCCAAATGACTTAGACACCCCAGCCTCTGCAGTTAAATTGTTTTTAACACTCAAGGGATGCTGGCCTGATGCCACCCTTCATGAATGCCAGAAGTCCGTTTGCCTGCTTGGTTCTGAAAGGTTTCGCATCCTCTGGTCCAGCAGGTGCAGGCAAGCCTACCAAGGGCCTCTGTGTTGGCACCTGTCCCTGCCCCACTCTATAGCAACTGACTGTGCTTCATGACCTTCAGTGAAAGCAAAGCCCCAGCTGCTCCTTCAGGGGAAAAAAAGTTGGTGCTGAGGTGTGGAATAGTATGGCAGGGGCTTCCTGCTGCTGGGGATGGTCCTTCCCGGAGTCTCAGAACATTACTTTATCATATGCTCTCGTGGTGTGTGTGTGTGTGTGTGTGTGTGTGTGTGTGTGTGTGTGTCCATTTACCAGATGCTACTGGAGTCCCCCCACCCCCAAATATGCCCTGTCCTGAAGCTTATCTATAGTTCTCCTTAACCATCCCAGGGCCCCTGGCTTCCAGGCCCCCTCTACTGGAGAAGGAAGGAGAGGAACCCTGTCTTCTCCCTGGACTTTTGCCCCCATCTGTAAGCAAACCCAGCTGTGTGACATGACAGGCGCTGCCTCTGAGAATCAGCCATATTGGGATCCTGGGGTTCAGTCAGGGCTGGCTCATCCCTGCATAATGGCCCTAGCCATCCTCACTATGAGCATTTCCCAAGATGCAACTTGAACAAGCTACGTAGGAGTATGTTTGAGCCGTCCAAAGTCTTCCTTGGAAGAGAGGGGGCTCTTTAGTGAGTCGCTCTTCTCAAATCACCCTAAATACCGTGTGTGTGTGTGTGTGTGTGTGTGTGTGTGTGTGTGTGTGTGTGTGTGTGTGTGTAGGGACGGAGGAGGAGAACGGGGAGGGGGAGGGGAGGAAGAGGGAGAGAGAGAGGGAAAGAGAGAGAGAGAGAGAGACAGACAGACAGACAGACAGACAGACAGACAGACAGACAGAGAGAGACTGTGCCGTACAACATGCTCTCACTGCCTTCCACCTCCTCCCACCCCCACTCGGTGCAGACAAGTTTTGGTTGTAATTTCTCAGGTGACTGCTCCTAGCAAAGGCACTGCCTGGGGCCTCAAGGTGAGCTGGGGCTTGCTCCCACAAGCATTCCTTTGAAGTGACACCTTCTAGTCTTTCTTCTGCAAGATATCAAAGGGCTGAAGGCCTCACTTCTGCTGTAGCCCACGGTGAAGCCACCCCCCACCTCCCCAGCACTGTTCACAAAGGGAAGAGGGGACAGGCACTTGCTCTGTTCACTTCTACTACGCTCCATGTCTCTTCACTGACTGTGGTAGCTCTGCCCTGGCCTTACCAAGACACACAACTGAGACAGTGAGAGGCACTATGGTAGTAGTTTCAGGGGTATGCACCTCAAAATCAACACTTTTATAAATCTTTCAGTTCCCTGTCCTCAGAATGGGATCCTCACAGTACCCTTAGTCAGACACTCTGTTGCTCCAAAAGGATGTTGTCCCCAATGGAGCTGGCCCTCTGAGGACCATGGAGGACCTTGCAGATAGCATCTCCATATGGGTCCTTAGGAAGGGGTGTGTCTTCCTCTGCTTGGTTAACACTCTTTTCATGCCAGGCTGTCTTTTCCTCATTGACATATCAAACCAGTCCTTTCCAATCCTTTTGAGTCTCTTGCAGCTGCTACTGAGCCTACAGTCATTTCAAGCATCTTTGAAATTACTGGTTATTCACAGTAACTTTCTATAGGGTAGAATTTTCTATGTGGGTGTTCTCAGAAGCCCAGGGCATCTCCACTGTGTTACTGTAATGACTCCAACTTCAAAGGGTCTATAGGGAGGGGACTCAGGTGTAACAGAGCTGACCAAATGCAGTTTGTAAATAGGTGTTTTCCAGTCAAATCCTCTGGGAGACAAGGGGATAGGACCCAGCCATGAGCTAGCTGGGGTTAACGGGAAAATGACTGTTAATGGACAAGGATGTCCCTGATCATGTCCAGGTCATGCCTTGGAACTGGTAGGTACTTAGGAAAAAGGGGGTGACTTAGTCCATACCTGTCAAGGGATCTGGTAGATGAGGGGGAGTTCCCTGTAAAGAAAGATAGATTTACACTGTAACTAGTCAGAGAAGAAAGCATCACCAGTGGAAGATGTGTGGTCAACAGGCCTCTTGGACTGGGCCTCTCATGGATACAGAGTCAGTGTCACTGTGGAACAGATGGAAGAACAGGCTGAAGGGGACTGAACCCAAGTGTGTGGGGTCTTTGAGACCCAGTGGCTTCACAGATAACTAAGCACGCACATGACTCTGCATTAAACTGCACAGGGTCTGGACCCTGACCAACTGGGAAGACCAGCTGTACACGCGATGACCACCTGTGACCTACCTGTTACAGGTAGGACCCCTGTAGCATCATATCTGATGTCCAAGGGCCACACCGTTGAACCCCTTGGCAGGGGTCATTAGAGACTAGTTCCTCTCTGGAACCAGAAACCAAAGCCTGAGACAAGGTCACAGTACATTGTATGAATTTATTTGGTAAATTGTGTTAATCAAATTGGTTTTCCAATTGATTTTGCTAGGTCTTACACCTGACGTGTAGCCAATGTGTCAGGTTTCCCTAGGCTGAGTATGAATGAGGTCACATTTATGCCTAAACAGCAGCTCCTAGTCCCACTGGCTTTAGTAACACGAATCTGGGCCTTTTCTACAACTAAGTCCTGGGTTTCCCACACTCACTGGCTGCATTCTGCTGTACTTCAAGCCTAACACTGACCCTCCCCATTTCTGGTACTGCTGAGCCACCTGCCACTTGAGGACCCAGTGGACTGGTGACACACACCAGGCAAGTCTCCATTAACTCACTATTTTGGAATGAATCAGTGGGTTCTCAAACCCCGTTCTCCCTCCACCCCCATCTCCTGGTCCAGGGTCACCAATCTGACACAGCTGTACCCCTCCAGGAACCCTGTCCTTACCTTTCCCCAGTTTATGGCTCTAGATTCCCCGCTCTCTGTGGTAATGATATCTTGGAACATAGAGACCTTTCCACCATAGAGTGCTGCTGCTATAAACACACCAGGTTTTAGCTCTGGTCATCGATGGGGATGGTGGGTATTCAACCTACAAAAGCCTTTGCTCTGGGGGAATCTTGCCTGGCAGACACACTCGCGCATGGAGGGGACCACTTGACTCTGCTGGATGGGTGAACGGCTCCTTACAGGGAGAGAACACAGAGGAGGTGGTCCCAAGACCTACCCACACATGAATGAACCTAAAGCAGCTGTATAGCTTGGTGTCATGGGTGTTACTTCTGTCCAAGACAGCTATGGGACAGAACTGCATCCAAGGCTGGGAGCCTCATTTCTGGGTCTGCATAGGCCTGAATCGTCACCAATGGGTTCCTGGAGGCCCAGCCCTGAGGTGGGGCTCTGTCCTGGTACCCTCACTTCCCTACAGCTGCTGCCAAGGTCCTTAACTCTCTTCTTAAATATTCCTTCCTTGGCCCACAGATGGCTCTACATTGAATACTGCCACAGCCACCATGGCCTGGAAGTGCCTACCCTTCAATAGTTTCCAGTGGAGTGGAAGCTATAGACTTTCAGGAGGAAGCTGCCCTCCCTCCACCCTCCCTACTCACCTTTCCTATCACCCTCCATGTCTCAACCCTTCCTGCCCATCTGCCTTCCTCCTGCCCCTCCTCTTCTTCCCCCTCCTCTTCCCCTTCCTCCATCTTTCTCTCCCTCCATCTTTCCCTCCCTCCCTCCCTCCTCTTTCCGCTCCTCCTTTCCCCGACATCTTGCTTCACCTCTGTCTTCTGCTCTGTGGGCAGCTCCCAGGTTCTAGCTACAGCTCCATCTTCTCCTACACTCCCCACATGATCAGCCCACCCGTAGCCTCTTACCCTGGAGGATCTACCTAGTGTTAGCTTTTCTTCCTAAAGCACGTGAAGTCTCATGGGATTCTTCCCATCCCACTCCTTCCGTCTTGCAAAAACACCCCACTTTTTATCCTTCTAATCATTTCACTCTCTGGAACAGCTGAGTCACCGCAAGTGAAGCTTTCAGCTGTCACTGGGAGCTCCGGAGCCAGAGCCAGAGCCAGAGCCAGAGCCAGAGCCAGAGCCAGAGGAGGAGCCGATGAAGGCTCTCACGCTGATTCAGCTGCCTGTCATTTCCCTCCAGGAACTGGTGAGCCCCTCACCACCTTCCTCAAATCCAGGCCTTTATGCTGTTTGTGAAGATAGCCCTCCCCCAACCCCCAATCCCTGGCCAGCTTCCTAGATACTATCACCCATGCCAGCTGCCCAACCAGGCCCAATAAGGACAACTTCTTCATTCTGCTATGGCTGAACCAAGTTAAGACCAAGTCTTTCTCGTCGTTCTCTTTTTACTGGTGTAATGACCTCCTTCCCAGGCTGTCCAAGTTAGAAGGCTGGTCTCCTTCAAAAGAGCTCTCTTTTTAGGGTGAATCTTGCTTAGTCCTAGGACAGCGTTGCTACCAGATGCAACAGGAAAGGAGGCATCCAGTTCCAACTCTAGCCTGTCTCTTTCCTTCCCGGGGTACACTCTACTCCCTTGCCTCTCTGCCCCTTTCCACTCTGTCCCCATTGGCTTTGTCCTATCTCCTGTTTCCCCACGACCTGCTTCAAACAGCCCCCTCCCTCCACCTAATTCTTCTCAGCCCTTAAAAAGCCCTCTTTGTCCCCATTTCTGTGAGGTCGTTGCCAAGAGAACTTCAGAGCAGACTGGAAAAAAAGTACAAGCTTTCTCCATCTTGAAGGCATATTTCTTCCCCTAGCTCTGAATCTCCACAAAAACAGTCTAGATTCCCAGTCCTTTCTTTTCCGTTCTAGACTCTCCAACAGAATGGAAAGACAGGAAAGCTGAGAAACAGACTTTTCAAGCTACATTTTGTTTTTCGGTTCTTCTGCTTCATACATTTTAGACTTAGAAATGAAGACTTTCACCTGGTTCTTTAGCAAACTCAAAAAGCGTGACATCTGTCGCCCATCCAGGTGATGTGAAAAGGTCGTAGGAGTATAAAGAACAAAGATGGTACTCAGTGAGTGTCAAAAGGCAAGTCCAGGATGGTGTTTATGAGAATCTGGGACTCTGATTTCCTTCCCTTGAAATGGGTACCTTCCCTTAACCCCTGGAGACCATGGTATCCTGCTGGACCAGCTGGACTGCGGGAGGCCGCTGGGTCTTGATGCCCATGCGAAATTCTTTGATGACAAAGTAGTAGCAGAAAACATCAAGGCAGCAGTTGATGTTGGAGAAACACAGAGACAGCTGCAGGAACAAGCTGATGCCCTGCTTCACTCTGCAATCCAAGATAAAGCGGTTCCTCACCAGATACTGCAGGAAGAAGCCCAAGTGCACTGGGAGAAAGGAGACCACAAAGATGATAAGGTTGGTAGCAATGGTCCAGATGCAGGCTCTCAGTCGGTGGTCTGGACAGTGCAGTAGAATGTGAATGCTCCTATATGAGCAGAAGCCCATGATGCCCATGGGAAGGAGGAAGCCAAAGATCTCCAGGGGGAAGAAGACCCTGGCACTCCAGGTGCCATCAGACATGTTGTGGAAGCACTTATATTTCTCCACTTCCCTGTGGAAAGTATAGATGGGGATGCTTCCGATCCACACCAGCATCCAGATGATGCAGCAGATACCAAAGATTTTTCTGGGGGACCGGATGTGGCTGACCAGGATCGGGTACTGGAGGGCCAGGAACCTGTCCAGGCTGATGAAGCAGATGGTGAAGACACTCCCGTACATACTGATAAAGTAGAGGCACTCCACCAGAGTGCAGAAGGCCAGCGAGGGGGACTCCACTTGCGGCAGGACCATCTTGAACGGGAGGGAGAGCACAAGCAGTAAGTCGAAGACAGCCAGGTTGATCATGTAGATAGAAGTGGCGATGTATTCCAGTTGCCTCTTCTTCAGGAAGGCACTAAAGCCTCGGATGGCCAGTAGGTTGAGGACCAGGCCGAGGAAGAAGGTGGGGATGTGGACTGCCAGCTGCAAGGTACTGGTCAGCTTATCCACGGAATTGAACGAGCAGTTGTCACTCTCTGGCCGGCTCATGTTCTTGCCTGAAACACCAACAGTAGATGAGAGAGTTCCTCTCACTCCCTTGAGCTGATGAAGGCTCAACTTGGCAGAGAATGAGGAACACTTACCAACCCATGCTTAGTGTATTGCAAGCAGTGGGCAGAGAACGAGGGGCTGGGAAGATGGCTTGGGGATGAGGCCATGCAAGTACGGGGACTGGAGCTTAGACCTCCAGAACCCACATGCATTCTGGATGCTGGATGGGCATAGTGGTTCACTCATAATACTGCTGCATGGGAGGAGGGGGAGACCGAGATCCCTGCAACAAGCTGGTAGAGTAGCTAAATTTCAAGAGAGAGATCCCACCTCAGTATATAAACTGAAGGTGACTGAGGAAGACACCTGCCTTCAACCTTTGACCAGCACGTGCGCTCGCGCTGTCACACACACACACACACACACACACACACACACACACACCTACAAAAATTGGACTTTCTGTGCATAAGCCTCTCTCCTTTTCTAAAATCGGAGCTCTTATGGAAAGGAATAACAACACAAACCCTGAATCATACTGGTTTAAGCGAAGACAGAATTTCACACCATTGAAAACTGCCAGGCCTGGAGGTGTGCGTCTGTGGTGTGAACCTGTCATCCAGAAACTGGCAGGGGGCGGGGGGTGGGGGGAGAAGTACTGAGAGGGGATGGAGCACCCGCCTAGCACATACAGTACCTCTGGTTGGGTCTCTAGCAACACAAACAGGAGGAGAGGGCAGGGAGGAAGAGGAGGAGGGAAGAGGAGGAAAAGGAAGGAAAGGGAAAGTGCTGGGGTGCAGCCAGATCTGGGTTTCAGGCGTTGTTTAGAGGCTACAG
The DNA here is from genome assembly GCF_011762505.2 of Arvicanthis niloticus. Lineage (NCBI taxonomy): Eukaryota > Metazoa > Chordata > Mammalia > Rodentia > Muridae > Arvicanthis > Arvicanthis niloticus. The sequence goes on along the minus strand of NC_047674.1, from coordinate 19,077,281 downwards.
TTCCTCTTTAAGCATGGGACCCTCTAGCTCCTTCACCCACTTTTTTTGATGTTGATTTTTTTTTTTTTTTGGTAGTTGACTCCACCCCTGACTGCAGGGAATATCCTGACCAGCTCATCACATTCCGCCCTGGACACAGGAACTGATTTGTCCACTGGGTCAAGGGAGGGTGTGTGGCCTGTCTGTGGCAATTAAAAGCAACCAGATCCATGCCTGGGTTCTTTCTGGGTGGCTTGGGATGAAGTCTGGAGCCTCTGCTGCCCTTGAAGAGAAATCCAGGCAGAAAATGAGTCTTCATGGAAGAAGGGACATTCCCAGAGGGAACGAAGTGGGAGACTGAGGTCAGTCTAGGATAAAGAACGGCCTTTAGAGGACAAGGACAGGAGGACCAGGGCTGGAGGTGTGCCTTCCCAGGGGCAGGGCCTTGGGCAGGCTCTGAACAGGTCTGGCTAATGAGTCTGGCCACTTTAGAAGGGTAAGATTGTCATTGTGGGGTTCAGTATAAAGGAATGGGTGCCTGGAACAGACTAAAAAAATAATCAGCCCATGCCTCCAGACTCCAGAGCTAGACGTCTAGAAAAACGATGAATTAGGACCTAATGCCAGCCTTTCCTCCTCTTCCTCCTCCTTTTTCTCCTCTTCCTCCTCTTCCTCCTCCTCCTCTTCATCTTCCTCCTCCTTCTTTCTCTCTCTCTCTCTCTCTCTCTCTCTCTCTCTCTCTCTCTCTCTCTCTCCCCCTTTCTTCTACTTCCCTCAAACAAGGACAAGCTGCTAACACGCCAGGCCCTAGACATTGGGTGGCAGTCTTCATCAGCACACATGGCCCCTTCATTTAGAGGCAGTTTCCACCTGGCCCCTTCTCTAACCACCTCAACACTAGGCACCTGGGAACAGGTACAGCCAAGGCCTCCTCCATCTCTCTTTTTGTCCCTCCTTCACACTCTAAGAGAGAAATCCCAAGAAGCAGAGAAGGGGTGTCAACACAGCCTGCCACCAGACAGAGACCCTGTACCCGTGGTCGGGTGCTGCTTTAAGCTTATGCTATTATACTGGATATTTTTAAACCTAAAAAAGCAATTTAGGCATTCAATAAAATATCCAAAGAATACAAAAGCACATGTCGCCTCTCTACCCTAGGGCCTCGGTTGTGCTGTCCAGAGCTAACCATGCAGGACAGCTGCTTGCAGATATTCTCTAGGAGTTTCTAGTTATAATCATATTTTTATAAACTTATACATAACTATGGTATATTTGAAATAAAAAAAAAAACTATACCTACAGTTCTGTCCCCTGCTCTTTCAGTGACCAATGCTTCTTAGCAATTGTTCCTCAGGAGTATACGTAACTCAGTTCTCTCTAGTAGCCACCCTGCATTCACTGTGTGGATGGAACGTCACTCATTTGACCAGATGCTTAGTAACAAACATTTAGGTTTCCAAGTGTCTTCCTGGGTAACAACGAATTCCATATCCCACATCTTGTGGCTTATTTCTTTGCTATGTCACCACCGCCCAGAGAATTCCCATTCCTTAGCTGTTTCTCATTGCTTACAGCTTCCTAGGGAGCACGTGAGAAGAAAAGATTTGGATATACTTGAGTGGGGAGCGGCAGAGGTGTGCGCATGTGTGGAGACAGAGATCGGTTGGTATCACGGTCCTTCTTTGTCATGCTCCACCTTTTTGCCCCTTTGTTTGTTTTCTGAGACAGAATCTCTCACTGAATCTGGAGCTCACTGCCCAGTGGGGCTACATGCATATGCTACTGTGCCCAACTTTTATGTGCCTGGGATTTGAACTCAGATCCTCATGTTTGCACCCACTTTACCCCTTGACTGCTGCCCCACTTTTAGGTACTTTAAAGATCCTAAGTGGAATATCATTCCCAAACTCTTTGTAACTCCTATTTAAAAGGAGGAAAAACTATACAATGGACATATTTATAAACAGACAGACCCTTTATTGAGTGTTATCTGTTAAACAAGTAAGGTACACCACGTGATCCAGATGGCTTCCTACAAGTCTGTACTTTCCTATGTGTGAGCTTTTCTTAGGCTCAAGTCACAGAGACACAGGAAAGCACCTCTCCTATGACAAGTACTTTAGACCTGTGCTAGCTAGTTTTATGTCAACTTGATACAAGCTAAATTATTCTAAGAGAAGAGACCTTCAATTGAGAAAATGCCTCCATAAGATCCAGCTATAGGGCATTTTCTTAATTAGTGATTGATGGGGAAAGGCCTAGCCTATTGTGGGTGGTGCCATCCCTGGAATGGTGGTCCTGGGTTCTATAAGAAAGCAAGATAAGCAAGCCATGGGGAGCAAGCCAGTAAGCAGCACCCCTCCATGGCTTCTGTATCAGCTCCTGCCTCCAGGACCTTATACTTCCATATTGCTGTTCATCATCACCGGAAGTCAGAACAGGAACTCACTACTTCAACAATGAACAACACATTATATGGAAGTGTGAGTGAAATAACCCCTTTCTTCCCCAAGTTGCTTTTGGTTATGGTGTTTCATCACGGCAATAGTAACCTCAACTAAGACAAGACCCCTGTGGGCTGTGTCAAGGAACCTCTGGCAAGGGTCTCAAACTCAGATCTCCCATGTAACTCTGCTAAGGGTAGGATGGATGGAAGAGACCACCTGCAGGAGACTTAAACGAAATGCAAGATGACAGGCTGCTTCCTCCTGACACAATAGGCAGAGTGCCCCAAGCCAATCTCAGAAATAGCTAGTCTGACTTGGAAGCCACCAGGTAAACTTTGGTGTGTCTGGCTATTGTATTTGGATGCCACACAAGCAAGGTTCAGATTCTCAGAACCTACCAAAAAAGCCCAAAATAATGATATGTTCCTGTAACCCCAGCTGGATCCCTGAAACTCATTGGCCAGCCAATCTGTAGCCATGAGCTTCTGTTTCCGTGACAGACATTGTCTCAAAACATAAAGGTAGAGAAAGCTTGAGAAAAGACACTTGACACTGACCTAGGGCCTACACATATGTTTATCAGCATGTATGCACGCGCACATACACACACACACACACACACACACACAAGCACTCGCGCATTCACACACACAAACACTTGTGCACGAGCTGGCTATGGTAGGACACACTTATAATCTCAACACTTGGGAGTAGAGGCAGGAGGACCATTTGAGCTCAGGAGTTCAAGATTGAATTGTATAGCACAGTGAGACCACCAGCAAAAGGAAAAGAAGGTTAAAAGCTGTGGTGGTTTGAATCAAAATGGCCCCCACAGGCCCACAGGAAATGACATTATCAGGAGGTGTGGCCTTTTTGGAGTAGGTGTGACCTTGTTGGGGGAAATATGTCACTAGGGGTGGGCTTTGCCTTATTGGGGGTGGGCTTTGAGGTTTCAGAAGCTCAAGCCAGGCCTAGAGGTTCACTCTCTCTTCCTGTTGCCTGTAGGTTCAGATGTAGAACTCTCAGCTCCTTCTCCAGCACCATGTCTGCCTGCATGCCACCATGCTTCCCACCATGATGATAATGAACTGTAAGCCAGTCTCAATTAAATGTTTTCCTTCATAAGAGTTATATAGTCATGGTGTCTCTTCACAACAATAAAATCCTAACTAAGACAGAAGGGAAGAAGGGAGGGAAGGAAGAGAGAACCAACAGACAGCAAGAGAAAATTGGTCTGGTCAAAAGTGATGATCTAAGCTGCTGGGATAAGTCTACACACACACACACAGAGAGAGAGAGAGAGAGAGAGAGAGAGAGACAGAGAGACAGAGAGAGAGAGAGAGACAGAGACAGACAGAGAGACAGAGAGATACAGAGACAGAGAGACAGAAACAGAGAGACAGAGAGAGAGACATGAGTCAGCTGTTGGCATCCTCAGCAAAACTACCTTAAAGGGTCTGTTTAAATTCCTGAAAGGCATCAAATAGAGTCTTCTCAGAAGGTGATCTCTCAGAAGGTGATCTCTGAAGCCAGAAGATGCTCTCTACAGACAGGCATAAAGCAACCAGAAATTGAAAAAGTTTCTTCCAGCTAATGGCAGAGTTATTAGAGGTCTGAAATATTAATATTCTCAATTCCCTCTGAGGGTCGAGGGGAAGCATCTTTTAAAGAGTCTTCAAAGGGAGCTGAAGTGATGGCTCAGTGGTTAAAAGCACCCACTACTTTCACAGAGGACCAGAGCTCACTTTTTAGCACCCACATGGAGAGTCACAATGATCTATAACTCCCCTGGGGGATCTGACGCCCTCTTCTGGCCTGTGGTGCAAATACACAAGCAGCAAGCTCTCAAACACATAAAATAAAAACAAATCTGTTTTTTTTTTTTTTTTTTTTGGAAATCTGGGTCATCACAGGAATGAGATAAGAAGGCCTAGCTGTACTCTGGGAAAAAGAAAAAACAGACATCTTTAGAAAAGACAAAGCTATAATAATAAAGACCAGTCCAGACTCAACCTAAGGCAGAACTAGGCACCTTCTGTTCCAGCCAACCCAAGCCTACAACAATCTACAGATAATATTGTCGGGACTGAGTTCCTTCAAGTCAGAAACAGTTGCTAAGACATAGCTAGACATCCAAGAAGCTGACTGAGGAGCAAAGCAGTAAGAGGGTGGGCTGGAGGTGGCTCTGGGTCATTTGCTTCCTGCAACCATGTGAGCCCTAAGAAATGACACTAACTTAAACAGACAGAAAACAAAATCCACTGAGAAGCTAGAGGCCAGTATTCATGCAAAACCTTAACAGAGAGCCATGCCCAGGTGTTCTGCTGATACCTTTATTTTATCTTGTTAATTATTTATATATTGATCTATTTATATTGCGGATAGCCTTCAATGCCACAGACATGCATCAATAAACCAACCATGTTCCTTGCGCACCTCTTTGGAAACACTTAACACCAGCAGAGATCGGAGGAAGAACATTTGGAAAGAAGACTCTCGTAACCTGCCAGATTGTCACTTGGGAGTGAAGAGCACAGAAGGCCTCTCTCAAATCATGTCCCCTCTTCCGAATACCGCTTCCAAGTTTCACGCTTCTGAGAGTTAACAAGAGAATTTAGAGTGAATATCAGGTGGGACTCCTTGGAACCAAGCTTGGGCAGCAGAAACTATAGAAGGGCCTTTGGAATGAACATGGTAGAGCCAAGAAATCATGACAGTAAGAGGTGATCTTACAAAAGGCTGGAGTATTGCTCAGTGGCAGAGCACCAGCAGAAAAGAGGCTCTGGTGATGTCCCCAGCACTGGGGTGGGAGGGAGGGGTAGCAAGAGCAGAAAATGTGTGTTCGTAAAGTTCAGTTCCAGCCACAGTTATAGTTTCAGGTGTCTCTGCTGGGGGTCTTGGAACACAAGCCCAAGTTAAGGGCAGTTGTATAATGTATGCAAATTGACAAGGAAGGAAGAAGCGTTTAGGTTGTAAGAGCTGTGGACAGTGAGTGACAGACAGTACCCAGGACGAAGCAGGTATTTGTTAATATTCCACAAAGGGGTCCGTGCCTCTGTTTTAATCTATTTAACCTTGATCTTTCTAAATTAAATTAAATTTGTGATTAATGTGTATTAATTGTGCATATTTCTAGGGTGTGGTATGATGCTATGGTCACACCAGAGCCTAAAGCATTTCTTCTCTTGGTTTTTTTTTTTTTTTTTCATATCTTCTGTCTTCAAGCTCCTCTCCTGCAGATCTTCATCAAACATAGGGTCAGCCATTGTGGGCCACAGCCACCATTAAAACTACAGAATACTAGAACTTAAAATGTGTTCTTTTATTATTATTATTGTTGTTGTTGTTGTTGTTGTTGTTGTTGTTAATTACAGAAATTTAAGTGTGAGATTTTAGTTTTTATTATTACATTTACTTTGTATGCATGTGTGTGTGTCCATGTATGTGTGTGTATGTGTGTGTGTGTGTTTGTGTACATGTGCCACAGCAAGTCTATGGAGGTTCCAGGGTAACTTATACAACTGGGTTCTCTTCTTCTACTATGTGGGTCCCTGGGACGGCAGGCTGTCGGGCTTGGCTGCAAGTGCCTTTACTCACTGAGCCGTCTCGCTAGGCCAAATGTAGGCTTTTCTTTCTTTTTTTTTTCAAAGAACCTTAAAGTAACCGGTGACTATTAAACATGGGCGTCTGTGAGAGTAGAAGGGAGGCTGGCTGAGAAGAGGAAGGGGGCAAGCAGACTATGTGAGGTAATGAGGAAGAATATGGTCAAAATACACAAGCATATACGAGAATGTCATCATAATGAAACCCACTATCATGTATGATTGGTATTTGATAAATCCTGTGGCTAGGACAGAACATCTATCTTCAAAATCACCGAAGACAATAAAGGAACAAGATCACCAGACTGTGCAACACAGCGTAACTATAACCGGAAAAGGAACTAAGCATAGAAATGATAGTAAATATGAAATATCCCCAAATTCTCAGTTCAGTTAAAAATTATTATTCAACCTGGGTGTAGTGAAGCACCCTTTTAACTTGGGAGGTAGAGGCAGGCACTGAGTTCAAGGCCAGCCTGGCCTACATAGTTCTAAGCCAGCCAGGGCTTCATAGTGAAATCCTACAAACCCCAGAAATAACGGACTCTGCTCTTATCAAGGACGCTCAAGTGACACGGTCTTCAGTGTGACAATCTCACGACAACAGAGAAAACAGAAACAGAAGCAAGCTTTGATAGCCAACGGCAGAACCAGCACTGAGCCTCAGGAATAAGGTCACCCGGCATTGGGAAGGTTGTCTGCTGAGGGAGCAGTGGGTCCGGCTGGGGGTGGGGGGTGGGGTGTCGATGAGGGTGTATGATGGAACTACAAGATACTCCGCTTGTGTGAGCTGCAGGCAATAATGAAACCTACTCTGCACCACAAATACATGCTAATAAAAATGTAATAAATAGAAAGGGGAAAGGGTTATTTTCTACTAATAAAGGGAAAATAGAGGCTGGGAGCACAGCTCAGTGGGAGCACGGCTCAGTGGGAGCATAGCTCAGTGGTAAAGCACTCGCCTGGTATGCACAGGTCCTAGGTGCTCCAGCAACACAAAAACTAAAGAAGGAAAGGAAGATAGAACCATGAAGGCCAGTGCCACAGTCCCGGGCACAGACAGCACAGTACAGAAGTATTCAAAGACAGAATTTAGAGATGAGCTAACCAAGGTGGTAGTGTCAGAGACTTTAGCAGATTCAAGTAAATCAAGCAGGAAAACACACATTAGAACAGAATTAAACAAACTATAATTGATATTACTTGACAGTTCTTGAGTCTTGTTTTAAGCAAGTAAGTAACCTATTGTTATCCTTATACATCAAAGAAACATTTGACAAAATGAATTATCTATCTAGAAATCGTAAAATACCCATCAAAAACACAAGGTAGGCTGGGCATGGTGGTTTATGCCTTTAATCCTGGCATTTAGGAGGTAGAGGCAGGAAGATTTCTAAGGTTGAGGCCAGTTAATCTAATATAGAGTTTCAAGCTGACCATACATAGTGAGACACTGTCAGAAAGAAAGAAAGAGAGAGAGAGAGAGAGAGAGAGAGAGAGAGAGAGAGAGAGAGAGAGAGAGGAAGGAAGGAAGGAAGGAAGGAAGGAAGGAAGGAAGAAAGGAAGGAAGGAAGAAAACAAGACAAACAGACCCTAGGCAGAAATTGTATTGTCTATATTCTCTGACCACATACAGAAGTATGGAAGAAAACAAAATGCTTGAGATGTAGTCAAGAATGCAAGAAGTTTTTGATTTGTTGTTAAAAAAAAAAAATCAACTTGCAGGATGCAGCCCAAACCATTTGGAGACAAATACATAGCCCTGGATGCTGTAATTTGTTTTTATTTTTTTTTTAAGAGGAAAAAGGGAGAAAGGGAGAAGAAAACTTCATAAGTGAATTAAGCAACCCACTAGAGCATTTAGAATTGGGGTGGGGAAGAGTCCCTAGGAAATTAGGAGAAAAATAAACATTAAAAGCAGAAAAACCAGAATCCGGAAGTGTACCGGAAGTGTGGGGCAGGGGCCGATTCTGTGCTAGACCAGCACGCCATTTTCTAAAGCCATCCTTGGCAGTGATCAAGAATGCAAACTGAAATGTTCATCCAGAAGTAGGAGGCATTAAGCCCTGAGAGGAAGGAGATAACTGTAGCAAGAGACGCTCCCCCCCCCCATACAGCCACACAAACCCTTCACACAGCTGAAGACTCACAACACGAAACACCAGTTACCAAACCTGAACAAGATGGAGAAGTATCCACTAGACTAGTAATCATGAAAGAAACAGTGGGCCATCAAAGATTGCTCATGAATCGAGCAGGCGCCTTTTTCAGGGTTTTAAGTGACTGGTGATTCCCAGATGCTATGAACTATGTCACGTAATCTTTCGTGAGCATCTGCCGGCAAAGTTCGCACAAGTACCAGACTTGATATGTGTAGCACAAAGAAGAAAAACTAGTGCTCAGATTATACATGTGGCCAGCCTACTCGAGAGGCTGCCAGGTAGAACTCAGTACGCTATGATTATAAACACCGTGGCTAAGTCAGACCTGTGGCAGAGATATAAACTACTTTCGATGAAGACATCTACAAACACTGTGGGTCACATCATTTTAAGGGAAAATAAGAAGCTATCTGCTTATATAAATAGTTTTTCATGACAGTTATTTAAATGAAGAAATAGAAAGTACTTCTTAGAATAAGAAGTAACTTGCTGACTCCATAGCAACTTTGTGTTTAATGGTAAAATAATAAAAGCATTCTTATTGAAATCAGACACCAGCACTCAGATATCCCAGATAATGTGCCGAGACATCTGACAAAAATAAGATAAAATGAGGTGCCACTCCCATCTCATCTCCCCCCACCCCCACCCCCACCCCCACAAAATCAATAATAAAAGCACAGTCAGTGAATTGAAACTATTAGATTCCATCAGTAAGAACTGACATAGGTCTTTATCTGATGATAAGCAACTGAAGATACTCAGACTCATTAAGAAATTGCATTTGACAAAAATCAAACCAGAGGAAAAAGCTAGATGAAAATTTAACATGTGACAGCCTGTTTATTAGAATAATTGAAAAGACAAGGCCAAGGTACAATCCTCAAAACTGAGAGAGACAGAGAGACAGAGAGACAGAGAGACAGAGAGACAGAGAGACAGAGAGACAGAGAGACAGAGAGACAGAGAGACAGAGAGATAGAAAGAAAAAGGGTCTGGAGAGTTGCCGCAATGGTTAAGAACACTTGTTGCTCTTCCAACAGACCCAGGTTGGATTCCCAGTACCCACATGGCAGACCCTACTCATCTGTAACTCCAGTCCTAGAGCATCTGAAGCCCTCTTCTGAATGCTGTGAATACCCAGCACACATTGTACAAACACACACAGAGACAAGCACTCATGCATGTGCAATAAATACATTTAAAAAATTAAAAAAAAAGAAAACAGCCCAGCTTTGTAGAATAGAAATTTTCTTTTGTAAAAGTTAACATAAAATAATATACTAAATAAAACAAACTACAGCAAATATTTTAGATAAGCAATATCTTTCTCTCTGAGGAGATGCTCCAGAAACAGACAAACGACACAAAAAAGGATTTACTGAGAGATAAAATGTTCATCAGGCTCGGGAAGCCAGCAAGGACTCATCAATACTCAAATGAATATGCAAGCCCGTACATGGCACACACGCTAGAATATTTGGTTAATCATAAGCCACAAAACCCATATTAGCTTTCTATTTAGTAACTCGTAGACTTTAAGCAAACTATGGAAAAGGAGAAAAATATGTAGAGAAACGTGTTCTTTTGGCATTTATTTATTTATTTATTTATTTATTTTTCGAGACAAGGTTTCTCTGTGTAGCCCTGGCTGTCCTGGAACTCACTCTGTAGACCAGGCTGGCCTCGAACTCAGAAATCCGCCTGCCTCTGACTCCCAAGTGCTGGGATTAAAGGCGTGCGCCACCACCGCCCGGCTTGGCATTTTTTTATAATAATGAAAAAGTACACACATTAAAACACTAAGCAGTGGTTAAATTCACTACAGTAAATTCACTGAATGGAAAATTTTTTTGATGCTATGTTTATGCTGACTAGGTTACATAAAAACCCACAAACTATGAAATTATACATTCAGAATGATTGCAAGTGTGATTTTTAAAAACCCACACACAGAGAGAAAAAAAAAAAAAACCCTAGAAAAAAATTTCCATATGCCTGACAGTGTTATACTCTAGCAATTTGATGGTAGGTGGTTTTTTAATTACTGTCTTTTTATTTATTAATTTTTATGTATATTCTTGCCACAATAATACAGGAAAACATGGAAGCAATATAAGATATTTTTAAAACTATGTCAAGTGCCAGGAACGGAAGGAAAATGATAAAAATAGCTTTTGAAACAAAGTGTGGTCTGGATGAACCAGGCAAAGTAGTGAAGGTCACATGACACAAAGAGATGCTTTGAGCTACCCTGCACCAGCTGAGGGGCAGCACCTTCCCAGGTCAGACAGAATCATTTGTCTGCTTGCTTTTGGGAGACAGGAGTCTCACTATGTTACTCTGGCTGGCCTGGAGCTCACTGTGTAGACCAAGCTGGCCTCAAACTCACAACGTTCCAAATGTATCCACTATTTTAAACTTCTTTTCTTCTTCTTTTTATTAAAATACCCAGGTGGAAGGGTTCATATCTGTAATCCCGACACCTCCAAAGCTGAATCAGGAGAAGCGCAATTCAGACCAACCTGGGCTATTTGATATCCAATCTCAAAATAAATAAATAGATAAACAAACAAACAAACAAATAAATAAAGTGGGTGGAAGTAATGATATCTAATATATAACTCTCTCAGTTTGGTGAGCTATTAAAAGACATAGATGCAGATGCCAGAGGTTTGTTTTTTTTGTTTTGTTTTGTTCCCAGATTTGATATTTAGGTTAAATGATCTTATTTGAAAAGACAAAAGGAAGAGAAATTTTATGATAGAAACTGAAGTTGAAAAAAAAAATCAGTCTCAATTGGGGGGGGGGGGTGTCAGTAACTCTCCTGAAGTTAATGCAAACACAATAAAGAAATTTAATATTAATGTTTTCTATGGAAAAAGGAGCATTCACTTAAAAATCCAAATATATCTTATGGGTAAGAAACAGAATATGAAGAGGCAGGGGGATGCTAAGATGATATGGCTTCAGTTTGACTCATGGGGGGTGGGGGGGGGCTTGTGGTACGATAAACGAGAAAGAAATGGGAAAATATTTTTTTCTAGTCAAAAGAATTACTAGAGCAGCAGAGACCCTATGAGGATAATAGCTATGACAAATAATGAAATCTGAACCACTGAATTTACATTCCAATGAACGTGGTGAAGAAATACATGCTGGGAGTGTGCCAGAAAATGCAAAGCAAGTAAGAGAAATGGAAAAGTAACTGTAGTTAGTGACTGTGGTGATTGACCCTAAAAATACCATTAATCAAATAAAGAAGGCAAGTTCTCTGGCCAGCCCCGTTCCCAGGAGAGCTAGCTGCACAGACCAGAGAGCCTGAAAGGAGGGAGTCTCTGTGGACAGGAGGGTCTCATGCAACATCTGTCCCACTCCTGAGTGCCGGACACACTGAAGAGCAAAGTGGTTCACATTCCTGCTTGGAGCACTAACAAGTTATTGGAGGATCTGAACCCCGAACAACCACAGTTCCTTACCTGACATGGAACGAATTCTCACTCACTTCAAAGACTCTCTAGAATAGACAACTCGAGTGAGAGATAAAAATCCGGAAGCGTGTTACTGAAATATCGGAAAGGAACCAACGGAGACTCAAAAACACAGATGGAGTTGCAGCAAATGAGAATTTCTAGGTATTCTTTCCTACACACAGGAAAATAAGAAAGGGGTGATCCAAGACTACCCTGACACAGGTTAGAAGAGGCTACAGTAGCTGTTGGTGGCTTTTGTCACCCTAGGCCCCAAGGCTGCCTGGTTGCAGGGGCTGCCGGTGAAGGGCTGCAGGACCAGAGAAGAAGCAGATGAGCTGACCCATAGAGGGGAGAGTCCATCCTCCGGGCTCAAGACAAGTTCCACAGTTTGGGGAGTGGGGGCAGGGGAAGGGAGGGTGCATAGGAAGAGTGGCCACCCGGTACTTCAGAGAGCCAGCATATTTCTCTGTAAGTACTTCTGAGAGCAAAGAGGTCTCACTGTGAGCGATCTCCCTGTCATTACTGGCATGCAAGCAAAAGCAAGAGAGCTGCTAATCCAGAATATTGTAGAAAAAAATGCACACACACACACACACACACACACACACACACTATGGTCTTGTTGCAGGATGTTTCTGTTTGTTTGTAGCCCCGAAATAAAATCTTCTCTTGACATTGTGCTGTTTTCTAAAGCTTACTAAAGAGAAAGAATACCCATCACACTAGAAGCACTGGCGCTGGGTTCTGGTTCACTCCTGGCTCTGCCGGGAGTCTTGGCTTTAGCTGTTCTTGCCTATCCATAAAACCTTTCTCAGTCCTGGACCTTTGGAGTCAGCTTCACCACACTCTACCACTCTTCGCACCAGCTCCACCATGCAACAACATGAACTCGGAGAGCTGTAGCCCCTGTGCCCAGGGTGCCACACTAGGGAAGAGAGTCCGAGCTGTAAGGCTCAAGAGCAGGAAGCTCTCCTTTCCCTAAAGTGGCCCACGTTTCCCAAACATTACAGGTAAAGGAACAGCACACGCACAAATGGATGTTTACAGGCAAACAGGATGTCCCCTCCCCCATACTGCAGCAAGCTCACCAGTCCTGCCCACCACTCACCCAGACACAGACAGTACCCTGATCACTGCGAGCACAGCTGGTGTGGCTTCAGGAATTCAGCTGGTGGGGTCCAAGCACTCCTTTGACCAGTGCAGGCCTGTCCAGTTTCCCATCTTGAAGCCCTGGTGTTCTTGGGATTCCCAAGTTAGAATGTAAACACCAAACCAAAAGCAGCAAAGATGACTGCCTAAGCCCGGCCTCTGCAAAGCAGAGTTCGAGGAGACGAGGTGGTCAGTAAAATGCTCACTTTACAAGCAAGAGGTTTCAAGTGTGAGCCTCAGCACCTGCATAAAACTAGATAGACGCCTGAAATCCCAGGTCCGGAAAGACAGAGACAGGAAGCCTCCAGGGGCTTGCTGACTAGGCTAGTCAAGTCAGTGAGCTTCAAACCCAGTGGAAGACCCTGACTCAAAAAGTAAGGCAGAAAGCTATTAAGGAAGACACTCGACATTGACCTCTGGCCTCTATACACACACACACACACACACACACATACACACACACACACAGAGGCATCCATGAACACACAAACACAGACACACACAGGCATCCATGAACACACACAGACACACACACACACAGGTATCCATGAACACACACAGACACACACACACAGGCATCCATGAACATGTACACAGAGAGACATCCATGAACATACACACACGCACACACACACACACACTCAAGCACTCAGGTCTGTAATCTCAACGCTTTGGGATTGGGGAAGCAGCTGTAGCAGGAGAATTACCATGAGTCCAAGGATAGCCTGAGCAACATAGTAAGTTCTAGATCTGTCTGAGGTTCAGAGTAAGTGCTAAAAGCAGAAGGGAAATTCAGCAGGCATAGAGGGAGCAACCTGGACTCACATCAAGCAGCTGCATTTCTGGTCGCCCCACGGGAGCTGCCCTCTGGGGTCAAGTGGGGCTGTTAGGAATCATCTCTGTGCCAGGCAGTGGTGGTGCATGCCCTTAATCCCAGCACTTGGGAGGCAGAGGCAGGCGGATTTCTGAGTTCGAGGCCAGCCTGGTCTAGAGAGTGAGTTCCAGGACAGCCAGGGCTGCACAGAGAAACCCTGTCTCAAAAAAACCCAAAAACAAACGAACAAACAAAAAAAACCATCTCTGTGCAGCAGGGCAGGTGTCCCTGCTGTCTAGTAATGATGGCGTGATGAGAGAAGCCTGTCTTCTTTGCCTTTATATCACCATCCCACACAAAAACTGGTCCTTGAGAGGGTCTTACTAATGAAAGGAAGGCAGGAAGGCAGGCAGGCTGATCTGTTGCAGTGACTAGTGACCCCTTAAGGGAGCAAATTAGAGATGAAAAGAACCTTCTATGAGGGTATGGGTGGTACTTTGCACACCCCTGCCCCCATCCCACCCCCACCATGAATAGCACAAAGCCCAGTCCAGGACAGAACAACAGACATTTTCTGATCTGGCCTTACTGGCAAGGAAGAATCTAGAATTTTCAGGGCTCTAAATGCTGGTATGTTTTCTCCTCCAGACTGTCTAGGAGACGCTTGGCTCGAGTTGAAGAACAATCACTTTATAGGAGCGCAGTCTGAGCTGACCGCTTGCTCGCCAGGGTATAAGCAGGCCCCATCATGTACTACCCTCAACAGCCCAGTAAAAAGACTAATACCACTCAACCCCAAGAGAGGTAAACTGAGGCAAGCAAATGATGAAGCTGGTATGCAGCAGGGTTTTGGCTCCTCCACCCACGCATGGTTTGTCAGGAGCCTCTTGCCTGGGGGTTGTTGTAGGACTCCTGAGAATATGTAGTCTCTGGTACTTGGTGATTTCCCAGCAAGATTTCAGGGGAGTGGACTGTGGGCCAGTGGAGATTGGTGGCACGCAAACCAAGATGGCTGGGGAGGGCTCCTTCACTGCCTACGGGGAGCTTCCCCCGCCCTGCAACCTTGACTCAGATCAGGAGGAAGTTGAGGCTTCATAGAAAAATGTCACCCATTATCAGGGACAAACCAGGTCTGCCTGCTGCCAGCTGCTGCTGTCACGGAGAGCACTCATTGATGGTCTGCTACATGGGGAAGTCCACTGATTTTGGACAGGTATGGACAGAGCCCAGACCTTCAGGAAAACAAGGTCAGGTCAGAGGCACTGGGCCTCAGTTTCTCTAAATGACCAAGAGACTGTTACTTGTAGGTAATCCAGAGCAGCTGATTAAGTTTTGAGGTGTCATTTCTCCTTCAGGACTCAGCCACCTGCAAGTTCTAGGCAGAGCTACTTCCCCTCTTCAGGCCTGAACTTCCTTGGGGGTTGGGGGTGGGTGCAGGGGTGGGGCCAGAGACTCCCAGGCAGCTCCAAAGTTAACCTGTTTGGCTTAGAGGCTCTTCCTCGGGGGGGGGGGGGGCAAAAAAAAGGGTTGGGCATGGTCAACACCCCTCTGAGCAAAACTAAACTGTTGGGCAAGGACAGCAGATTTTCGCAGAGGGGGTCCACTCTCTTCCGTCCCCTTAGATGTACACTCACCCAGCTTCCAAAACAATAAGAGTCAAGAATGGGGGCAGGGCGTGGATGTGAGGGTGGAGGGTGAGGAGTGTAGGCTGTTGGGGATGAGAAGTTTTCTTCTCTCGCAAGAACATCACTCAAGAACAGAGAGGAGTTGAAGAGGGTCACCAGGACACATTTAACACATTTGGTTCAGGACAGGGAACCACTGGCCGGAGAGGACAGTGGTTAATGAAAAATTTCAAATTTACAACGTGAATATGAGCAAGACCTCATGATCCAGTTTGGGCTTATGTCAGCTCCACACACGGGTGTCTGCAAAGGTGGTGAGCAGATGTTTCCCTGGGGCCGTTCTTCAAAGGAAAGCTAGCCAGCCCCTGCAGGATGCTTGGCAAGGAGCCCTCAGGCAATTAGGAAAGCAGCGCTGGCTGCAGCCCTTGTGCCAGGAGGAGCCAGGGGGCCCCTCCGAGTATCAAGGCAAGGCTATTTTTATAGATCATGCCTGCTGTGACTTTCATGTGTCTACAGGAATAGAAACTCCCTAAGGTGGGTCTGAGTGATTCATACTGGTACACGGGTGCTCCCTGCATTACACATCGGCTTCTGTAGGAAGCAGGGGTCCTTTAGAGCTCAAGCTCACTGTTCAGTGACAACGATGGCAGGTATGAGATAGCCATTCCAGCCCGCACTGTCTTTCATTCTGATCACCCTCAGACTGTGTGATGGGTACCACCATGCACATTCACTGGACCTGGACAGAGAGACTAAGCTGCCCTAGGAGCCAGGACAAGTCCCTGAGCAGACACCTTCCTTAAGTGAGGTGCCTTCGGTGTTCCCAGCCACACCCTAGCCAGAGCCAGGCTACAGGGCAAGGTAGAGCATCTAGACCAGGCCATAAGACCAAGGCTGCTGAAAACTTGACAGGCAGGAGACACACAGGGGTCCTATACCCACCATGTTACCCAGAGCATGGGTCTGGAAACCCAGCAAGGGGTTCACACTGTCCTGCCGCTACTCAAAAGGGACTAACACCCTTGGCTTTTGCTACCTTCTTTTTTCTTTGTGCATGGGGGACTGGTTGGGGAGCAAGCTCTCCTGTATCCCAGGCTGCCCTCGGGTTCACATACGTTATGGGTGTGTTCCATCCTGCTTCATATATTCTTTTTCAAGAAGAATATGCCTTGCTCTTTAAATGCTTAAATGCTTGGTCATGAGTCAAATACACACAGGAAGACATTTAGTAAAGCTATGTAAGCTATCACTGTCCCACCTCCCCCAAGTGCTCTATAAAACCTGGAAAGATGGAATCTCCGTAGCAGTCAGGCAGAGACCTGCCCATGGTTCAGAGCCCCCATCTCTCTAGCTCCCTACATCCCTTTGGAACCTGAAAATGAAAAACTTTCTTGGGGGTTTCCTAAGCCTGGGATCACAGCCTTGATCCCTTAAGAGCAAGCTAGAAGCTTTGGCAGCTGGGCTGGGTCCCTGCCTCCTTTCAGAGCAGGGCTCTAAAGAGATGATACTGGAGCACATACCTCCAACTTCATCAAGTGCACCAGGCATCAAGAGAGCTCCAGGAAGCAGTTCCTTCTCGGGCGGAAAGCAAGCCCTTCTGACTGCTTACTAAGAGCTTCTCCACTACCACATCCTCTCCTGACACTACTCCATTCACCCCTTCAGCCGTCAAGGCCCAGCACCTACTCTGAGGGACAGGCTTACCCTGGCAGGGGTTTAACCTAAGGATTACAGGTTAACCAGTATATATAGTGGTATATATAGGGTTAAGAGCTAACCCTAAGCAGGGTCAAGCAAGGAGGCAGGGATCAGAGAGAGATCAGAGGTAGAAAGAACAGCTCAGGTGGTCTTCTCACACACAGTGGTTGCTTGGCATTAAGAAAGACCAGGCGTAGGGGTGTCTATGAGGACAAGAGTGGGGGCTGTCTCTGAGGACAGGAGTGGGTTATCTCTGTGTAGCTGAGGTCTAAGGATTGCAGGTAATAAAAGCAGAGGCTTGAAGCCAGTCAGCCAGGAGTAGGAGCTGCTCAAAGGTCACCTTGAACAAACACACTGAACGGTGACATCATATTGGAAGTTGACCAATAAAAAGGAAACCTTGTGTGTTCTCCCAGCTCTTCTTAAGACCCTGATCATCTCAGTGGATGGGGCAGCTCGGGGGCTGGATACAGGTACTGCTCTTCAGGGGCAGAAGGAAGGGCAGAGTAAGAAACAGCCATGCTGAGAACGAGTTGGGACTGGAAGTGGGAATGGGGTGTCTGAGAGAAGGTTACAGGGTCACCAGTAGCACCCTAATTCCTAAGAAAGCCCGGCAAGCCAAGAAAGTGGCCCCACCCCTTTGAAGAGTCTCTGTAATTTCTCCTAGCCAACTTCCTCATCCTCAACCTAGGGTCAGAAGTTCATTCGATCAATAAGCAATCGCTTACTGATTCCCTGCTCTGCAGCTTGTGTACGGCCTGTCCAAGACAGACAGTAGCACCTTTCTCAAACCCAGTGAAGAGCAGATGAAGGAAGAGGACAAGGAGCACCCAACAACCCAGCTGAACATTCAGACTCTTCATCCTCATGGTATATGTAAGTTGTCTCCTTTAAAGAGTGTGTTTGAGGCAGGGAAAAGGCTGGCGTTGATAACAGCATCATCCTGATTAAAGCAACAGGGTCCCTGAGAGGGAGCTCAACAGCAAAGGGAAGGCAGGATAAACTGAGGAAGGAGAAGCAAGGGGAGGAAGATGGGTTAAGGACTCTTTACAGTAGCTGCATGTCTCACCTCTGCTCCAAATCCCAGGTTTGGTCACACTTCTGTCCCCAAGCCCAGATAATTCCCATGAGTGGTCAGACAGCTTAGGAGCACCAATGAATCCCAGCCTTGGAGTCTTGGCCAAGTCTCCAAGGGAAGTCCACTTTCCTGCCCTCTAGGTGGGCCACATCGGCCACCAACAAAGGCTGAAGATGTCCGGCCTCCTTGAGAGTGGTCACATGGGCAGCTTACAGAGAGCAAGGTGTTGGATGTTTCATGTCAAGGCAGGGACAGCAGCTGCTTAGAATGCTCCTCCCTCCTCTCCCTTCCTGGAAAGTTGACTGCGAGCTCGAAGGAGGAAGTTCTAGGTGTTCAGACATCTGTGTGAGACCTGCCTGTTCTTGTGTCATGACGGTGGCTGATTCTCTCGGGCTCCTGGCTTCTTCTCTTGATGTTCTGCCTATTACTGCTCCTGGCTATGGTCATGTCTGGATTCCCCTGAGCATGCAGATGCAGACAAAGCTAATTCTTCACACCTGATGGCTGTACTGGTGCTGAAAGTCCACAGTATCCACAGGGGGGCCTTCACAATGAAGGAAGGTTCTAGAAAACATAGACTTCAACCAAGGCTTCTCCTGCTGCTGAATTCAGAGTAGGAAAAAAATACTTTATGTTGACAAGGTCGTCACAGTGGGAGGGAAGCCCACTGGGCCCTTTGGTACCTCCATGCCACCTACTGCATGAAGCTTTCAAATATCTTGCATACATAAATCAATGCTCCTGAGTTAACACCACTGGCTTCATCTTCTTCAGCTTCTACTAGAGCTGAGGGAGGTCTGACTTGAGGTGGAAGAGAAGAATCCTGGGCTGAGCCAGTGACTCCGCCTCTATGTAAATGCAACACATTTTCTCATCTCTGATGCCACCTCTGATCCCCTTAACATTGCCCCAAGTCACAACCACCAACTCATTTTTAAAGGAAATTTAATTGTAGTTTTTCTTTCATCCATCTGTCCGTCTGTCTGTCTGTCTGTCTGTCTGTCCGTCTGTCTATGTTTAAGACTGAGTCTCTGGGTAGCCCTGGCTGTCCTGGAACTGGCTCTTTAGACCAGGCTGACTTTGAACTCACAGAGATCCATCTGCCTCTGCTTCCCAAGTGCTGGGCTTAAGGGTGTGCGCCACCGTACCCAGCTAGCCTAGTTATTCTCGTTCTTATGGACATGGAGGGTGGAACAGGTAGTGAGCCCCTTCAAAAGCTAGATTTTCTCTTTGTGTTTCTGTTGCCTAAAGCAGCCCGTGTGCACATGCTCACCAGAGCCATGTTCCCCTGTGCTTCAGCTGCTAAGTTTCTATCTTTTACTGTGGCCTTCTCTCCTCCTTCATCCCTCCCTACCCTTCTTCTATGCATGCATATTTTTTCTTTGGCTCTGTTGCATAGAAATCACTAATTCTGTTACAATACCTTGTACTTCTGTTCTCACAAAGGTTTTATTCCCTTGGGCTCTTTAACAACGAGAAAGTCTTCAATCTTAGTTAGCTTTACTGCAAGCAAATACCAAGAAAGGCATCTTTGGTGAAAAGAAGATTGACTTGGGCTTACTCTCAGACGGCCCAGTCCATAAGTACTTGTCTCTATGTTTCTGGACCATGAGGCAGAATCACCATCATGACAGTGGGACTGTCTGGCATAAGCTTTTCACCTCACAGTGGACAGAAAGCAGAGAGAAAGGACCCAGGTCACCATACAACCTTCACACATGTCACACATGTCACACATGTCACAGGGCACCACTTCCTCTCCCTAAGCGTCACACCCAAAAATAGTGCCACCATCTGGGGACCAAGTATCCCCCCAACACACAATGTAGCAAACCCTCCACAGACATAGGAACTCAGTTATTCACTTCCTTCTTAGGTATCTTTGACATAATCTTGACTTTTTTTAATCTTGAGTCGGAGGGTAGGATCCCCCAATACCAAGAACTAGACAGTCAGGGTTATGGGGAAGGTTCCCTGCCACTGATGTGGGTTCAGTATGCCAGTACTTGCTTCCTGTCCCAGATGTACCCACTTCTGCTCTCTCTCTGATGTCATCAAGTATCTTTCCCACAGACCTGTTCTAACACATTATTTAATCTTCATCTTTAATCTTAGTTAGCTTTACTGAGTCACCTTGACTGCTTAAGAAGATGTCATTGAGGGTGACAGCTCCCCCACCATGTCCTAATGATTAGGACATATGACTAGGCTATGACTTTGGGGGCGGGGAAGTCAGTTAATTCTCCACACTATCTAGGACAGGAACACTACAAGTGGCTTCATCTATAGAGAAGGGACCTGAGGCAAAGAGCTCAAGTGACATGTTGTAAATATGCATCATCCATGCAGTGGATGCAGAGCTGGGCTTGGACCCTCTCGGGTAATGGTACCTGAGATTCTAGAACTGTGTCTGTGAGCAACACCCTGCATTGAATCCTTCCTGACCCCAGGAGGCAGGGTGATGAGCGGGCCCCACTCTGTAGATATGGCAATTCACACCCTGAGATTCAGTTGCCTATAAGAGCCCATTAAGAAACTAAGCACTCTGCTAGGTTGTAAGCTGAAGGAAATGAAGTTACTGCAACAAAAAGGCGTGTGTGTGTGTGTGTGTGTGTTGTGTGTGTGTGTGTGTGTGTGTGTAAGAGAGAGAGAGAGAGAGAGAGAAGGAGAGAGAGAGAGAGGAGAGAGAGAAGGCATGTGCTCACATGCATCTGTGTTCAATGCAGCACTAGTCACAGGGTAGACATGGAATCCACCTGTGTCCATCAATTTGCCTGATTTCTTCCACCCACATCTAGAGTGCCATGCAATGCACTTATCCTTTAACCTTCACAGGCCTATAGCCAGAATCACACACATACTCAGATGTGCTGCACACACAGAGACACACAATCATACACATGTATCCATATACACAGACATACGTAGGGACATACCTTAGCCCAGAAACACACTTTTAGAATCAAATATATACCCAAACACACACAAACACACACACACACACATGAACCCAGACATACACATAGACATATTCAAACATACTCTAGACTGGAGACATTCAAACACACACACAACTAAAAATACACACATGCTCTTGTACACACATGTAGGAAAAAACACATACAAAGGCACATGAACTCGTACACAGACATACTCATGCTCCTGCAAGCACACCCAAAGATGCAGGCATGCAGGACCTGCACAACAGCAGTCATCAGGGAGACAGAAAGTCAGAAAGTTACACACACCCTCAGTAAGGCACACCCTGAGCCCACTCACCCACTCGTGAACCCTGTGCAGCTAATTATCACCTATCCTACTGCTGAGCTCCTGGTCCTTCTCAACATGGCACCTCCCAAACCCTCCTCATCAAGGCACTTCATAGGAGAAAAGGGACCCATTACTCAAGAGACACCCAGAGGTGTTGGAGTCAGAGTCTTGCCATCTTGACTTGAGCCAGCTGCAAAGACCAGCAAATGGCCTTGATACCATGTGGCACAATGCTACGGTGTGACCCCAGACCTGGGGACTACTTCACGATACAGCTGGACAAGCTGAGGGTGTCCTTCCCGAGGGTACTTGGAAAGTCTTTAGCCTCTAAGGCTTCCCAAGAGCCACAGACCCCATAAAAGCAGCCAAGAAAGAAAGCTTATGGGTTATAGTCTACAAGGAGCGAAAACCCCATTGGGGTTCATTTAGATGGTTCTTTTGTATAACAACTTTATCAGGATTTTAGCCATAAATAATAATGTAAAATAAAATAACTTAAGTAGAATTTTTATTATGATTACAACTGTACAAATAATAAGCACTTGCTAGATTGTAAGTATTTGATAGATTATAAATATTTGACAGATTAATAAAAAATCCACAAGGGGAAATGTTAGTGCTGAGAAGAACACATTATGGTAATATTGGACATTTTCCCCCTATTTCTATAAAGCAGGCAGACAGCACGATGCAATAGAAATCTACCAGGACGCAGAGGATAAAGTCCCCACCTCTCTCTTGCTGAATATCTTCATAGAAGAAGAGTGGAATTTGGTGACTGCATTTGTCACCAAGGACATTTTCTCACTAGCCTGCCATTTTACCAAAGCCAACATTCAGCTTTGGGTTTTAATTCTGATAAAAACCAAGAGTGGGCCTGGGGTGTGTTTAACTCAGTCGTATTTTAAGTGCTTAGTACACACAAGGCCTCGGATTCTGTTTCTAGCACTAAAAAACTGAAAATAATGAATTGATACAGTTATCAAGGCCCTATTCTGTGCCCAGCATCTGGAACTCAAAGGAAACAGTCTTCATACTGAATCTTAGGAAGATGTCACCTGGACTCGGTGTGCAGGAGAAGGAAGGAGTGTGGGCTCCAGGAGTGATTTGGAGAATCCAGGGCCAAGCAACCAACTTAGGCATGGCAGGACCAAGAGAGCTGTGAGATTCTAAGTTCTGATGCAAAGACTAGGTGGGCTATGTGGGAAATGAGGAAAAGGGGCATGTGGGCCCAGGATTGGGCTGGGAAGAGAGTAGCTCCAAGGATTTAAAGTTCCTAAAGAAGACGCTCCGCCTGTACAGTGAAACCGTGGGATGCAGAAAGGCTTGGAAGTTACCATTGTAAGGGAAGAAAAAAGCTCATGAAATGTGTGTGGAAAGTGACCATGAAGCAAACTCTGGGGCAGGGGAAATGGCTTTGTGGGTAAAGGTGCTTGCTGCCCAGCCTGAGCTAGCTCACTGAAGCCCACAGGGTCAAAGGATAAAACTGACTTGCACAGGTTAGCCTCTCACCTCTATATGCCACTGTTCTGTGAACATAACACAGTAAATAAATAAATGCTTTTGGAGGAGAGGACAGGGTTTCTCTATGTAGCCCTGGATGTCCCCTAACTCACTCTGTAGACCAGGTTAGCCTCTGCCTCCCGAAAGCTAGGATTAGGGGCATATACCACCACTACCCAGCAACCTTAAATTTTTAAGTAGCAAAAAATCTAGGTGCTGAGACAGTGGCTCAGTGGTGAAGTGTTTGGCTAACAAGCATTGGACTTTGAGTTCCATTGCTGGTGAAGAAGGAGAGGGTGGCGCAACATTAAAGAGATTGACAGAGATGTTAGAACCATCAAGGTGGAAGGACATGGGTCAGACACAAGAGAACCTACAATTCACCAAGGCCACAGGGGGCGTCTTAGTTTGGGTTTCTATTGCTGCGATGAAACACCAGAAACAAAATAGCAAGTTGGGGACTAAAGGGTTTATTGGCTTACATTTCCATATCATAGCCC
Source organism: Arvicanthis niloticus (assembly GCF_011762505.2). Taxonomy (NCBI): domain Eukaryota; kingdom Metazoa; phylum Chordata; class Mammalia; order Rodentia; family Muridae; genus Arvicanthis; species Arvicanthis niloticus. The sequence continues at coordinate 19,053,981 of NC_047674.1, read as the reverse complement.
ATGATTGGAGGAAGTCAGGACAGGAACTCTAGCAGGGCTGGAACCTGGAGGCAGGAGCTGATGCAGAGGCCATGGTGGGATGCTGCTTCTGGCTTGGTTTTTCTCACTACCATTTTGCCAAAGCTATCTTTCAGCTTTAGCTTTCATTTCTGATAAAAACCGGTAAGAGACCTGAGGTGTGTTTAGCTCAGAGGTATTTTGAGTGCTTAACACACTAGCTGAAGATAACTAACCAACATGCATTGATTATTGTTTCCCATGGTTTGCTCAGCCTTCTTTCTTATAAAACTCAGGATACCAGCCTAGGGATGGCACCATCCACCATGGGCTGGACCCTCCCCCATTGATCACTAACTGAGAAAGTGCCTTACAGCTGGATCTCATGGAGGCATTTCCTCAACGGAGGCTCCTTCCTCTCTGATGACTCTAACGTGTGTCAAGTTGACACACAAAACCGTCCGGTACAGGGAGATTCCAGATGAGGCGGTTGGCAGGTGTGAGAAGGAGCTAGAAGCATCTAATCTGAGGAACAAACCTGAAGGCAAGCCAGTGGACATGCTGTACCTGGGAGGGGAATGGAGGGACATCATGTTGATGACTGCACCGTACACATAGGTTCAGGATTCGAGACTGCCTTAAAGACCAAGGAGAACAGCAAAAATGTGGATGTCAGTCCACAAAACTTCATCTTCAAGAGCACTTAAGGCCGGGCTGCTCCCTAGGTGTGCTTGGTAAGTTACTGATCAGAACTGAGTCGCTGGAATTCCATTGGGTAATCCTCATGCCTTCCAAGACTGTTCAGATGCTGGACTGGATGCTAGGAGGCAAGTGATCAATTCTTACAATGTTGCTGCTGCTTCTGTGTGAACAAAACTGGCCTGATTCACTCTAAACTGAACTAGATTTCTTAAGCCAAAGATTGTTTGTCCAGCCATCCTTGTTTCTTCTTAGTCTTCTAAGCAGTATATCAATACACTTGAAAATACAGCCAGCTTCTTTAAATAAAATGATCTTGTATTTAAGTTGGGTCTTATGAATGGAAATATAAAAGTGTGTCCCATAATAAATTAGGACGGTAGTATTTTATTTGGTACTGGGTAAGCATGTGAGCTATTGAACAAGTCCCATCTCAGGTATTCAGAGCAATGTAATGCAGCAAAGACCTCACCTCCTCTAAGAAGAACAGTAATATGCATTTCTTGAATTGTGTCAGCTATGAAAATGGGTTTCACCAAAACCACGAAGGAAAATGGGGGAAATTTGACTCAATAGGATGATAGAAATATTTCCTTTAGTATTTGGTTAGACTCACTCTTGTACTAATAGTGTAAAACATCACACACACACACACACACACACACACACACACACACACACACACACACACAAGCTGGTTAACAAAGAACCTCTTTTTCCTGCCACGGAATGAGGCTTTTTTTTTTTTTAAAGATTATGTAGTAAGGATGAAGAGATGGTTCAGAAGTTAAGAACGCTAACTTCTGTTGCAGAAGACCTGGTTTCAGTTCCCAGCCCCCACATGTGGCTCATAACCATGTATACCCACTGCGACCTCTGATAGGCCTGCACATACATACACTCAGGCACACACAAAGACACACAAACTGTTTATATTATATTATATTATATTATATTATATACTAAGATTGTGTGGGGGCAGTGTACCTCGATGGTACAGTGCTTGCCTACAATATGTGAAGCCATCGGTTCAATCCCCAGCAACCCATAAACTAGGCACAGAGCTCCACGCTCACAATTCCAGTACTCAGGAGACAGAAGCAAGAGGCCAAGGGTTCAAAGATATCCTCAGCTACAGAGTGAGCCTGAGGCCAGCCTGACACACATAAGACTCCATCTACCAAAAAAAAAAAAAAATCAAGACAATCTAATGTCTTCTGTCCCTTCTCAAATATGTGAGATCTTGCTCTATTCTCATATTGCTCTGAGAGCTGTTATTTCCCCATGGCTATTCACTTGAAGGAGAGGCAGGGTCTAAAGTGACTGTATTCAGTGAATGAAGGTTCCAGGTGCTCGTTTGGAGGGTCTAGAAAACAGGTGATTCTCTCCAGAACTCCAAGGAGGCCCATGGAGTCTGGAGCTTCCCATCCAGCCACCGCTGTACACTGGGTACCCATGCGCTGTTTGGCATTGCCTGGCACTCCCTCCTGTTCTCTTTAGACTTTGGAAGGATGCCTCTTGTGAATGAAAGAAAACAAAGCTCCCAGTTGCATGACTTGTTCCCAAGAGCGTGATTCACAAAAGCCAGATCACTCTGGTGTCTTGTAGAAAACTCCAGGAGATCCGTGGCTTCTTCCAGGGTTCTTTTAAACATTGTTTCTGGATTGGGGAGACTGTTCAGTCAGTGAAGTGCATGAGGATCTGAGTTTGAACTCCTAGTACCTACATAAAAACCAGACACAGTAGTGTGTGTGTGTGTGTGTGTGTGTGTGTGTGTGTGTGTGTGTGTAGTCCCAGCATGAAGAGTGAAGGATGAGACAGGAGGATTTCTGGAGCTCACTGAATATCCAAGCTAGCCAAATTCATGACCCCTTGCCTTCACATACACACACTGCCACACACACACACACACACACACACACACACACACACTACTGTGCCTAAGTTCCCTTTGAGAAGACAGACACTAAATGTTATCCTTGCCTTCCCACCAGTGAGTTCCATTCAGATGATGGCGAACAACAGGGAAGACATGGTGACTGTGAGCAGTCCCCACCCCGACACAAACTTCTCTTTTATCCTTACATCAGCCCTTGGGTCTACCGGAGCTTCTGAGAACCCAGGGCTTACCTTTGTCCTAGGCCATGAGTGAGGGTGTAGGACCTGGGCACTGAGTGGCAGAGTATCTTTGATGGCTACAGGCATGACTGTGGAGGGAGTTTCCAGCCTGTGTAAATGAAGTGGGAAGGTATACCCAAACTGTGGGCATACTTTTCATAGACTAGAGTTCTAGACAAAACGAAAGTCGAGAAGTGATCCGAGTACCAGCATGTGTTCCTCTCTGCTTCCCAACGGGATGCAGTATAACCAGCCACCTCAGCTTCTGCTACCTTTCCCTGCCAAAAGCTTGCACCAAGCTCTCAAACTGTGAGCCAAAGCCAACCCCTCCATTCTTCAATTGATTCAGTCAAGTGTTTTCTCACAGCGATGAGAAAAGCAGCCAATGCAGACCCCCCCAAAAAAGAAGTCTAAGCCTGTCCCTTTACCTGAGAGAAAAGAGAGAGACCAGGGGTGCAGACAAGGGTACGTACCAAAGGACACAAGGAAGAGCACAGGTGAGGCCAGGTGAGCCAAACACGGCAAACAAGAACATGGCAGCCCAGCCGACCTCACTGAAGACATGAGGGGACACCATGAGGAGGTCCTGGCTGTGAGAAGACACACCCTGCAGCCATCACTCTGCGCCCAGGCTGAGTAGTAAAGCAAGCTCATTTAAGCTGGGCAGTGGTGACTCACTCTTTCCATCCCGGCACTCAGAGGCAGAGGCAGTTGAGAGTCTGTGAGTTCAAGACCAGCCTGGTCTACATAGTGAGTTCCAGGACAACCAGGGCTACACAGAGAAACCCTGCCTCAAACAAAACAAAACAAAACAAAACAAAACAAAACAAAACAAAACAAACAGCTCATTTATTCAAATGATACACCTTAGTTCGGGTGCAGAAATGGGTGAGGAGGGGCTGTTACTCCTCTATGTAATTAGGAGACCCAGAGCCAAAGTATCTTTGCAGACTCTGGAAAGAGCCAGGATGGTTCCCGCTGAAATCCTGTGATGCCATATTGTGAAAGGTGAGTGCCAATGGACTCGAGCAGACACGGCCTCCTGGGGGCTTACTCCTTGGCCTTTGCCTAGACAAAGACCCTGCAGCCAGATGGAAATAGAAAAAACGGTCTAACTACCTAACCAAGGTCTTGTTTGCAGTAGGAAGAGGCTCTTACACTCTGCACACCATGCTTGACATTAAGACTCTGAGTTTGGGACTAGGGATATGATTCAGTCAGTTAACAGCTTGTCGTGCTAACATAGGATCTGAGTTCAGATCCCCAGCACCCATGTAAAATGCCAAGGATGACAGCCTGCATCTATAATCCTAGCGTTGGGAAGGCAGAGACAAACAGATCCCTGTTACTTCCTGGCAAGTCAGATCTGCTGAATCGATGAGGGTCCAGTTTCAGCGGGGACCCTGTCTCAAAGAGCTAAGGTAAAGGCAGTTGAGGAAGAGACCAGGTATCACCCTCCGGCTTCCACATGCATGTACATCATGAACACATGTATGAACACAAACATGTGCATATTCAAACACATGCACGGTGCATGCACAGAGAGGGGGAGAGAGGGAGGAGGAGAGGGAGGAGGAGAGGGAGACAGAGAGAGAGTTCAGAGCTCATGGTTGGTGTCATCTGATGGACTGTACTCACTTCAGGACTCAACAGCAAACTCAAGGCCATCAGCCAGTGGGATCAAAGGTCGTTAGCTATAGGTGCAGTGAGCTCTGAGGAAGACCCAAAATAGCTGGCTGTGTCTTGGGGCACTGACTTTTAGCTCTCAAACAGGTGGCTTTCAAGACTGAGACATGTATGTGTACAGGGGCTAAAAGGAAGCAAATATGGACTCTGATACACAGTGGTCTGGGGTCGAGTTGTAATACACACACACACACACACACACACACACACACACACGAAGTGACAGCACCCTGTGCCTGAGGGCTAGTTCTGAAGGGTCAGCCAGGGTTCCCAGGTTCACCCTTATAGGGCAACACTCCTGAGGTGTGTGGCTGGCAGACAGAAGAGCAGAAATAGGTCCTCTGGCCAACTGTCTTCCCCTGCTTCAGGCCTAGGAAGCACTGGAGGCAGGGCTTCAGGCCTAGGTTGTATATGACACTTCCAGGGAACAGATTCAGGATCATGTGGAGTACCTAAGGCTTAGAACTTTCTCCTGAGCTGTCCTGAGGGGAGCCTGCAGCCACTCCAAGGAAGCAGAAACCCCACCCAGAGCTGTCTGGATGCTACAGCCAGCCACAGTTGTCATCCGAGGGCCTGGAAGCCCCGGTGAGCAAGAATCCTCTTGCCAGACTGAACACAGGTCTGTCATCAGAGGGTCCTGTCCACTCCCCAGGCCCTAGACACCCACCCTGGGCTCTCCTGTGTCCCCTGGTGTTTCCAGGGCCCTCTGCCATTGCATGCTGTGTACCCATCACTTCCTACACTTCCTTTCTTTGGGGGCACCAGGGCCCTTCCACCTCATGACTTTCCCCTGTGGGTAAGTGTCTTACTAAGAGGAACTGGACTGTGATCAGGGAAAGCTCAAGGACAGATGTGGTTGCAGGCCTCCGCCCACTCTGAGTCATGCATCTGTCCCCTCCCTGTCCTGCAGGTCTCAGGTTGAATATCTCTCCCCAGAAGGCCTCCCTGGCCCCTGGCCCCTGACCGAAGAGTCAAGAGGTCCCCGCCCTCACTTCACAGCTCACCTTCATCTTTATACAAAATGTCAAGGACTTGGTTAATCTGATCTGTGTCTCTACACTATGGAGACACACTCCAACGGCTGTCATCTTTCTTGCTTGATAAATATGGAAATGAGCTTAGAGCGTATTGAGTTGGCCATAGAAAGATGGCTTTTAGCCTATAGCCTAGGGGAAGTCTGGCATTGTTGGGGTGGTAAGTCCCCAGCCTTTACCCCAATACCCTGTATCAGGGCATTGCCCATGAAGCCTATGATCTGAAAAGGGAGGCCTCAGGAGACTAGTTTTGGGGACTAGGGAATACATAGCTACCCGGGTTACTGCCCCTTCTAGGTAAATGGGGTGGGAGGGCTGAGAAAAAGAGGACCCTAATGGCTTTTCTGGGAACCTAAGAATAGCCCCCCAAAGAAGTTACTCAACTTTTTTCAGTCTGTGGATAAACCTCAAAATATCACTTGCCTAGTGACCAGGCTAGACCCCTCAGATGTAGAAAACTCACCATGGGGAGAGGGCTGCCTAGTGTTCCTGGGCATCTACATGGCAGCAACCCATCATGTGCCAACCCCAGTGCCCAGCAGGCACATCGCTCTCACAGCATCTAGAAACCCAAGTGTCCGCTGGTGGGAGATACCCAAATTCCCAGAGAGGGAGATGGCGGGAGGAAGCAGGTAGGCAGATGAACCAGAAAAGTCCAAAGGAAGGGAAGGCCAAAGGAAGATTGCAGCGCAGAGGGCTAGGAAGGAAGGGCAGAGCTCCAGACAGGGCGCCTGGTTCTGTTCCCTTAAGGCTTTGTGAAGAAAGGGTTATGCATTGAAGAGAGGAAAGAGGGAAGTGGTGGGGAAGGGAGAGCAAATTTTGGGGAAGGAAACAAAGAGAGGAAAAGAGAGAAGAGAGAAGAGAGAGAGAGGGAGAGGGAGAGAGACAGAGGAAAGGAAAAAGACAGAGAGAGGGAAAGAGAAGAAAGAGAGGAAAAGAGAGAAAAGGAGAGATAAGAGTCAAAAAAATTTCTGTAGCACAGCTGTACCCATTACAGAGATGGGAACACTAAAGTTCCTACTAAAGTCTGGCATAGTCAATGCTCGGTCCAGAGCCGGAACCAGGCCCCTGTACAACCTGAGTCTGACAATACCAGGCCCTGTCTTGACCCACAAGACTTTATGGATGGATCACATTTTAGACTCCCCTGGGAGCTCGGTTGATTGTTGCCTTCTGCAGTGGGTTGAGGGAAACAACCTCACCTCTCCCACAATCCATCCACATGTTGAGCGTTTGGGAGATGTCTGGGCTCAAGAAGTTCCTGCAAGAGTCTGTCCCAGGAAGGATAAGACAGGAATGGGCATTTCCCAGTGCCCACCGTTCCCATCCTCTTTGGCCTGAGAACGGTGACATGGGTGAGCATGCTCAGTGAAGACACCTTCCGTTACCATTGGTCATAGCAGCATCCAAGCCTACTAAGTCCGAGGAAGAAGCTAGAAAAGATGATGTTAAATCACTCAGGGCCGCATATGGGACAGGCAAGGCTTCGGCATGAGGCGGGACGAATCCTCACCTGCCCACATGTGACCTGATGCAGTGTTTGGGGGACTTCAATGACACGGATTCCACAAAACAGCTCTGTCCTGAGAGTGGAGTCTATGAGCTGACATATGCACCAGCCTACGGGCACCAAGAAAACTCCAGAAAGGGAGAGCGCCTGCAGAGGGAACCCAGAGAGACTTTGATTCCAGTAACTATCAAGGGTTAGTGCAAGGGACACTCTCAGCAGAGATGACTGTGACTCGTCACTGGAGAAGACTGTCAGGGTGAAAGCAAGAAGGTGTGTATGTATGCAGAACCGAGGCTCACTCACTCTCCTGTCATGAAGGCTTCAGCTGGGAATTATATAATCTGAGGGTTTCTGAAGGCTTTGTCACAGATAGAGAGTAAACATCTTCATCACAACTCTCTGGGTCCAAGCCACTGTGCCAAAGATCCCAGAGAAGGGGCTCACACCTCCCCTCAGGGTGAGCAAAAGTCTTTCTTGATGCATACAGGGGACAGGACAGACGCTGCACTGGGCTTGCCCATGTGACAATGAGCCAAGCATCAACTCCCTGTGATGCATAGTAAAGAACCTGAGTGTCTATAGCCTCCCTGTGACAAGAACAAGCTGCCTGCCTGTGTTTCTTTCCTGCCTGACTCTGGGACTCAGACCTTGTTGATGTCCCTTTAAGATAACAGGAGGACAGGACATACAGTATGCTAATGCAGGCAGAGGCTAGGGGATTGAACTCAAATGTGTATGGGGGTGAGGGTGTGCCTAGTTCACAGACAGAGGAGGCACAAGCAGTGCCACTGCTGTTTGAGGCAAAGACAATGGAGGGGGTTTAGGCAGGTGCTGGACGGGGGAGGACTTAGAGGCAAGCGCCAGGAGAGATCTTGGCTATTTCCTGTGCACTAAGAATGGGCTCCCCAGACAGGCAAGCAGCACAAACCTGTAACCTTGGTACTTGGTAGACTGAGGCAGGAAGGAATGAAGATTTTTGGGTCAGCCTGGGCTACATTGCAAGCCCTTTGAAGAAAAAAAAACAATGCAATGAAAAGAAAAGGAATGTGGGAAGAGGGTGAAGGGCTGGGGCTGTGATGTTCAAAATGGAAAAAGGTTCACATAAGAATAGAAAGTTCTAGAGATCTATTGAACTGAACAGTGAAAGCTGTTAACAGTAAGTCTATGGATCTGACAATTGTTCAGAGCAGCTCTCAAAAGTCTTCAGTGGGGAAAAACTAAGCATGTAAGTTGTAGGGGTGTTAATTAGCTTGATTTGATCATCTCATGGCAACACGACACCTCTGTGGTGCACTGTAATGCACAAATGGCTCAAGGTGGAGAAGAAGATGGGCCTGCATGTGAGCCTGGGATGGGAGGGCTGAGTGAGTGGGTGTGTGGTAGAGACTGATGAAACAAGGTTCCCAAAAGTTGATGGTCAAGGAGGCTGACCTAAGTGGATGAGGTGTGGAGTGGTCCACAACGCAGGCAGGTTCCCATTGCAGCCCCCACACAGAGTACCCAAGTTGGGAGGAAAGGGCAGCCAGAAAGACTGGTCTGCGAAACTCTAGGACCCTTGGGGGCTACAAGACAGGGAGCCAGCACTGTAGACACTGTGATTCTCTGGGACTCCACTGGGGTTCTTTGGGACATTCCTCCAAAGTGAAAGAAAAATCTTAGCAATATCCTGTTATGGAACTCCTAAAGTAGATAAGAATGTTCCCAGGTTTGAGCTTAACCTGGGGCTACCTGATCCAGGTTCCCCCTCTGTCCTTACACACGCATCTCCAGAGACTGTCAGCTGTCATTACTACCTCTTCAACTGCTGCCAAGTAGAGCACCTACCTACCTGGCCAAGTCCTCCGTTTTCCAGCCACTTCCTCTTGGCTTGAACCACGGTTATTTTGTGGTGTGGGTCTATTTTTATTGCGGTAGATCTCTGTTGTTTTAGGTATGTGACTGGGAAATGGGGGTTGCACGGGGTGTAATTACTGATATCAGTGACAACAGATAACCTTGGCAGAGACCAGACAAAGGCAGAGAACATCGTTAGATGCACTGAGACAGCAAACCTCCGGCCCTGTCAGCTGCTCTTGAACTGTAGCCAGTCAACTGGGAGCTTCCAAGCCAAGGGCAAGAATGAAACTAAAGAACGCACTGGCAATCTAGAAGATTGCATCCAAGTTGCGAGGGTAATAAGGGGTTCGATTGTCTTTTTAGCTGATAGAGGGAATAAAACCGGTTTCATATGCCCTGCCCCTTGCCCAATAAAGCTGAGTCTCTCATGTTCAGAGTATTGCTGTGGTCAGCTTTAGCTTGTCATTCCCAAGCCCTTTGTAAAGAAGTGTGAATAAGCTACAAACCAAGCTTGCAGCAATGAGAACCTAGTTCTGAGCTGGCCTAGGCAAGAATTCTCTGCATTTCACCCAACAGGCACAGGCAGCATGGCGTCCACAGCCCAGGCTTCCTCTGTGTCATTTGCTCTTTCCTGTGCTTGGCAACCACCTTAGCAGTGTAGGTGTGACCCCTGACAGTGGTATCTTCAAGGACTCTCTGGCTGCTCTCACTGGCTTCTGACCCCCACCGGGGTCTTCTGTCATCTCTCTGCCAGCCTTGATATCTGCCTGTCACCAAATGTTGGACCTATCACCAGGGAACACAAGGCACCACCAAACGATCCGGACATTAACCTGCCTAACTAACCTGATTAACCCTTTTTACATTGCCCTCCCCCTAACCCCGCCCACACATCCAGGCCTCTAGGTAACTCTCTTCTGCTCCATAACCGCACTGCCCAAGAGAAGCAAGACAGATCGGAGGGCCTTTAATATTGCTTTTAATTATTGCAAAATAATTTCTTAAAATTGATTAGCCAGGTGCAATGATACAAGTCAGTAATTCAAGTGCTTGAGAAATACAGGCAGGGGGATCAGTAGTTTCAAAGCCAGCCGGAGGCTGCATGTAACTGTTTCAAAACACCAAGGAAGAGAAAGGGAAGGGGGAATAAGCATTGACAATAAGCCACAAAGACAAGGAAACAATCCCTCATAATTTTAGACCCCCATATATCAAATAGAACTCACTTTCTTGAGCCTTTGGGTTAGTCTTTAAGTATGCAAAGAGACGTTGACAGGCACATGAAGAGACAACTTTACCTGCCTGTTTTCACTTAAGGCTATATACATATTCATTCTGCCAGGTATACAGGTCTGTTTTAACCATTAACCAGTTATAAATCATTTTTCTTTCCTCTGGGACCATTGTTTTGAATGTATTCCTTGAAGGGGAATCCTTGTGTTAACGGACACTAAGTTATTTGAGTCCTTACATACCACAAGAGATCCTTCTTTGAAGGAAGGAAAATAATCTTCCCCAGTTCCCTCTGCCTCTATCACTGTTTCTCAAAGTGTGACCCAGGTACCCATGAGGCATTCCTGGAAGACTTTTAGGAGACCCACAAGGTTAAAATCATGTTTATAACAGTACGAAGACAACATTGGCCTTTTCCTCTCTCTTCCTCTTATGAGTGGGATTTTCCAAAGGGCACATGATGTGTACCATCACAACAGATAAAATGTATGTCCATTTTTTTTTTTTGCTTTGGAATTTGTAATTATTTTTCACTAAAACACTATCGTCTGGAGGCTGGAGAAATGACTGAGTGACTTAGAGCACTTGTTGCTCTTTCAGAGAACCCAAGTTCAGTTCCCAGCACCCCAAGATGGCACACGAACATCTACAACTCTGGTTCTGGAGGATCTGAATCCCTTTTCTGACTTCCTTGGGCACCAGACACACAGGTGGTCTACGTACATACATACAAGCAAAAAAAAACATTCATACACATAAAATTAAATAAATGAACCTTTTAAAATTAAAAACTATTGGGCTGTAGGGATGGATGGCTCAGTGGTTAAGAGTACTGACTGCTCATCCAGGGGTCCTGAGTTCAAATCCCAGCAACCACATGGTGGCTCACAACCATCCGTAATGGGATCCGATGCCCTGTTCTGAAGACAGCTACAGTGCACTCACATACATAAAATAAATAAATAAATCTTAAAAAATTTAAAAACTACCATTTATGGATATATTCAAAGTCTTCTGGGTTTATTTCTAAAATAGAAACACTGATAGCTAGACTCTGCATAAGGAAAGATGTTAGCCATCTTCCCACAGCTTAAGGGGTCTGGAGATCACACAGTTTGAGGACCACTGGCTTGGGGAGGTCCTGTGATGAAATGTGTGAAGGAGAGTTCACCTGGATATGTACGAGTGGGGTTTTCCGAAGGCCATATGACAGGCGACATCAGGAGTCTCAGACAAAATGCACAACTGACTCTGCTCTCTGGTCCTTGTTTGTGTTTTTCTCCCACCTCATGCCCCTCTTCCCAACCCCTCCTTTGTTTTTCTTTCTTTTTTTTTTTTTTCCCTCTCCCTTTGGTCTTTCAACTCTCATAACAAAAGCCTCGGAGATAACAAAACATTCCCTTCTCCCTTTGAACTGAATTGTTCTTTCACTACTAAACAGAAATGGGGTGGCATTTGAAATCATTTTCATGATTACTAACCCCGTTCACAGTAAGTAACATGTGTATTTTTAAACACATCTCACACATAACCATAGAAGTGAAAATGAAAGATTTCTTTTCCATATCAAGTTGGCAGAGATTTATCAAGTGGGTGCCTGCCAGCATTAAGCTCTCTGTGGTTTCTAGAAGGCAATTTGATAACCTGTACCGAGAGCCTCCGAATCAGCCTGTGCCTTGATACAGAAGAGCATGCTTGCTCAGTACCAGTTAGAACTTAAGACTTGACTGGACTCCTGCGACCTGAGAATAAGATAACTCCCCTCCCTTTCATGGGGCCCACAGAAGACTCTTAGAGGACAGACAGGATTCCCAGACCTCAGGCAAAGGAACACCCCATTGAGACCCAGGGATGAAGACAGAAAGCCATGGCTCACAGGGAAAGAAAATCCTGTTCTGGGACCAGCTATGGTGCCCAGAGCTGCATACTTAGTAACCATGCCTTTTCTAAGCCTTCAGTCATAACATGCAGATCCTTAAAGGTGCAGCCTAGAGAGAGGTGAGGTGGCTCAGCCTGTAAAGTCTTTGTGCAAAGATGAGGATGTGAGTTCAGGTCCCTAGGACCCTTGTAAAAGAAAAGTATGCCTAAGCAGGGTCTATGTTCCCAGTACTAGGGAAGTTAGAGACAGGAGGATTCCTGGAGTTGGCTGGCCAGCACACTGAGCTGAATTAATTAGTGAGCTCTGGGCTTAGTGAGAGTTTAGTCTCAAAACACAAAACAAAACAACCCAAATAAACTAACAAGCCAAACAAACAAACAAAAATATTGAGCAATTAAGAAAGACAACCAATCATTTCTGGCTTCCACGTGCAGGCACACGTGTGTGTGCATGTTTTAATGATCCACAGAAAATTGTTGCATGACCCAGAGATGGTCACAGCCATCCTAAGCTTTCTGCGTGACCCTCCATGGCCCCCTTTGAGCGAAGCCCTCTGCTTTTCCGGTGGCTCTTCTATCCCTCCATGCCCTCTCAGAGTCCCATCAAATCTACAGTCCACTGGCAGCTACAAATGTCATGGGCATTTCTGAAGTCTGGGAGCCACAGAGACACAGGGAGTTCACACGGCAGAAGCATGTGCTTTGGTTTATCTGGCAGGCATCTCCACTGCCAAAATGGCCCATGGCCTCCATGACACCAGCCCAACCGGGCAGTGGATGGCCCTGAGTTGTGGCCCTGGCCCCAGCTTGTCCAACCTTTGGATTAAAAATATAGTGATTTGTTAAAGCCAGAAGGCAAGTCAGGCACCTCACCATTCACCATCAGAAGAGAACCTAAGGCTTTAGCAGACTGTAATGAAACCATTAAGAGGCAAGAGTAAGCAATGCCCATAAGAAGCTTGATTAAAAACCTTGAGCTTGAGTCTGAAAAAATGAAAAAAGCAGAGAGACTGGTTGTTCCCCGGGGCTTCTGAAACTTGCTGCCCCAGGGGAATCCCAAGGAGAGTTATCAGACTTGAGGGTTCAGAAGCATGATACACCAACCTGGATGAGCAAGTCATGTCAGCTGGGCTCATTTTGAGGACCTTGGCTTCCAAAACTGCCAACCCACTGGCTTCTGATCAACAGGGTTTATCTCACACAAGCCAAGGCACCCAGGAAGCCAAATCAAAACCAGATGGCTGAGGAGCAAGTTCAGTGACTCAAGAGTTTCACAGACTCTGCTATGCAGCCCCAGGCCTGAAGTGCCCCAGAAACCACCCTGAACAGTGCTTCAGGCAAGTCAAAAAGTCCATCCTGGCATCAGGCAACCTGCAAGCATCTTTGGACCAAGTCCCATAGTCTTAGCCCTACCAGACTGTAGCCTACATGGAGAGTGCACTGCCCAGGACAGCCTTTCACAGACTTCTGCAAGGGCATACTGGCTGGTTTTATGTCTACTTGACACAAGTTAAGAATCATCAGAGAGGAGGGAGCCTCAGTTGAGGAAAGTATCTCCGTAACATGGGGCTGTAGGCAACCCTATAAGGCATCTTCTTAATTCGTGATTGATGGGGAGGGGGCAGCCCAATTGTGGATGGTGCCATCTTGGTGTCCTGGGTTCTATAAGAAGAAAGGCTGAGCAAGCCATGTGAGCAAGCCAGTAAGCAGCGCCCCTCCATAGCCTCTGCATCAGCTGCTACCTCCTCTGGGTTCCTACCCTGTCTGAGTTCCTGCCCTCCCTGCTTTTGACGGTGAATTGTTATGTGGAACTGTGAGTGAAGTAAACCCTTTCCTCCCCAACTTACCTTCATTCATGGTGTTTCATCACAGTAATAGTAACCCTGACTGTGACAAATGGCATCCAAACCTTTGTTCCCTCCTACTCTGGAGTCACTTTATCATCTGAAGGATGACACTCTCAGGACCTGCTGCTTCCTGTTGCGTTGTGTTTAGCTTTTAGAACACAGGCCTAGTTCCCTCTTTTCCGTGATATTGACAAAAGCCTCAAAGGAGTTTCTGTGTCCTGACACATCTCCTAGCCTATTAGTTCCTAGGTCAAAAATCCCTAGACCCTGGAGTTTTAGCTGTGGCCAGCCCTGGCCCTTGCTGGCTCTGGGGTTCTTTCTGAGAAAGCAGACTTTTTCAGAAGGCTGTAAATACCCACTTCATACAGCTGGCAACAGGTGCCCAGGACCAAAAACAAAACAAAACAAAAAAAAAAAAAAAACAAGAAAAGAGGTCTGAGAGCAACAGACAAAGTACAATAGCCAGAACCAACCAAGCGCTGAAGGCGAGCCTACACCTGCAGAAAGTAACTTCCCTTCCCGTTTTAGAACATGGAGAGGACAGTAACAACCTTTGCATCGTGGAGCTGCCACGAGGAGTCAGTGAGTCAATATATAAAAGGCACGCAGAGCGCTGTCCAGGCTGTGGAAGCTCTTACTAAGGATCGGCTGCTGGGTATCAATGCCAGCCTGCCACAGAGAAGAATTACCTGAAGAACAGTCCTGGTTACTTCAGTTGATGTGGGAAGACCCACCCCCAAAGTGGGGCACTCTCTGGTAGCTGCTCAGATTTCAAAAGGGCAAGGTAGAAGGCAAATCATTTGCCTCTGTTCCTTGGCCTTCCCTCTTGCCAACATACCTTCTCCTAAATCAGGACCAGCTAAGCTTCTGTCCTGGACCAAAGACCAGCAACTCTCTAGGAACCCTCCATGTTTTTGATGCCAAATTAGGACTGCTGAGGTACTCAGCCTCAAGGACCTAGCAATTCCAGGGTTGTCAGTCTCTCAGATGTGGAGCAGTTATTGTTACTATTTCAATATTAGCTGACTTAATAAACTCTCTATATATATACATTTATATTCACATATATTTCATATTCATATTTATTCATATTTAATTCATTACTATTTAAATATTTATATCAATCCATTCACATATGTGTTTTATATATATAATAATTATATATATTATATAAACATATATGCATGTTTATATTCATCCTATTAGTTCTGTTACTCTGAGGAACCCCAACAAATGGATATACTTTGGCAGCTTTTTTTTAAAGCTTTAGTGTTTTTGAAGTTTCCCAAATACTTTGTGTTGGAACTTCAGAGTCGGAAAATATTGTATATGTAGCACACCATTCTTACAAACAAACAAACAATATAAGAGCTGTTATTCAATTCCTGCATTCTTTTTTCCTGAATCTGGAATGCCCAGGGAAGCCTTCTTATCCTCTATGAAATCTCCATCAAACAATTTGAACTGTCAAGTGAGAAGAAACATTGTGGCAAGTGAAAAGAAACATAGGGCTTTTGTTTCCTTTGGTCTCTTTGTGTTTGTTTTGTTTTTAAAGATAGAATCGTGTTATATATCCCAAGCTGTCCTGGGACTCACTTATGCAGTCAGTCTAACCTTGAACTTGTGATCCCTCCTGCCTCAGCTTGCTAAGTGCCATGTGCCACTCACTATGCCTGGTCAGAGGCCACTTGTTGCAGCTGCCATTAGAGACGGATTCATCTTTACATTTCTCCTACTGCCTGTATCCCTTTATTGTGTGACAGCCATTTCTTCTGTTATTAAGTGCTGATAACTTACCTCATTTCTCCTTTCCATAAATGCCCATCTCTGTGTACTTTGAGTGGCAATGATTAATTCCCAGTACACCACTGGGATTATTGAAAATAATATAAACATTCCTATATTCGTAGTGATTTTGTGTTATTTTCAGAGGCGGCCCAGTAGATAGGTCTTAACTTCCTGTTTTCTGTGGTTCCTTAATGTGACAACCACTCTACAGCCTCATTATGAGTAGGTGTGACAGTTAATCAGATGTTCTTACACACACACACACACACACACACACACACACACACAAAGACTTCCACACAAACTCTTGGTTCCTTATATATGTGAAATGTCCACAACCTAAATCCGGGCTCTTTCTTGATACACATTCTCTTCAATCAGTGACAATATTTGGGAATCTATTAATCACTGGCTCAATGGGCTATCCTTCCAACTATCAAGCAAACCAAGTGCAGTTCAAGTACAGAGACCATTACCCATCTGCTGTGGTAGGTTAGATGTCCATGAAGGAGTTTCCTATAGGCAGAAAAGATTACGGTGGCATCTTTAAACCAGAGGTTTCCTGATTTTCCAAAAGGAAGCCTAAAGGCAAAGCCAAGGTCAGCGCTTTTCCTAGAATTCATCTGAAAGCAAGGTTTCACTTCTAATACTTTTACTCTTTTAAAATTACTTTTCATTTGGGGTGTGTATGTGTGTGTGCACGAGTGTATGCACATGAGTGTGCGTGTATGTGTGTATGTGTGCACCACAAAAAGAGAAAGATGGTGCCTATGCCATGGACTGGGTACAGAGGTCAGTGAATAACCTGGGGAATCAGTTCCCTCCTGCCACCATGTGGGCTCTGGGGACAGCAAGCCCACTTAGCCTCTGAGTCATCTCCCAACTTCGTTCTGTTTGTTTTTGGTTTTTAGAGTTTTTATTTTTTTTTTTGTTTGTTTGTTTGTTGTTTTGTTTTTCAAGACAGGATCTCTCTGTTAGGTAGCCCTGACTGTTCTGGAACTGGCTATGTAGACCAAGCTGACCTTGAACTCACAGAGCTCTACTTGACTCTGGGACTAAAGGCATTCACTACCACAGAAAAGATGAGAAACAAATGACTGTTTATTTCCTTTTTTTTTTAAACCAATTGCACGTGTGTGCATGCATGTATATAATATAATGATTACAAATATAATAACCACAACACTATCACTCAGCATGGTTCAGGAATTTGCCATGAACATAACACTGGTGATTTTTCATTTTTAGACAGGGTCTGACTGTGTAGAGTAAGCTGGCCTCAAACTCTTCCAAGGCTTTGTCTCCTACTCTGTCTATTGACTGTTGCTCCTAGAACTGGGTTAAAGAGCTCCACGTTCATCAGCTCATTCAGTTACCACCAACTACCGTGAGGTAGAAACTGTCATTGTCAACTGGCGGCGAGGAGACTGAAACACACAGAAAGGCAGCTTGCCCGAGGTCACTCAGATCCTCCTGACCTGAGAGGCCATGCTCCTGACCAGCCTGACCCCAAACCACTGAAGTATCATTTTCATTTACACGGATAGTGACCACAGCAATCTTGATCGACAGCTAATGAACTCTTCGACCTTCCCCCTGAATTTTAGCAACACACAATTTAAAAAACCCAGAGAGTGTGTGACGAGGCGCTGATTGGAGGCTGGAATCCGTTTTACCTCTCCATGCTCCCCTACTGGTCTCATGGTGAAGGTCTACAAGACGCTCAATCGAAGAGCAAAGGAGGGTTGGGAACATTCTTAGAGGTGGATTGACGTTCAGGAGGTGACTCTTCTGGGAGTTGTCACAGTATTACCTATCAGTGTGAGAGCCAAGATCACGGGGTAACCGAGCCCATGGGCTAGCAAGCTCAGCTGAGCCATACCAATGGGACAGCAAACGGAGGGGAGTGGATCCAATTCACAGATGGTCCGTTTTTTCCCCAGCTCTACTCTTGAACTGGGTCTCCATTGACTTTAGGCAACCATCAAGGTCATGGTCTGAGCTCTGAACAGCAGATTGTTTACAAAGTCAGAACAAGACAGGGAAACACACAGGAAGCAAGTGTTGAGGATGAGATAAAAATATGCCGGGTGGAAGAGAAGGAGGGGTAGCCATCAGCCAGGATGGTCCGATGCAGAACAGGATGCTGGAAATTCAAGAAATTTCCAATGTGGTGTTGGGGGGAGAGAAATTTCCAGGCGAGGATGAGGCAGGAGGGTCATGAGCTTGAGGCTAGCATTGAGACTCTTATTACAAAACAACAACAACAAAAACAACAAGAGGAAAAAGAAAATAAAAATTCTAGGAGGAAAGTCAAAATTACAGACCAGACAATCACTGCTCTACAGACTGTATACAATTCTGGCCCTTTGAAATTTTCTATTACTTACTTTTCTTCTCCATGTCTGTATCTATATAACTTGTATCAGACAGAAGCAAAAAAAAAAAAAAAAAAAAAAAAAAAAAAAAAAAAGTCTTTGAAAACCCAAACTATATAGCAGGGAGACAGTCTCCTTAAGAAACCATATAGAGTTCTAACTGACAAAAACCAAAAACAAACAAACAAAAACAGCAAAAAGCCAGGAAGCCATTGGTTTCTTCTGTCTTCAGAAGAAAGAAAAGAAATAAAGCCAATTGCAAACCCAAACATTCCCCCGGGATTCCCTCAGAGAACTAAAGGAAAAGACCTGAGCATGGGGGACGGGAACACAAACACTCATGACTTACCAAAAGGAGAAGCCACGCTGGAGCCAACAAGAGCTGGTGTAGCTCTCACCTGGAGAGTGGGCAGTCACTGGAGGCTGGGTATGGGCTAGTTTAAGAGCTAAAACAGGCTGGGATCCAAGCCTAGGGCCCTATGCTTCTGGGCATTTACTCCAGAAGCCAGATCAGACTGGTTCTCAAGACAGGAGTGAAAATCCACAGGCTTCAGGCAAGGGGAGGGGAAAAGTAACCCTTTCTTTCACAATAAGCCCAGGGAAAAGTAACCATTTTCAAAGTCCAGTACATTCTGTGCTCCTGACTGAGGCCTGCTGTAAAGAAAGACTACTTAACAAGAGCCTTATCTTCCCAAGGAGGTCAGGACAAAACCGCAGCTCCAACCTCTTCGGCTTCCCAGTCTCACTTCGGGACAGAAAAAGAAAGGCTAAGAGCTATTTCCAAGGGTCACATCCCAAGGGCCCTAGCTAGCCCCCTGAGAGTTATCAGAAGGTTCCAAAACATTGCCTTAAAGTGTTGGCTCCCTTTGGACCACCATTGTAATGACCAAAACCTGGTAGCTTCAATGATAGAGATTTATTCTCACAGCATTGGAGCCTGAGGGTTCAAAACCAGGACATTGGAAGGGCCCCATTCTCTGAAGATACCTAGTGGGGAGTCTTGGCCTTTTCCTGGGTTTGGGAACATCCTGACCATCTGCAATATTCCTTGGCTTTTACCAAAGAAGAGACAAAATTTTACCTCTACCTTTGTGATAGTTAATGTTAATAGCCAAGATGACAGAATATGGATTTATCTAGGAGACAAGCTTCCAGGCATACCTGTGAGGTATTGATTAGTCTCCGGGCATGCCTGTGAGGGATTCATTGTCTTGATTGGGTTCACTGAGGTGGAGAGAGTCAACCTGAAATTCTGTCGGATCTTTCCCAGGTTTGTGTGCTAGACTGCACACAAAGGAGAGAGCTAAACACCAGCACCGTCACCCTCTCCTCCCTGACCACAGACGCTGCCTGACCTGATGCTTCATCCTTCTGCTGCCTTCACTTTCCTGCCAAACTGTGAGCCAAAGAAGCTCCTCCTTCCTCAAGTTGCTTTTGTTCAGGATAGTTTGTCACAGCAACAGAAAAGTAACCGCCACAGCTCAGGGTTCTCAGTTGAGCCGGAGATTTAAACTCTGACTAACATGAGTAGATAAAAAAAAAAAAAAAAAAAAAAAAAAAAAAAAAAAAAAAAACCTACATAAGCCAGGTTGCGTTGGTGTAAAATTTTAATCCCAGCACTTGGGAGGCAGGGGAAGGCAGATCTCTAAGTTCAAGGCTAGCCTGGTCTATAGCATGAGTTCCAGGACAGCCAGAGATACACTGAGAGACCATGTCTCAAAAAAACAAAAACGAATAAAATAAGAGTCCTTAGAAGGAAATTGTCTGGGTCCATTTTGTTTGCTGATAACAATTATATAGCATACACTGGGTAATTGTTAGAGCATCACAATGTATTTTTTATACTTCTGGAGGCTAGAAAGTCCAAGATCAAAGTGTTGATTGGTTTGTAGTCTGCATCCAAGATGATGCCCTGAAATGTGAGGCTTTTTCATAACAGAAATAGCAAAAGAAGCCCCTCCCCCAAATCTCTTCTACTTTAGCATTGACCAGTTCATGAGGGTGCAGTCCTCAGGACTCAAGCATGACCCACTAGACCCCACCTCGTAACACTGGGGCTACACTGGACATCCAGATTCTAACACATGAATCTGAGGGACGCATTCAAACCACAACAGGACTAAAGACCCAAAGAAACAATTAGACGTAAGCGGCCATGTACTGACCGGGGCCAAGAATAGATAGAAAATGGCCTAAATATGATTAGGCTGAATGAAAATGAGGGCATGACTGCTCCTAGGTATGGTTGAGGAGAAGGCTTTTACTGTAGATATGAGGGAGAGCACAGCCAGAGGCACTAGGAAGAGTCCAGACTGAACAGGGCCATGAGAGGAGAGAGCGTGTGAACAAGAGAGAAAGAAAAACTGACCAAGGAAGGAGCTGCAGACCAAGAAGCCAAGAGACCCAAGAGATCAAGAGAGACTATAGCCGAAATGTCTGGGTTATATAGAAAACAGAGAAGCTGGAGGGAGGGAGGCGAAGCCCAGTCAGGAAAGGTTTAGGAGGAGGGGGGCGGGGTGAGACACGATGGGAGGAGCCACAGCATCTGCTTTGATGTGTTCAAAGATAGCTCAGCCATTTGTCTTGGGTTTCTTAGAGACCTAACCTAGGCAAAAGGACTTGAGCTAAGAGGTCTGTGCTAGGTCCTCGGCAAATATGTTTTGGTTGTTAGCTTGGTGTTTTGTGGAACTCCTAACAGTGGGAGGAGTGATGTCTATGACTCTTTTGCCTGCTCTTGGGACCCTTTTCCTCCTACTGGGTTGCTCCCCCAGTCCTAGTCTAATTATAACTCAATACACCTTGTTCAGGTAATGTTCCTGGGAAGCCTACTCTTTTCTGAAGGAAAAGAGAAGAGGAGTGGATCTAGGGGAGAGGGGAGGTGGGAAGGGCTAGGAGGAGTGAAGAGAGGGGAAACTGGTCAAGATGCATTGTATGAGAGAAGAATAAATAAAATAAAACAGGAAAAACGAGTTAATTGAATGGGAACTCAAGGAGACAGATACGGTTAGTTGAATAAGGTTTGTTTGTCCAGAATTCTCTCAGCCTTGGCTTTTCATCCTTGATATAAGAATGTTACTTTTCTCCTGATATGGGGAGAACATTGTCCATGCACGGGAGACAGCTTTTATTTCTTGTCTTCAGAAGATAGACTGGGAACTCTGGGTCCTCTTTCAGATACCTGCCATTCTTTCCAAGGGCATTTAACTAAATAGAGTCCTTATGTCAGAGTAGTAGCATGTATTGGGGTACTGTATGCTAAGTTCCTTCATCTCTGTATCTTTGTCCCTGTGTCTTTTCTTATAAAGATATACCACTGGGAGTGAGGATGTGGCTCCATTGACAGAATACTTGTTCATTACACACAAAGCCCTGGGTCCTGCTCCATCAGAACACAAACGTAGACATGATGGCATATGTCTGTGATCCTAGTGCTTAAGAGATGAAGGCAGAAAGCTCAGAAACTCAGGGTCATCCTAAGCTACATAGTGAGTTTAAGACTAGCCTGTGCTGTATGAAATCCCAATGTGTGTGTATGTGTGTATATGTGTATACATATATACATACACCACACACACACACACACACACACAACTTGAGAGTTGAGTCTCCACCCAGGCCAGAGGTTCCATTCTCTTGGTTAAAAGGAAGTGACTTTCCCTGAATGGACCTTTAACAATGTCGGTACAATTCCATCTTCACTTATTATACATGTAAAGACCCAGTTTCCATAAAGCTCCCAATCTGAGGTTCCAGGTAAGATGGATTCTAGTTGTGCTCCAGTAAGATAAAGAGTCTCTGCCTCTGGGCGGAGACACTGTTATCTCCTCTGCCCTTAAGAGTACATCCAGTTATATCTGTCAGTCACTGGGCCAAGGAGCCACCCTTCAGGTGATCCATGCTAAAGAGGTAGGAGGAGTAATTAATCCTCTGATGAAGTCATGTAGTTTTCCTTCCCAGAATTCCCATGCCCTAGCACAATCCCTCTAGCTGCCATGAAGAACTTTTCGATCTGTCCATCTGAGTCCTGACCCAGAAAGACATAATTTCCTTTTCTTCTGATGCTCTGGGTTTTTTCTCTGATGTTTCCCCTCTCTGCTATATGGCTGCTTGTCGACCGTGTGGCTGATATACACGCTGGCTTACTTCAAGCAGCATAGCTTTATTTCTCTTGCATGCCTCTTGCTTTCTGTCTGTGGTTGGTTGAATAAGAAAAGAATGGCCTCCACAAGGTCACATCTTTGAATGCTTAGTCATAAAGGAATGGCACTACTTGGGAGGGATTAGGAGGTGTGGCCTTGTTGGAGTGGGTGTGGCCTTGGTGGAGGAAATACATCACTGAGGGAGATAGGCTTTGAGGTTTCAAAAGCCCAAGCCAAGCCAAGCTCAGTATCTTTCTTCCCACTGCCTGCAGAGCAAAATGTAGAACTCTCAGCTACTCTCCAGCCTCATGTCTGCCTGCATGCCACTATGCTCTCTGCTATGCCAACAACGAATTGAACCTCTAAAACTATAAGCCAGCCCCAATGAAATGTTTTCCTTTATAAGAGTTGCCATGGTCATGGTGTCTTTTCACAGCAATTTAACACTAAGAGACTATTTAAACCTAAACCTTGTACCAGGACCTCAAATGTGGACTGGTGTGGCCACTAGACACTTTTGTACCTCTATGCTAATGTAGCCACCTTGAGTGAATCTTTCTCTGCTCTTCATTTTTACTTCGCTTCTTTAATTGGCTTTATTGAGGACCAGTGTCAAAGCCTGGTTTGTATGAGTACTGGGAGGTAGTAGTAACATTAGGAGGTGAAGCAGCCTAGAAGAATGTGATATCGTTGAGGGTGTGCCCCTGAAAGGGATGTAGGGCTAGGCAAGATGGTTCAGCAGCTAAGGGCACTTGCTGCCAAGCCTGAAGTCCAGAGTTCAATTCCTGGGACACACGTGATGGAAACAAAGCCCCACCTTGAGTACTCTGTCTTGTGCCTTCCACTCATGTGCCATGCACCTGTGGCACCTCACCTTCACCACACATACAAAACAAAGAGGTGAAATGTCTTGTCTCGTTCTTAGAGTGGAAGGATATTGAGATCCTGTTTCTTTCCTTCCTTTCCACTCCCCTTGCCTTTTTCTTTCCTAGCACCTGAGGGAACAACTTCCTCTGCAACGTGTTCCCACCACAGGTCAGAAGTGACCGGGCCACCCATGAACCGAAGCCTCAGGAAAAGTGAGCCAAAATAAGTGTTTTCTCCTTTAAGCAAGTTATTTTGTCACAGCAAAGAAAAGCTGGCTACCACAATCTGACCATTAACCCTGAACAATACTCCACTTAAAATTGCCCAGCCATGCAGGAAATCAGCTTGCACATATTCCCACTCCCACTCCCAACCCCATCCCCAACCCTCACTTGTCCAGGCCAGCTGGACAATCAAGTGGGACCCTTAGACCCTGTGGAGAGGACTGAGATGCGCGAGAAAATAAGGAGGCACAGCAAGTCAAGAAGTCTGATCAAGCTGGCAAAGATTTTATTGTTCACACAGGTTATAGACTCTGAAAACAGGCTATGGGGAGGGGTAGGAAAGGAAAGAGGGCTTTGCAGGAGGAGGAAGCTAGCTGCAGCTGTGGTGTCTAACTAAGTTATTCTCACAAAGCCTTTCTGTTACCAGGGTTCTAAAAACATCTATCTAGCAGGATGTTGGCTAAATCTAAAGGTCAGGAGGAAGGGTAACTAACTAAGGTGGGTTGCTATAAGGCCTTGTTTGAAGCTCTGAGAACTGACAAGTGAATCATGGAAGGTAAGCAGAAAGAAGAATAGTAGATAGGAGAGCCAAGGGTGAGTGTTTGCCAAGAGTAAGGCCTTGCCATGGCTTCCCACACGCACTCCCACCTCATCCCTATCCCTCCATCTCATCCCCTACAGCCATCACTATCCCTCCTCCTACCTATATTCCTATCCCTCCTCCCCACTCCCACCTTCATCCCTATCCCTCCTCCCCACTCCCACCTTCATCCCTATCCCTCCTCCCCACTCCCACCTTCATCCCTATCCCTCCTCCCCACTCCCACCTTCATCCCTATCCCTCCTCCCCACTCCCACCTTCATCCCTATCCCTCCTCCCCACTCCCACCTTCATCCCTATCCCTCCTCCCCACTCCCACCTTCATCCCTATCCCTCCTCCCCACTCCCACCTTCATCCCTCTCCCTCCTCCCCACTCCCACCTTCATCCCTATCCCTCCTCCCCACTCCCACCTTCATCCCTATCCCTCCTCCCCACTCCCACCTTCATCCCTATCCCTGAATCTCATCCCTTACTCCCATCCCCATCCTTACTCCTACCCCACTTCTACTTCTGCTCCATCTCCATTCCTTTACCCTATCTCCTCATCCCATCCCCACTCCCTACCTCATCCCCTTCTCCAACCTCATCCCCATTTCTCACCTCACCCCATTCCCCCCACTACTTACGTTATTCCTCACTCTCCACTGTCTTAGTCAGGGTTTCTATTCCTACACAAAACATCACGACCAAGCAGCAAGTTGGGGAGGAAAGGGTTTATTCAGCTTACACTTCCACATTGCTGCTCATCACCAAAGGAAATCAGGACTAGAACTCAAGCAGGTCAGGAAACAGGAGCTGATGCAGAGGCCATGGAGGGATGTTACTTACTGGCTTGCTTCCCCTGGCTTGCTCAGCTTGCTTTCTTATAGAACCCAAGACTACCAGCCCAGGGATGACACCACCCACAATGAGGCTGGGCCCTCCCCGCTTGATCACTAATTGAGAAAATGCCTTATAGCTGGATCTCATGGAGGCATTTCCTCAAGGAAGGCTCCTTTCTCTGTGATAACTCCAGCTTGTGTCAAGTTGACACAGGAAACCAGCCAGTACACTCACTTACCCCATTCGGTACTTTATCTTCCACCCCCAACACACATAAATGCTTGGGGACGTGCCTTAGAGTTTGTGTGCCTTAGATTTTGTCTGTGGCAGGACTGAGGGTGAGACATGAAAAATCTAGTTTGACTTTGTCCATAGTGGGAACCAAAACTCATGTGACTTTTTACAGGAAGTGGTAATTCTTACCTTGGAGGACCTTGAGGCCTGAACTCACCAGCACTGGAAGCCCAAATATATGAGCCAAATTCTAGAACGGCTTACTAAAAAAGTCCCCTGAGGGTCTTGTGGTCTGAAGGCTGCTGTCCTCATTTATGTGGCTTCTGTCAAGACATCTGGAGTCGAAGGCTTGGACCAGGTTATGTCGACCACATTAAGTATTTTTTAAAGAGCCTTAAAGGTCACCTGTCCCCATATCTACTTCACACCCCTCACTTCAGTCAACAATACCTCCCACCTCCATGAGTGGAGCCGAGCTATGAAGTACTGAGACCCTACAGGCAGCCGAAACCATACTTAGCTTCTCACAGGATTCCAGCTTGTACTTGTGAGTCCCTCTAGTCACCAAGTTAGTAGACCACTAACAGGAGACTAATCTCCTTTATAGGTAGGTGACTGGAAGTTCCGCTGCAGCCTCAGAGGCCAAAAGTGGGGACATCTCCAACCTGTACCGAAAGAAGTAGTTTTGGTCAGTCCATTACCACTAGGATGGCTGTAATCCAAAGAAGGGAGTGAGGGAAGGAGAGGCCGAGGGAGAGGAGGGAGGAAGGGAGGAGGAGGGAGGGAGGGAGGGAGGAAAGGAGGTCAGCACCAGAGAGGCAGAGCCAAGAAGATTCCAATTTCCGGGAAAGCCTCTCCTGCATTAAGAGACCTCGTCTCAAAATGTTAATGAGCAGGTGGAGAGTGCAGTGCTCCTGCACTGGATGCTGGTGGTGTCAAATGATGCGGCTGATCAGGAAACAGTTCCGCTAGGAAATACGTTAAAGTACATGCTTACCGTGTGCAAGACCCAAGGTTTGCTCTCCAGCGTTCTCCAAAAGAAAATGTGTAAACAGTTACCATAAAATTTGGTGACCCATTCCTAGGGACACCCTCAAAGAGTGAGGAACGGACATTCAAATGAAGCTCTGTATATGAGCGTCAACAGCATTGCTCACAAGACCAGAAGACGGATGACAGGCTGCAGGAGACCCATAGGATGGATATGTAATCCTAAAAGGCAATCGGCGCTGAGCAGTGCTGTGAATGGATGAATCTTGAAGAGAAGGATCTGTATGGGAGAATTCATATTCATGAAGCACCCAGCATGGGCAGATCCACAGACTGGCAGCCGCTGAGGCATTGCCGCCAGGGCTGCGGAAGGGAAACGGGAAGGGGTCCATTAGCAGGAATGGGGCTTCTCAAAAGGTAGTGCATGCGTAACCTAGTGAATGTCCCAAATGTTCCTGAATGCACACTTTAAAGTGCATTGCATTGTATGTTGCATGAAGTGTGCCTCAATTCTTAAAGAGCACATACTCTCTCTTTTTAAAAAATACATACCTAATATTCGTTTGTATGTTTTATGTGTATGGATGTTTTGCTCGCCTGTATGTCTGTGCACCACATGTGTGCCTGGTTCCCTCTGAGATCAGAAGAGGGTGTCGGATCCTCTGGAACTGGTGTTATAGAGGGTTGTGAGCCACCATGTAGGTTCGGGGAACAGAACTCACTGCAAGAGCAGTGAGCGTTCTTAACTGCTGAGCTATCACTCCAGCTCTAGCCCCCTGCACTCCACTGTTTGCTTTGAGATACTATCTCACTGTGTATCATAGATGGCTCTGAGCTCTGAGCTCCCTGCCTCAGCCTTCCAAGTTCTGGGATTGTGTGTGAGTTGCCACACTCAGTCTAAAACCATCTTCTGTGACTGAAGCAGGTGGTACAGACATCAGCTCTATGCTTGCAGCATTTGATAATCTGCAAAGACAAAATCCCTCGCCCAAAAGATACCCCCCGAAGCTCTGGTTTCCCTAAGAAACGGGCAGGAGGGGCCCACCACGGGATGACCTCACTCCATTCTGGACTTTGTCCTTGTACTTTCTTGGAACCTTTAGGATCTGGAGGATGTGCAGGATCCAGAGGGAGCTCTGCATTCCCCGTGGCCCAGCAACAAGGCATGTTACATGGTCTTTCCAGGTACCCAGCATCAGTAGATTCCACAGAAATCGACCACAAAAGGGTTTCACGTGACAGGGAGGGATGCTCTACCATTAGAAGGAAAAAAAAAAGTGGGTAGTAGGCGGCTGTCAGTAGATGATAAAGTTTAGGGTAAGAAGCAAAGGAAAAAATATTGAAAAGAGAAAGAAATCAGAGTGTGTGGGCGTGTCGGTTATGTGAAGAGAAGTACAGAAATACAAAAGAGAAACCGTGGCAGTGGGAGGGGGGCGGGGCAGTGAGGCTTGTGTACTGAATCTCAATTTCACTTCAGAGCCATACACACACACACATACACGAATAGTTATTAGACATAAATGTATGATGAGCACATTCGAAAGCTAAAACTGAAATTTGAAAGGACAAAGTAATGCAAACAGACACAAACCAGTCTGGTATTATGTTGAACTGAAAAAAAACCACACAAAGCCAGGAATCAACTGAAGCACTCTGATTCCACACCACAGGTTTGTTCTGAGAATATCTGGTATTTAGTAGATTTACTGATACTGATCTTATCATTCTGAAACTCTTTTCTGCACGATATCCTATAAAACAAACGCACACATATGTTCTTTATTGGAAAAGGATGAAGGGCACTACTAATAAGTAAAAGCTAAAAGAGAAAACCCTACAATGTTACATTTGAGATGGAGAGACCAGTTTGGATTTGTGATTAAAAACAGAAGAATTCCTTAGTTCTGTCCACCGAAGGACACAGAAGCCCAGACAAGCCAGTAACTGTGGGCACAGGTACCACCAAGTCCTCCACAACACACTACTTCAGAAGCAAGGGCTCCTCAAAACAGTGATTGATTCTAGGTTTGGGGCTTAGAATGTGTCACAAGCCTAGGATGTCATGTCTGATCAGAAATCGAGGCAGGACTCAATGATAAATGTTCTGGAAACTAACCCCAGGTCCTCTGCAAGAGCTGTAAGTGCCCTGAGCGCCCCACCCACCTTTCCAGCTTCCGAATTACTTTTGTAAATTGCAGTCTTGCCCAATGAATTCAGAAGCTGACTTCAGGCTGCTCAACGATGCAACAATTTGGATGTCAAAATGGACAAGGACAGTCAGGCACTACACACATGCCTGGTACACTCAGAGGCAAAATGAAGGATGGAATCCCCCGGCACTGAAGTTTCAGATGGTTCTGAACTACCACTCAGGTTCTGGGAACTCACCAGAACCTTCTTCACTGCCCACCCACCTCCCCGGTTATTTTTTTAATTGGAATTCTTGCAGAAACAAATAACCAAGTAGTAGATATAAGGGAAGCAAAAACTTTAAAGAACCATCTGCAGCCGCCAGGATTTTCTCCAGGCAAGATCCATCATTTCCTGGGTGAACCTGACACCCACAGAAGCTCTCACCATGTGAGGAGCCCACAAATTACTAATTACAGACAAAACTGGAGAGAGGCTTGATGATCAAGTCCATATCAGCGGCCCATCTCCCCTTATTTGATCTCAATTACATGCAATGGGTCAATCACAGATGTGGGACCCGTGCCCCAAATTATAAGCCCAAATTCTGCACTGGCAATCATGTTAGTAATGACACGTCTACAGCCAGAACAGACATTTTCAAGAAGGTTGTGCCACAAAACCAAACAAGAAGTAATGATAAAAAGGCAAGGAAAGATCTATTTTAGATTAAAGGTGTCCTGACTAAACAGCATACAGGACTCTTGATTGCATCCTGGGTAGGGGAAAAATGTTCCCCCTATAAAAGTCATCTGGAGAACATCTGCAGAGCTCCAAATGCAGGTGGTCTGCTGTGTGCTGCTACAGCTTCAATGACAGCCTTGTGGTTTCATGGCAGAGTGGCCTAATTAGGAGATGTTGGTCTGTTTGGAAGTAAGGTCTCAAGATGTCAGCAGTTTGCCTGCAAATATAAGTATTTGGAGAGAGAGAGAGAGAGAGAGAGAGAGAGAGAGAGAGAGAGAAGAAGAAGAAGAAGAAGAAGAAGAAGAAGAAGAAGAAGAAGAAGAAGAAGAAGAAGAAAAGAAGAAGAAGAAGAAGAAGAAGAAGAAGAAGAAGAAGAAGAAGAAGAAGAAGAAGAAGAAGAAGAAGAAGAAGAAAAGGAAGAAGAAGAGGAGGAGGAGGAGGAGGGGGGAGAGGAGGAGGAGGGAGGGGGAGAGAGAGAGATTATGTTAACAATTGCAGGATCAGTAAGTCCATGTACTCTTCCTTCAAATCTACAGGCTTGGATTTCCTAAAACAGAAGTGCTGTGGGAGAAGTGGCAAGGCATACAGACAATGCTGTAACAGACCCAAGGCTCCTGCCACCATGGAGGTTAGACCAGCTCTCTGAATTACAGCAGGCCGATCCCCTTTGTGAAGTTTCCTTGAAAAGCACAAAGTCTTCCCTTCGGTTTCTTCGAACCTCATCCCCGCCTCTACCTCCAATTCAGCACCTGGCAAAATCCCTAACCCATGTAGACACCGCCCCCCGGGGCACTGTACATATTTAGGGAAATGGAAAACTCCCATGGCAGACGGTATAGAGGAAAGGGAGAGATTCCCACGCCCAGAGCACCCGTGGGGAATCTCTGCAGCACAACCTAGCTCTGGGTCTCTGAAGCCCCTGGCAGGTTCCAACCCAGTGGTCTTGTCTAGGATACCTGTTCCTATGTGGCCCCTGGGCTCTGCGAAGGAAGCCTAGACTTCACAACGCCACGGTGGCTCCAAATAGCATCCAGGGCTGGAGAGGTGTTAAGTGGGTAAAGGCACACGCTCTGTGAGCCTGATGATGTGAGTTCAATCCTGGAACTCACGTAAAAGAAGAGACCCGACTCCACAAAGCTGGCCTCTGGCCTCCGTGTGTGCACTATGGTACAGATGCATGCGTACAGGCACTATATTTTAAAAGTTAAAAGTACATTCATCTATTTATTCAGCTATCTGACCAGTATTCCTGCAGCACCAACCCAGGCAGTCTAGAACCACGGGAGATGATAGAGAGCGAGTAACCATGGTCTTTGTTCTCAGAAAAATTAAGAGAGGGAAAGGGAGGGCCCATCAGAGCTGGTGGTGGGCGGGGCTTTCTGAGCTGACATTTGAGTGCCAGCAGAGCTGCGGTCTGGTTTGAACATGATTTGTGTGTGTGTGTGTGTGTGTGTGTGTGTCCTCTAAAGCTTGATGTGTTGGAAGCTTGGTCTTCAATGTGGCAGTCCTGGGAAGAGATGCAGCCTTTAACAGGCAGAGCCTCATGGAAGGTGGTTAGTTACAGGAGAGTCAGACATAGGAGGACGTCATATAGTTCTTGAAAGGTCCTGATTAAGTCCTGCAAGACTGAATTTTTTGTTTTGGGTTTTTTTTTTTTTTTTTTTTTGTGTGTGTGTGTGTGTGTGTGTGTGTGTGTGTGTGTGTTGGGGGGTGATGTCTGTTTTTCACAGACAGGGTTTCTCTGTGTACCCTTGGATATCTTGGAACTCACTCTGTCGACCAGGCTGGCCTCAAACTCAGAAATCCACCTGCCTTTGCCTCCCAAGTGCTGAGATTAAAGGCATGTGCCACCACCACCTGGCATGCATCAGTGAATTGTTATCAGGGAGTTAAATTGGCTTCTGAGTCTCTCTAACTCAACCATGTGACTGCTTCCTCTTGCACGGTCTTCCAGCATGATGCTGTCAGCAGTCATATTATGATCTAGCCAGAGGGCTCTCACCAGAGCTGAGTACATGCCAGTGCTGTACTCTTGAATCTAAAGAAATATGAAATAAATAAAACTTACAGTACACAGCCTCAGGTGTTTTTGTAATAACAAGGAGAAAAACGAACAAATACAAACAGGAAAATAATCTCCAGCTGTGTGTGTGGGGAGGGTAGATTTAGGAATGATGAAGTATTAAGGAATCATCTTGGGACCTAGCTTATAAAACTGACCAGAAAATGATAGCTTTCTTTGGAAAGTTCTAGAAGACACATGTAGGAGAAGGGAGAGAGAAGAATGTCCACACAGGTCACTGAACACACACTGGAGTAGCTCACCCTTTGCTATGGGTATGTAAGCTGTTCATGAACTAGTGGCCATAAAAGCTATGTATGGCAAGACCTTGTCTCTTTTCTTATTTATTTATGTATGTATATGGGTACTTTGTCTGCATGTTTATCTGTACATAAGAAAAAGGCAACAGAATTCACGGGTCTACAATTCTAGACATCTGTGAGTTGCATGCTGGGAATTGAACTCAGGACCTCCAGAAGAACAGCCAGTGCTCTTCACCACTGAGCCAGCCATCTCTCTAGCCCCAAGGAACCTGTCCTGTTCCTCTTCTAGAAATGACTACTCTTCTCAGGAAGATATGCTGAGATTCATCTCAGTTCTGAGTTATTCCTTGTTGAAGGGCAATTCTGGCAGGATGCTGCTGTTGACAAGGCTCTGCAGATTCTCCCCTGAAAGCAAGGGGCGTGTGGAGGGGAAGTGATCGTGAAGCTTGTGAACACACAGGCGTGTGCGCACACACACACACACCCAAGCACAGTTCTTTGGGGGGATTTGCTAGTCCAAAGGTGTCTGATCAGCCCTGCAAAGGTTCACAGTGGTTCGGGCCACTCATATTTGATCAAGGAAAAGAAATCCAAGGGCTCACACTGGAGAATGGAACCTTCCCTCCAAACGCCAATCAAGTTACTCCAACACTGAGAAATTCTCAATGCAAGAAATGTGTTGTGTGGGGAATGCAGCAGTGGGATGGAGTCTCCCTTCCAGTCGGATACCCCAAAGGAGGAGCAAAACGGGCCATATATGGAAGAAAGGTGGGAGGAGGTTAGAGCAAACGCCCCAGGAATCAGACAATCAGTGGTGTGCTCACCACTTGGGGCTTCTGCAACACAAGACCACAAACTTGGTAACTTAAAACAAAAACTTTCATCTCTGAAGACTAGAATCTCAAAATGAAGGTGTTGGCAGGGCCACACTCCCTCAGAGGCTCTAGAGAACAGCCTGCCCTTCCCTCTTCCAGCCGATGGCTTCTAGTGACCTTGGCTTGTAACTGTAACTTTCTAATCTCTGCCTTTGTCTACCCCTCTCCTCTCTCTCTCTCTCTCTCTCTCTCTCTCTCTCTCTCTCTCTCTCTCTCTCTCTCTCTCCTCTGAACCTCTTTGAGAAGGACACATCTCTTTGGCTTAGGGGTTCATCCAAATGATGGTCCTATGAATCATTTCCTCTTAAGGCTTTTTTGATATTTGCACAGACCCTGTTTCCAAATAAGGTCACCTTCCCAAGAATTATACTTTGGACATGAGACTGTGTTATCAAACCATCGGGCATGGGAGGCAGTGGTTAAGCTCACTGCCTTTCTGACTTGGTGATGGCGTCTTGTGGCAAGGACCACTCATTCTGGGACTACACTGAGAAACCCAGCCCTGCCACAAGTTCTCACCGCCGAAGAAAACACAAAGCATTCTGGGAAATGCTGGTGGACTCCATCTATGCAAATGGTCCTCTCTTCAATGGCTGTTCCCACATCCCCTGCACTAAAGTACTTTGCTCATTAACCCAGGACCCAAATGACCCGCCTTTCGTGGAACTTACAGCTTCGGGCGTTGGTTTTGCTTGTCCAACTTGTTTGCGTCTTATGCAAATGATCCTTTCGCAATGATTCCTGAGCGGGCCATGTGATGGCTTTTGTATACCAGCCTTGGACCTGTTCTGTCCATGATGCCGTGGAGTCGGGGAGGGAGGGTCACAGAGATCAGTACCGGAAGCTAAAATGCCTGTGGTCCAAGTCATCCTGTAAAGTTTAAAGTGTAAACCAAGGGAGCTGGCACCCTTGTTTCAGAGAAAAATCCACTAGCCACCATACATTGAAGGTGGGGCTCCTGTACCCTGGGCAGGTCTAGTTTGAGGTATGGATGGGAAATAGCAGGGAAATTTGATAAATCTTTCACATTTCACAGAAATGTGATAAATCTTTCTTTCTCCTCCACGCCCAGATTTTGTAGTTAACTTCACTACCTTGTGGGGAGGGATTCACAGCCTGCCCTGTTTGTGGATGAGCCCTTTACAACTGCTTGAGTGAGCCACAGTGCAGGGAAGGTGCTGAGTTCAAGTTACCAAGTGAAGAAAAGGGACAGGAGACGATGTCCACACCTGTGGTCTTAACTATTCCCACAAAAAGAATTGCAGTGAGCTAAGTCACCTCTTTGTCCTCTCTGTTTTCTGGTCTTCCATGCTGAGACGCTTCCCTGCCGATTAAAAGGTCCCAAAGACAGAACTCTTCCTCCTTGGGCAATTGTTCTCCCAGCCACAAGGATTCTTTCATTCTGAAGATTCCTGGATCTATATCATAATCCCTCCACCCCTCATCCTTCCACCTCCTCACATCACTACCCCAAGAAGGATGGATGGGTAATAGCTGTGAACTGGGTACCTTGCCTTCCCTTCTTCTAGGAATTCAGCAGCTTTGAAATTGCAACAACGTTGACTTGCTTTATACAGTGCCTCCCTGTAAGCCCCAGGAACTTACTAGGGTCCTCCAAGTGCTGGATGAATTAAAAATATTCGCTGAACATCTCTTACTCAGGACACACTAGGCCAAAGATATTGGGCACAAGCTCAAGCATTATAGGAAAGTTACAATGTCTGTCCTTTCACCCCACTCTGCGTCTCTCTCCTTTCTATCTTGTCTCCCTCCCCTCTTCCCTGAAGGCAAGAATCGCCTTCCCTGAGGTGAGGGTTCCAGGACTGGAACTGGGTTCTCAGGAGGAATGAAACGGAAAAGAGACTCCTAGGAATGGAACCCCCAGGCAATAGGTCGACCCCTCTCTTCCAACTCGGCGCACTTCTCCAGCAACAACAGTCCTGAGGCTTTGAAGACCAAAAGCAGAGTACAAACTTTGAAGAGAGTTCCAAGTTTGCACACAACTATCCCCATCCCCGACCCTGGGGACTCCCCAGGGCCACCTAGATCAAAGAGCAGGCGACAGTGCCTCTGGTCTTCTAACCTGCAGTCATGCAGCACCCCCTGGTGGTAGCGGTCTCTTTTGGCTTCCCTAACTGGGCAGAGAACATCTAATTCCTCCTCCTTAGAACTTGTCCTTTCTCTCTTCCGTTTTCAAAATAATGTGCAATTTCTGTATTATGTATATTACAAGTTCTAAAAATTAAGGTACCGTACATTTATTTTTTCAAAACACAAAGAAAATCCCATATCAATTTTGCCAAAAAAAAAAAAAAAATCAGGGCATACAGTTAAATTCGGATTAAGGAGCCATAAAAGATAATTGCATGGGGCAATTATTTTATAACTAGCCTAAAATTCAAGTTTAAGTGCCTTTTGTGTGTTCATTTGCTAAATCTGGCCACTCTATACCCTTAACATAGTTTTCCCTTTCCATATGGAGGATTTTAATAAATAAAAGGGTGGCGCTCACAAGGCAACTTAATTTCTCTACTTAACAGCCTCCCATAAACACCTCTCCTTGCCCCCCCAGTGTTTTCTTTAATGACCTGGCCTTTTAGATATCTGGAGATGACTGTGGTCTCTCAAGCTCTTTTATCCCTAACCCAGCAGTTCTTTCTGTTTGTTCCCTGACTGTGACCCTTCTGAGGACGCACCAGCTTCAGTCGTAACACAAATAAGCACAGGTGGGACTTTCCTCAGACCAACGCCTCAACCTCAGGATTCAGACTGTGGCTCTAATCCCAGCTGTCGATGGTTCTGTTGTCTTGTGTGTTGCCTGGAACTGCTCAGTCGAGCTTGGATTGTGACACAGGGTGATAGTAACCATGGCAATCATTGTGGGCTCCAGTGTGTCTTCTCCCACTAGATGACAACCTCCACATGGTCAGAAACTTCTCATACCCATTAGCATCCGTCACATTTTTATAGGATATGCTCTAATTGCTTGCACGTGACAAGCATTCAAAACCTTCATGATAAAAACTATATCCCCAGAGCAGGTAAGAGTCTCCCATAGCTGAGGTTCAAGGACAGAGGCAGGGGGAAAAGTGAGGGTTTGGAGTCTCTGTAGAGATAAAGACGGCTTTGGGTCAGACATACTGAACTTGGTTCCTTGCTCTGCCATTTTCTGGTGATATGATTTGATATTCCCACTTATAATACACCACAACCTCATGGTTTAAACCAGTACATCCTTGACGTCTTCCAGTTCTGGTGGTTGACTTTAACTCTGAGCTGCAGCCCCTTTTAGAGGCTAGAGAGAATCCGTTTCTTCACCTTTCCGACCTCTAAGACTTCCCCCCCCCCCCCGGTTTTTCGACGCCCCATTTGAGCTTCAAAGCCAATGTCCTGTCTTTATTTCCTCTACCTTCCTTTTGAGGATCTTTGGGGTTAGAATAGACCCATATGGGGAAATTCAGAATAATCTGTTTTCATCCCCTTCCTTGGGTAACCTAGCCTATTCATCATAGGTTAGAAGGGGCATCCTTGAGGGGCCGTCAGGCTGCCTACCACAGAGCTATGGCAATAGTGGAACCTCTGACAGGCTGTATGTTTATAAAATGAAGTTCCTACAGAAAGTGTAGATTAGGAATAGACAATAATTGTATTAGTTATTATGGATCACTTATCTCAGAACTTAATGGGCTAAACTAATGCCATCCCAGCCCCCATGTGGGAATCAAACTACAGTGCAGCTCAGGCGAGTGGTCCTAATTGATGTCTTTCCCAAAGTTGCAAACAAGATATATATGAAGTCATTTAAGTTTGACTAAGGCTAGACACTTCCAAGATGGTGCCTTTAAGAAACGCTAATAGGGAAGACTTCACTCTCTCACCTCTCCATGGGGCTGCAAGAGTGTCTTCATACTATGAGCAGGTGACATCCCTCTGAGATTACTGATCCAAGCAAAGAAAACATAAACCAGAATGTCTTTTGTTTTTGATATAGTCAGGTATCGTTTTGTTATTTGAAATGATTCACAAATAAAAGTGAACTATAACGTTACTTAAAAGTATCAGACTACTATCAAGAAGATCCTTTTTCGGGGCCAGAGAGATGGTTCAGCAGTTCAGGGTGTTGGTAGCTGCTCTTGGACCCAGGTTCAATTCCCAAATAGACACCACAACCACCTATAACCCTAGTTCCAGGAGATCCAGTGCCCTCTTCTGGATTCCACAGGTATTGCATACACAGTACACATACATACACACATTATAAATGCTTTTAGTTTAAAGACAATTCTTTCTCAAGTTAAATGTCATATGGGATGTCAATATGTCCAGCAGATACAAGACAAGGTGTCTGAAACATAATCAAAGCCTCTCACTCCTCAGCTTATAAATTTTTTAATTCAACTTTATATCTAAGCCAGCCCTCGCTAAAACCTAAAAATCATTACTCTTATAAAACTTAAAGTAGTAAAAGAGTTCCCCCCTATTCTTTCATGTTTCTTTTTAAATGATCCTTTACTGTGTCCTCAAAAATGTGAAGCCAAGGAGGCCTTGCCACCCAAAGACCCCTCCTCCTGCCAGTGCCCTCCACCTTCGTATTGACCACCAGAAACTTGTGTAACATGGCATCAGCCCCGTTTCTGTCTCAAGGAGCCACAGTACTGTGGCTTAGGAGGCATTTTCAGCTGGTCCTGCCTGCATCCAAATCCCAGACCTGCCGCTTGCTGAGTGAATTGAGACTATTTAACCTCCCTGAGCCTTCTGTCTCTGCTGCTGTAACTTGAAAAGGTGACAATGATCCAGCCATGTCCTGCAAAGATGAGAAACCTTCTAATACCTAGCACACAGGAAGAGCCCACATTACTAGGGCAATTTTTAGAGACAGAAGAGCCTGTTAAATGCCCTTTGATTTTTGATCACTCCTCCCAGGAGGTGAGAGAAATCACCAAAGGTGAAATTGGTGTCTAACCAGACAGGAGAAGGCTATTTCCCAGCCTGGGTTTCTCAGGGAAAACAAATGAAAATGATATGTCCACTTTCCAAGATTTGAGCCAAAAAGACTACCTTCCCCTCCCTTCTTTCCCATCTTCCTGTTATCCAGGAACTAGGGAGCCCTGGACCAGCAGCCCTGAATGCAGGAAAGAAGACGCTCTGTTGAGGCTAGCAAAGGGCCCCAATCACTGACAGAGGAAATAAAGGACTATCATTCTAAGCCATGTGTCTTTGGGTTTCTCTGCTACCTCAACTTAAATGCAACCAAGGAATTTAAAGATTTCAAGCATCAGGCCCCAATATTCATTATTTAACACCAGTTGACACATGTCTTTAATGTCACTTCTTGCCAAAGTCTCCCTCTCCCCTTTAAGAATAGGTAGAGTCTGAGAACCCTATGGACCAGTTGACTCTCTTCTGATGATCTGTCCACCTCACAAAGGTCTCACAGGGTCTGGTAGGGCTGCCACCTCTCTACTGCTGTGTCACACTGTGTTTCAGTGTCCCCTGGGCTAATGAAGGGGGGAGTGCCCATGACCAGCCTTGTATAGTTCCTGTGCAAGAACCTCTGACAGCTCTGATCGGAGTTGACCTGATGAACAGCTGTGGAGGGGGGACAGAGGTCACATCTGGAGCATCTGAGACCTCTACTCCTGTCTCCTCCCTAATTCAGGACATTTTCATACAAGTTGCACTAGAAAGTAAAGGTCAAGACCTAAGCCAGGCTTCCCGCTTGCTGCCCATGGTAAGCTCTGTCCCCCCTCCCCCTCAGGGCTAGATGGAGGTAGCTGAGTCTCTGGGAAAAGGCTGAATACCAGGATGGAATAGACATCATCATTGTCCAGTCTGGTTCTGCCAAGAACAGGCCATTCTGGCTTTGCCTGGACTTACTTCCCTTGGCTTTGAGGACTTTGAACTTTTTAGTGGGAGTTCAGCTCAGGCTGAACAGCTTGCCTTCATGTTTGTTATTTTTATATTAAAAAATAACCTAGAAATTTTCAAGGTTCCTCTTCGGTTGGATGGTTTGTTGGTTGGTTGGTTGGGTTTTTGTTTGTTTTTGAGACAGGGGTTTTCTTTGTAGCCCCGGCTGTCCTGGAACTCACTCTGTAGACCAGGCTGTCCTCAAACTGAGATCTGTCTGCCTCTGCCTTCTGAATATTGGGATTTAAAGTGTGCACCACCATCATCCGGGCTACAAAACTCATTTAAAAAAAGAAAATTAGGCGGAGTTCCTGTAGCCGCCGCCGGCCTTCGCGGGCTGGGCCTTCCAGCCATGACCTGGCTCAGCGGCCCGGTGTCCGCAGCGCACCGAGCAGCCCGGTCGGGAGGACAGCGCGCGGACGTGTTTCCATTCACTGTAGAAAGAAACACAAGCAATTGGCGGAGGATGAGCAGAGTATCTCACCCAAACCCAGAACCTGCATTTGGCTTGCTCTGTGAATTCCATCTCCACTTCCTGAGTCCTGTAATTACAGACGTCCAGTAAGAAAGCAGCGACTGATTGAAGCTGAACTTGGTGCAGTTGCTGATGAATGGGTTCTTGGCACACAGCAGGGTCATGGGGTAAACCCATGTCCTAGTGGCCTTTCTGTGCCCAGCATGCTAGACGCTGTTTGTGACGAAATGGCTCAGACAACTGGAGAACCACAGTTTGAAGTTGCCCGAAGGGGGCTTCAAGAGATTGAGGACAGGATAATTGACGAAGATGAAGAGATTGAAAGTGACAGAAATGTTAGCCACCTCCCAAATCTTGTCCTTTCTGACACCATGAAAACGGGTTTGAAGAGGGAATTTGATAAAGTCTTCACAAAGAAGATGATTGAGTCTATGAGCTGTCTTTCCATGAAGCTTGTGCTCTGGAAACCTCTCCCTGAACTCCTAAGAAGCCAAAACCATCATCTAACCCCAAGAACTACATGGAAGAGCCGAACAAAGCACGCGGCTACGGGCACTGCCTTCCCACAGAGAACGGAATTGTTACTGGAACCTCAGTGCACAGATAGTCTGGAGGCAGCTGCCAGCACAGAGGAGGAGATGGACCACTAGACACCAGTTTCTGTTCCAACTTGACAAGTTGTAGAAGGCCCCTGTGTTCAGTATGAGCCTGCCTGCACACTATAGGGGCCTGAAGGTTTTATGAAACGGGTGTAATATCTCCTCCGCCTGTGACTTCGGTGGGACTGTCATTGTGGGTAGCCATTTATTGAATTCAACTTCTTGCCAAGGAAGCTTATCTCAAGGGAAATGCAGTTTCTTAGTAGGCTTATCCAAGAAATGTTGTGTCTCTTTAAAGACAGCTATAGATGTTGGATGTCTTACGGTGACTTAAGTCATCTGTCACATTGTTGAAGCCATTCATTCTTGAGATGATTATGTACAGGAATGCTCCTAGTTGCCACTGCCCCGATTGCTGAGTCATGTGTTGAGATACTTGTCGTGGTCACTGCACACTTGGGGCTCCGGAGGGAAGATAGCATGAATTGAACAAGCAACTTGTGTTGGTGTCAGGTTGGTGTAGCCGGATCACTCAAGCAGTAGCCCTTGGTCTCCTTTCATGACTGACAAACTCAGTTGGTCAGTAATGTTTACACCTCAGTTAACTTCGGTGATTGATTTAAAGAGTGTGAGGTAAATTGCCTGTGAGAGAAGTGTCTTTCATGAGTCCTAAGGACATGCTGTGTCAGCTAAACACCATTGGTTGCTTAAAAGGGGGAAGGTTGTGCGTGTATTAGCAAGTTGAGTGTTTTAATGTTGGTTCTGAAAACAGTGAATTAGCTGAAAAGAAAAAAAAGAAAGAAAAGAAAATTAGCAAAAGGAGCAAATTATCAACTATCAGAATCCCGGTCTCTGGTTGTATCGTGTCAAGGCTCGTCTGGTCTACTGTTTTTTAAATGTCTTTTTATCTTCGAGGCTTTAGTATATATAAGAGGTCCATGTATGGTCTGGAAATATGTGCCTTTTAAGAGGCGGGGGGAGGGAGAGGGGAAGGAGAAGGGGTGGGGATATGTTACTCCAGCATCCAACATCAATTTCCTGTGTTGGAAAATTCCCAAGGAATAGTAGAGTACAGGCCCTTGGCAGCTTGAGGCAGGAGGCTGTAAGGCCGAGGGGGTATTGTGACATGCTCGGGGGAAAGGTAGTCTTTCCTATGGCTAACTGAGGTCCCAAGCCATTGGGACAAGGGAGCCGGACCGACATGAAACAGAGGCCTGGGGAGCAGCCCTCAAGGGCCCCAAAGGAGGAAAAGATCGAGGAGCAGCCAGAGACCCCAAGTCAGTCCGTTTCAGGCCGCGGTCGGGTGCTGTTAATAAGAAAGTTCTTCAAGCAGGAAGGAAGCTACAAGACCCTGCCCGATGACCCCCAAGCAACAGACTACCAAAGTAGTTGCAGCAGTGTCAGGCCGCCACTCAAGCGCACTGGCGACAGCTTGGCGGACAACCCCGAAGCCCCGGCCGCCAAGCGGCGGCGAGCAGAGATGCCGCAGTTCTCGGGTCTCAAGGAAAAGGACTTGCTCGATTGCGAGGCGCCTTGGGCTCCACAAGGAACCTCCGGCTCGGAGGCGGCTGAGATCGCCGAGCTAATCTCGGAGCCCGGCAAGCAGTTGCTCTTGGTGCTGTGCCACGCGTCGGCGCTGGACACGCAGCTGCCGCGACTTCAGCTGCTCCTGCAGCAGGTACGGCTCCAGGACCATCGCCCGCCAGCCGCGCTCGTCGGGATCCTGGTGCAGCCGCGGCCGGATGAGGAGGCCGAGTCGCGCCGCCGTCTGGGAGACCTGCTACACAACGTCTTCTCTTCAGACAACCCAGGGGTCGAGGTGCACACAGCAGTGTTCTGTCCCAGCCGCACCCAGGGTGTCCTGGACGTCCAGCGCGCTGCCAGTCAAGGGTGCATGGCCCCCCTAGTGGATCGCCAGACCCAAACGGATGGTGAGGGGCTCTGGGGTGGAGATTGTTGTTCCCCTGAGAAGTGGGCAAATCCCTGACCTCACAGCCCCTGTGTTGGCGCCTCCAGACTTGAGGTACCATCTGAATGGTAATGAACCAGCGTCCTTTCCCCAAGATGTGTGGGCTGGGACAATCTGAAAGTGTTCGAATTAACCCTTAGGGTTACCTCTCCCGCCCATCTGCCCTGCCCACAGCACAGGAGAAATCATGCTTTTATAACGTTCTGATGAATGTTATCGGACCTGTAATGGCCCACCCTCCTCC
This sequence comes from Arvicanthis niloticus, assembly GCF_011762505.2. Lineage (NCBI taxonomy): Eukaryota > Metazoa > Chordata > Mammalia > Rodentia > Muridae > Arvicanthis > Arvicanthis niloticus. The sequence goes on along the minus strand of NC_047674.1, from coordinate 19,012,830 downwards.
TCTCCAAATGCACTAACGCCCTTCCCAGGTTCCTTAGTGGGCTCCATAGTCTGTTACTCCTCCAGGGGATAAAAATGACAATAAAAGCAGCCTGTTGTGAGCCAGTCACTGTGCTAAGGGCTCTTCACCTTCACTGCAGCTCTCTAAGGTTGGGATTTCAAGAGAGTCAACTAGCTTACAGTTGTGTTTTTTACTCAAAGCTCCTAGTACACTTCTTGTGGCCCTGGGGGATTAATATGTAGCCTAGAGTCGTTCAGCAGTAGGCTCTTAACATGGGCTTCTGGCACCTTGTTTCCAGAGGCCCCTTCCTGGGACAGCAAAGAAACCAGAACACAGGCACCTCGATGCTCCATTACAGAGGCCCTGTCTCCTTTCAGGTAGTGGCCATAGCAAGCTCTCTCTCATTAGACCCATTGCCCTACTACATGACATGCAAGGATGAAGGACTGCTTGATGCCAGACTCAGCACACAGGCTAGCTTCTGGATGAAGAGTGGCACACTCTAGTGTGCAGAACACGCTGAAAGGCCAGAGCCTTAGGGACTGTTGATGGGGCACAGTATTACCACACTCACTCTAGTGTGCAGAACACACTGAAAGGCCAGAGCCTTAGGGACTGTTGATGGGGCACAGTATTACCACACTCACTCTAGTGTGCAGAACACACTGAAAGGCCAGAGCCTTAGGGACTGTTGATAGGGCACAGTATTACCACACTCACTCTAGTGTGCAGAACACACTGAAAGGCCAGAGCCTTAGGGACTGTTGATAGGGCACAGTATTACCACACTCACTCTAGTGTGCAGAACACACTGAAAGGCCAGAGCCTTAGAGACTGTTGATGGGGCACAGTATTATCACACTCAAAGCCTTATCCTCACTACCTAACCTCCAACCTTCTTCAACTCATTACCACATGGCATGGCTCCTGCTTCTAAAAGTCCCCACTGATGGGCCCATTCCAACTGTGACTCTCCTCAGGGACTACAAAAATCCTAGCCCATCTTTGGCAACAGCCTCTTTGTAAGTAAAGCTCCCAACTCTGCCTAGAGTCTTCTGCAGCTCTATCCTTCCCCTTTCACTCTCTTCGGATTCTGGGACCTGCTGGCTCTCCTTGCCCAGATCTAGGGTGAGGGGAATAAAAGCTAAGACAAATCTAGAAGGACACCTAAGCTAAGCACCCTGTGGCTGTGACACAGAGGAGCCTGGTTCTTGGCAGGGAACTCTCATGAGGACTTCTCCATGTTTCTAAACCACTATTTTCTCCTTAATGATACAAACACTCCTTAACCTGAATTCTGCCCTCTATCTCCCAGGAACACAAGTCTGTGTGTCCCGTACCCTGTTCTGTCTCTTTAAGGTGAAATTGAATAGCTATTTCAATGGCTCTGGGGATATTTAGCCACATCTGGAGATGGTTGTTGTTGTTGTTGTTTTTAGTTACGCTGATGGGGTGCTGGCCAGTCAAGGCCAGAGAGGCTGCAGAGCTTCCTATAACACAGAGAACAGCCTCCCCCAGAAGATAACCATGCAGCCCATAGTGTTGATCAAGACTGAGATTGAGAAACTGATTTCAATCAGGTTAAGCTCCTCAGTCAAAGTCTAGCAGTCACTGAAAAGGTCCCAGCCTGATTCTGAATGTCATCCCCTCAAATGGTCCATAGCTCCTGGCCTCAGAAAACAGTCTTGTAGAGTCACCTGCCCTCTGAACTGCCTTACCCTAAACCAGCCACAGCCCAGTCCATGCTACTGATCTGAGCTGTACTCCCAACCCATACCTTTCTCTAATCTTCTCATGCAAAAAAACTTTAATTTTTTTTCTGATCCTTTAATTTCAAAGCCTGTATAATCTGATTCTCATTGCCCACTGGGGTCATAAAGAGAAAGAACCTTTAATTGGAACCTAATCTTGAGTGTGTCACCAATCAACTAGGGGTGGGAATTTAGTCTACGGGGTACTTACGTAATTGAACTTCTCTGAGCATCAATATCCTTTTTGGAATAATAATAATAAATTGGTAAAGTCTTTGCTGGCTCCTGAACCCTGAAAATAGATTCTCTCACTTCACTGTTGACATCTGGTCTAGCCATTGTGTGTGGCTGGTCTAGGACATTTCTGGCTTGCTAGTTCTCCCTCCCTCCTCCCTTACTGTAGCCTCACCCCCTCCCCCAGCTTCAGGAGTCTGAGTAGGGCAAGTGTACTTACCCATACCGCTTACCTAGTTCATGGAGGAAGTTCTGTCTCTTGCTGGGAACACACTTTTCTATTGTGATGTGTGACATTTGGGCTATATTTTCAAAACACTTCACTCTTTCATCCTAGAATGAAAGTCAAATTGTTAAGAGATTCATAATCTGTTTGACCTAACCAGTGTTTCAGGAGATAATAAGTCTGTTTCACCAATGTAATGAGTTTGAGAAATTTTTCATTTTCTGAGAACTGGCTTAAGGTAGAGTTCTTGGCCAAATTCAAGGGTTCTTATAAAAGTCCAGATATACACACACTCATACAAGCAGGCACCCGTGTTCACACATTCAGAGATGACAAAAGGCAATGGGCTGTGGGAGGCAAAATGCTACAAAAAAAAAAATCAAATCTTCAGACAAGCTCCCTAAAAGCTTACTAAATATATGGTAATCATAATGTTTGTGTTTGGGGGTAGACATATAGAAACCAGCGACAGAGCTGAGAATCCTATTTAGAATGTCTTCGAATAAAAGGTAGCTCACACGGACCCAGGAACACGCAGCCGAAAGGTGCCTGAAACAGATGCTCTGGTCACAGAATCATGGATCCAATTGTTATAGGCCCAAGAGACTTGTCTCAATCAGACCATGGAGTGATAAGGCAGCTGCTGCCCCCTGCCGGTTCAAGCAGAAAGCCCTAGAAGTGGAAAGATGCTACATGGAAACCAGCGCCAGAGACCTAGTCACAGGGGCCAGCCTGGCTTTTGTGACCTCACAGGAGGTATGGGTGACTCTTGTCTGTGGGACCTTGCTGTAGTCAAAGATCAGAGACATACCCACAGGGGAGACTACCTCCCTAGGGAGGGAGCCAGGAAATTCACAGCTCCATGTAGCTCCACGGTGTTACTCTAGAAGGGTCACCATGAAGAAGGTCAAAAAGAAAAAGTCTGACTCCAGGCGCCGCAGGAATTCCATTTCACCGCAGACTAGCTCCGACTCCTCACAGCAGCCCAGCTCAGAAACCCCGCCATCATGTCCAGAGCCCGCCTCGCCACCACCGCAGCCACAACCTTGCCAGGAGTCCACCCCACACCAACTTAACCCTGAGCCTAAACTGCAACCTACACCACATCCTCTCCCACCTCCAGAAAAACGTACCTCATCTCCGTGCCTGGTACCCATGGAACCTAAACCAACCACTTGCAGGAAACCAGGTGGGCAGACTTCCTGCTTTAAAGCAGTTCTAACCTTCTTACTGATAGAGTCCCAGAGCCCCCAGAGGCAGGCTCTTGTCAGGTGTATGTAGTCAGCACGCTACCCAGGGCTAAGTTTATGAACTGAGAAGGGGATGATTTTTATGAGAGAGTAGAATTCCTAGTTTTTATCATTCTATAACATCCCAGGTCTCATTGGAAACAGTCTTGGATACATACTAACATTTATGGCTCCATGGGGAGACTCTCTCATTGGGAGTCAGTTAGCAACCATTCAGAAATTAAAAGAAAATATGGTCTGGAAGAAAGGAAGCAGTGATATGCCTTCTGGCTACTTTTTATCTGGTTATTCTCAAGAGAGGCCTGACCACTCCAAAGAAGATAATACAGGGGGATGGGCTGGATAGCTTTTGAGAGAACTGGGGGCTTTTGTTTGTCAGATGGAAGATGGGAGGAGTTTTGTCTTGTTTTGTTTTTCTGTGTCACCCCAAGAGGTCTGACCTTGGATCACAGAGAGGATGGCTAGATCAAATATAGGACTCCTGACTAACTAACTTCAGATAAACCACAAACAATGCTATAATTCTTAGTATCTGTTCCAAATAGGCATCCTGTATTTGTTTGTTAAATTGTCACCCCTTCCCACAGAAGATACTAGAAGAGGATCTGCTCAATGTATAAAGCAAGCCAAAAATGGGAAAAAATGTTTATAGCCATCACTTTAATTTAATTTAGCTCTGTCTAAAATTAAATGGCTGGCTGGCTGGCTGTCAAAAAGTGGTCTCCATCTAATTGGATAGCCAATGAGAGACAAAACTTTGGACGGTATCAAGGGGACTCAAGTGGAGTTGGGAAGTGGGATGTTTCAAACTGTTAAGGATAATGAAGATAGCCAACCCAACTGACCCCTGTCCATTCTTTCTGCACCTAGCCCTCCATTCAGCCATCCTAAGTTAATCTTATCTGGCAGTACTGCAGGGAGGAAATATTCCTTTGTCCTTTGGAGCAGCCCTTGGTATGGCTGAAAGGGGAACTTCAGTCTATTCTGATTCTAGATTCCCCACCTTTGACCACAGCTGACCTTGCAATTCTAAGAAGCCAGCCAGACTCCCAAGGAGGAGGAGGAATATCTTTCTCTGGCCTTTCCTTGAACCATGACCAAAGTACTCTATGTCCGTGGGCAGACCACACACTCTGGACCATAGCAATCCTAAGACATTCTGAACAGAAAAAGAATATAAGCCACGAGAGAGCGAGAGCTCTATAGCCAAGGAATTGCCAGGACAACGGAGACTCTGTGACTAAGGGCCAACCTGTCCTTGACATACGGTGTCTGTATGTAATGTGAGCTTCAACCATGGAGACGAACGGTTCTGGGTGATAGCCTCAGAGCTGGTGTTAGTAGAAAGCAAAACTGCCCTGTACCAAATCTTTTAGATCTCCATGTGCTCACTTAGAAAACGATAGGGTATTGAAGAGGCAAAGCAAGGAACATTTGGCCTATTGCATTTGTTAACTTTCTCATCACTGTGACCCAGTTATCTGAGAAACAACTGAAAGGGTCACTTATGTTGGCTCACGGTTTTAAGAATATCCATGTATGATGGCAAGGAATGGCTCACAATGAAACAGCCAGAAAATGGAGACAGGGAAGGGCCCAAGGCATGATACAACCTGCAAAGACGTACCACTGATGTCCCACAACACCTGCTAGGATCTACCTCTTAGCATTTACCAACTCTCAATTATATGACATCTAGAATTGTCCTGGAGACTGCATCCCACTCCCAAGAACCAGGTGCAGCCCTCATCTCTCTCCTTTTCTGTCCAGCAGTGCCTCTGACTTACTTGGCTCCACGCTCCTGCCCCTGTGTGGCCTGCCCGGGCAGCTCCGCTTGCTGGCGTCGTCTGGGGCTTTGCCATAGCCGAATCTTTGATGTCCTCCTGCCTCGGGACTGGTCATCCATGCCAGGGAGAGGATTCCCAAACCTTCTCACCTTCTACAGGTCCCCGAATAGGTGGTAGGGCTAAGGCCTTGGGTGTATACTCCCCAGGGCCAGGCTCTGTCGTCAGATCTTGTTGGCAACTGTGTGTAACTTCCTCCAAAAATCATAGGCCTTTCAAAAGCAAAGCCTTCCCTTCTAAATAACAATTTCTCTGGTTTGGTGGGCAGGCTCTTTGTTGTACCTTCTCTTTTTTTTCCACGGAAACCGTCATCCCCCCCAGAGCACCCTCCCATCTAGCCCATTGTAAACTTCGTGATTACACATTGGTTGGCCCTTCGCTTATATTTTGGTTTTGATCCATACCATACACAGGGAGCATCTACTTATCAAACGGCATGTTAATTACCCCTGAACTCATTGATAAACCTGATCATAACTCATAGGTCCCTTCTGCCAATAATAGCAAAACCTGCCCCGCTCAGAGTATAGCATGCTGTTACCAGGAGTCCTTACAGGGGCCATGTTTTCCAGACTGGTTTGTTAGTGGCAACACCTTCTTCCATCATGGCATCACCCAGTCTCTGTCCTACTGTTGTTACTCTTCCACAACACCTCCAGAGAAATGTCATATGTCGTCTGCCCACTGGCACTCACGAGAAGGGCCCTGTCCATGTTAAGAACAAACTGAAAATGTCCTCCCTCTTGCAGGACTTGCTGGGTCATGTGTTGGGGCTAGGAGAGGAGCCTCTACCCAAATGAGCCACCCTGCTTATACTCAAGACTTCACAAAAACCCCTGAAAGAGGTCCTTCTACTTGGAGATTCCATATCCCTACATCAGGAGCACAGCCCACCATCCTTGAATAATAATAATAATAATAATAATAATAATAATAATAATAATATAATCACACAGATGTAGGGTTGATTTGGGGGAGAGAACACACCTAGACTCAGAGATATCATCTATTGGGTCCCAGACAGGAAGAGTCTGCTCACCTCTCACCCACACAGTATGTCTGTCCATTCATCTGCTGCCAGATGGTGCTACGTGTTCTCCTGGGTGAAAAGTCAAATCCTACTCTGGGGGAATGCTAAGTGCTATGAGGGACACCTAAACAAGATCTTCACCTTCCAGTGTGTCCAGCCTGTGAAGCTAGCTAAGAACCATAAGAAGCCTGTGCACAAAGCAGGTAGTATGTGATACAGGAGGGCTTCTGGGAGTTTCAGAATAAGACAGTACCAATACCAGGGTCTGCAGCAGCATTGTGTGCCCAGTGTGTGAACCAACTCCAAAAGTATCCTTGGAACCTTCTTTGGTTTAGAATGAAAAGGAGGGGTGTTCTAGGCTGTAGGAAATGCCAAAACACGGTTCAGAGTTAGAAAAGCAAGAGAAAGAAGCATAGAACCCCATGGCCAGGGCAAGATACATGTTTATTTTCCCATGTGAGCCCCTGCTTCCGAAGTCTCTACATTCTCAGAGGATTTACAGTAGGCATCCATGGAGACAAAATCACTCCTTTAGTTGGCTTTTTGACCAGACTAGACACGGTGCTTTCTGAATGGCTTCTTCGAGTATACTGGTTCACTCGTTTGCTGTCCCAGTCTTTGTAGAGGGTGTAACTAATATGCTATTTCCTGATATCTGAAAATCTCTAAAATGCCTCAGAGGGTTGTTGTGAAGCTTAAAGAGATCATTGAGTGGGAGGTGTCTGGTATAAGGCCTGGCACATCAAGGTCTAGACCATCCTCAGACCTTGTTGCCCCTCTGGGCATCAGTCACAGGCTACTGACCCTAGTGCCCCAGGGGTCTTGTAGGAAATTTTGTGGAGAGGGATGTGAGCAGTGTGTCTCTTTAGGAAAACAATCAGGAGGGGACTCTGTAAGTCCCACTGTCTCCTCGTACTCAAACACTGAAGCCTTTCTCCCCAACCCCTACACCCTTTCTGTTTTGGTTTGTAGAAAACCTTCAAGGAAATACTGCATTTCCCGTAACTCTCGTGCTTCAAGCTCTCGGAACTGTTGTTGTGGCTCTGGGAGCCCTGGGAGTTGCCTACTTCATGGCTGAATCCTTGTGAACTGAACCCCAGGCCCACAGTCCGGCAGGTAGGAGGATCACCTTGTCCCTTTTCTCTAGCTAGAGAATATCTCAAGGTGGACTAGGCCTTCAGCCTGTCAGGAAAAGCTCATAATCATCCCTGCCTCAAGACAGGCTGTCAGGACTCTTTCAAGTCTCTCTGGAGACCTATGATTAGAACCATCAGGACAAAGGCCCTTCATACAGCCCTTCTCCTTACCTGCTATGGCTTCCCTAGTCCTAGAGAGGAAGAAGTAGGGAGGAGTGGGGTACAGATTAGTCCCACCTCAGATAAGCCCCGATACTGTATCCCCAACTATTTCCGCTCATACCAGCGTTCTCCAGCCTGTACCAAGGCCATGCTGCCCACGCTTCTTTGGAATGTGTGAGATCTCTGTCACTGATCGTCTGCATTACATCATCTCTGAATATGAAGATGTCTTCCATCACCAGTCCTGTCTCACCTGAACCCAGAAGCAGATCCCCAAACAAGGACTAAATGCACTGGATACCTGGAGGAAGTACTCTCGGGACAAAGCAGTTAGGTGGGAGGCGAGAGCAAGAGGGGAAGGAGGAAGGGAAGGCTTTAGCCTGGCCCTGTGGAGTCCCAGAATGTTACCTGTACAACAGATGCTCTCCCTTAAGAGACACAAGGCTTCCCCTTTCATGCCCCTGTGTCAGTTGGTCAGTATGTCACTATATGGGAGTAGCGAGGAAATTTGGGTCTTTGTGTAAAAAAGTAACTCTTCTCGGGCTGAGGGCAGGTCACTGGAGGAGGAGGAGGAAGCTTTTGGTCATCAGCAGCCAAAATTCATCATTCAAAGAACCAATGGATCAATCAGGAAGGAGACTGGGGAAAGGTGGTCACCAAGAGCACCCACAAGCATCCCGACAGCTAGGTCTTGTTCAGATGGTCTTGGATGCTTAAAAAGTGATGGTTGAAGTGGGGAGTGAGAGCCCAGGGAGACATTTCAGCATGCCCCTTCACCCTCTGTCATCCATACATGGGATTGGACAGGGGATGGTTGTATCAAACACAGGTCTGGGAATCAATGCTTAAACTATATAAACATCCAAACCCTGTGAGAGTTCAGCATCGTTCCTGGAGCTCCTGAGGACTGTTTGAAGACTATTATTAAACCACTCTGACCTCCAGGAAATAGCACAGCACTTGAGAGCCTTGTCTTCCCTCTTCCTGGACTTGCTGGGAGTGGTGGGATATTTATTATCATGTTATCATGTCAGTATGGCGGCAAAGAAGATGCTGGCTCTGGATTTAAACTGACAATCTCTAGTCTAGACTTTGCCACTTGGAATCTCAGTGTGAGGGGCATGACCCTCAATGTCATGTCTAGTGAAGAGTAAGCTCTCTCTCTAAAGATGATGGTCATGAAGGACTCAAAAAGAGATGTTAAGAGTTGAAGTCCCATAGACCGAATGAGGAGTTCATTATCTCTATTGATCAAACAATGCATGTACCAAATGGTCCAATGGCAAGCTGGTGTGTGCTGCTGTACCCCAGTGGTAGCAGGCCTTCCTTTTATAGGAGTCCACTGAGAACGTTGCATTATTTGTGGTCTGGTGTATTCAATATGTTCATAGGCCTGTTTTTTTCCAATACGATTTTGGTACATCCACATACTCATGTGTTTTCCTGGCTTAATTTGGGGAGTGCATGGGTTGGTGGTACTTTGTGTATAAATGAGCTATCAGTCTGTGCCTCGTGGTGGATGTTGAACAGGTGGGAGTTGTCTACATCAGGTAAGGCACAGCCTGAAAGTTGCTGCCTTATATAATATGGAGTAACAGAGTCCAGAGCTCAGGCTGATCATATAGCATTCAAACCAGAAGAGGATCCTGCCGGCCAGGAAGAAGTGGGGGTCAGATGCTGTGGAGCAGCCCAAAGCTCCCACTGCCATGTCCAAAGGTGTTTCCAGAAGGCTCTATGGTAGGATAGGTTCGTAGATAGACCTGTAGGTGTAGAACCCAGAGAAGTACCACCCTAAAACATACACAGTAGAGAAGGACTTTGTGGGTACAGTGAGCTTTGAGGCTTAGCCCTTAGTCCCGACAAAAGGAAAGGGGTAGTAGCTGGGTGTCTTTCTCTGTCCAAAATGAACCTTCATTAGACAAACATGACAAAGCTGCCTCCTCTTAGAGAAAGATGCTTCCAGAATTTTCTTCCCTAAATCTTGGAGAACCAACCTCTCTCATAGCATTTTTCCTCAGGCGATAATGAAGTAACAAAAGCAAAAGACTCCTTTGGGACATTGAATATGGTCAAGCTCAACACCATAGCCAACTTCTGGGGGAGGGAGATTCTATCTCAGCTGCTCCGGTCTCTCGGGGGATGGGAGTTAACAGGGAAGGTGCTGGCATTGGTTGAGCCCAGGAGATAGATGCTCTAGGGCTTTACAAATAGAGCCATGGCCTTGGGGTAAAGCAATGTGGCTGCCTTTGAAGAAGCAAAGAAGAAAGGAAGAGATCGGTGAAGAAGAAGGAATAGGAGGAGGAGAAAGAGAAAGAAGAAAAGGAGACAAAGAATGAATGGAAGGAAGGGAAGGAAGGAAGAGCCAAACAGATGGAATTTGAACTCTAAAATAATTTACCTTTTTGCAAAAAAGTGTTTAGCTATTGAATCCTCACAGGTAACACTGTAGAGTGGAAAGCTGTTGAGATAGGTCACGAGGAATTGATTATGAAGCTAACAACTCTGTTATTTATCATTTATTTTTCCTTACAGATCCAGTTTCCATCAAAGGATCTCACTTGTCACCAAAATAGACAGAGAGAAACTATCTTGTCTCTTTTCTTCATTTTTTTTTTTTTGAGACAAAGATTTGCTATGTAGCCCAGGCTAGCCTTAAACTCACAATCCTTCCATCAGAGCCTCCAGGATGCTAGGGTTATAGGTATATGTCACCACACTCAGCTACAAATCTGTCTTCAGTGTGTTTTACTCAGAAACATAAAAGTTGGATCCAGCAGAGAGTCAGAAAGGTAAGTGCCTTGAGGTTCTGAGGCAGCGTAAGTACCTACAATTTCTAGGCTTGGCTTCCCAACCAGGTGGAGCCATAAATGGCTCACATTCAACGAGACCATGTATTTTCACTTTTCAAGCAAGAATTGCAAGGCTCAATTCAGTGCCAATTTACCTAGTCAGTCACACCTCAGGCCGGTTAGTAGGAGCAGGAGAAATAAGTTAACATGAAGCCTGCTTTCTGAGAGGCAAGGGCTCTGGACCCAACAGGGGTATCTCTACGAAATGGCTCCTCTTGGCATCACTTGTAATGGAGTCCTGACATGTTCGCACCCTGTGACTAATTCTGGCCAGTACTGGGTGAACTTTTTTCTTCTAATTCTTAAATAGCCAGGTAGAATCTTAGTCTACAGAAACCCCAGCAAATACTCCTGGAAAAGGGAGTAATGGTAAGGAAGGGAGACTGACAATACTGGGTACAGTGGCCTGGAGACCCACTGAAGCCCAGACCCTGCTGGTGCTACCCTGGAAGATGTCACAATACACCATCAGAGTAATCCCACCCAAGAGAAAACTAAGCAGTGTACAGCCACTCCTGTCTACTGTCAATGGAGGCCTACTAATAGGGAGGTGGCTGTATCTGTCCTCTGGAAAGGAAAATGTAGGCAGAGAAGAGCAGATGTCAAAGAAAGGTGTCCCCAAGGAGTATGGGGCAGGTAAAGGTGGGCTAAGGACCTGCTATTTCTTTACAAATTGTCAAGGGAGAATTCTCATCAGAAAGATCAGTTCCTGACGACGGTCAATTTTACTTAGGGGTTCATGGCAGGGCACCCCAAATATGCCACTCTCCATAAGAATTATTCTAAGTAGAAAGCCATTGAGAAATAGAAGCTCACCTCTGCCCTCTCTGATCTACCTGAAAACAGCCTAATTTATGCTATGACCATGAGGTGACCCCACCCCAGGAAGGGTGAACAGGCTTGTCCCTGAAGACAGCTTGCAAGAAAACCATCCCACACAAAGTCCGCCTTGTCCCCATATTGGTGCCCTTCCACAGCTAGCCACCATTCACACTAAAACATTGTAGAGCTTCCCTACAAAGGTCTTGCTGTTTATGGGAATGCTCTGGACATCTTTCCCACGCGCCATTGCTCTGTGCACACCCACTGCCTCATTGATAACTTGTTTTTCTCTTGCTAATCTGCCCTTTGTTGGTCTAATTTGGAGGGCACAGCCAACAAACCTAACGTGGGTAAATGAAAAAGCATTTCTCCCTCCATATTAGACAGGAAGTTTTTCAACCTCAACCCCCTAAATCTGTATATTAAACCCTAAGCCAATTCCCAATATGTCAGAATTAGAAGGTGGAGCCTTTGGAACGTGACTAGGTCCATGAGGTGGTACCCTCATAAATGAGTTTGGTTCCCATTTTAAACAAAAACAAAAGGTCTCAGAGGGCTGGGGTGTAGCTCAGTAGGTAGAGAGTTTGCTGAGCACGTACAAAGCCCCAGGTTTAACCATCAGTACAACATAGACTGAATGTTTTGGCATGCACCTGTAAACCCAGTACTCTCTAGGTAGAGGCAGGAGGATTACAAATTCAACATCAGCCTCTACTACATAGTAAATTCAAGACCATCCTAGGCTACATGAGACCTTGTCTCAAGCCCAGTTGTAGCTCCAAAGAGCGTTTCTCTTCATCTCTCCTGCCTCATGGCATTCAAGACTTCTGTGACCTCATGAGGAAGGGAGACTTCTCCCCACAGAAAGCAATGCCACTGCTGTGGTTGACACCCCTGGGTCTCTCCAATCCAGTTCCAACATGGCCTGTCTGGAGACAGATCCTATTGAGAGTTCAGATAGCAAGACCGCTCCCGTTCAGCAGGTTCTAGACCTAAGCCCTGTGCTTCTGACATAAATCCTGGTCTCTCCCAGCCCTCCTCAATGTTGGGTTTGCTAGAATGACTCTAGGAACCCAAACATCTTTATTAGCTTATAATGATCTACAGGGGGTGGGGCAAGGAGTTTCCCTGCCCTCTCCTAGTGCACCATCCTCTGTCAACTGTCACTTGGTCGGCTACCTAGGACTGCCTCATCCTTGTCTTGGATTTTTATGGAGATTTCATTTCCCAAGCATGGTGGAAACTGTTAGACAAAAGTCGTTTGGTCCAGTGCTGACTGGGTCAGAGGTGGGGAGGATAGACACAGCAAAGCCCCTTTGGCTTTTTCTCAGACTGTGCAGTATCCCTCCCTCCAGGGTATAGAACAGTTTTCTGTGGAATGAAGAGGCTCCCGTGACCTTATGTAGATCATAGGATATCTTTATGGCCAGGTGCAAGATGGGTAGGAAAAGATTAGTTTCTATAGCCCACCTTGGGGAAAGGAAATTCTAGCTTTATGGCCTGCCCTGGGGAGGGGAAGCTAAAAGCATTAAGTGTAAAATTTAAAATACAGCATACCTACTAGCAGTAGCTTTGAGATAGCATCGCAAACGGGCTAAGATAATAATACCTCACACTGGTTCTGTGTATTCTCAAAATTTTTCATCACGGTTCACTGATGAGAAATCCCCACTCTCCACTGGGCTGTGAAGGTGACACCCTCAAAAACTGGCATTATAGGAAAAGTAAAAAGGCTGGGCGAGATGGCTCAGCTGGTGAAGACGTGTGCAGCGTGGCTTTTAGGAGCCAAAATAAGACAGAACATTAGAACCAATTCTCATCATTGCTCAACCTGCTTTCTTATAGAATTCAGGACCACCAGCCCAGGGGATGGCACCACCCACAGTGGGCTGGGTCCTCCCCCAGCAATCACTAAGAAAATGCCCTACAGCTGGGTCTCACTGAAGGCATTTTGCTCAGTCAAGGTCCCCTCCTTCCGGATAACTCTAGTTTGTCAATAAGATAAAAGACTAGCCAGCACCCATGCCAATGGCTTTGAAATGCATTCTGAGAGTCAAAAATGCACATATGGACCCTTCAGCCCTGTGACCCAAAATACATATGGGTGAATCCTATTCAAACAGAAGCAGCAGCCAGGTCCCACACACCAAGGCTCTCAGCCCTCTCCTCAAAGCTGTAACCTTGACCAAGAGGAAGCTCAAAGCTGAGAAAAGAGGCCTTGGCCCTTGGCTGCAAGTTTACTTCTCAAATCTCTGCTCCCTGGAAACCTCCAGGGAGAAGTGACTCTCACACACATCCCAGCATCCACTGCTCTTGGCAAAGGCAGCTTCTTGCCTCCCCAGCTTGGAGCTGCTGGGGGAGGCAGTGTGGATGCTTTCTTTCCTTGTCCCTGGACTGCTCACAAACACAGACCTCTTTCACACGCTAGCTATTGAAGGCTTGTTGGAAATGCAAATTGCTCAGCACTGATTCTTTTCAAACACCAATCAATGTTGCATACTCCTGATGAGAGCTGCTAAGCAGGACAGGCATCCCAGAGCAGGAGGCTTCTGAAGAACTAATGTTAAAAGGAAGCGGAACTTGGAGCTGACAGCCAAGCAGGACACTCATCCCTTTGGGGGGTCTGCAGGTGTCCAGTCTCTTGCTTTTTTTTGTAGACACTGCCCCATCATGACCTCAGGCCTGCCTCTTTTGTCCCTTCATTTGAGGGCCACATTAATCATGGGTGACTAAAGACTCAACCCAGCAAAGTTGTTGCCCATCCATAGCTCAGATCCAGAGGGAGCTGGATAAACTAAGTGAGCCAATAGCTCCTCTCGACCCCAAGAACCCAAAGACTCTGGGGAAAGTCTCCCACCCCAGACTCTGAGGATAACTCAATAAGCAAGAGGCTGGCTGACTATGCTCCTTACCAGTGGTGCTCCTGAATCAGCCCTCACCCAGCAGCCTGGGGTCCCTTCCTTCCCCAAGGCTCTCCCTGAGGGTGAGGTGTTCTTTTTCTCAGGCATCAAGAGTCACTGGACCTGAGATAACTGAAAAGAACAGGCTCTTCTCTCCTCTCTATAGCTCCTTATTCTCCACCAAAAACAACAACAAAAAAAAATCACTTGGTTAAAATGGATTTTTACCCTCTGAATTCTGTAGACTTTCATACCAAAGATTTGTAACCTGTTGTTTCCACTTTCCAAGATAATCTTTTCACATAATCTGTTTGGTGGTGGTGATGGTGGTGGTGGTGGTGGTATGTTAGTTTTGTTCTGTTTTTTTTGTTTGTTTGTTTGTTTTGTTTTGTTTTTTGTTTTGTTTTGTTTTGTTTTTGACAGGGTCTCGATATGTAGCTTTGGCTAGCCTGAAACAAACACACTGTGTAGAGCAAGAAGGACTCAAAACCCATAGTGATCTTCCTGCCTCTGGCTCCTGAGTTTTGGATATGTATCAACAGGCACAGCTTTCTTTGTTTAAGATAAGGTCTTACTATGTGACCCAAGCTGACTTAGAACTCATGATCCTTGGATCTCAGCACCTCCAATAGCACTGGGAATACAGATGTATACTGTACCCAGACAATCATGGTTGTGTGATGTTCCAGCATATGCCTGGCTTATAATCAATCAAGTATAAGTCATCCAGACTTACATTAGTATCTGGCTCGTCATCTCAATCACTGAATCCTGTCTATGGTGTCAGTTACAGTCACACATGAAGGAGAGGAAACCAGGTCCATCTGCCTTAGACAAGGGGAATCTGCTGATTTATGTAACTGTAGGTTTATTATAATCTACAAGTAGCAGGCTTTGGGGTAGGTTTTATTCAAAACCCTTTCTTCTCCACTCCCCATTTTGCCCTCCGTGGAGTTAGTTTCACCCTGTGGTTATGATGGTTGTGTTGGGGCAGAAAGATGTAATGCCCTCCTCACCCATCATAAGGAGCCTGTCCTCCTACAACAAAAGGCAGGTTAGCAAAAGCATACTCTACGTTCGCTGAATCCGTTTTACCTAACACTCACGCCCTTTGGTACTAAAAAGCCTCTAGGTCTAATGAAACAGAGCTTTAATCCTACCATTAGGGAGGCAGAGGAGGCTAGTCTGATTTGTGTAAGAGAGTTCCAGGCCAATCAAGGCTACACAGTGAGACCCTGTCTCAGAATCAGTAAATAAATAGCCAAGCCCCAGGGAAGGCTGTTTCCAGATTTAGGTTTGCTGAAGCATAGACAGCCACATCGACATGTGACTGGACAGCATAAAGCTAACAGCCTGGAGATGAAACCCAGGAAGACCTGCCTTCTCAGATTCTTGTTGACCTCAAGGTAGCATCCTTCCCACCTGGCTCTGGGGAAGAACTATCTGGAATGATAGCCCTCGAGGGAGATTTATTGACTTTTAGAGTTTTATGACTTAAGGAAAGGTTCTTGAGGAAGACAAATTCAGGTTCCTATGGCAGGGACCAAGGAACTGGAGTGACTTAACTGGCTGACACCACTCAGGGTCCACCTGTGAGTTAGGTTGGAATTATCTATCTTTGGAGCAAGTAGGCTGCATGAGAGAAGGCAGAATCGGAATGAAAATTCAGCCATTAATAGCCATGAAATACTGAAGGCTTTAACATATGTCAATTTTTAGTATTATTTTTTTTTCCTTTTGAAACATTCTTTTTCAAGGGATCACGGCTTCTCCAGTGCTTCCCTTTTGTAAATAGCACAACGGGCATCCGTCTTCCAATACACATGTTGGCAAAAGCTCCTTCTTAATGCTGTTCCCCTCTGAGTTCTATATCTTGCCCTGTTTGTGCCAACTCTTCAAGGTTGCCTTACCCACTTCTCCACACATTCTAGGTCCCCCCTCCCCTGCCCCTACCTCCCACCAAGCAGGCTATCTCACACCTTCACGGTCTGCTCCAGAGGGCTTTCTGAAGTTAGAAAATCTGAAACTTTCTTTTCATCCCATGAAGGTCAACTGTGATGGAGATACTCACTTTAAATCAGAAATCCTAATCAGATTGACCCACCCACCTTGTGGTTTTTAATCTAATTCTTTAATCACTTTAAACCAAGCACATTCTTGATAAAAAAAAAAAAAAATCTGTCTGGCAATCAAGTATATTGCCCTTCCAGTATTCATACAACAGAAAACCCGGAAGTCTACAGAAATATCACTGGGATGGATACTGTAGTGTGCTGCCCATGGGTGAGCTGGCTCTCCCGGATGCTGGTGTAGTCACTGCTAGCCACTTATATCTATCCCTCTGTCTGGGCATTGTTTTAACTAAAGAAAGCTGCCTCACCCAAGATCATACCACTTCCCAAAAGGCAAGGTAGGCTGATGGACAACAAGTCCATGTATAGCAAAAAACAAAAAAACAAAAAACAAAAAACAAAAAAAACAAAAAACAACAAAAAAAAAACAAAACAAAACAAAAAAAAAAAAAAAAACAAACAAACAAAAAAAAAAAACACCCTGGATCCAAGCCTCAGTTGAGGGTAATGCTGGAAGATCACCCCAAATGAATGAAAAGGAAAAATGAGGACATGACAGCCACTAGGAATAGACGAGGAAGAGTAATTTGTAGATATGAAGGAGTGCACAGCCAGAGGCATCTGAAAGGTCCAGACTGAACCAGGCTATAAGTGATGGGTAGGGGGATGGATCATGCATGACCTGAGAGTCCCAAATAACCAACCAACCAACCAACCAACCAACCAACCAACCAACCAACCAACCAATAAAAAGCCATCTCCAAGGTTAGCAACTTAAAGCAACAATGTGTTATTTCCCACAAGAACCCAGGGTTGTCTCTCGGCCTTGCAGTTTCTCTCCAACTTCTCGTTTGAACAGTGCCTCTTTCCACTCAGCAGCTGAATTCCAAGAGTGTTTCAACTGCATCTACCCCAGTACACATCCCTGGTTCCAGCTCGCTTGCCTTATTTTGGCTAATGCTCTGTTAGCCATGCCCGGAGTCCCATAGGGAACTCCACAGGAGTGTTCTTCCCCAGGGGCCATCAGCTCAATAATCTATCACAATCTGCCTTCCGACTCTCTCGACTCTCTCGGTGATCTGTATCTACTTGCAAAACCGAACTTCCAGGGAATCTTTTTCAAACAGTCAGATGCAGGTTTAAAGTCCAAAGAGTCACCATTAAAAGGTGATTTGGGTGAGGTATTTCAAGGGCTTGCCCTGGTTAAAGAGCTACAAAGACCGATTGTCTCTCCAGCACACAAAGGAAAAACAATAGGAGGAACAGAGACAGGAAAATACTTCAGGATTCTCTCATTCAAAACGGCTGAGGGAGGAAAGGGGGGCTCGTTATAATCTTTAGTCCAATGGCTGATTTTAAAAGATCTAAAACTCTTTGACTTAGTAGATGGTTTACTCAGGGGACTGATGTAGGCCCTCTGCACATAGGTTGCCGTTGTGTAGCTTGGTCTTCTTGTGGGACTCCTGACAGTGGGAGCAGGCTGTCTCTGACTCTATTGCCTGTCTTTTTAGCACCCCTGCCTCCTACTGGGGTGCCTCATTTAGGCTTAATAGGAGAGGAGGTGCCTAGTCTTACTGCAACTTGATAATGCCCGGCTGGTTGATATCCATGTAATACCTGCCTTTTTCTGAAGAAAAACAGAGGAGGAGCAGATTGGGGGTCAGGGACAGACTTAGGAGTCTGAGAGAGGTTATGGGAAGGGACTAGGAGGAGGAGAAGGAGGGTAAACTTATTTGGTTGTTATTGTTATTCTTTTTTTTTTTTTTTTTTTTTCAGACAGGGCTTCTCTATGTAGTTCTGGCTTTCCTGGAACTTGCTCTGTAGACAAGGCTGACCTTGAACTCACAGGATCCACCTGCCTCTGCCTCTCAAGGGATGCGCCACTACCGCCGCCAGGCATCCGTTAGCTTTTTAACTAAGCTTCTTGGTGTTAGTTCCAGTATTTTTTTCTAGGAACCAAGACAGGCAGCTTTAATTTATCCATGCCCCTGAACTCCAGCTTGCCTGCCCAGCCCACCTCCCCCAACCCCCATTTCTTCCTATCTCTGAGAGATCTGTTCCTCACCTACACTATCTCTCTAGTCCTAGAGATATTTGGTTCTCTAGTGCTTCGTTCACCAATCACACACACACACACACACATGCACCTACGCACACGTACTTGAGCAGCAACAGAATATAGAAGGAATTTCTGCTTATTTGAGCAATGTTCCCTCTCAACCTTAGGGCAGTGACACAGGAGACCTCCCTACCATCTTCTCCACTGTGCAGTAAGCACAGGTCCCCATGAAGCCCGTTGCCTACATCTGGCCTTTCCTCTGGGTAGAGTGGACTGTCTCCACAGAGAATGGGCAACTCCCAGAACTTCTAGCCTCAGACAACCCAGCAGCATCTGGAAGGAAAGAAAATTCCAGAGAGTAGCTGAGTACAGGGGCTGAAGCAAATAGAGACCGTGGAAGGCAAGTGTCTGTGGGGAATTGCAGTTACAGAGGAGCTGCAGCAGAACTGAAGAGTTCTAGAAAGTTGCTGAGTTGCCCAGAGGAGCTAAAACCGAGGATAGAGTAAGACAAGCTCAGAGCTGTGAAACTACATGTAGACACAGGCTTCCCAGCACTCAGTGGGCAAGGCAACACACCTCTGCCCTTGAATGGGTAAAGTGAAGTTCATAAGCTCCCTATGTATCGTTAAAACATCCTGAGAGGTGTTAGAATTATACCAAATAACTGCAAGTGTCATTAAACTTCTTCCTAATTATAATGACTACCACTGTAAATTGTAGAACTAACATGAATCCAGTGGTATTTGGCATGACACCCAAGATGGCTTTTTACCCTTAAATTCTGAACCTCCTTCCAGTAATTTGAATAGGATGAAGAGCATCAATCCATTCTTCCAAATGCCTATCTAAATCCTCTGGTATATTCAACACATTAGTAACTTTTTTTGCTAAATGATTAACAAAAGTAGCTGTCTTAACTTCCTGTGCCACAGCAATTGCAGAAGCAGTGGTGCTAGCAATTAATGTAATTAAAGCTGTTATACCAGCAATAATCAAGCCCACTACCCTCTTGCTTCTGCTTAAAGCCTGCCTCATTTGTTCCAGTACTTGCAAGCTATTTTTTAGAATACCTAGGTTCTGTGATACTCAGGGAACTAAAACAAAAGCTGGTTGATAGACATCCATAACTGTCATGTCGGATTTCAAAACACAAACACAATTAGAAGGTGTACAATCAATGTGGAGCTTATGAATTTCAAGAATGCTGTTCTGCTGAGTGTTAATGCAGTAGATATTGCAGATAAAATTACCCATGGCCTGAGGTCAGTATTTCTATTTTGGTCAAGCTTCAAAAATGGCATATATAGCTTGATGATGCTAGCCCTTTTTGTCCTGGGAATACTTTTATTCCTGCCCATTGTGTTAAAGCTTTTCTTCAAAAATATTAACATGTTGGCAGCCAAGTACATGGCTTGAAACTGAAAATGAACCCCCAGACAGAGTTATTAAATTAACAGGCTGGCAAGCAAGGACGGGTAAGATTCTGCACAGAGCCTTACCAACTTAAGACAGAAGTGCATTGCTTTAGATAATGCATATTTCATGATGGGTAAGGAAGGCATTCTTGTCAGAATGACCTAAGACAGGCTCAGTCTTGTTAATGAAATAAAAAAGAGGAGAGGTAGAGAGCCTTTGGGGCTGCTTGGCAAGAATCTGACATGAGCTAAGGACAAGGAAATGGGCTGCTTGACAGGAATATGACATTAGCCAAGGACAAGGAAGTAGGCTTCAGAGAGGAATCTGACATTAGGCTAGAACAAAGAAGTAATTTCAGGTAGGAATCTAAATCTTAGGCTAGAACAAAGAAGTAATCTCAGGCAGGAACCTAAATATTAGGCTAGAACAAAGAAGTAATCTCAGGCAGGAACCTAAATATTAGGCTAGAACAAAAAAATAATTTCAGACAGGAATCTAAATTTTAGGCTAGAACAAGGCTTCAGACATGAAAATGACCTTGCACTAGGATAGGGAAGTAGGCTCAGATAGTTTGGTCATCCTGATAAGCCTTTAGAAACAGTGATCATGGGAGTGTTCATGTAATTGGCTTTAATGTCTTGCTTTTTCTTTGACTATTTGTGTTTATTGTATTGCTTGTTCCTTGACTATTTGCATCTATTGTATTGCTAGACCCTCAACCTAGAACTGACCTTAATACATGCATGAATCTAAATAATATAAAAGCATAAAGGGGGAGGGAGGATGGGATAGGGGGTTCTAGGGAGGGAAAATGGGGAAAGAGGATGACATATGTATTGTAAATAAATAAAATATCCAATAAAAAATGACAAAAAAAGGTACAGTGTACGTCATTGTTCTGTGTCTGGTTCTCTGGGATTAGAGATAGAAGCTGCTGGCTTTGAAAGCCCACTCGAAGCCTCTGTGGCTCAGAGGCTTAGGGCTATCAAGTTAGTGAAGCTACTCTTAGCCTTCCTGGGATTTCCATGAGAATATAGCAAAAGAACCCTGGTAACCTTGTCACTACATTGGGAACTAAACTCCCAACATATGAATGCTTTGGGGGTCGGGGAGGGGAAGGTATGTGTAAGACATCCAAGCCATAGCAATCTGAATAAGGATGGGCCAATCCATACAAGCTCATAAAGACCATGATTGCATAATCGTGTTTGGCCAACACCATTTCCCAAGCCATAAAACAGGCTCGACCTTCTTCTTGATCAGGCCAACTGGATTTCAAAAGAAATCCAAACCAGGTGACTTTGGAATCATGATGATACTAATTAACAAGCCATTTGTAATACTGACAGATTACCATGCATTCTACCTCGGACTGTGGGCGGGACTCCAGGTGGCAGGTGCCAACACACTCTTGTCGTTGCATGCTGAGTATCTCTGCCTATAGGATTGTCCATTCTAGCTCTCTCAGGTGTGCAGGCACACCCCAGCGGCCTGTCTGCCCTTCTTCCTGATACTATGAAGTATTCCTGGGCCCAGCAAGAACACAGTAGGGGCTTTCTTGATCCAGGGCTCTGTCTTAAAGCATTTTATGTTGTTTTGTTTCATTGATTTTTTTTTTAAATGTTTCAGGTTTTTGTTTTGTGTGTATATGTTGCCTGCATGTATGTCTGTACGCTGCCTCCGTGTATGTCTGTATGCTGTCTGCATGTCTGGTACTTGCAGAGTCCAGAAGGGAGCATCAGATCCCTCTGGAACTGGAGTTAGAGATAGTTGAGAACTGCCATGTGAGACCTGGGAATGAAACTCATGTCCTCGGAAGAACACTACTCTTCACAGGCTGTGCCATCTCTCCAGCCCGTCCCCAAGGCTTATTTTACACACTTTCATCAAGTAAAGCTGAGAGGATTGCCTCTGTATGCGTTGAATGCCAGCTGGCATGGAAATATGTTTTCCTGGTGCCAGATTGAAATCAGCCCTAGCCAAGCAGAAGAAGAAACAAACACTTCCAGTACTGGTGTCCAGTCTGGCCATGCAGCAGCCAGAACATAGGCCGGGACTAGCCTCTGAGTGCTTACAGTCACTGTCAGGATGTTTTCAGTCTGTACTTTCTTCCCCCTGACCTTAGTTTCCTGTGCATGTGATCCTGTGTACTCCTCAGGACGCCCCCAGTCTCCCAGTTCTCACCTACTACTGCATGGCTCATAGCACAAGAGACAGCTCAGAGGGAGAGAGGCAGGAAGAAAAGGAAGAAAGAGAAAAATGGTAGAAGCCATGGGTTAGCACAGGCCTTTAATCCTAGCACTCGGGAGGCAGAGGCAGGCGGATCTCTGTGAGTTCGAGGTCGGCCTGGTCTACAAAGTGAGTCCAGGACAGCCAGGGCTGTTACACAGAGAAACCCTGTCCCCACCCCCACCCCTAAAAGTGAAAACAGGCAGAAAGAGGTGAAGCAATGAAGAGGAAGGAGGCACTAAACAAAAGGGTCAAAATTGCACCCTTTGTTTCCCAAACTAGCCCTTTCTTGACATCCTTGATCCTCCCTTAAATTTGGCTTAAGTAGACAAGAAGGGCAAATGGTTTCAGAAATCCCAGTCTCCGCTTACAGCCATCTAACGCCAGAAAAAAAAGAGCTACCTTTGTTTTCTGTGGCTTCCTAGGGTGTGGATGACCAGGAAGAAGAAAGATTTTTGGCAGTCTGCCTGTGTTTTTTTGTAAGGTCATTGTAGTTTCCTGTTAATTTCATACCATAACCTTTGCTGTGTAAATAACACAGGTAAAGATAAACTCCCTGGCCCTGGACTCCAACCTTTGTTCAACCTCAAATCCCATCCAACCCCTGGGAAGTTTGGAATTTGTTACCTGGAGATTGGGGGCAGAGGGAGGGGAGAGAGAGAAGTGTAGACTGTTCAGGAAGCCCAGCCTTACCAGGAAGTGATCCATCAGTCATCTAGTCATCTGCCCTTAGGATCAATTCCTTTCCTGTTCACCTGACTTGCCCTGGCCCTACCATCCTCTTACCTTGTGCCCACTTTCAAGGTGGGAATGTACTACAGAGGAAGAGGAGGGTTCATAAGGATGCTAAAAAGGTAATGTAAAAACAGGAGAAACACTCACATGGTCTCCACTTTAAGGCAAAAAAAAAAAAAAAAAAAAAAAAAAAGGAGGGGAGGAACCAGGGCCAAGTTAACACCTCACACAGTGCTCTGGTGTCTGGTGGGAATCACTTGTACACATGTAGCCCCGCCCCTATGCCTGGGATTGGTAGGCAGAGCAGGGTGCTAGTCAGGTGAGAAGCTCAACAAAGAAGTCTGGCACTCCCATCTCCTCCTTGCAAGGGTTAAGGATTCTAGCTCACAAAGAACTGAGGCCAGGAGAGAGAGCCAAGGGACTGGGCACTGCAAGCTTTTGACAAAAGATTGTATCCCCTGTGCTTGCCGTATGTCCTGGTTAGGTTTCTATTGCTGTAATAAACACCATGACCAAAAGCAACTTTCAGAGAATAGAATTTATTTCATCCCCTGGGGTTACAGAACTTCACTGAGGGTAGGAACTCAAGGCAGGAACCTGGAGGCGGATATTGAAGCTGAGGCCGTGGAGAAGTGCTGATTACTGGCTTGCTCCTTGTGGATTGCTCATCTTTCTTCCTTATACCACCAGGACCATCTGCCCAGGGGTGGCACCACCCACAGTCAGCGGGGCCCTCCCATATTAATCGGTAATCAAGAAAAATGGCCCCGCCAGGCAGTGGTGGCACACACCTTTAAGGGAGGCAGAGGCAGGTGGATTTCTGAGTTCGAGGCCAGCCTGGTCTACAGAGTGAGTTCCAGGACAGCCAGGGATAGATAGAGAAACCCTGTCTCAAAAAAAAAAAAAAAAAAAAAAAAAAAAAGAAAAGAAAAGAAAAAGAAAGATGGCCCCACAGACCTGTCTACAGGTCAATTAGATGGAAACATTTCCTTAACTGAGGTTCCTCTTCCCAGATGACTCTAGAGTGTGTCGGGATGATGAAAACTTAACCAGCATACCCATAATTACTCTTCTTGTTGCACTGACAAAAGTAACCTAAAGATGAAAGACTTTATCTTGGCTCACAGATTGAGAGCACAGACCATTGTGAAGGGGAAAGCGAGGTAGCAAGAAAGGGGACAGCAGGAACATGAGGTCACACTTCAAAAGCAGAAAGTGGAAAATTCAGTATGAAGCTCCCCGGCTTCAGAATGGCCTTCCTAACTGTATAGGAGTTCATTAAGATGGCTCTTTTTGACATGTGATTTTTTTTTTAGTTTCAAGGGGTTTTTTGTAATAAAATTTACAAAAATATTTTTTGAAGCAAGCGAGGTAACTGGCAGTATTCAGCTCTTTCTTTCATTTTTCCTTTTTTATTCTGTATAGGACTCCAGCCAGTGAGATGGTGCCACTCACATTAAGGATGGGTCTTTTGTCTTAAATCTCTCTAGAAACACTCTCATAGACATGCCTAGATGTGTCTCCCAGGAGATCAGTTGACAATGAATTAATCATTACAAGTCCATCCCTTGTCAATGTTATACCTAAACACATTATTTTTAATGTTATTTAATTTATTTTGCATGTGTGTGTATGTGTGTCCATGCAGGTTACATGCATGTGCATACATGCCACCCCATGCACCTGGAGGTCAGAGGTGTCTCCTGCCACCTTGTATAGAGAAAGTATCATGTTTCTGTAAGAATGTGACACCTGTCAGTAATAAAACTGATGGCCTCTAGGAAATAGGAGGTGCAACATCCTGTAAGCAGAAAGGATTCTGGGATAGTGCCAAGTGAGGGAGACTCACCCAGGAAGATGTAATGAGACAGACACATGGTACCTGAGCACAGGTAGCCAACCACAGGGCAGAATATAGATTAGAATAAATGAGTTATTTTACGTTGTTATAATCTAGTCAGAGAAGAGCCTAGCTTTATGGCCAAGGTATCTGTAAAGATATTTTAAGTCTAAGTCTTATTTCTGAGAGCCTGGGGCTGGGAGAAAGAACCAAGCATAACCTCAACCACCTTATGGGATCTAAAGAACAAACTCAAGTCACCAAGTCTGCAAGTAATGCCTCTACCCACTGAACCACCTTTCCACCGCAAACATAACATTTTAAAGTCATAGCATCCCATCCCCCAGGCTTTGTAGAAACATGACTATCTTCTGACAAAAAGCCCATTCATTCTCATTTCACAAGTCCCCAAAGTCTTGGCAGTTCCAAATTATTCCAAAGTGTAAATTCAGGGTCTCTTCCAAGATTCACATAATCTCTTAACTGTGAGGCCCTGTAAAAGAAAAGTTACAAATTATATACTTGCAATATACAAAATGAACATTCTCATTCCAAAAAAAAAAAAATCAGGCTAAGCTTAAAGAAAACTCACTTAGGAAAAGCACCAAGTTCTTTAACTCCATGTCCTGAATGTGGGGTCCTTTATAACAGCATCTGGGCTCCTACAGGGACAGGGAGCCCCATCTCTCCAGTTCTGCTGACTGCAGCACACGTAGCCTCTCCACTGCTCCACTCTCTGCTTCCAGCTTTTCTTGGTGAATATCTCACAGTCCTGGCATCTTCAAAATGGGTTCCCACTTGCAACCACGGCTTCGCCTTCTCAGTTTTATAAAATAGCCTCTCAGGGGTCTCCTTGCAAGGACTATGGCCCTGCCACACACTGCCTGGCCTCGTGTATTTCTGTAACTTTGGTGTAAGCTCCCATTATTTAACTCTTGCACTTTCTAGGCCTGCAAAACCTGCACCACGTAGATGACTACACCAAGGTCTGATGCCACAGTGAGTGGTAGTCTACCACGGCTATAGTGCCTTCTGGGCACCTTGGCAGCCAAGTCTGGCAGCCAACCACAGGGGTTTATCTCCCAGCATGAAATCCTTTTAGTTCCATTCCAAGTTGAGACTCCTTCCTTTCAAATGAATTTGCACTTTCACAAGTTAGAATCTTTTTTTTTTTTTTTAAACATTGGCTTACATAGCTGGGTGTTTTGTGTACATGTACGTCTACAGCCAGAAGAGGGCATAAAATCCCGTGGGGCTACAGTAAGGTTGTGAGTTGCATGCGCATGCTAGGAATTGAACTCAAGACCTCTGAAAGAAAACCCAGTGCTCTTAACTGCTGAGTTATCTCTCCAGCCCACTGTTAGAATCTCTGATAGATGGAGTCAAGGTATCTTTACTATTATCTTAGAGTTAAGACAAAGTTTCTTCTTAGTTCTGCTAAACTCTCTGACAATTGTAGCTACTTTCTCTGAGCCCTTCTCATCTGCAGCTTTTAAACTCATTCGCATTCCTATCCTCAGCAAATGATGCATGTTTTCATATCTTGCTCCCCGCTCCCCGCTCCTTCTCGCTGTAAACCTGGATAAGAGCAACGATCAGTAACTACATCACAGCCTGAATGCTATACCGTCTTAAAATGCCCTCCGGCAAACAAGTGAGTCCATTACTTTTGAGTTCAGTCTCGCACAAGTTCTCAGGGCATGCACAGAAGGCACTCATAGTCTTTCACAGAATCACACCTGGACAGCCCCTCCTTCAGCTCCTGGGAGACTTCCTGTTCACCTCTGGGACCTCCTGAGTACAATCTTTACTGTCTTCCTTTATAGAGTTCTGGTCTTCTGCTCACCCACCAGAATGGCTCACTAAGCTTGTTCAGAGCATTTTGGGCTTCTCTAGCCCACAGTCCTAGATTCTTCCACATCCCTTCCCAAAAATCAACTCCAACGATCTCCAAACCACACGGTCAGGTTTATCACAGGAACAGCCCTTTGAGTTCCGTATTAGTCGTTCGTATTAGTCGTTCTTCTAGTCATTTGGCAAACTACCTGACAAAAGCAACTCAAGAGAGAACATGTTTATACCGGATCAGAGTTTGAGGGCAGTTCCCTCACAACTGGGAACACACAACCGCAGAGCAGCTGCGCTGTAGTGCCAGGAGCCTGAAGCAGTTGCTCACAACGCTTCCAGGGATGGGGCAACGGAAGGATTATTGGTGCTCAGTTCCATTTCTCCTTTCCCCGTTTGATTCAATCTCAGACTCAGCCTCTGTGTGTGTGTGTGTGTGTGTGTATGTGTGTGTGTGTGTGTGTGTGTGTGTGTCCGTCCGTCCGTGTGTATATGTCTGTCCATCCATCCATGTCCACCCATCTAGGAAAAGAGATCATATCTATTAGTCACTTACTGTGCATCTCCAATTACCTACAAGACAAAAGGACATACTCTCGTGTGTGTGTGTGTGTGTGTGTGTGTGTGTGTGTGTGTGTCATGATTACAATGTGCTATTAATACTGAGGTGAAGTTTAATTTCTATGCCTTATGAGTTGACTCTATCTCAGAGTTCATAGAGTGCTAATTCTTGTTTCCAGTAAGTTTATGTTTCCCCTGCCTAGGCTAGCAATTGTTGCACCTAGAAGAGACCAAAGCCCATGTCACCTTGTATCACCTATCAGCCTAAGGAATGGAAGCCACTATGGCATTATAATGTGGTCCTAGCCACACACCATGTGCCACCCTCCTGTATCTAGAGAAGTTCATTTCAGTAAATCCTGAGCCTTCTCCCTGGCCGCTGTTCTTCACACAAGCTAGCTGCAGTGGGAGGAGAGGCTACAAAGTGTCATTGCCATGTGTTTCTAAGCCCTTTCCTGGATGGTAAGGCTCTGTTCTGTCACCAGGTATCATGGTAGAAGTAGAGATAGGAATGGGGTGGAGGATATGTGGGTGTTTCCATTGTTTTTACATTAATGTATCATGGTCCACATTTCCTTGCTCCTTGCTTATGGGGTATGGTCAGAGCTGTACACTAGAAGAGCCTAGAGCTACAAACTCATCTCAAGCCCTGGGGGTTATTTGAATTTAACTCCATGTTAAATAGCATATAAAAAATCATTTGCATCAGCTCCAGTGCACAACAGTAATAGCTACATGTGCCTCGGGGCACCTGCATTTGCACAGGGCAGGAAAAACAGTTTGCAGAAGATTCTTTTGGACAAAACTGGTCTATGAGAATGGTAGGAAATACGTCCCTGCTTCTGACCTGGGTTTTAGACAAACAATTACAGATGCATATACATGTACACACCTACACAGATAGCCCAACACCACAGCATGCCAGCATCCCATGTCTACCTCTAGATCAGTGGTTCTCAACCTTCCTAATGCTGCAAGCCCACACTAGCAGCAGAGTTATAGCTATGAAAGTTGTGGTGACTCCCAACCAAAAAGTTAGTTTCATTGCTACTTCATAGCTCTGCTACTACTATGGATCATAATGTAACTATGTTTTCTGAAGGTCTTAGGAGACCCCTGTGAAAGGGTCTTTTGATCCCCTAAAGGGGTCACAAGAGACAAGTTGTTCTAGACTTCTGCTCTAGATTCTGGAGAACAACAGCCCCATATTACATCAGGCAGTACCCAAATGCAACAAGTATTTGTGGAAAGGATGACCTTGATCCATTTGGAGGAAGTATCGGAGGTTGAGGAGGAGAACTGGTAAGGGAGGTCCCCTGTGTGGTGGTTAATTCTAATTGTCCAGGCTGGCCTCGAACTCGTGATCCTCCTGCCTCTGCCTCCTTCAGCAAATTCCACCAGCGTGCACCACCACAACTGACAATTCTAATTGTCAATGGAACACAACCTAGACTTACCTGGGAACGAATCTCAAAGGACTGTCTAGGTCAGGTTGCCCTTCGAGCAAGTTTGGGGATGGCTAGGATTATCTTGTTTGCTTTAATTGATATGGGAAGACCCAGCCTGAAAGTGGGTGACACCATTTGTTGGTGTGATTGTACAAAAGTATTCATATCTCTTCACCCATGGGTATGGGTGTGTTGTGGCTAGCTCCTGCCTCTGTGACTTTTCTGCAGTGGCAGGCTGCAACCAAGAACTGTGAGCTAAAATAAACCCTTTCTTCTCGTCCCTAAATTGTTTGAGGTTGAGGTATTTTTATCACAGCGACAGAAATGAAACTAGAATGTCATGTTTCTCTCTCTCTCTCTCTCTCTCTCTCTCTCTCTCTCTCTCTCTCTCTCTTTCTCTCTTTCTGGTTCTCACCCACTCTTCTGCTCCATCTCGGCTCCAAAGCTTACACCACTGGAAAAGCAGGCCCTGACCCCAAGCCCTGTAGGACTTCTTTAAAATAGCTCCAGAAGCTAGGAATGGTGGTACAGACTGTAATCCTAAACTGAGACCAAAGGATCTCCAGATTCTAGGCTAGGATGGTGAGATTGTGTCTCAAGAGGAAGAAAAAAAAATCTGAGACTGGAGGGAGATGGTTCACCGACTAAGAGCACTTACTGCTTTTGCAGAGGACGTAGATTGGGTTCCCAGCACCCCTGTAGTTGATCATAACTCAACCATCCACAACTCCAGTTCCAGGAGATCAGACGCTGTTACTAGTGCAGATGCATTTAAGCAAAACATCCATACACATAAAATAAATAAAACGTTTAAATAAATAAATCAATCTTCTCCGGGATTCAAAACCATCTTACCCTGAGAGGGTACGTTTGTCAGGTTAATGTCCATTCATCCTCAGCTCCCCTAAGAGCCTATACTTTCTAAATGTCCTAGATGTTCGTTAAGTTATCTATTGGGTGTGTTATTGGGTATCTAAATGAATGAGTGAGTGAATGGTGTATTCAGTTTGGCGGGACAAGAGCGCTCAGGGCGCTGTTGGCGGGCAGGGGGTCCGGGCGGCTCGGCCCTCGGGGGCGTGTCGGCAGAGGCGGCGGCGGAGCTCCCAGCTCGGCGCAGGAGGCGGCGGCCAGCATGGAGAGCGAGCTGGAGGCGCTGGCCCTGCAGCCGGCGAGCCCGGCGGAGCCGCCCTTCCAGGCGCTGGTGGAGGCGGCGGGCGGCCGCGGGCAGGTGCTGCTGGTGGGCGAGCTGTGGGAGCGCGAGCAGAGCCGCGCGCTGCTGCGGGACTTCGCCCGTGCCGTGTTCCCTCCGGAGCCCGCGCCGGGCAAGCCGGGCTGCTCAGAGACCGAGAGCGCGGACACGGCGGCGGCCAGCGAGCCGAGCGGGGCTCCGGGGACGAAGGCGGAGCGCGCCATCCGCTCGCCGCTCGTCTTCGTGCTGTGCCGCGCCGGATCGCTGACCTCCCGGGAGCCGCGGCGCCGCCTGCGGGAGATGCTGCGGGACGTGCGCGGCCGGAGGCGGGAGGGCGCCGCGCTGGTCGGGGTTCTGGTAGCCGACGTGGGGGCGGAGGACGCGGGGGCGCCGGGACTGCAACTACTGGAGACGCTGCTGCGCACTGTGTTCGGCCGCCAGGTCGGGGGCCCGGTGCAGGCTGCAGCCTTCCGTCCCGGCTGCCCGGCCTCCAGCCTGGCGGTCCAGGAGGCGGCCTGCAGGGCCCTGAAAGCTGCGGGACTGGGACGACCAGGTGAGGCTGCGCACGGTCAGGCTGGACACCGGTGAAGGCGTCTGGGGAAGCCTCCAATCCCTGTAGACCGGTTGAACCCCTTTAGGCCACCCAACTCTGTTGTGCACCGAGGTAAACTGAGACCTGATGCTGGGAGGTCCCCAGCACAAGGCCTCTCAGCCTAGGGTGGACATGCCCTGGACAAGGAATTGAGTCTGTCAGGCCAGATCCCGAGTGCACATGAGATCGGGGCGGGGGGGGGGGGGGTGGAGGTGGGGACCGGCAAGGATTTGAGGGAACAACTGGTGAGGAAGTGGGTAAGAAGTAGGGTTGAACTGCTCTAAACAACAATATGTGGGAGCTGGAGACTGGGGACAGGAGGAGAAGATGCAAAAGTTTGGGTGGTGTGCGTGGGGGATGGTGGAGAACTGAGGCTGTGGGGGCAAGGTGACTATAACTTTAGAACAAGTGCAGGCAGAGCTGTCACGAGAAATTTAGGAGACGGGGAGCTATACTGGAGGCTCGGTGTGGAAGGGAGGAAGGCAATCGAAGTTCCTGGCAAAGATACAGAATATAGGTGCCAAGGACTTGGTGTCCGGAAGGGTGTGAGGGACCCAGATCATGACGACCTCAGTTATTCCTGGTAACCACTGATCATCGCTGGCTGCTTCCGCCAGGTGTGGGGCCACATTTTCCTTCCACACTCTATCCTAAAGTGTAGAGAGGCGGGTGTGAGAGCATCTCCTAGTCTGAGACTGCTCCATCACCGAAGGGTCAGACGTCCCAAGGCAACATGTTTTGCAGGAACTCTGCAAGGTACTAGGATTAAAAAGAGAGCCCTAAGTGGAGCCTTGTCAGACACTGGGAGATCTTTCCACTGCTCAACTCACTTCCCTTTGACCTTTGACCATAGTAAGCTTTGGAGCTAAAGCGTGGCTGTATGAGGTGTTTGTTCCGGGGCATCTGCTATTGGTCATTAGCCAGCCACTGGGAGATGTCAGACCTTTCACACCAGACATTATCTAATATTATAAATGTCACACTTGGACCTGCCAGCTCGGCAAAAGTATTTCTTGCTGGAGGCTCCCCTACCCTCCTGCCAACCTCTCTTTTGTGGAGGCTGAACAACCTCCAGGAGCCTGAAAGATTAGGCAAATAAGTACCCATGTGCATTCCTGTTCTGATAATATCGGATCATCGGCTTCCTCACCTGGCCTTGAGGGGAAAGAAGGTAATTCACACAAATTCTCCCCAGACTACTGAGCTAGTGCCTAGAACATTCTTTAAGCCTTCCTCTCTTAGCTCTTATATCCTGGCACCCAAGATGGATGGCCAAATCCTTGCTATGAAATATCCCCTACCACTCTGGAAAATGGCATCATCCTCTAGTATATTAAACATTTGCCTACTTTTATAAAGCACTCTGAGAAAAAAACAAAAACTTTTACTACTAAGTTTTACTAATTCAAGGTCATGAATTATAAACTATAACTTCTTTTTTTTTTTTTTAACTATAACTTCTTGTTGCAGCTTTGGCTGCAAGGAAACAAAGGTAACCCATTTAATCCCAGTACTTGATACACAGAGGCCAGCCTGATCTACATAGTGAGTTCCAGGCCAGCCAGGGCTACAAAATGAGTCCTCTCTCTCTCTCTCTCTCTCTCTCTCTCTCTCTCTCTCTCTCTCTCTCTCTCTCTCTCTCTCTGTGTGTGTGTGTGTGTGTGTGTGTGTTCAGAAATAGTTTGAAGCAAGTCAGGAGGTTGAGGCAGGAGGATGGACAGTTCAAGGCCATCCTAGGGTACATAGTGAGACCCTGTCTCAAAAGCAAATGAACGAATGGATGAATAAAGAAATGAAGAGGTGAGGTAGGGAAGCAAGGAAGGAGTGTGAACTAAAACAGAATGATATTACAGCCCTGTGAATATTTTCTTTAGTGGTATGTGATTGTGCTTCGATGGTTCCCTCAGCATGTGCACATAACAGAGAAATTTGCAAGGCTGAAGTGAGATAACCAGACAGATGAAACCAGGGCAGTAGAAAGTCAAGACTCGGGGATTGCTGAAGGAAGTCTCTTGGTTTGTAAAGCAGGCACTGGCTGACCTCTGCCTTGGGGATTTATTTGGTCTCTCTCTTTCTAGCAGAAGGTGCTTGGGAAAGACCAGGCCTTCCTGGCCTACTGACTTGCTTTTCCTGGGGTCCTCGGAGGCAGAGGAAGAACCGAAGTGTCACCTCCTCTCAAGGTCCAGTTCAAGGTAAGCACCTTGGCTGCCTGGATCCTGAGTGAATTCAGGGACCTTAAAGACATCAGATGCACATCCTTGGAACCCTGTCTCCAAGCTGAGACTAGCATAAGCATTCAGGGTGCCTGTCCTGTCAAACAGGGCCCAAGCTGGGTCAGACAGAGTGCCTGCCCTAGTAGTTCTCCAGCCTGGTGAAACCATGAAGACAACTGTAGTACAGGAATTCCACATGCACAGGGTGGGGGCAGGCCAGTGTTCTCTGAGGAGCCATAGAATGTTAAGTAGCTAGTAGCATTTGAGCTGGGATACAGGACTTCCCAAAGACAGACATGGGGGCTCAGAAAGTATCCTGAGTGAAAGTTTCCAGCAGATATCATTCTCAGAAAATGAAGAGCCCTCAAGGGAGCTCAGGGCTGAGGTGAAGATAGAAAGGGAAGGCCTTGGAGTGGTGAGCAGGGCCACATGGGGCAGAATGCCCTTCGAAGGTGCAGGGTCTAAGACACAAGCAGAGAGATGGCAGCCTACGGAGACACAGTGATCAGAGGTGGATCTCAGTTAGAGGGGACCACAGCAGCCCCTGGAGGACTGTTGGGTTACTTGCACCCACAAAGGCAGTGAGCTTAGTAAGTATGGTTTCCATCTTGC
The DNA here is from genome assembly GCF_011762505.2 of Arvicanthis niloticus. Lineage (NCBI taxonomy): Eukaryota > Metazoa > Chordata > Mammalia > Rodentia > Muridae > Arvicanthis > Arvicanthis niloticus. The sequence goes on along the minus strand of NC_047674.1, from coordinate 18,979,815 downwards.
TGGTGAATGGAGGTAAGGAAGAGGGGACAAATGAGGAACAGAGGTGTAAAATAAGCTTTTATTGTGTCCCTTATTTAAAACTGACCATCCACTGATCTAGGAGCCTTCTTCCACTGCCTAATAAACTGATACAAACAAGGGCTTAAAAGAACATACACTGGGCTGGTAGGCTGGCTCAGTGGGTAAAGGTGCTTGCCGCAAGACTGAAGACCTGAGTTCAATTCTCAGAATCCATATTGTGAAAGGAGAAGCAATTTCCAGGCAAATCTGAGGTTAGAATTTGGATCCCCAGAAACCCCCTAAATGCCAAGAGAGTGTGACAGCCTGTTTATTAATCCTTCAGAGAGAGAAAACAGAGGAACCACATAGCAGGCAAACTAGCAAGACCAGCCATCCCTTCAAGCTCTGGGTTTGATAGAGAGACCCGGTCTCAATGTATAAGGTGGACAAGCAAAGTTATCAACCTTGACATCAACACACACACAACACACACACACACAGCGGCACCCACACAAGTGCACTCACATACGTGCAAAGACATGCACACATGCACATACCACACAAGAAAAAAAAAGCCCACAGTATGTGTAACCTATGTACATCCTTCTGTACATTGTAGTCAGCTCTGAATTAACAACCCAAGTACAATGTAAACACCACGAGAGTACTTGTTATAATGTATTTAGATTTTTAATTTTATTTCAATTTAAAATGATTTAAATTTTAATGTATTTAAATTTGTGGGGTTTTTTGTTGTTGTTGTTGTTGGTTTTTTTTTGTTTTTTGTTTTTTGGGGTTTTTTTTTTTTTTTTGCTGAATGTGTGAGAGTGTTAGATCCCCTGGAACTGGAGTTGCAGACAGTTGTGAGCCGCCATCTGGATGCTAGCAATTGAACTCAGGTCCTCTGGAAGAGCAGACAGTGCTCTTAACCACTGAGCCATCTCTCCAGCCCTAAGAGTATTTATTTTTATATTTATGAGTATAAGTGTTTGCCTCCATGTATGTGTGTGCACTGTGTGTATGCAGTACCCATGGAGACCAAAAGAGGGCATCAGATCTCCTGGAACTCTAGTTATTGATGGTTGTGGGCCAGCCACCATGTGGGTACTGGGAACTGAACCCAATCCTCTGCAATGGTAGCAAATACTTTTAACTGCTGGGCCTCTCTCCAACCTCCATTATACTGTATTACTGGGGAATAATGACAAGGAAAATATCTCTCTTCTTTAGTACAAGCAATCTTTTTTCAAATGTATTTGATCTAAGCTTTATTGAATCTGAATTAAGAACTCATGGATACAAAGAGGTGACTGTACCCACATTTGTAACAAACATGATAAATATGAGATATACTCATGTATATACATATATGTTATTTTGGAATATTTTCTTCAGCGGTCACAGATCATGACTATCTTCCTAAAGAAATCATTGTGTCAGCATCTTTTAAAAGATAACTGTAGATGAACATGTAATTTAAAGCAGCATAGAGAGATCAGTGTATACTTTGTCCAACTTCCCCCAAAAAGCTACAGTAAAAATCAAAGCTATAGTGCAAGATTACAACCAGGATATACACGTTAATGCGAGATACATACTGTGTACTGGGTTCCCTAATTTTACCTGTGCGTGTGTGTGTGTGTGTGTGTTTCTATAGAATTTTAAACAGTGTCTTTATTTATTTTTCACAAAATAAAACACCTCTTTTTTGTGTATGTGATTCTGGGAGACGGACCTACAACCTCATTCTAAGCTATAAGCACACCAACATTTTATTGGGTTTTGTTTTTAGAACTGTCTTTTATCTATTCCTTGACACTTTTATACATGTTATTTTGTTTTTGAGATAGGGTTTCATATATTCTAGGTTGGCCTCGAACTCACAAAGTTTCCAAGTACGACCTTGATCTTGCCTTCATCTCCCAAGTACTGGGATTACAGGCCAGGCACCGTCATACCTAGTTCATGTGGTGCTGGGAACAGAACCTAGGACTTACGCATGCTAGTTAAGCGCTCTACCAACTTAGCTACATCCCAAGCCCATTCATTTTTTGTTTGTTTGTTTGTTTGTTTGTTTTACTTTGTTTTTCAAGACAGTGTTTCTTTGTGTGGCCTTGGCTATCCTAAAACTCTCTCTTGAACTTAGAGACCTGCCTGCCTCTGTCTCCCAAGCGCTGGGATTAAAGGCATGCACCGCCACCACCCAGACCTAAACCCATTCTTAATGCAGAACCCCCACGTATATAAGAACCATAGATTGTTTGCCTCTGCCTTCTCTGAATGCGGCCTGAGGATCAGTTGCTGCCCTCCAGCTGCAGGCGAGGAAGCCAAGACTAGGCCACTCACTATAAGCTGTAAGGAAACTCACTATCTCCCATAAAAATAGCGGAGTTGACTTTAGAGTTGGCCAGCATAAACCCAGGAGCTCACAGACACCCTTGAGGACCTGGGACTTTTCCTTCTCTCTGCTAGATCATCTTGAGCTGGCTTCATCCTTAGACTGGTCATGAGCTCACTCCTAAATATGTCTTTGCAAAAACACCTAAAAGTGGGCTTGCTGGGTCAAAGGGCATGTGCCATGTTTTTTTTTTTTAAATATGATTTTAGATCTGTATTTTGTTTGGCTTCTTGAATCTCTGATGTATGCACACTATAGATCAGAGCACACCTTGAGGGAGTTGGTTCTCTCCTTCTTACCATGTGGGTCCTGGGAACCAAAATCAGGGTTTTACCTGCTAAGCCATCCAATGGGCCCTTTTGTTTTTGGCTTTAGAAGTAGATCTTGGGCTACCTTCTTCCCTTTAAATGCTTAGATATTGACTCACAAACATGATCTTTTCATCCTCAAATGTTCCAGAACACCTCCAGGTCTCAGAAGAGGAGCTTGCACTGACACCTGTATTTCCCAATGGAGACTATGAAGACCGTGGAAGTGGAGCTAGAGCCCAGGATGGAGTTATCCACATGCCACCTGACCCCCCAGAGGACACAAGATGAAGGCTGGACCCCTGGACTGGCCCTAAACTGCACACTGGGCTCTGGCCCTTCTCAGTGAGTCTCCATGTCACAGTGTTACCTCAGCAGATGGTGACTGGCTGACTATGAAGACGCCCCTGCTTGGGGGCTGCCACTTCACTGTTACCAGCTCGACAACAAGGCCTGTGGGACCTGCTCCACACTTAGTGTTCCTTTACTCTGTGGCCATGGTGGGTTGATCTTGTCTCTCTGTGCCTTCATTTCTCTGAGCCAAGGAGCCTCTGTAGCGGCTTTGCAGACATGTCACTCAGTCTCTGGGCTTGTTTCCCATGGCTGAAGGGCTGCCAACCCAGTGGCTTTCCACCAGGAGCCACGCTGCACCTCGGGGCAACACTGGAAACTTGTGTGAAAGCAATTAGTGGCCGTCTCACACTGTGTAGGATGGACCAGCTACAAATAATTAGCTTACTCAGAATGCTGATTGTGGTAGTTTTGAGAAATAGAAGGGCCAATTCCTTCTCCCTGTCATTCTGGGAAGAGATCCCCTTAGGTTTCCTGGGATCTTGGCTCCCAGAACAAGCCAAAATAAAGACCTGACTGTTACCGTGAGGAAGCCTGTCAGGCCAGAGCCAAGATGGCTTGTGTGTTACAGGGCCAGGACCAAAAGCGCCTTGCATGCTATGAGAAAAGGGGGCCACTGTTTTTTCTTATGTTGACACTGGTTACTGTGCCAAATCCTTTGTGGAAAAGTCTGCTGGGAGCTGCCTATAGCACCAAGGAGAGGGAAGCCAGGGTATTGGGTGCTCAGCCCCCCAACTTGTACTAAATCTCAGGTCCTAGCCCAGGTATCCTGGAGGTTCTGGAATCTTCCTCCTGAGTCTGTGAGCCACATAAATATCTCCCACAGAGCCTGCCAGGATATCTACTCATGCCGAGGCAACTGGGGGCTACCTCTCTTGTCCCTGCCTGCCCCTGGAGAAATCAGCCTTTGGAAGGACAAAGGCTATTACTGGTTCCCTGATGTGGGGAAAGCACTTTCAGAGAGAACTGGATAAATCCATACATTCATCTGTGAGACACCCTGCAGATACCCAATTGTGCCGCGTTTTGCTTAGCTCCCTGTGAGGAGCCCCATACCGTGGAGTCATGATTTCAACTCTTTCTGTGATGATACCAAGGGAGAAGAGCCTCCCTGCTCTGTGCCTCAATTTCCTATTGGTGATCCACAGCCTGGTCCTACTCCCTCTCAGTCTCAAGAAAAAAACTGTGAAGTAGAAAGTGATAGTGTCTTCCTGGCATGAGGTGGGAGCAGACATTTTAATAATGCAAGGTTGTACCATAGAAATGGCCCCAACTAGCATCTTTTATTCAAGAATGAACTCCAGGCCAGGGTGTAGTTCAGTTAATAGAGGGCTAACCTATCGTGCTAGTTTGAGCACCATCATTGTATAAACCAGATGAAGTGCATATGCTTCTAACCCCAGTGCTTTGGAAGTAGAGATAGGAGAATCAGAAGTTCAAATCCACCCTCAGCTGCAATGTAAATTGGAAGTTAGCTGGGGCTACATGAGACCTGTCTCAAAAAAAAAAAAAAAAAAAAAAACCTTTGAATTATCAATTTGACTTGATTTTTAAATGGGGAGAGTGGTATATTTCAAGCTGCTATATTTTTGTTACAATATTGACCTATGCAATCCTGTGTAATCATCAGTTGGAGTTTTATTATTTCATCAAGGAAAGGGGCTAGAAATTTAGGTTGGGAATTTGTCTAAGACAGAAGTTACAAGGGCTGAAAATCTTTTGTATCTGTTACCTATGTTAAAACTTAGGAAAGTGCACATTGAAATCAACGTTGTCGTTTCCTAGGTGAGGGAGGACACGCCTTCTACTCGGATCTGTGCGATTCTTCTCCAGCCCTCACTTGGAGCTCCGTGCCCACTGCACTTTCCTCTTTCTGGTCTAAAGTGTGATTTACACACCGTTCACATCGGTTGTTGTGGTTCTAATTGCCAACTGCAGTCTCACCGCTGGTTGTAAAGGTCTTTGTACTGAGTCTGGCTTCTGCATCCCAGCTGGTAAAACAGGTGCCGCAAACAGTGGCCTGCGGTTCCCAGCAGACAGAAAGACGTGGGTTTCACCAAGAATGGTCATGTAGGGCCCTTCCAGGGGACGCTAGAAAGACATGGATGGAGGTTGGAGTGGCCTGAGGGAAGGCTAGAGACCTGAAGGATGCCAGGGGTCCCTTCCCTGGGAGCCCAGTGTGAGGAACTGCCCAGCCATGCCCCTGGGGCTCTAACCTGTAATGTGATGGCGGGTCTCCTGCTTTTGACTTGAATGCTGGTTCCTTACATCTAATAAACCAGACAGTGCCTCACTGTATCTGAGAGAAGCAGAATGGGTCTTTCTTTTCTTCTCTAACACCATCCTCACAGGACCCCAGAGAGGGAGGAATCTGAGCAAAAGAAACACCCCTTAAAATCCTCCAGGCCCAGACAATCTTTTCACAGCCTCATGGCTGGGACTGGAAAATGCGTAACTGAGAAGCAGAAGCAGGTATTAAGTAATTTGTTTATTTCTTTGTTTTTACATTTTACTTACAGAAGGTGCATAAATGCCATACATAGCACATGCATAAAGGTCAGGACAGCTTGTGGGACTCAGTTTGTCCTTCCACCATGCAGACCAAGGGAAACAAACTTAGGTCATCTGGTTTGGTAGCAAATACCTTTACCCACTGAGCCATTACAGTTCCAGAAGCAAATATTTAAAGTTTTTTTTTTTTTTAATTTAAAGATAGCATGGGATTTGGTACACAATAGAAGGTGTGGACATGTATGCATATGTGTGCATTTAACCAGAGTGAAGCCAGGCCTTGCTTGACTTTCAGACAAAACTTTGTAAAATTTGTGTTATAGTTTCTCGCCTATTCAAGTGTTGCCTCAGAGGAGTTCCTGTCTTTGGTAAGAGCCTCTAAAAAAAAAAAAAAAAAAAAAAAAAAAACCAAAAAAAAAAAAAAGTGGAGGCCCCTGGGCCTGCAATGTCATCAAGCCCCTCTTTTTCTGCTAGAAGCAAGGACCAAATTTCAGCAAGAGGATATGACCACTGACCAGTGACCACTGGAAATGCGAAGTCAGTCTGTGCTTTAAAATCCCAGTGACAGCCAGGCACCGGTGCACACACCTTTAATTCCAGCACTTGAGAGACAGAGGCAAGCCAATCTCTGAGTTCCAGGCCAGCCTGGTCTACCAAGAGAAATCCTCTCGGGGGATGAGGGTGGTGGGAGCAGTGACAAGGCTTGCTTCAGAAGGACAGGTAGCCTGGACTTTGTCACTTTGTCCTGTTTGCATGGTAAACACTGTGAGTGAGAGGCTGGCTTTATTGAAAGCTGCACAATAAACCTCTCTAACCTGGTGTGTGTGTGTGTGTGTGTGTGTGTGTGTGTGTGTGTGTGTGTGTGTGTGAGCTAGTAGATCAAGCATTGGGACTGAGGTGGAACTTGGCCAGAGCAGACTCCTACTTGCATAACCTTGGTGTTGGGGCTAAGGGAGGGTGGCAGTACTGGACCACAAGGAACCTTACACGAATCTTTATCTGCCTTCAACCTTGAGCAGAACCTGAGTCTTCAGCTAGCCTTACACTCAGGGCTGCCAATTGGGAGAAGAACAAGGCTGCCCATGGGGCTGTAGCTCATACAGTCACAGAAAGTGCACAGGGGTGAGAGTGGGAAGGGAGAACAGGGTGTTGGGAGATCATACCCTAGGAGGGGCTGTGGCTTTAGTAAAGGTGAGAACCCCATCTACCTTCCTTCTGGGCTCTCTAGCCATGACTCTTGCCCAGAAGTTCAGCTGGGCGTGAAGCACCTTGCTTAGTCCTTGTGACCAAACCCTTATTTGCAGAAACTGGGTTTGTCTATTAGCCTCCAAGCTCTTTCTCTTCCTTGACAATTAAGGAGGTCTTCAAGTTGCAGGTGGCTTCATCATTATCCTTACAGACTAACTTCAGTCTGGCCTACAGTCCCTGTGGACTGCCTGCTCCAGAGCTCCTAGATGTGGGGATGGCCACTCTCAGCTCCTTGCCCCCTGACGGAGAAGGTATCTCCCCCTCAACCTACCCAGAGCCAGGCCAAAAGGACAGCTCCAGAGAGTAGGTGCGACCCTGAAGGGGCCACCCGTGAGTCAGAGTAGCTAAAAGCAATCTATGGCAAGGTGTATGTGAAATTCTCCGTTTCTAGTAGTGACCTTGGAAGAAAGGGGCAAAGAAACGGGTAAGATCCATTTTAATCAAATGTGGTTTTTGTTTTCCTTTCTTGAGACAGGGTCTCACCACGTAACACTTTGTTAGAATTCACTATATAAACCAGGCTGGCCTCAAATTCAGTGGAGATCCATCCACCTGTCTCTGCCTCCCGATTGCTTTGTTTAAAGGTATGAGCCACCACACCCAGCTTAACATACTTTAAAAGAACAGTCATTTAATTTTATGCATATGTGTGTGCGTGCGCCTAGGTGTTTGTAAATGCACTACGTGCAAGCAGGAGCCCACAGAGGTCAGAAGAGGCATCGGATCCCATCCCTAGGAACTGGAGTTACTGATGGTTGTAAGCTGCCAAATGGGTTCTGGGAATTGAACCCAGGTCCTCTGCAAGAGAATATGTGCTCTTAACTGCTGAACTATCCTTCCAGCCTTCCTTTCTTCCTTCCTTCCTTCCTTCCCCTTCCTCCCTTCCTTTTTAGTTTTTTATTATATATTCTCCTGTATCCCAGGCTGTTCTTCCATTTGCAGTTGAGATGACCTTGAATGAACTTCTGATCCTCCTCCTTCCACCTCCCTAGTGTCTTTCCTTATTGTTTTCCATCTCCTTCCCTTAGGACAGGGTCTCTCATTGAGCCTGTAACTCACTAGCTTTCACCTAGGCTGGTGGCCAGCAAGCCTTCATGATTCTCCTATCTCCTTCCCGCTATGTGAGTGCTAGAGATCTGAATCAGGTCCTCATGCTTGGACAGAAAGCTCTCTTACACACTGAACCATCTCCCTAGCCCCACAGCAGTGCCAGGCATCAACCCTAGGACTTTGTACATACTAGGCAAGCAGATGACCAACTTAACTACACCCGCGTCCCATACATACCTTACTAAGACCAAAATTGTGTTTCAGTTGGAAATTACTAATAAAGCACTTTACATTTTTAAAAGTGAGATCTCACCATTTAGCCCAAGCTAACCTTGAACTTGGCTATATAGCTCAGGTTGACCTTGAATTCATGATGCTCCTGCCTTGGCCTTCTAAGTACTGGCATTGCAAGTGTGAGCCGCCACATTGTCTCCACTGCGTTTTCCACTTTGTTTTGTCGAATCACTAATTCCTGAGAGACGTTTACAGCTTAATTCAGGGCCATGGAGATGGCTTGGCAGGTGAAAGTGGCCCTGCCAAGCCTTGATGTCTGAGGTGGATCTGTAGGACCTACATGATAGAAAGAGAGAACCTGGGGCTGGAGAGATGGCTGAACAGTTAAGAGGGCTTACTGCTCTCATAGAAGGCCCCAGTTCAGTTCCCAGCCCCCACATGATGGTTCACAACTCCCCGTAACTCCAGTTCTAGAGAATCTGATGTCCTCTTCTGACCTCTTCCAGCAGTAGGCATGTATGTGGTACACACACATATGTGATACAGACAAAGCACTCTACATATGAAATAAAATAAATATTTAACATATGTATTTATTTTCAGAGAGATAAGCGGCTCCTGAGAGTTATCCTCTGACTTCACATGCCTGCTGTGGCATTGAGAACGCTTGATTTGTATTTAGAGTCCATTAAATTTAGTCCTAAGAATTTTCACATCCTCAAATTGGTCCATGTATGAAGCTTGTCAGTGACTGAACTGAGTATTTGTTCTGTTGGAAAGAAATTCAGTGAACCAAAATTAATTTGACATCTCAGTCGATTACATTAATTCCAGAATTTTCTACTTCAACATAAAAATGTAATGTCAACTGATTAAAGTTAAGCACAACTTGGAGTTTAGTTCCTTCCTGACATTAGCTCACTTTGAGTGGTCAACATAACGTGTAAGTAGCTTTGTGGAAGAGCACCTGCCTAACACGCGCAAGGTCCTGGTTCAATCTCAATAAAATAAAATAAATCAAGCAAAAATGCAATGTAACTGCTTTTGTAAACAGCGATGAGTACCAAGAAAATGCTAGTGACTAAAGGAGTTCACGGTGATTCTTAACCCCCACTTGCTGAAAGGTGGCTGGCTATCCCAGAAAGGGGGGGGGGGGGGCAGGGAGTAGCTTCTAGCAAATAACAGGAAGCATGTAGCTGTACTGCTTGGACCTTCCTCTGCCAGAACCCTGTGCCCCTCCAGCCCCTCTCCCCTGCCTTCAATGATCCTTTGGTGCCTCCGTCTACCCACGCCAATTTCAGCCACGGAGAGGCGTTTGGTCTTTGATCAAGCATCCACATGGAGAGATTCATGCCATGGGCAGCGGGTCACCGTTCTACTGCTAATAAAAACGGTATCTCTAAAAACACACGGTGCTGGTCGTCAATGAAGCAACCCTAGCAGGTGGCCGAGTAGCTTCGAGATCCGTGGTGGCCGCGGGTCGCCACTATTCGGCAGTAGAGACCAAGAGCCCCGGGACTCAGGTGACGCCAGCCACTGAGCCGCTCTACCGCAGAGCAGGCTTGCTAGGTTTGCTAGGTTTGTGCTTCCCGCCTACCACTGCAGCACAGACTATTGGCTGGGGAATCTGGGCGGTGCTCCCACTCGAGTCCTCCACCAGCGGGGGCCTTGAAACCACCAGAGGGCGCTGTAAAACCAATCTACCGCTGACTAGGCCTGCCACCCAGCCCCTATGCGGGCGAGGTCACAATGAACCTGAAATGGGCTTTGAGATGTTTTATGATCCTACTAAAATTTGATCGTTCCTTAAGAACAGAGCGCACCCTGTAGAATCCTCTCTGTCATTCCACTATATCCTAAAAAGTAGAGCTCATCTGAATCCTGGAAAGGACAGGATAGCTGTATAAAGCTCAGATAACTGCGGCAATGGCAAGCACACCATCCAAACTGGAGACACAATGCTTCTCCCACACAGAAGTTGAAAACTAGTCACATTTTGTTTTCAAAGTGCGTGCGTGTGGCTGTGCCTGTGCGTGCGTGTGTGTGTGTGGTGTCCCTCCCCCATGCCGGGCAAGTGCACTACCACTGAGCAGCTACACGCTAAGCTCCAAAAATAATTTTCTTTTTTTCTTTTCGAGATAGGGTTTCTCTGTGTAGCCCTGGCTGTCCTGGAACTCACACTGTAGACCAGGCTGGCCTCGAACTCAAAAATCCGCCTGCCTCTGCCCCCCAAGTGCTGGGATTAAAGGCATGTGCCACCACTTCCCGGCCAAAAAGATTTTTAATTAGTTGTCAGCATATCATATTCCAGAGTCGGGGCTATGATGTTCACACAGTTGTCAACATTCTCTAAATTTACTGTGCAAGGGGCCATGGAGTTCCTGCAAACACGGCAAAATAAATAAATAGATAGATAGATAGATAACTGTATATAAGATATGGCTGTTCTAAGGTATGGTTGAGGGGAAGGTTATAAGGCCGAGTATAGCCAGAGGCAACAGAGGAGTCCAGAGCAAGGAGAGAAAGTAGTAGTCAGAACATGGCCATGGGGGCTTGGGGGGCAAAAGAGAGAGGCAAGAAAGAGGGGGCCAAGAGAGCACATAGCCAAAATGGCAGGGTTGTATAAGAATGAGAAGCACATGAGCCAGAGTTTAGGTTGGGGGACAGGGTGGAAGCGGCTAGAACACACAGGTACTGAGTCAGCCTGGAGGCCAGCATTCACTTTGGTTTGCTAATAGGCACCGAGCCTATTAGCCCTTTGTTTCTTTTGGACTTGACACTAACTAAAATTAAACAACTCAAAAATGTCCCGGAACCCACTTGTAGGCCAGGGTGGCCTTAAATCCACAGAGATCCTCCTGCCTTTGACTCTGCTTCCTGAGTGCTGTGATTAAAGGCGTGAACCACACAGTCTCTTACTAGACCTGGAGCTCACAGACTGGCTAGACAGGCCGGCCAGCGAGCCCCAGATATCCACCTGTCTGGGTTTACACGGGCTGCTGGGAATCCATACTCAACCTCAGGTCTTCATATTTTTATGGCAACCACTTAAAGCGACCAAGTCGTCTTTCCAGCAGTATCCTACCACCATCTTTTCCCACTTAGATAGCAGATCTTTTATAGCCCAGGCTGGCCTCGAATTCAAGATCCTTCTGCCTCGAGTCGCTTTTCTAAGAAAACACTTCCCTATATTCCCAATAGTCTTGAGTTGACCGGCATTATTGCAATGAGACCGCCATATCATTAGGTGGCGCTGCGAACACTGCTTATACCTCCCTTAACACCCTTTCTCTTAGCAATGGCGGGTGATGAGTGGGCCTCTCTTTGCAAGGGTGTCTATTTTGAAGCCTGATGGCAAGAGCAAATGAATGGTCGTTCGCAGCCGGTCAGATTGCTGACCTCGTGGAAAGTTATAAAAAAAACAACGGCATGTTTTTTATTGCTGCATGATCTCGAGAGGCGGGAGCTGCACAAAATACATGGCTGTGGAGGTAAATTTGCGCCGAGCCTCAGGCGGAGATGCGGGCAGCCCGAGGGCGGGCGGGGTCCTCGGCTAGAAGCGAGCCGGCGGCCTGTGGGGACTGACTGAGCAGCGCACCCGGGAACCTGGAGGTGCGGTAGAGCAAGCGGGCCCTGAGCTGACAGATCCAGGGCTTGGCCAGGACTGTGGACGAGCGGATCGGCGAGTGCAGGGCGCAGCCATGATCACTTCAGCCGGTGAGTGCGGCCGGGAGCAGGCGCCCCAGTGAGGAGCCGCCGCCGCGCCGGCGTTTAGCTGAGTCAGGGCGGGTGACTGGGCACCTCCGGGTCGAGCGCCGGCCTGCGAGGCCCCTCTGCCCGAGGCCCACCTCGGGGATCAAGGGCTGGGAAACTGACCAGATCCCTGCAGGCCCCTTGGGTTCGTAAGAATAGGACCAGGTAGTAAGACTAGGTCCTGGACGTCCCTCTCCAGCCACACCCCCGTGCCAGGACCGGACCCGGCTCCTAGGCGGTCACTGGACCTTTATTCTGTGTCCGCTTCTTGGTCGAGTGACCCCCCAAACCTTCCCCGCAGGTGTTTCGGTTTGGGATGGTCTCCGATGTCATCGTAAGCATCTTATAGCAGCTCCTGGCCTGGCAGCCTAACTGCTACACTAAGTGCTTCTGGCTCGGGTTTGAGATACCTTCTTCTGGAAGTCCGAAATTAGGTTTGAGGTGGCTGGGTTTCTGGGGCTACCGTATTCACTTAAGAACCTCGTTCAGTGAAGGCAGCATTGACTGGAGAGCCAACTTACTGTGTGTGTTTAGATCCTCAGGACTGCAAAGCCGGCATCGCACCCTTGTATAGTTTTATGGGTAGATACTTGTAATGGCTATTGACATGGGAAGGTGTGGAGATGAACTCCTAAATGGAGATTTTCAAGCCCACCATTACAGACTTGATTTGCATATAGCTGTTCTCAGCCTTGATGCTTTTTCAGCGTTGGCTGCTTGGTTGGCCTTATTCTGTACTTGCTCTACAAGTATTTGGTTGTGAACGAACAGGTTCTCAGTAGACCGTACTCTGTATGGTGGGGAACTTAAGATCGTCTTTATGAGGACTGGTTAAGGAAATGGACAGAGAGGCTAGGGAATCGGACAGTCCTCTCCTCCCTCTTCTCTTTTGTTGTTTGTCCTTTTCAGACAGGGTCTCACTGTGCAGCTCTGGCTGTCCTCAAACTCACTATATAGACCAGGGTGACCTCAAATTCACAGAGATCTCCTGCCTCTGCTTCCCAAGTACTGGGATTTAAAATGTGAACCACTACACCCTATGAAGGTTATTTTCAAACACATGAAATGTTTGTACTTGAAGTTAGGCTTTTGTCCTGATAGATACAAATGATTACAATGAATTTTAGTTCCCATCACAGGAAGCACTTTCTTTTCTTTCTTCTTTTTTTTTTTTTCTTTTTTTCTTTTTTCTTTTTTTCCTTTTTTTGCCCAATTAGCTTTGGAGGTAAATACTAGATTTTTTACCACTTGTAAGTATAGGCTTAGGTCCCGCCAATTCCACTAGTCTTCAAAGTGTTAGCATCACTGATGATAGTTGTGTGGGTGCTTAATAGAGTATTGTTAGAGTGGACCCAGAAATAGCCCCTCATTTGGAATGTGGTCCAGGCCTCCTTTGTCTCTTGCCTGGGCTGTTAAGTTAGCCTCAAGACATTTTTTTTTCCACCAATACTTTTTCTAAGCTCATTCCTCTAGTTCCGAATTTGCTTTGGGAACTTTGTGTAGCGTTTCTCATTCCCATTACATCGAAGGACACTAGACTTTTGGTTCAGTCTCTGTCCTACTTAAGATTTCTTGTACATTCTGTTCCCACTCTAGCCTTCTCTTTCACGAGTTGTTGTAGATCTTCAGTGTTCATCTCAATTTTAGCCCTCTATGAGAAACACTCAGACTCTCCACTGGCAGCCACCTCTCTATCACAGTTCTGTAATGGCCATGTTAACTTGTCTTAAGCTGTTACCCGGAACTGCTTATTCCAGATTAGAATTTTGGGCAGGAAACCCATTTCCATAATTCTAAGTACACTGCAGATGTTAGAAAGTACGGCTTGACTGAACCTCAGTCCCCTGAGTTTAGAGCAGACTGAAAGAGGGCTAGTGGGAATACATGGAAATTCTACCTTCTTTGCAGTGTCAGAACTACGGATTTTGAGGTCCTGCCCTGAAACACTGGGATGATCACATAGTATACATTTATGGCTATTGTTTATGTTTATGGAGCACAATTAGCTTCTGTTCCAACCTTTTTGACACTTTGTTTCCTGTCAGCTCAAGTTAGCTAGCTTAGGACCTGGCATTACAAAGGCCAGAGTCACGGGTCTAGTATTCATTCATTTACTCACTGGACACACGTGTTCGCTAAAGGCAGTGGTGGATAAGAGGTCAGTGTATACCATTTTGGGTTTTTTTTTTTTTTTTTTTTTCCTCCAAGAGATTTGACTGGAAGGGAACAGGGACAAAGACATTAGTACTTATTTACTAGAAGGAAGCATGAATTTGAGTGGATTGGATTTAACACGAGTGAATAGAGGAAGTAACGCAGACAAGCTTTAAAAAATGGGTTTCTACCCTCTATCCTCTTCTGACCTCCTGAGTTGACCATTTTCAACTTTTTAGTAATATTTCCAGGATATACCTCTATATTAATAAGTAATATGAAAATGTTGTTATTAATTGAGTCAACAATTTAAGACAGTATCTACTAAGTTTCTGTTATGACATAAGCTTTTATTTTATTCAGATTTATTTATTTTATGTGAGTGAGTGTTTTACCTTTGTGTATGTATGTGTACCACCTGTGTGCCTGGTACCTGTAGAGGTCAAAAGAGGGCTTAGATCCCCCAGAACTGCAGTTATAGGTGGTTCTGAGCTATCATGGGGTGCTGGGATCTGAGCCCTGGTCCTCTGTAAGAGCAACCAGTGCTCTCAGCCACCGAGCATCTCTCCAGCTTCATACAAGTTTTTTAAAAACCCTATCAGGGGTGGCAGAGATGGCTAAGTGGTTAAGTCTTGCAGAGGACCCAGGTTCGATTCCCAGCACTCACATGGTAGATCACAATTATCTAGAACTTCTAGTTCCTGGGGATCAGATGCCCACTTCTGACTTCTGTAAGCACAAAGCACGCACAGTATATGTATGTATATACACATATATACATGCTGACAGAACATTCTCATGTAAAAGAAAATACAGGGGTTTGTTTTGTTTGTTTTGTTTTAAGGCACTTAGGTCTTCACCTATCCAAAGTTGGATTCTATTTTGACTTTAAGTAGGAAACATTAGTGTAAGCAATAGATAGCATGTTTGATTTAGCTGTGCTCATTGAAACCATGTAAGAAACAAGTCACAGTTGAAACCACACAGGACAGTCCAGAGATCCATATCTTCTGGCAAAAAAAAAGCCATTCCAATGCAACCCTGCCTGTGATAGGTAACCAGTGTCTTCAGGACTAAGTTCATCCCGCATGTCACTGTTCTGACTAAGTGTTTCAGTAGTCAATTAAGGCATTTAGTGGCTAAAATTATTTCATTTTAAGTTTATCTTTCCTCCTCTTTGTTCTGGATGTGTCGTGACAACCCACCAGACCAGGGTTTCTACTTTTAGAACAGTGAGGTGCCTTCATTTTACTGCTAAACTTTTTCCTTTGTGGCTTCCCCAAAACTGCTGGAGCTGTTTGCCAAAACTGTATTTAGCAGGTGGAAGCAAGCAGTTATACCTTTGAACTAAAATGATAGGGACACTTTTTAATTAACCAGTTTTAGTGGTCCAGAATGATTTTATAACCAAGACGGAAAAAACATATTTGAGAAACTTTGGTTTTGTTTATGGCACAAGGACAGAATTTTCTATTATTATTTTCCTAGTAATCTCTGTGTTTTCGGGAGAAGACAGCTTTCTTTTATTCTCTTTCCTGCTGACCCTCTGAGGCTAAGGTGAGGGGCAGCACTGTGCTTGCTGAGACTGCTTGTCCTTTAGTGACATTGTTGTTTGTGGCTAGCACCATGGCTGAGTGGGTAAGGGCTCCTGCCTCCAAGCTTGATATCTGAATTCAGTTTCTGGAACCCAATTGGCAGGAGAGAACTGAGTCACACAAGTTATAAAAGTTATATGTACCATGATATGTGTTCACACAATAAATAGATAAATATAAAAATAAATACTTACAATCTGTTATTTGTGATAGGCAGAGGGTACTTTAACATGGGCACACTGAAATAATTGAAATGTTTCTGTTTTTCTAAGTTATATTACTTTAATTTTAGAGTCAAGGTTAGCCTCAAATTTGACATTCTCTTGCCTTTGCCTCCACAATGCTAAGATTACAGCATGGACCACCATAGTTAGCAATTGTTGGTTTATTTTGTGAGTAAATTTTATTCTAAAGTTGTATAAAATTGTCCCAGCTTGGTCGTACATAACTGAGTAGTTACTGGACTGTAGTGGGCACAAGAATCACAGGGAAACTTTATTCCTGGGGTTCAACCCCATATTTTCTGATAAAGAAGTTCTGGGAGAGGACCAAAAATGTACACTGTAGTAAGTAATGCTGTTAGACCTAAAACCATACTTTTAAAACGTACTTTTTTAGTTGGCTAGGCTAGGAGGTTGGTGAGATTTTAAATATTAATACAAATAAGTCTAAAAGCTCCAAAATACATAATTTTACAGTTATTTTAGAAATAGTTTTATTTATGGGCCAGTGAGATGGCTCAGTGGGTAGAGGCACTTGCCCCAAGCGTAATTATTTGTGTCTGACACCCAAGACCCATGTGGTTAAAGGGCAAACCAACGTCCATCAGTGGTCCTCTGACCTCCATGTATGCTATGGCATACACCTGTTCCCCACAGTAAAAGTCGTTGTGTTGGGGGGGGGGGAGGTGTAAGAGAGAATACTGAATGTGTATGTGGTTTATGAGCAGGAATGTGTGCTCCTGCACACATACAGAGGCTAGAGGAGTACACTGGGTATCCCTCTCCCTTGTGCTGTCTCTTTCTGTTTCTCTGCTTCTGTCTCTCCCTTGTTCCTCTGAGACAGGATCTTTCACTGAACCTAGATTTAGGCTTCAGGCCAGCAACCCCACCCCCACCCCCGCCATGATCCTCCTCTCTCTGCCCCAACTACAACTAC
Source organism: Arvicanthis niloticus (assembly GCF_011762505.2). Taxonomy (NCBI): domain Eukaryota; kingdom Metazoa; phylum Chordata; class Mammalia; order Rodentia; family Muridae; genus Arvicanthis; species Arvicanthis niloticus. Next base: position 18,963,055 of record NC_047674.1, on the reverse strand, counting down.
ACCAGAGCTGGAATAACTGGTACAGTGGCCATGTGGAGATTTGAACTCAGGTCTTCGTGCTTGCTAAGTACCTGCTTGGCCATTTCCCTAACCCCACTAACAACTACAGTTTTAAAGAGAAATAATTGTTTTCCTAATGAAGTTATCACTAAAAATACTTTTTTCCTTTTCTTCTGTGTTGTATGTATATGCAGTACATGCATGTGTGTGCATGTACACATATGTACCAGTGAATGTAGAAGACAAAGGTTACTAGTATCAGATGTCTTTCTCTATCACTCTGTACTTTGCTTTTTGAGACAGGGTCTCACTGAGCCCAGAGCTTACCAGTGGGCTAGACTAGCTGGCCAGTGAGCTCTGGGTATGTGCCTGTGTATCTATGCTGAGATTATGCCTAGCCTTTAAGTGGGTTCTAAGGGTTAAACTTAGGACGGGTTGAGAGCAAACATCTTCTGTCACTATCTCTTTTTTGAGCTAGGGCACCTGCTTGTTTCTGCCTCTCCCTTGGAAGCATAGGGTCGTGCCCTTCTTACATGGGTGCTACGATCCATCTCTGGTCCTCGTGCCCGTGCCTCCTGCACTTTACCAGCCGAGCCATCTCACCAGCCCCATTGTTAGGTTTGACCAAGTATTAGTGTCTATCTGCATGTGTATGTTTCTTATTTGTGGTATGTCTTTTGTCTTACAGCTGGAATAATTTCTCTTCTGGATGAAGAAGAACCACAGCTTAAGGTATGAATTGAAGAAAGTCACTTGGCTTACTGTGAATTCTGTGAAACAACTTTTGTTTTGTGATATCTTTACATTTCCCATCATTTAAATTAGCCATCTAAATTAGCTAGTCATTGAAATCTAGCTAGAGAGGACAGTATTTTGATACTAGAAATTAATGTAGGGTAATAGATCATAAAACAGCACAGGAGTAAGTAACCCTCCAGTTTCCTTCTCAGCAGTGAACACAGAACATTGCTTCTTCTTATTTTCAATTGACAAAAATATAAGATACTGGGCAGGCAAGGTCTCAGTAGGAAAAGGTGCTTGCTGCTTAGCTTGACCACCTGAGTTTGGTCCCCACAACCCATATGGCAGAAGAGAACTGACCCCCACAGATTGTCTCTTGACCTCCACAGGCACACTGTGGCACATGGACACACACACACATACACACATCCAAATAAATGTAATAAAACAATTGTTATTAAAGTTAAAAACAATTAGAATGTTCTGTAAGTGGCTCTAGATACCTGTACTGGTGTAATGTAAACTAGCAGCCTAGAGCCTTACAGAGTCAAAGAAGAAATGTTCATGCTAAGAAACAATAGTACATGCGTAGCTTGCTATTTTGTGTTTGAAAACAACAAAAAAGAAATGGATAAATCTAAGAAAAAGTACTTTAGTTCCTAAATTATGAATTTGTCAGACATGACTTTTAAAATAAATATTACTGAGAATTTGTCCATACACTTGTGGAGACTTGCTTTGTTTTTTGAGACAGGATTGTTCTACATAGCTTTGGCTGTCCTGGAACTCTCTGAGACCAGGCTGGCCCTGAGCTCAGTGATTGGTCTGCCTCCGCCTCAGCAGTGCTGTCGTTACAGTGTGCACCACCACACTTGGCTGATTGGTCGCACTTACAGGAAATGTGATGTGAAGTCTTTTTAAAATCCAGTTTTGTTTTATTTTACAGGAATTTGCACTACACAAATTGAATGCAGTTGTGAATGACTTCTGGGCAGAAATTTCTGAGTCTGTAGACAAAATGTAAGAGAATACTATATTTTGATAAATTTGCATATCTCATTTAGGAATCTGCTGCTGATTTGTGGCTTGAGTATTTAAATTGGGAGTTTTTAAGGAAGACCATAGCTTAAATGAAGCCTATCTTTTCTTATTTTTTCAGAGAAGTTTTATATGAAGATGAAGGTTTCCGGAGTCGGCAATTTGCAGCCTTGGTGGCATCAAAAGTATTTTATCACTTGGGGGCTTTTGAGGAGTCTCTGAATTATGCTCTTGGAGCAGGTGACCTCTTCAATGTCAATGATAATTCTGAATATGTGGAGACTATTATAGGTAATTATCTTCCATCTGACAAGGTTCATATCTTGCAGATGTCTTTTTTACTCTAGTGGATATAGCCTTTTTATTCACTTTAATATCACATTGCCAGATCTTAGTTTAATTGGAAGTTCCTAATCATCATCTAAAAAACAGGCTCTGTTTTTACTCCAGCTTCTGTCTGAGTGCGGCTTATCTCTGCAGTGACAGCCATCTCCAGTCCAGTGAGCAGTTTGGTACAATGATGACATCACATTAAAGTACACATTAAAATGCTAGAATTTTCCATAAAGTCATTTTTGTGACAGTTACAACAAAGGACTATACATCAATGCCAACAAAGCTGATATTATTCCAAACATTAATACATTATTTTGATCAAAATTATATTAATCTATTTGATTAGTTCAAAAGAGTTGACTACAAATAGTTGCTGTCACTTTTTAAAAAAAATACATACACGGAATGTATTAAAAAATATTACACAAAATATTTTAGAAGGCCTGTAACAACAGCTACCACACAGAATGTAATATACTTCACATCTGAAACTAGGTATCCTGAGATTAAGAACTGTTAGTTAATGATGTTTGTGGAATAATGGAGCCACAGGCTCAAAAAGCAACTCCAAATAATGCAAATACTTGTCAAGCAATAGCAGCAAATTAGGAAAAAAAAAATCTCAGCATGATATGGAACCTATATCCTCCTGGACTGCCTGAAAATTCATGCAGAAGCATGTATGCTCAACACGACTTCCATCGCTAATCATTATGAAGTACGGAAAATTCTAGCATTTTAATGTGTACTTACTACTTTGTTCTTATTTCTAGTGTTCAGGATCATAAATGCAGACAATGTCCTTTTCAGGTAGTTTAGAACAATTTACAAAATAATTATTTTATTTTCTCCATAGCAAAATGCATTGATCATTATACCAAACAGTGTGTGGAAAATGCAGATTTGCCTGAAGGAGAAAAAAAGCCAATTGACCAGAGATTGGAAGGCATCGTGAATAAAATGTTCCAGCGATGTCTCGATGATCACAAATATAAGCAAGCAATTGGCATTGCTCTGGAGACCAGGAGACTAGATGTCTTTGAGAAGACTATACTGGAATCTGTAAGTAGATAGTGTCATTTTAGGGGGTGAGATTGATGGGGAAATGGAACAGAACAGAGTGTTCAAGAACAAAGTCATGTGTTTGTTTTGTTTGGTTTTGGAATTTCTCTGCATGGCCCTGGCTGTCCTGGAACTCTCTCTGTAGACCAGCCTGTCCTTGGGAGATCCACCTGCCTCTGCCTCCTGACTGCTGGGATTAAAGGCTCGTGCCACCGTCGCTTAGATTTTTTAGAATGCTTTTCATTGATTCTCTGACACTCTCACACACGTATGTAGTATATTTAGATCATTTCCACTCCCACCTCCCTCTTCAAACTCCTAGATGTCCCCAGCATGTCCCATCCCGAGACCTCTTTTTCTCTTTCATTGCACTTTATCATTTGTGTGTAGGGGGAGCACACGTGTGCCACAGTGCATGCATAGGAGTCAGAAGACAGTTGCAGTTGGGTCTTTCCTTCCTCCATGTGAGTCTTGAGGATGAACTTTGGTCTGTCTTGGTAATAAGAATCTTTACCTACTGAGTCACCCCTCCAGCCTGTCCTTTCTTTTATAGCTTACGGAGTCTTAATTAGTGCGTTTTGAATATGCATGGGTCTAGGGTCCCCCCACTAAGCATAGCAATTCACCAATGGCCATACCCCCAAAGAAAAATGACTTCCCTTCCTTGGCACCCATCAATTGCTAATAGCTCCTCAGCTAGAGCTAGAGTCTGTTGAGCCTTTCCCTCATCCATGTTGGAATGGTGACTGGTTTGAGCCTGTGCAGATCTTGTGCAGGTGACCAAAGCTGCTATGGATTCATGAATACAGTAGTCGCATCATGTCCAGGAGACAGCATTTTGCAGTCTCCCCATTCTCCCAACCCTTCAGCTCTAATATTCCACATGCTCTCCATGCCTCGGTGCTCCTTAAATGGTTGGTGTAAATGTCCAGTGTAGAGCTGAACACACAACAGTCATTTATTCTCAGAACCTTGGCCGGTGACAGGTCTGTAAGAAGTTTCTCTGGCCAAGGCTGATGATAGCCCCACTAACCTATGGGGATAAACATAAGCATTTAGAAAGTATTGGACACTGTGTGTGTCCATTTAACAAAACGAGTATCAAACAAAGGCTCGAATCACTCAGAGCCGGAGCTAGCTCTGCCATATTATGCTTTCTGACCTTTGACTGAATGTGGGCAGCAAGTCAAAGGGGCTGTAGCAGCAGGTAGGAAGAGGTGATTGCAAAGTGCAGCATTTGACAGTCAGGTTTTTATAACAGGATGACTGTTACAGGAGCTATGTTCACTTAGTGATGTCCTGACTGACCACTAAGTAGTATTAAATTATTTTCACTCCTTTTTTTGTTTTGTGTTTTGGTTTGTTTTATTTTTGGTTTTGTTGTTTTTTTGAAACAGGATCACGTGCAGGCCAGTCTGGTCTCAAATTTGAATTCCTGACTTCTTCCAGCCAAGATGTGGGATTATGGATGAGTACCACTGTGCCTGGTTTTTCTTTCCAATCTTTTCCCATAAAGATAGAGAACTGTGTAATTATACATGTCTTTAATCCACACACTTGGAATGTGAAGGCAGGAAGATTGACTACATAAGAGACGCTTTGAGAAAGCTGAAGCCTGGAGAGGAGTCTCAGTGGCAGGATGCTCTCCTGCGTGTTGCCTTGCGTCACAAAGCTAACCTCTAAATGAGTTTACATTTTTTTAGTTTTTTGTTTTGTTTGTTTTATTTTTAAGTTTAAATCATAGCCAGGTGGTAATGGCACATGCCTTTAATCCCAATACTTGGGAAGCAGAGGTAGGCAGATCTCGGGTCCAGGGCAGCCTGAACTACACAGAGAAACCCTGTCTTGAAAAACCTTAAGAAGACGAAGGAGAATTAAAACAATGTGATTCTAACTAAACATAATGCTTTAATAACTACATAATGATATGTCTTTAAATTGTGTCTTTCAGAATGATGTCCCAGGAATGCTAGCTTACAGCCTCAAACTCTGCATGTCTTTAATGCAGAATAAGCAGTTTCGGAATAAAGTATTGAGAGTCCTGGTTAAAATCTACATGAACTTGGAAAAACCTGATTTCATCAATGTTTGTCAGGTACTTACTCTGATCTCCTTACTTGTCACATCATGTGCATTACATTTCCTTATGCTGAGTTCTGTGATGGCTCAGCTGATCTTTCCACATCCTGTGAGGATAAGATACATGGAGCATCCTCCTTTTACTGATAATGGAATCTCACAACACTTAAAAATTATTTTGTATGTTCTTATTTCAGTCTGATATAATCTGTAGGCTCATTACTTAAAACACAACTAAACATTGGGTATGTTTTATCTCTTAATTTTGGTACCAATTAAAATATTCAAATAGCATAGAAGATGTATGAAAGAAAGCCTGATTTTTCCCCCTTCTGTAATCCTTTCCCTAAGATAATGGTAGATGTTTTCCCAGTTTATTGCACATTTTGATCTCCTACACTCTTCTCAGTGTCTGTAGCTTTCACTGACTGGAGATACTTTCATGCAATTAATATATTATATATGCCTTTGTATATTGCTTAAGAACATAGCATTTTTCTTTTTTTCTCCCTCTCTCTTCTCTCTCTCTCTCTCTCTCACTCTCTCATTTTTTTTTTTTTGGTTTTTCGAGACAGGGTTTCTCTGTGTAGCCCTGGCTGTCCTGGAACTCACTCTGTAGACCAGGCTGGCCTCAAGCTCAGAAATCCACCTGCCTCTGCCTCCCAAGTGCTGGGATTAAAGGCGTGCGCCGCCACCGCCCAGCATTTTTCATATTTGTTGTAATGGGTATAAAATATATATGTATGTGTGTATATATGCAAGTGCAAGTGGATCTCACAGTTCAGGCCAGCCTGGTCTACAGAGTTCCAAGACAACCAGAGCTACAAAGAGAAGCCCTGTCTTGAAAAACCAAATAAATAAATTATGGATGTGGTTAAAGGAAGTGGTGATTGCTGAGTGTGCTGCTGCCCACCTTTAGTCTTAACACTCAGGAATCTGAGCCAGAAAGATATCTGTTTGAGTTTGAGGCTAGCCTGGTCTCTATACCTAGCAGGTTCCATTGAGATCCTGTCTCAATAAAAAGAAGTGAAAATTGATTCAGCAGCTAATATTGAATACTGCTAGCTACCAGGCATAGTATTAGGACTGTGAATATGACTTTTAGAAAACATTTGCTAGTATTGGGTTCTAAATGAAATGCTAGGCTAGATAGAGTTTTTATTGGGGACTATTTGTTATGCTCTAAGTACCTTGCATATGAAGTTTTCAGTTACTATGTGCTTGTTTTTTATCTCTATTTCAGTGCTTAATTTTCTTAGATGATCCCCAGGCCGTGAGTGATATTTTAGAGAAGCTGGTGAAGGAAGACAACCTGCTGATGGCCTATCAGATTTGTTTTGATTTGTATGAAAGTGCTAGTCAGCAGTTTTTGTCATCTGTAATCCAGAATCTTCGAACTGTTGGTACCCCTATTGCTTCTGTTCCTGGATCTACCAATACGGGTACTGTGCCAGGATCGGAGAAAGACAGGTATAAGTATCTTCTTTTGCATCAGAGTTAACTGCACATCTGTATTCATCTGGGGACTCAGTAGGATATTCACTGAGAGTAGATTTTAAGAATGAGTAAGTTAACCATTAGCTTCTACAGATTGTAAGATTGTAGTAGCACAACTGTTGCCCCGTCTAATACTATGACAGGCAAAGTAAGGACAACCAGAGTGGATCCTTCTAGAAAGAAACAGAAAGGATTGGGTGGAAAGGAAAGCATGTCAGATAGCATGTGGCTACTGATCAATTATAATAATAAAATTTGTGGGATATATTTGCCTCAGATTTATCTGGGCTAAATAGTTAGAAAGAAATGTTCTGGACTTTGTACTTTTGGAAAACCAGTAATATCTTAGACCCACACAATAACAATTCCCCCTTCATATTCGTGTATATTTAGACCAGTGGTGTAATATGTTTGTGTCTTGACTGGTCAAACATTTTTTTTTTCTTCCAAAATTGTCTGTTTAGCAATAAGAGTCATTGTTTTGAAACCTATTAAGATCTTTCTTTCCCTTCAACTGGTAATGCCTTTCTCATAAATTTCAAACAAAATTCTAGGTCTAGAAAGTATCCTTCAAAGTTCTATAGCCATATCCACAGGTGCATTGACCAATTAGACTGACTGACTGACTGACTGACTGACTGACTGACTGGGGAGGGTCAGTCCCTAGATAAACAGTATAAGCACGACTTACTTGACACAGCAGACAGTTTGACATAGTCATCTGAGAAGAGGGGATCTTGCTTGAGAAAATCCCTCCATCAGATTACCTGTAGGTAAGTCTATAGGCTATAACTTGATTAATGATAAGTTGGGGATGGGAGGCATCTTGCTGTGGGCATCGCTACCCTGTGCAAGTGGTTGTATAAAAGAACAAACTGAGCAAGTCCTAGGACCAGGCAGTGAGCAGTGTTCCTCCACGGCCTCTGCTCTAGTTCTGCCTCCAGATTCCTGCTGTGAGTTTCTTTTCTGACTCTCCTCATGATTCACTGAGAGTGGGGCATTTAAGCCAAATAACAGCCCCCTCCTACTGTGGTGGTGGTGCTGGTGATGTTCATCACAGCAATAGGAAGCAAATTCCCTGAAGATTGGTACCAAAATAGTACAGTTCTGCTGTGAAGTGCCTGACCATGTTGTTTTGGGAGGACTATGAAGTATCTGTAAGTTTTGGGAGAAGGAGCCATTGAATGCTTAGAGTTTAATGCTCTGTTCTGTGGGAGCTAGGAAGTCTTTTCTCCCCCCTCTGCTTTTCTGTTGATCTAGTTTTCTTTCCTTATATGAGAACTACCTTTTTTATTACTAAGACTGATGGTGTCTTAAAATCAGATAATATGAGATGTTATTATCCCATTGTTGGGGATCCTTGTAAATTCTGTACAGACATTCTACCATTGAGATACATCTCAAACCCTCAGATCCTCAGTTTGATTCTTTTTTTTTTTTTTTTTTTTTTTTTTTTATTGTGGCTATTGTAGATCTGTTGCATTTCTGTGAGCCTGTGGGGATTGTGTTGAATCTCTTCACTGAAATCTCACAGTACAGAACCTGTAACCCTGGCAATATTCAGCCCATAATCTATGAACATGGTACTTTTCTTTATTTACTTTTTAGCTTTAGAAAAATTTAAAACTAGATCCTTGTATAAAACTTTGTACATAGGAATCATATATACATCTGCCAATAGAGACCATTTCATGTCTCCCTTTCTCTCTGTACCCTCCCCTTCCCCATTTTGTCTACACTGGCTGGGATTCCCATTGTTTTTAGAATGTAATGAAAGTGAATATCCTTTGTTTCTGATGTGAGGGGAATAGCATTTAGTTTCCTTCCCCCTCCCCATATTTACCCTTGTCTATTTATAGAAGTTTCTTTCTTGAATTTTTTTCAAAGTTATTCTATGTTCCTCTGCTGTCATTTCACTGTGAGTTTATCTTTTCTGAAATGATTGGGCTTTTTTCCCTCATCTGTAATTTTCTACTAGTTGTATTTTAATTTCTGAGTTTCTCTAATTATGATTTGTTTTGTTTTAAGACAGGAGCTTTCCCCAGGCTGGCCAGAGTTCTGGGATGGTATGCGCATTGGTTCCTGTAGTGCTAAGGGTTGAACCCAGTGCTGTATGCATGCTGTGCAAACACTGAAATGACCTATGCTCTTACCCAATCTGATATTCATTCTCCCCCCACCCCCTCTTTATTTATTTTATTTATGAGTACACTGTAGCTGTCTTCAGACACATCAGAAGGGGCATCAGGTCCCATTATAGATGGTTGTGAGCCACCATGTGGCTGCTGAGAATTGAACTCAGGACCTCTGGAAGAGCAGTCACTGCTTTTAACCACTAAGCTATCTCTTTAGCTCTGATTCTCTTTTTTGATTTTAAATCATTTTTTTCTTCTTCCCCCCTCACACCCCACACCTTTTTGGAAAGAGTCTTACTGTGTAACCCTGGCTAGCCTGCAATTCATTGTGTAGACCAGGCTGGCCTCAAACTCAGAGGTCACCTGTCTCTGCTCCCTTATTGCTAGGATTAAAGGCATGTACCACCATGCCTATAATGTGCACTACTTAAAAATAAAATTTCTCATATAATATTGTATAGTAATATTATTATTTTCTATTATTTATTTTACTAAAATTAGCTTTCCTAAACTTTTACAAAGATGGCTTGTTTAAGCTTATTTTTCTATTTTCAATGTTCCCTAAAACTAACTTTCTCTTGTGTTGTGTTTGTGAGGTAGCAAACAAAATGATAGTGTGTGTTTTCTCTCCAGCATTGTCTTCTGACCTAGAAGGAAGTGTCACTTGTTTGGCTTTAGAGTTGTGGGGATCCCAAGATTTACTGAGCACTGTTTTCTTAGCTGCTGGCGGTCCATCTCCAACTGACTTAGGAATGTACAACATTTTTTTGTCCCCTGTTCTAGTTGTATTTATTATTCAAGAATTTTGCTAACTAGATTAGGGTTTTTTTTTTGTGTATTTTTTTGGTTTTTAAAACAGTTTATTTGGGAAAATTTAGTAACTGCTTCCTCCATCCTAGAGATGCTTAGATAAGTCTTATTTCTTATTGAGTAACACCCACAAAGTAAATTTGTTTTCTTGTAGAATAATTTGGATATAATTCAGATCTATGCTATAACTAAATTGCCTGCAGCTTCTATTTAGAAGAGATTTATTGAAGTGTTGACGGTTGGCTTTCCTCATTTCAGTGACCCCATGGAGACGGAGGAGAAGACAGCCAGCACAGTGGCCGGGAAGACACCAGACGCGGTGAGTGTGCGTTCAGTTACTGCTTAAGGACTCTCTCGGGGCTTTTTATTCTTATTCTTATTCTTATTCTTATTCTTATTCTTATTCTTATTCTTATTCTTATTCCTCCTCTTCCTCTTCTTCGTTATTTTCGGGGAGGATGGGGAGATGGGGAGATGGGGAATTGTCACTCTGTAGCACCGGCTGGAATTCAGTAGATCAGATTGGAATTCTGCCTGACAAGTGTTGGGATTAAAGGTGTGTACCACCATGATCAGCACATTGTTTTACGTACATGATATATATACTTGAATTTTTGAAAGTTTTGGTTTTTCGTTTTGTGATACCAGAGTCATTTTATAAAAGTGGATTTTCTATGAAAATTCATCCAGAGGACCCAGATTTAATTCTAGCACCTACACTGTGGTTCACAGCTATCTGTAACTCCAGTTCTAGGGGATCCTCTGCCTCCTGGTCTCTGTGGGTATCAGGCATGGAAATGGTACACAGCCAATCCATGAAGGCAAACACCCACGCAGATAAAATAAATCTTTAAAAGTAAATGTGAGCCCCCGTGGGATCCTGAGAGGTAAGCTCAGTAGTTAAAACTGTGTGCCGCATTGAGAAGACCTCAGTCGGGTTCCTGTCACCCATGTTAGGAGGCCCCCCGTCCACCTGTAACCTGCATCTTTGGGAAACCTGATGCTTTTTTTCTGACACCTACACACACACGGCATACATTCTCACAGACATATACAAATATAAAAAATAAAATAAATGTTGGTTTAAAAAACTACCTTGGAATAAATTGTTTTCTTCTCTTGAACTTGTAGTCTATCTTGGTGAAATATGATAAAGGAAATTGTGTTTTTTTCAAACAATGATAGTTGAATTTTTTAGATCCCATTATTGAAATATGAGGAAAAGAGAGTGTGTATATATGAGTGAATGTATGTGTTATATGTTGTGTGTGTGTGTGTGAGTGTGTGCATGTGAGTGTGATTGTTTTCATTGGTTTAAGACTGATGAAATAGCCGGGCGGTGGTGGCGCACACCTTTAATCCCAGCACTTGGGAGGCAGAGGCAGGCGGATTTCTGAGTTCGAGGCCAGCCTGGTCTACAGAGTGAGTTCCAGGACAGCCCGGGCTACACAGAGAAACCCTGTCTCGGAAAAAAACAAAACAAAACAAAACAAAAAAAAGACTGATGAAATAAGCCGGGCGGTGGTAGCGCACACCTTTAACCCCAGCACTTGGGAGGCAGAGGCAGGTGGATTTCTGAGTTCGAGGACAGCCAGGGCTACACAGAGAAACACTGCCTCGGGGGGAAAAAAATAAAGATTGGCTTAGTGAACTTTATTAATATTAATATTTTTATTCTTTTCTGTTTTGGCAGAGTCCAGAGCCCAAGGACCAGACTCTGAAAATGATTAAAATTTTAAGTGGTGAAATGGCTATTGAATTACACCTGCAGTTCCTAATACGAAATAATAACACAGACCTCATGATTCTGAAAAACACAAAGGTAGAAAGTTTTCTATAATGGAGCATTCTTTTATATCTCTTGAGGCTTTGTTTTATGTCTATAATCATGAAGATGTTAAAGTTTTTGTAAAAATAACAATGAGAGCCGGGCAGTGGTGACGCACGCCTTTAATCTCAGCACTTGGGAGGCAGAGGCAGGTGGATTTCTGAGTTCGAGGCCAGCCTGGTCTACAGAGTGAGTTCCAGGACAGCCAGGGCTACACAGAGAAACCCTGTCTCGAAAAACCAATAAATAAATAAATAAATAAATAACAATGAGTGTGGCTGAACTCCATATAAGAACATGTACTCAGTGTGTCAGTGTGTCTCTGCATTGAACCTCCAGCGTGACAAAGGTCATCCTTATTGGAAGGAAGGGAATTAGCAAGGATTGAGTTCCTGTTGTTAGTCTCTTGTTCAGAAGTGTGGTGAATGTTTTGTTTTGTTTAAATACATTTTTATCTTAACAGTTGAACATGATAACACAGTCAAGACATTGATATAGTTTATATGACTGTCTTTCCCACTCTCCATCAGTCTTGAGCATAGACTCCAATTTCGTTGTTACATTTATTGAGATAGTGATCCAAACATGTTAATTTTTGGACAAGTGTGATTGCGTATTTAGTTCTAAAGGGCTAGAGCAGTAGTTTAGCTGGTGAGGTGCTTACTTGTTTTGCAAACACAAAGACATGAGTTCAGTCCCCAGAATCCACAAAAAAGTAGTGGGTGTGATGGTGCACGTTTGTAATACTGGTGTTGGGGAGTCAGGCGAATCTCTGGGGCTCACCAGCTAACCAGCGTAGCCTATTTGTTGAACTCTAGGCCAGTGAGAGACCCTGTCTCAAAAAGCAAGGTGGTCAGCTCCGGGGACTGACATGCTCCCACATGAACACTCGTGCACAACACAGTCCTTTCAAAGCAAATAGCTCGTTATCACTGCTGGCCCACTGATCCATTTGTAGTGTACTAAATAAACTTTTTCTTAGGAGTAAAACATTTCATGTAAAAACATGCATTTCAAAAGTCTTTCTTCTCTCTTACTCAGTATGCCTTCCAGGAGACATTTGCTCTTTTCTTATAGCCGTATGTTGTTCAGTGACTATAAACAGTGTTTGATTTATGTTCATATACAGTGCCTTCTGAAACCTTAAGTACATGATTACAAACAGCAGAGAAGATACAGACTCATGAAATGTAGAAGGAGGTGAGGGCTCAGGAGGTAGCTCAGGAATAGAGAGATTGCCTGGGATATAAAAGGCCTTGGCTTCTGCCCCCAGTACTGTAAATATATTCCTACATCGATGTATACATAATTTGGTGACTGGCAGAGGTGCAGGCGGGAAGAATTGTATCATTGCTACTTACCCCTTGGAGACTGTAGGCAGGATGCTGAGGAGGAATAGAAATGTCTGAGCAGTTAGCTGAACAGTTAGACTCTTTAGAAGGAGGGGAGTGGGAGATCTGAATTCACACTTCAGATCTGTGACTGAGCCAGCCCGGACTGGAGCTGACATCACAGTGTCAGGAGCTCAAGCAAGTTCAGGCCTGTTTGGGTGACATGAAACCCTGTCCCAAAAACAAACAAAAGTCTGATAGTAACCTTAAGTTAATACTGCAAATAAAACTCTTTGCCTTGTTTTTACAGACTAGCTATTTCATCTTTACATAAAGAGATGTCCCAAGATTTATATTTTAAATCTCATTTCAATTGTTTTCTGGTTTTGCTGCAGAATAGAGCTTCTGAATGTATGTGAGCATATGTATGTATAAATACTTTGCCAGTAATAAAGAAGTCTCTGTATTTGTTTGTAGGATGCAGTACGAAATTCTGTATGTCATACAGCAACTGTAATAGCAAACTCATTCATGCACTGTGGTACAACCAGTGACCAGTTTCTTAGGTAAATATGCTTGGAGAATTCTACCTTGGTGCAGTTTTTTTAAAATAAGTATATTCCAGTATATCTGGGGATAGGGTATGCATAGTTGCATTTGGAGGACAGAAGAGATATCAGATTCCTTGGAGCCAAATTTCCAGGAGGTTGTGAGCCACTGACTTGGGTGCTGGAAACTGAACTTGGGTTCTCTGTAAGAACAGTGCTTACTCTTAACCACAGAGCTCTCTTTATCCCCCGCCCCCCAAAATGGCTTTTTAACCAAGATTGCACTGATTGTATTTCTTATCATACTTTTAGTTAGTCTTGAATTTTAAGTATATTTTGCTTATTAGATATACATTGTTTGTTTTATGTTTACTTATTTTAAAGTAAAGTTAATTACTTTTATTAGTTCCCTAGGTAACCTAAAGGAAAAAGATAATGGTTTTCCTTTTGTTCAAAGTAGAATTATATATCATACATTTTAGGAATCTGAAGACCCAGGCGGTGGTTGTGCACACCTTTAATCCCTGCACTGGGGAGGCAGAGGCAGGAGGAGATCTGAGTTTAGGGCCAGCCTGGTTTACAGATTGAATTCCAAGGCAGCCAGTGCTACATAAAAAAACCTTGTCTAAAAAGACCAAAAATTTTATTTTTTTTTCAGACTATGAACGCATGCCTATAATAACAGTGCTTGGGAGGCTAAGGCAAGGAGGACCACGGGTTAAACACCAATCTGGGCTGCAGTGCTAGGTTCTTTCTCCAGAAGGGAGCAGCCTACTTAGGACAGTTAGGACTAATAATGCTCAGGCTGATGTTCTTTGTTACAGAGATAACTTGGAATGGTTAGCCAGGGCCACAAACTGGGCCAAATTTACTGCAACTGCCAGCTTGGGTGTAATCCATAAGGTAAGATATTTTATTCACTGTGACTGGCCATTGGAGAAGAATCCATTTTGGGGGGTGCTAAGAAGCATAAGTTGCTTGTAATTAACCAACAGGTATATGTTGTCAGATAATAGATCTAGTTACAATATTTTCTAACCAGGCCATATCTGGGTCTTTTAAAGTCTCCATTTGAGTGGTGGAGTTGTGTGGATGAGAGCATGTTCTGTTACCAGCCATCAAGTGGGCACTCTGAACAAGTTGCTGCATCTGCTTTCCTCTGTGTCCTTCTTACCTTTTTGTGACTCAAATTCACAGGGCCATGAGAAGGAAGCACTACAGTTAATGGCAACATACCTTCCTAAGGACACTTCTCCAGGATCAGCCTATCAGGAAGGTGGAGGTCTCTATGCATTGGGTCTCATTCATGCCAATCATGGTGGTGACATAATTGACTATCTTCTTAATCAGCTCAAGAATGCTAGCAATGATGTAAGTATTTGGATGAAAAACCAGATTTCCATTATTTGAGAATCTAGGACAGTGGTTCTTAACCTGTGAGTCTCCACCCCTTTGGAAGTCGAATGACCCTTTCACAAGAGTTGTATATCATATATCCTGCATATCAGATATTTACATTATGATTCATAACAGCAAAATTACAGTTATGAGGTAGCTATGAAAATAATTTTATAGTTGGGGTCACCACCACATGAGGATCTATATTAGTGGGTCACAGGATTAGGGAGATTGAGAATCGCTGATCAAGGAGATTATGTATTTGTTCAGTATTTCAGTGAATAGATTTCTTAGGATTTGGGAAACCAAAAACAGTACTTTCAATAGTAATTTGGGGGTTTGTGTTGGTGCTGCTTTTGTTTGAGGTTTGGTTTTCTTGAACTAGGGTCAAGCTGCCTTCCAACTCAGACATTCTCCTACTCCAGCCTCCTAAGTGCTGGGATTACAGCCGTGAGTTATCACACTTGGCCATTTTTCCTTTCTTAAGATTGTGCTTCTTAGTCCTTTAAGACCAAGTGAAATAAACAAGACAGTTTGAAGTGTCTGAAACACAGTGGTCTCAGCTGTGTGGAGGTGATGGTGCATGCACACCTTTAACCCCAGCACCTAGGAGGCAGAGGCAGGGGGATCTCTGAGTTCCAGGCCAGAGTTCTGGACTATAGAGTGAGTTCCAGGACATCCAGGGCGACTCAGAGAAACCCTGTCTTGAATGAATGAATGAATGAGTAAGTAAAACATGCAGTGGTCTTACTTAAATATCATGGAATGTTATTACTGTATTGACATTACTTTTCACCTATAATGGTTAATGGTTAACTATATCATTTTAAAGGAAATGCAGGGCATTCAGAGTAGCATAAACCATTACCAGATAGTTTATGGACACACACGCACACAAAACAAACAACAAAACACTAGTGATAGAAGCCTCATCTGACTGAAGCAAGGAGTTCATCAAAAGTATTTATATAATTAATGAAGATGTTAATGAGCCAGCTTTTTACTTAAAGTCCGGTAACTGGGTGACTCATTACATATAAACAGGAGCTCGTGGAGATTATGTTTGCCAAGGCCTGTTGTCAGAATGAACAAACTTGAAACAATTTTGTCCTTAGACTTCTCTAGTTGAAGACATTACAGTTCTAGAGGTGGAGCACCCTACTGCCCCCACACTTCAGTTAGGGCAAGATGGGAGCTTCTTAAATGACAGTTCCACCGAGGTCAGCCAGTGGAGAAAGAGCTCCCAGAGCAATCTGGAGGGCCGCCATCAGTAAGAGTGAACTGTACACTCAAAATGGACAACTTCCAAAGCCTCCTTTTTCACATGAAGACCAACCCTGTGCTCTGACCCATTTTCTCTACTTCACAACTATGTTAGGTGCTTTCTCCTTTTCATTCTAGCTTCCTCGTCTATACTGCCTCTTCTCGTCCTTAGCCCACAGACAGCTGCAGATTTCACCTACCTGGCCTCCTAATCCTTTACTGGTACTTGCATCTTAGTATTGTTCAGTCTTCCTCACGTAATGTAACGGAGGTACAACGGTCCATCTTCTTTTCTCTCAAGTACTTTTCAAGTCACTGTTTATGCCAACAAACATTATAAATGAAACTGCCGAGATTACCACAGGGCTCCTGGTTATCTGATCTGATCTTTCTTACTGAGACACCCTCTGAAGTGGAGGTAGGATCAAACAGTTCAGGATCACCCTCAGCTACATAGTGAGCTTAAACCAGCCTAGGTGACGTAGGGGGTGGAGGTGGATGCATGTACATATGTGTTCTTTAGAATTAAAGTTTGGATTTTTTGTTCTGGATTATTGGAGCCAATGCTTTTTGCCCTAGATTGTTAGACATGGAGGCAGCCTGGGCCTTGGTTTGGCTGCAATGGGAACTGCACGTCAGGATGTGTATGATTTGCTGAAAACAAACCTGTATCAGGATGATGCTGTGACAGGTAAGCCCTTGTTCCTGAAACCAGTAAACTTTGTGATTAATATACTTGTCATGTTTTTATATGCCTTTTTATAGTCTCCTTTAAAAAACTCAAAATGAGAAAATTCTTACCTAGTTTTGCATTTGGCATTACACGATAGAAAAAGCTAGCTAGTTGTTGTCCTTAAAATCAAACAGTTTCCTCTTGTTGAAGAGGGAGCAGAATTTGTTCCATTTAGCAGATTTATCTTGGTGTTTTTGTTTTGTTTAATGTAAGCTTTCTAAAGGAATGTACACAGAGTGTTTTGACAGAAGTTACTTGTGCAAATAGGAAGTTATTAAACAGAACTATATGTGTCCTGAGGGTATTCTATGGTGCTTGGTGATAGTCTTACTATTTTTTTAATTGCCATAATGTCTCTTGACTTTATTACAAGATTTGATGATGCATACTGTCAAGATTTAAAAGGAAAATTGCTATAAATATATGGATGCACTTTCTTATACACTCTCTCTTTTTAAAAAAAATTGCTGTTGAGGAGAGATGGCTCAGCAGTTAAAAGCCTATGATCTTACAGAGGACCTGAGTTCAGTTCCCAGCATGTACATCAGGCAGCTCAGAACTGCTTGTAATACCAGCTCCAGGGTATCCAACTCCCTCTGACCTTCTTGGCCGTGCATATGTACAAACAGACACACACACATACAAATTAATTAAGTAAGTACTTTTTTAAGGGTGGTAAGGGCTGAGAACATAGTTCAGTAATTAAAAACACTTGTTGCTCGGGGTTTGGTTCCCAGCACCCATGTGGTAGCTGTTCATAGCTGCAATTCTAAGAAATTTCCCATCCTCTTTTGGCTTCTGTAGGCACCAGACACATATGTGATTGCACATACATACATGCAGGCAAAGCACTCACACATAAAATACATCTAAAATAATGTTAGTTCCTTTCAGAAGGCTAGTGGTTATGTTGATAACTGATGCAAATCGGTGCTACTTTCAACTGGATATCTTTACTCTATACACATTGGTGTTGCTCATTATTTTACTCTTTACTCCAGGGGAGGCAGCTGGCCTGGCCTTAGGTTTGGTTATGTTAGGTTCTAAAAACGCCCAGGCGATTGAGGATATGGTTGGCTATGCACAAGAAACTCAACACGAGAAGATTCTGCGTGGTCTAGCAGTTGGCATTGCGTTGGTGATGTACGGGAGGATGGAGGAGGCTGATGCTCTCATTGAGTCTCTCTGCCGTGACAAGGTGAGATCCTAGTTGTTTTCTCCCCTGCATCCTACGTTCTGTAATATTTTTGAACACTTAAATAGTTGTCTGCTCCACTCCATACTCCCCAAGATAGGGTTGGTTGGTTGTTTTCCAGTTTTTGAGACAAGTTTTTTGTGTAACAGCCCTGGCTGTCCTAGAACTTGCTCTGTAGACCAGGCTAGCCTCCACCTCACAGATTTACCCCAATGCTAGGATTAAAGGCATTCTTCAAGCATAAGACAGGGTTTCTCTGTGTTATCCGTGGCTTCTGAGAACTTGCTCTGTAGACTAGGCTGGTCTCAAACTCACAGAGATCTGATTGCCTCTGTCTGCTGAGTGCTAGGAATAAAGGCATTCACCACCACTGCCTGGCTTAATGCTCCTTTAATAAGGTATACTGTTTGTTTTACTATTTTTTTTTCCATCATAAAACATTGGCATTCTCTGTACTTACTTGAGTAAAGGTTTTCTGATATCTTTTATTTATATGATGATGCATGCAGCAGGTGACCAGAGTCACTCTCTTCTCTGTAATGTGATCAATACATTATAGCTCATTAGCTGTATTACTCATTGTATCGTTCAGCTATTCGACTTCAAATTTCTTCCACTCATTGCTCCATGTTCAAAAATTAGATAAGGAAAAAATAAATTAGAATATGACCATGGCTTACACCTTTGATTCCAGCACTTTGGAGGCAGGGGCAGAGGGATCTCTGTGAGCCCTAGTTTACAGAGTGAGTTCTAGGATAGCCAGGGCTACACAGAGAAACCCTGTCTTGAAAAACCAAAAACAGGAAAAAGAAAAGAATATGGAAATAGGACCTGTCTTCTTTGTTTTGTTTCCTAAGTGGGAGTCGATCTCATATTGCTGGGTCTATTGATAGTAACCTGACTTCCCAGAAAGTATAAGGCAGAATAGAAATAATTGCAGAGAATGTTAAGAATTAGAAGCAATTCCTTCTTTATTGAGGGTTCGTTTTCCCCACTCACTTTGAGCATTATCAGTGACAGACAAACTATTTTAAGGTTCATGGTTCCTCCATTAAAGGAGCCTGTCTGGCTGTTACTCAAGAATAGTTATTATTTCGGTTTATTGCTATTGAAGGGGGAATTTGAAATGTTAGTTTTCAGAGTGGGTTTTACTATATTTCCCAGGCTAGTCTGTAACAACTGGACTCACACCTCCCAGCTGAGCCTCCAGGTAGTTAGGACCACAGGCTTGCTTCACAGTGCCCAGCGGCAGTCACTTTTGAAGAATAATGGGAATTATTCTTTCTTAGGACCCAATTCTTAGAAGATCTGGAATGTATACTGTAGCCATGGCTTATTGTGGCTCTGGTAACAACAAAGCTATTCGACGCCTGCTACATGTTGCTGTAAGTACGCTGATCTTTTTCAGGGGGAAAGGGGAAGCTTGCAGGTGGACAGTAGAGGTGTCTTAGGGTTTTATTACTGTGAAAGGATATCATGACCACAACAACTCTTAAAAAGGACAACATTTAATTGGGGCTGGCTTACAGTTTTAGAGGGTTAGTCCATCATCATGGTGGGAAGTGTGGCAGCATGCAGGCAGACATGGTGTTAGAGACAGAGCTGAGTTCTGCATCGTAATCTATAGGCAGCAAGGAGAGACAGTACTGTGCTGGCATAGCTTGAGTATCAGAGAATCCCAAGTCCATCTCCCACAGTGGCAGGCTTCCTCCAACAAGGCCACATCTCCTAAGAATGCCACCCACTAGGGTCAAGCACTCAAACACATGAATCTGTGGGGGCATACCTATTCAAACCACCGCAAAGAGGTGCAGGTTAGAAACACCGTATATATTACCATCATATCTATGTCCATCGTCAGTGGTCTCAAGTTCAGATTCTCATTCATTGGACACAATAGTCCGTAATTCAGCAGTCGGTTTTTAGAAAGAAATAGAACAGTACTTTGTCAGCATGCATAGTCTTCAAAACCAATCAATTGTAATTTCTGAAACTCTACCCCAAGCAGCATTCTCATTTGTAAGAGACAAGATCAGGTGAGAATATTTGATCATCCTAAGATAAGCAAATCAAGAAACCACTTTTTCTAGCCAGTGAAATTAACTTTCGTACCACTAATGGGAACATGGTCTATTTTAAGAGATCTTCTGCACAAAAAATCTGATGCCCACACTTTCCAGCGGGCTTTTTCACAGTCTTCTCGGTTTCATAGTTTATTAAGAATAATGTTGCCAACACAAATAGTTTTCATTCCACATATAATTAGTGAATTCCTATCATCTAGACAATGGGAAAAGGAAAAATGACATCACTTTCAGTGCAAGAAAGGTTTGAAATTGATACTTAACCTCTTCTTTCAAGAGACACTCTTGTCTCACATTATTGGTTAGAGTTTGTGCATGGTCACTGTCTTAGGGTTTTATTGCTGTGAAGAGACAGCATGGCAGCAGCGACTCTTATAAAGGAAACCATTTCATTGTGGCTGGCTTACAGTTTCAGAGGTTTAGTGCATTCTCATCATGGCAGGGAGCATGGCAGTGTGCAGGCAGACATGGTGCTGGAGGAGCTGAGAGTCCTCCTCTGCACGCAGCATCAAGAAAGAGTGACTCTGTGCCTGGCTTGGGCTTCTCAAACCCAAAAGCCCAACCCCAAGGACATACTTCCTCTGACAAGGCCACACTTCCCAATAGTGCCACTCCCTATGAGGCTATGAGAGCATTTTCACTCAGACCACTACAGCCAACATAGTATGAGTTATACTGTAAACATTTGCATTTTGCTTAATCTTAGAGCATATTGTCTGGAAACAACATTGAAGAAATGCTTGATATTCCTTATAACTCACAAAAGCTGCAACTTCACCATGCTACAAAGGCATCTAAGAAGTTTCAAAGTGGAATTCTAAGATTTTTTTCCTAAGTTAAGGAAAGGAGGATTTTGTTGTTGTTTTTATTTTTTGAGGCAGGATCTCACTATGTAACCCTGGCTAGTCTTGAACTTCATATGTAGGTAATATTTACCTCAAGCTCATAGAAATTCACCTCCCTCTACTTTCCTAGTGCTGGGGAGTAAAGGTGTGCAAGGAAAGACTTTATAAAGCCTACATGTGTCATTATTTCTTACATTTATTAACTGTATATGCTTAAGGTATATAATATATTTTGATATACATATTAAGGAAAAAAAGACTTATTAAGGCCTAATTTAATTTATATTTACATGATGGGGAGTTTGTATCATCTTATTAATGGAATCTGTGTTCTAATCACTTTAAATTTCCCCCTAGGTAAGTGATGTCAACGATGATGTCAGGAGAGCAGCAGTGGAGTCACTCGGCTTCATCTTGTTCAGGTAATAATTTCTAACTACAAATTCTGTTTGCCTTCTGATTCTTAAATAAGTACTAAAATACCAGACCATGTCCAAGTTCAGAGCGAGGACAGTAGGGTTGGTTCTGTGTGTCTGAACAATGCTGTGAGTTAAGAAGTAAAATACGTCTTTCTGTTCAGTTTTCTTTACTATTTGCTTCTTGTAATTTTTTGCCCCTGAATTTGCTGTGGCTCATACATGTGCTAAATCCCCAGTTTCAGCAGCAGATGTCACCTGTGAGCCATCTTTTGTTAATAAACCCTTTTCATACCATGACCTCCAGATGGCGCAAGTGAGTCAGATGAGTTCTGTGCTGGCCACAGTATTAGCCAGGCTGGTCCTGAACTTGGGCTCAAACAATTCTCCTGCCTCAGCTTTCTAAGTAGTTGAGGTTGCAGAGTCATTTAAAGAGTGATGTCTAGAGACCACAGTGATAGTATAAGCTGTCGTCCTAGTACTGTGGAGGACGTGCATGTGGTAGTTGTTCCTCTGAGGGACCTTTGAGTTTTGTCCAGAATACATTCTTGAAGATGTAAGGGCTAGGAAGGATCGAGACACTACTTGCCTAAACCTTTATAGATGAAGAGAGTAGTGTGTGGTCAGTTACTCTAAGTGACTAGAGTTAAACAAGTTCTTCAAGTCTTCCTTTAACACAGTTTCTCCATTTAGTATTTTTAAAGGTAAAAGGAACTTAGAAATCAATAAGTATTCTTTTTAAATGTTTTGTTACATTTATTTGTGTGTGTGTCTGTCTGTCTGTCTGTCTGTGGATGTGTATGTACCACAGTGCATGTACATATGGAGGTGAGAGGAAAACTTGGGAGTCAATTCTTGTACCATGTAGGTTCCCAGAGATCAAAGGCACAACAGTTAGCAAAGTTCCCATTGCTGTGGCGTTAATGATAGCCTTAGATTCTAGACAGTCTGATGCTAGATCAATCTAGCTTTCTCTACCATGTGCTTCTGTCAGAGCTCTGTCTTCCTTGAAGAGTCTCTAACATAATATTGTTATTCTCAAACTTCTTTGTTGCCCTTAACACTTGAGAAGTACGTGTCCTGTTATTAAATTCTTATGTGTTTTCCCATATGACATTTGCTTTCAAGTATGTGATCTACTTGGGTTTTTTATTTTTATGTTTATAAGTCTTTTACCTACATGTATGTATATGCATCACATATGTACAGTGGCCACAGAGACTAGAAACAGGCATCAAATCCCCTGGAACTGTAGTTACAGGCAGTCGTGAGCTACTGTTGTGGTCTCTGGACCTGAGTCTTCTGTAAAGCACCAAATGCTCTTAACTGCTGAGCCATCATTCCAGAATCCTCCATTTTGTCTTTTCCATTTTTCCCAGTAGAATCATGTTTTGGTTTTTGATAAAGGTTCTTGCTCCAGGTTGGCTTGTTGTGATCTTGTAACCCAAGATGCCTTTTAAGTCATAATCATGCTGCCTCAGCCTCTAAGTACTAGGATTACAGGATATACTATCACTGTAGTCTCTAGACGTCACTCTTTAAATAACTCTGTAGTCATTTAGCTTATACCATGTCTAAAAAATTATTTCTTCTTGATTTTTAAAAAACATTTTAGATACTGCTTATTGGACATAAATACCAAAAACATATATTCATTTTTTTCTTAAATGAAATTATCTTTGTGTAAAATTCTCATCTGAATTATTCCCTTTATTCATAAGCAAGACCATGTGGTTTTACTATTTTTATTCTTTCTCCATATCTATAGGCTGTTAACTTCTTTATAATGGTAATAAATATAATGATCAGTAATAAAAACATTACTGGGATGTAGCTCGATGGTAGAGCAATTTTCTACCATATTGTATATGATCCCTGAGTTTGATCCCAGCACTATCAGAAGACAAAAACCACAAACAAAGCACAGGTTTAAAGAGTTGACAGGCATTATGGTAGTCCATGCCTGTAATCCCAGTCTCAGGAAGATCATACGTGTAAGGCCAACCATGGCTTCTTCATGTAGACGTGTAAGTCCAACCGTGGCTTCATGGATTGAGATGGCCCTCTTTCTCTTTTAATGTGCATGCTGTTTGCCTGCATGTGTATCTGCACACCGCTTTGTTATCACCATCAGATCCCTTGGAACTGGGGTTGGAGTTGTGAGCCACTGTATGAGTGCTAACAATCAAACTTGTAAGAGCACCTAGTGCTCTAATCACTGAATAGTCTCTCTGGCCCCATCACATTATAGATGTATTTAAGGTATTCATAAAATAGAAATTACAGTTAATTTCACAAATCGTTGATATCAATGTTATGTTTCCATCAGTGAACTGTTCTGGAAATGCTGGCATGATCTCATTAGCTATAGACAAGGAAGTAACAGTGAAGCCAGGTTACAGGCTCGGTAATTAGTTTTGTAGGTGTGCATATGTTTGAGCAGTAATAGAAATCCGGGAGCAGTATTGAGCATGTTGGATAGCACTTTGGGGGTATTGCTGGTAACTCTGTGTTAGAGCTTGTGAAACAACTGTACGTGTTTCCTGGTGCATAAAGTATAGCGTAGAGCTTTGACTATGATCAGTGTGATATCTGACAAGTCTCCTTAGGGATGGGGCGCTCAGCTATAGGACACCCTTCTTGGCATTCATGAGGCTCTGGGTTTGATCTATAGCATCAGAAAGGGGGAAAGTATTTTTGCTATGACAAGAATATAAATCTTAACATATGACAGACTCATTAGATTACAACCTCAAACCAAAAAAGAATAATTTTTTTCTCTGTCTGGCTTTTGTTTGTTTTATTTGGGGGGTGGGGTGGGGTGGGATAGTGTAAATTATTTTATTTTAACTAAACTAACACATCCTTATGCTATTGAAAGCACTGAGACCACTTTGGAGGAATGGCTAATGCTTTAATGATAAATGAATTAGAAATTTGAGATATACTTTGGCAGATGATACAGAGCCAATGCATATGTGTTGCATGTTGGGTTCTGTGCATTACATTCATGTTTTAGGAAAAGATACTGCCACTAGAGGAATATATGTCTGGTTCACATATACCAAGATTTTCCATAGCACAGACATTTCATCCTAAACTCTATTACCTAGAAAGGCTTGGTGACAGGGCAGGAGGAAGAAGTAGAAGTTCGGGTCAGCTTGAAATGGCAGAGCTAAGATATGGGCTTGTCCTTATTGCCTCTTCTCCCAGCCTTAATTTGTTTACCATTAGTGTGAATAGCATTGAACAGATACATCAACAGTCAATAGAACTGACTGCCATTTACTGATCCCTGTTAAGAATGGCACAAAATGTAGGTACAAAGACTGAGGTGAGGTTAAACTGAATATCACTTCTAAATTCAGGCAGCTGTCCAGTACAGGTTGACTCATTTCCACCTGTATCAGTGCAAGATGAAATAACAAACAATAAATGAAAAATTTTGTTCCAGAAGTTCAACCTCATCGTTGGGTAAATACAGGCAGAGGTAAACTCAGTTTATGAGATCTCATACTGTTTAGGTCTCTGGATTGAGGTTCTATAGTTCCCTTTTCAGCATGTTGATTCATACCTTTAAGGAACATAACTTGATTCAAGTACCCAAGGGCAATTTCATTTGCCTTCTCCTCCGCCTCTTCCAGGGGACCCGCCTTTGCTCATCAAATGCCTGTTAAGAGTTGTGCTTCTCAGCTCTGTTACATTGCCTGACTAACTGCTGTCCTCCCCACCCCTCTGTCAACATAGCTTTCTGACTGAGGAAAATCGTGACTGCATTTAGTTATATCACCATTAAAGTCATTCTTCACGCTGGGCGGTGGTGGCGCACGCCTTTAATCCCAGCACTTGGGAGGCAGAGGCAGGCGGATTTCTGAGTTCGAGGACAGCCTGGTCTACAGAGTGAGTTCCAGGACAGCCAGGGCTACACAGAGAAACCCTGTCTCTAAAAACCAAAAAAAAAAAAAAAGTCATTCTTCACTTACAGACAAATATGATCTACAGGGGTTTTGTTGTTTGGTTTGGTTTTAGGGTTTTACATGTGTATTTGTGGGGTGAGGGGGATTCAGTATGTGGCAGGGTTTTCTGAGTTTTACATTTTGGGGGTGTCTGACTGAATCTGGAGCTCACTGGATCAGCAAGATCCTCCTGTCTCTGCCTCCCCAGCAGTAGATCGCAGGCAGGCAACACTATATCTAGCTCTTTTTGTGTGTGCAGAGGACCCACACCAGGTCCTCATTCCTGCATGGTGAGCACTGAACATTCCATAGCCTGTGATCCTGGTTATATTCTTTGCTTTTGCTTCCTGGTCCTGTCATTGTTGTTTGTGCCTTGTGCTTTTAAAAACGTAGAGAGTTAACATTTTTGTTTCATTTTATTTCTTTCTTAGCACAACTTCACACATAATTAGGAACTTAAAAAAGACTGAAATTTATCAACTAAGTTAATTTTATTCCGTTTGAAAACCAGAGTAGGCATTGCTTTTGTTTGTAGCCATGCATAGCTACTTTACCCGTGCTTTGAGTTTGTTTAGAAAAGGAAGCTGAACAACCTTAGCACTTGACTCTGACTCTGGCTTCCGGTAGAGGAGTTTTCACTTGCTGTTTTCTTGATGCATGTGCGTCCTGCTCATCACCTCGCACAGTGCGATGAGGGCGGCCGTCCACTATACGTAGCTGACTTGCTCTTCCGCTTTGTCACTGTCGTTTTCAGTGAGAAGGGTACCGAGGAGAACGATAGACGAGGACTGAATGGTTGAACTTCGGATCCTCATTGGGCTCTGGTACATGGCAGGGTTGATCCCATTTCGAATTCCATGTTTTGTGAAAAATTTAGAGTTTTCTACCATTGAATTCCCAAAATAGAGTGTACTAGAACACTTTTTAAGCACTTTTACTGACTTTGTGACCCGGTAATTGCAGGTGATGTACCTGCCAAATGCTTCCCGAAACGTCTTATTGAAGAGTGTATAGATCAGAGGATTCACCCCCGAGGAAACGTAGCCTACCCACACAAATATCTCCAGGAGCGTTTTGAGAGTAGTCTGGTTGCAGGAATCACACAGAGCTAGAGTTATGTTTGTAATAAAAAAGGGGCACCACATGAGCAGAAAGAGGAAAAACACAATTCCAAGGACCTTTGAGGCTCTCTGTTCATTAGAAGTGGTTTGGGCTGATTTTTTTCCAGCTGTGGACATTCGTCGCATAAGTGTCTCATCAGCTGAGTTAGGTAGAATTTTATCCTTGTGAGAACCATCCAGCATGGCCACCTTTTCTGGTGATGAAAAGGATGAGTCTTCCCTCAGGAAAACTGTGGACACAGTCCACCGTGTTAGGCGTTGAGGTGGCTTATTCTTGACTAAGTAAGCTTTCCTCCGTAAAGTGTGAATGGTGAGAAAGTAGGTGACTATCATGATCGCGAGAGGTGCAAAGAAAGCAGCCAGTGACCCAAAGAGCATGAAACTACCAAAGCGGTCCTTTGTCAGCTCACAGGTGATGTTGTGTGCGTCAGTCACGTCAGTCTCTATCCCTTTAATTGGGACCGGGATGGCGATGCCTAAGGAAGACCAAGGAAGATGAACTGAGTCATTTCAAGACCTGTTGTTCTTAGATTAGTTGTTTTGAGAGTTTATCATAATTACTTTATGCTAATGAGTGCTTTATAATTCCTGAGACCTTCAGTTCCTTCAAGTCTGTTCAGAATTTATCAACAGGTCCTTTGATGAGTGGAATCTAACTGAGCAAATCTGCTATTTTCCATATTGGAAAAGAATTAGTATCCAGAGTAGCTAATTTAGAGAGAATTTGGAGATTCGATGTCTTAATTCTCAGGGGGTATCTGTTTTACTATTTTTGAGGTTGTACAGGCACACCTAAGAATTTTATCTTTTGGTATTTGTGAGTGTCTTGTAATCCTAACTTTTTAGAGAAAACAAAATGTTCTTTCTTAGAAAGTTGCTGCCTGGGCCGGGTGTGGCGGTGCTCGTCTTTCTTTGCCTCTCCTACAGCACAGTTAAGTCCCAGCAGCCTGTCCCTCAAGCAGCACTTACCGCAGTAACTCCTGGGCCCTGGGAGCGCTTTGTCTTTTATTTCCATGTCATTTTGTGTGTGTGTGTGTGTTTTGGTTTTTTTCAAGACAGGGTTTCCTTTTCCTAGCCCTGGCTAGCCTGGAACTCACTCTGTAGACCAGGCTGGCCTCAAACTCAGAGATTCGCCTTCCTCTACCTCCCAAGTTCCTGGATTAAAGACGTGTGCTGCCACCACCCGGCATTTGTCCATATATTCTTAGAAGCTTGCACATTATAGATACTTAGTAAAAATTTGATGTTTATGAAGTCATGTTATCTAGCCTTCATTTAGATAAGTTCTAACTGACAAACTATCACCATCACCATATTTCTGCTCTTCACAGGAAGTCCCCTTATCCATGACTTACCTTGTTATTTCTGCTGTTCTTTCCCATTCTGATTGTCTACTGTTTGACATAAAAGTCTCTGTATCCTGAATAGATGTTTCCTTGACTCTTCCTTCTTCCTTGCAGGTTTTTCAAAAATGTTTGGGCTCTAGAGTCAATGTTTCAGCAATGTGGGGGGTAATTTCAGTATCTTTCTTTATTGAGCACATCCTGACACTGATTAGAGAGAAGGAAGCAATGGGTGTTTTCTCCTCTTTTAGCATTTCAGGTCTCATAATTATTTTCCTCTTCAAAAAATGTTCTTTCTACTGGGAAGCAGTAAATCCCTGGCCAGTTCGTGTGTTACAAATCTATGAACTTCTTTTTCTGGTACTAACTCAAGAGAGCTTTGAATGAGTGCCGACCTCGAGGTACCCTCGTAGCAGCAATCTTTGAGTGTGGATGATGACAACAGACTGGAAAAGTAGCTCACAGCCAGCTGAAACTCCAGTGCCCTCATCTAGCCTTCTCGGACACGAGGCACACACAAGATGCACATGCATATGTGCAGGCAAAGCACTCATACACAGAATAAATGCTGATCTTTAACAAACAAAATCATGAACTCAGAAACAGAACAGATTAAAGGAAATTGATTTCTTTCTAGAAATCATCTCTGAACATTAGCTTTACATCTGTCTTTCTACAGTTAAGACACTAAAGTAATTATTTAACTGCCTTTAATCGGTACATGTGGGAACTCCAGCTTACTGGATGAATTTATGGTCTTTGGTACTTGCATACAAAACTTGGCAAGGTTGACTTTTTCTCCTCTTTTGTTTATGCTATTAGATGTGATTTATGATGTAGTTCTTTCTTTCTTTCTTTTTTTTTTTTTTTTTTCTGTTTTACTTTGGGGGCTAGATTCCTAGTACTAGTTAGACTTTAACTATTGCAAATTTCAACACTTTGGGCTTAAACTTCCTGAATATCAAAGTGGGATGGCAGTCCAAAGCCATGGACTTAGTGCCGACTTAGATTTTACTGGTGTCATGGCTCAGAAGCTGCACAGTGAATGTGATGTACAAGTATCTGGATATCAGTGGATTGCCCTGACCTCTGAGGTTTCCTGGGTACCAGACCTGGCATTCTGGCCATATGGAAATAGAGGCTAGATACTCCACCCATGCTTTGGCATTCCCCACATACCTATTGAAATTAACCATACCACTGTAATCTTGATGAATGCAGTAGTCCGGGAGTTGCACTGATTGGCTTGAATTGGCTTTTTGATGGCTATATAGCGGTCCAGGGAAATGGCGCAGAGGTGCATGATGGAGGCAGTTGAAAAGAGAACATCGAGGAATAACCAGGCAGGACACAGGGCCAGTGGGAGCGGCCATATAGCCTCTGAAAGAAAAAACATTTGCTCATAGAATGGCAACTTTCACTTTAATCTTGTTTTCTTAATCCACTACATATTTTTAAAGCTCTTAAAATGACCCTTGAGATGCTGTTTATGTTGCAAATTAGTGTATTCAAATGTAATTAAATCTTTGAGTATGTTTATGGAGGAAGGCATTTATCAGAATTGAAATCTTAATTGAAAATGTTCTATAGAACATTTTGTATTCTGATCAAGATTAGTGAATGGGGCAGATATCACCTGAGACACTGATGGAGAAAGCAGGCCCTGGAGTTCTGTCTGATAATACATACAGGACACTGATGGAGAAAGCAGGCCCTGGGGTTCTGTCTGATAATACATACAGGACACTGATGGAGAAAGCAGGCCCTGGGGTTCTGTCTGATAATACATACAGGACACTGATGGAGAAAGCAGGCTCTGGGGTTCTGTCTGATAATACATACAGGCATTGTATGAAAATGCAGTGAACCACATCCCTACATGATCGTATGGAAATAAGTTTAAACATGTATTCTATGGGGATACTTTGTAGAAAAGACTATTCTAGTCTTAAAAAAATATCCCTGGGTTTACTGGTATGAGATGGACACTCAGAATGTCTCATAGAAAGGAGCATTTAGGAGCTGGAGAGGCTTGATTGATAAAGTGCTTCCATGCAAGCATAAGTACCTGAGTTCAGACCCCAAACCTTATCAAAGCCCAACTGTGACGGTCTGCACTGTAATTTCAGTACTGGAATAACCCCCCCAGTGCTAGGGAGACAGAAACAAGAGTCCCTGGGATCTGCTGGCCAGTCAAATCACTGAGCTCTAGGCTCAGTAAAGAGAGCTTTCCTCAATACACCTGACATCAACCTCTGACACACACACACACACACACACACACACACACACCACTCATGAGAGACTCGCAGATAGAGAAAACCTAAGTAATTTAAGTTTCTTAGCTGAAACATCTAGTTTTCTGTCAGCAGTGGAAAGTGACCTTAGTCAGAACTGACAATGCATTCTCTAACCACTTAACATTAAAGGTAAATAGTGGAAGAATGAAAAGAATCACTTGCCGGGCGGTGGTGGCGCACACCTTTAATCCCAGCACTTGGGAGGCGGAGGCAGGCGGATTTCTGAGTTTGAGGCCAGCCTGGTCTACAGAGTGAGTTCCAGGACAGCCAGGGCTACACAGAGAAACCTTGTCTCGAAAAACCAAAAAAAGAAAAAAAGAAAAAAAAGAAAAAAAAAAAGAATCACTGATAGGAGAGTTTCCAAGTGGAAACTAAAGGGAACCTACATCCTGGACTCTGAGTAGAGAAATAGGAAAATACTAGAGTCTGGACTATAGGCTGAAGTAGGTCCCTAGAGTCCCGCTACTGTGGAGGCAGACATGGAAGGGTCACTTAACCCCAGACCCAGATCTAAACTGAGCAACATAGCAACACCCTGCATCAAAATGAAAACATTCAAGAGCATGTTTGTTACTAGAGATGGAAACCAGGGTCTGAAGTATGCTAAGCAGGTTTGCTACTACTAAAATTACTGCTTGAAATTTTGTTGTTGTTGTTGTTGTTAAGAATTTCTTGGGTTGTTTTATTTGAGATAGCACCATAGACTCAAGCTGGCCTAAAATATGTGACCCTTCTACCTCATCTGGCTGTGGTGTTTTATCCTTAAATGCACACAGTCTCTGTAGGACTTTTAAAATAAAATACTTTGCTACTAATTTAAACTTTGCTGTTTAGCTGGTCTTAATTAATTAAGGTCTGGAAAATTCTAGCCATAAATCTTGTGGCCATGAGCAGGAAGCCACAGAGAAAACATATAAAAAGTACATGTCTTTGGAATTTGACTCTTTGGCCCACGATATTCCTCATTATAGGCTAAGAAGGAAAGCTTTTCAGTGCTGAGTTCATTAGCCTGTGAACCTTGTTAGATTTGTTTTCCAACAGAGCTAATATATTTATGAGCACTAATTTTGGAGCAGAAGTAGGAATTAAAATTAGTGAAAGCCATATTTTAATCAGCAATATCTAACAGTGATATAGAATTTTAAGAGCAAGAGTATATGAGATAAGAGAGATAGATCTTTAAGGTTCTACCTTATGAAATATTAATAGACTTTTATGAAAGCAATATAATGATACTAGATTAGTAGAAATCTTTTATTAAAAGCAAGGAAGGGAGCTGGAAAGATGGTTCAGTGGTTGAGAGCTTGACTGTTCTTCCAGAGGACCTGAGTTTGATTCCCAACACCCATATGGCAGTTCACAACTGTCTGTAGCCAGCGTTCTGGGGATCTGATACCTTTTTCTAGACTCTACAAACACCAGGCACCTACAGTGCATCAGTGCATAGATGTACATGTAGGCAAAATACACACACATAAAATAAGGTTTAAAAAAAATCAAAATCTAGGGCTGGAGAGATGGCTCTGATTAAAGCACTGTGTGTGGCTGCTCTTCCAGAGGTCCTGAGTTCAATTCCCAGCAACCACATGGTGGCTCACAACCATCTGTAATGGGATCCAGTGCCCTCTTCTGGTGTGTTTGAAGAGAGCAACAGTGTACATGAAATAAATAAATCTTTATAATAATAATAATAATAATAAATCTAAATTGCTGGTGGAGAGCAGAAAGGGAACTACAGGCATGGTGGCGGCTGTTTGTGATCTACACAGTAAGTGAGAGCCAGCCTTGACAGCACATCAACACCTGGTCTCCAAACAGAAGTCAACAACTTAGCAAAGCACAAGAAGGACTAGGAATGTCACCTGTAGTGCAGCACCATGGAGCACACAGGAAGCATCAGGCTTGACTTATGATTACAGTTTTTTGTTGGAATGCATTTTATTCCTATTTTCAGCAGAACTTGGATTAGATATTAATTAAATTTATAGAAATCAAATGAAACAGCAAATATTTAAGCTTAAAAAGAAAAAAAGTTTTGAGAAGTTAATTAGGTAGATAGACTAATTAAAACTTCTTTTCTTGGACTCTCACATAAAATTTTTCTGAAAAAACAATTCTACCTACCCTGTACTACTTACCTACCTACCAGCACCACCCTAAATTGAACCAGAGCCCCAAGACTAAGCAAGCTATACTCCAACCTATAAACCCCTCTTTTTGGGGGTGTTGAGACAGGGTTTCTCTGTGTATCCCTGGCTGTCCTGGAACTCACTCTGTAGACCAGGCTGGCCTCGAACTCAGAAATCCGCCTGCCTCTGCCTCCCAAGTGCTGGGATTAAAGGTGTGCGTCACCACTGCCCGGCTACAAACCCCATTTTTAATGTTATTCCTTTACTGTCTTTAAACTAAAACTAGAGAAAGTCATATTGGAATAATTGGCATTTTTATGGGAACCCAAATAATGGTAGGTTAAATGTCATGGAGTAGTATTTCAGGAGCAAAACAGGTCTTAGTTTGTAGACAGTTTATTCAGCTGCTGGTAGGACAATACATTGTTCAGTGTGAAACACCATGGATATGATTGCCTCTGACAATACATTGTTCAGTGTGAAACACCGTGGATATGATTGCCTCTGACAATACATTGTTCAGTGTGAAACACCGTGGATATGGTTGCTTCTGTTTGCCTCCCAGCAAGGTCCAGCAACTTAGGAAGCACTGCCTGTTTCTAGTACCTTCCTTAAAACATAGATCAGTCATTCACCTAAAGGATTGTACAAGTACTGAGACCTAAGTATTTTACCACATAATATGGAATATATCTTTAATTGAAAAGATACTGCATTCTGCCTCATTGCCCCCAAAATTCTATAGGCTTTCTTGTTAGTCTCATATGCTGAATATGATACTTGGGGCTGGTAGGATTAACACCTGTGTTTGAGAAGCAGAGTAGAGTCATGAAGGCCGAGCATATGAATTCCAGACTCAGTCCTCTAGATTCACATATTGCTGCTACTTACTCTGTCATCAGACAGTCTAGTTAACCTGTGGTAGGATCCTGTCTGTCATGCTGCTAGCACTACCTATTTCATAAGCTTCCTATGGTATTATATTTATAGGTTTGAAATACAGTAAAATAATCTGTGTGGAGTGTTTGAAACAGTATGGCACAGAGGAAGCACTCAGAAAATGACAATTGTCATTGTTACTATTTTCAACAGTAACTGGTCAACCAAACCAGCAGTGAAGAATCATGTTCAGAAACAAGCTAGATTACCCGTGTAGAACCAGTGTCTCTCTGTCCAAGTACATCAAGAATGCAGTGCAGCTACTTTAAATGTTAGCCTCTACTGGAGGAGGCAGAGAACATAAAAGTGTCTTTTACTAAAGTTGAATTTTATTGCTATTTGTTATTGCACTGAAGCATTAATAACTTATATGTATTGTAATTGGGCTGTGTCCAGGCTTTTGCTTGGAGGAAGAATATGTTATTACTTAATTTTTTTTTTATTAATTGTAGAAATCTGATAGTTTTTAACCAGAAGCTCCTTGCTTTGGTGAGATAGATTAACTGCATCTGACATATACTTGCCCTTTAGGCAGGTTTTTAGTTTATGAAAAAATAATTAGCATTGGTCTATAAATTTGAGTCATAAAATATCTCCCTTATTTTAAGAACTTTAAAGATTGTTTGGAAAGGCTTTCCAAAAGACTTTACCCCCAGGGTTCACAAAGGTACACAGTTTAGAAAATTAACTATTGTGGGACAGCCCTAAATAGCTTTTTAAAAAAAAAAAAAAATTCTACTGCTTTTTGTATTACAAAAAGTAATAACATGGTTCAGATCTTAGATTCTTAGAAAGCTTCTGGGTTTGTTGGTTGGTGTTTATTTTATTTTATTTTATTTTATTTTATTTTTTTGTGGTGTTTCAGTGTCTGTGCGTGCGTTGTGTGTCTGTGTGGTGTGTGTGTGTGTGTGTGTGTGTGTGTGTGTGTGTGTGTGTGTGTGTTTCAGCCAGTGCACAGGCCACGCTACATGTTGAAAGTAAGAACAACTTGACAAAGTCATTTCTCTCCTCCTACCATGTGTGTCTCAGAGATGACCTCAGGTCCCCAACCAAGCACCCACTTCACCGTAGACTATTATCTCACCAGTGGCTGGTGGTTTGGAGGTATTTGTTTGTTGAGACAGGATCGTGCTGTATAGCTCTTAGGATAGCATCTAGTTTGCAGTCCTCCTGCCTCAGACTTCCTTGCCCAAGTTTTTCTAATGTAGGCATTTTCAGGGTTTGTGTTATGATCATGGATTTTAAAAATAAAAGCCAAAACAGTAAAAATAAACAAGTAAGTAAAGCTGTAAAGTCACATCAAGTGCTTCAAAAGAAGAAATGACAGAAAGTGTCAAGAGTGTCACAATCTTGGTAAAACAAACTCGGACAGTATGCAATTAACATTACACAAATAAATTTGAATAAAATATTCCTCAGTTAAGAACACTAGGGCACTTTGTTATTCTTAACTTGCTTTTTTTTTAAATTTTGAATACTTAACTGTTATAAAGGTTTTTAGTTACTTTCATTGAATTTCCTGGTAATACCTAAGATTGTTTATAATGGTAATTAATCTTTTATGATTATATAACCAAGAACACTTTTGTTTGTAAACTTCAGAAGTTCTGAAGATTTCCCATGCAATTATAGAAAGTCATGTGTTGCTACTTTTAAAAATTATCAGAAGTTCATGCAAATGCGTTAGTTTAGAAAGTCTTAGCGGCAATCATCTGGGAAAGGCTATACAAAGACCTTACTGTTTGAAGTCGAGTCCCCGTATACTGTGCCCAGCTTCCAGTTTATAAACATTGATTTGATGCTTCCCAAGGGTAGCATGTGTCCACATGCACTGTCGCACAGACTATGTCTTAAATAATGAATTCATATATAACAGTTTCAATGATGACTATGTTCCCCAGTTAGTTCTGGGTCACTTCTCCCCAAACCCCAATCTAAGAACCCCTTTGTATAGCATAATTACCAGTAGCAAATGTTTTGCTTGTTTTTAAGTATTTGCAGAATGAAACGCTATTAAAATGGGTTATAATTTAAAACATAAGTATTCAGGTGGAATATATATTTTATGTTAAAATGTTTGGGTTTTGCTTTTTATTGTTAAGAATATCTTAAGCAGCTGGGCGGTGGTGGCGCACGCCTTTAATCCCAGCACTTGGGAGGCAGAGGCAGAGGCAGGCGGATTTCTGAGTTCGAGGCCAGCCTGGTCTACAGAGTGAGTTCCAGGACAGCCAGGGCTACACAGAGAAACCCTGTCTCAAAAACCAAAAAAAAAATAAATAAATAAATAAATATCTTAAGCAACAATTTTTCTATATAAGCAGTTTCTCTCAGTTCATAGGATGCCTACTGTTTGGAACTTTGGGAAGTATTTGTCAGCTAACCTGAACACTAATTGTAAAACTTCCCTCTGTTAAGATTCCTTTACCTAAGCCAGTGATTTACTTACCCAGCTCAGAATTTTGCATTAAGCAGATGTTTGGTGTTTACAGACCAAGCTTTCAAGTTAAAGTTCACTTCTGTAAAATTCAGTTCTTTAATATTTTTAATCTTGTGTTAGCAAAACAAAGATAAAAGCATTTCAGCATTTTTTATATGCCTGGCAAAGCATCAAAGAGTATGGTTTTATGCTTTAAGCTATAGATAGGACCATGGAGATGAGAATTGGAATCTTCCTCCTGTGAGGTCTTTCTGCATCACCCTACATCATCCTTACTTTGTGTCTTTGCCCTTCAGATTGTTTTTAGAGTATCATTTCTTACTCTTTATGGTTAACATGTACCATTAAGCTATTCAGAAAGTTATAGAATTACCAAGGAAATGGAAGGGAGAGAAAAACAGTACAACTGACTAGAGAATCCTCTAAGGTAGTGGAAGCTTGAATGTTGTTGCTTAGCCTGGCTTAGTTTGCTTTAAAGCTCGATGAGTGAACTCCTCACCATCTTACTACATATGAAGACAGAGTGCTTCATTTCAGATATCTCTGTGTTGTTTCTTATAAAAAATAATTGGAATAGCAGTTTTTCTTCTCTTTTAAATTCAGTAAGCTAGTGTGTTCTGAATTCATGCACTTTACTTCTATAACTTGGATAAGTATTCTCCACATAGGCACAGTTCTTAGAAGTCTTATTGTCTATAATTTTAAGTTATTTATTAGTGGGATACCAGTTTATACCAAGCATTGACTGAAATGTTCTTATAATGCTGACTTTGAAGTAGGAGCCGTCCTAGTTTCTCAACAGACTCATTTGTGTTTCCTCACATAGCGGGGATGATGTAACCCAGCAGAAACTCTATGCCTACTTTAATATTGTTGTCCTTTTTTTTATTATAACAAAGATCTGAAAGTCAAACTATTTTTATTATCACAGTAACTCAGGGTCTGTTCCATTTATTTTATTAACTTACAAGTTTGTTGGGAACACAGATGGTCAGATACCATAAAAAATTTAAACAAATGGAACTTCTCTTGAGATACTTTGAGGAAGACCATTTCCTTTTGTAACTAAACATTTTCACTTAATGTGACTTATGTGTAGACACTATGTCAAAGCTCAATACTCAGGTTAGAAAGAGTTAAGATAGGAATTTTTTGAATAATGCCTAATTTTAATTGGTACTCACTGATTCAATGATTCTATTATTAAAGTCCCACAATTATCCTAGTTATCAATCACTTTATTAAATGGAAAGTATGAATAATTTTTTTAAAAATATACTTTTTACTTACTATAATATTTAGGTAACAAATGCATATCTGCAAATATTGCCAACTTAATGAGCTTATAAGATGGCTGATAAAGGGTAAAAATGCTCCTAAGATTACTTTTGTGTCCTCTCACATTTATTACAAATCATAGAAAAAATGAAGGAATGTTCCCTTCTGTGTTTTTAATCCAGGTCCATCTTTTATTTCAGACAAAAAAAGGTCAGTGAGTGTCCGTTTCTTTAGTAGTGTTCAGTGGCAGGAACAAGGGGAAATACTTACCAAACATGATTGTCAGGAGGGCAATCGGCATCACAAACAGTCCAACCAGCAAATCTGCCACCGCCAAGGACATTAGAAAGTAGTTGGTAGCGTACTGTAGCCTTTTCTCCAGTGAAACAGCCAGAATAACAAGAATGTTCCCGCCAATGGTGGGTATTATCACCACAAGTATCAGGAGAGCTGCCCAGTGCACTGTATTCCCCTGTTCCTCCACAGTCTGCTTCATTTCCTCTGCTACCGATTCTGTCTTTAATCCAGAATGGTTAGTCAAGATCAAGTGATCACATGTTTTCTGTAAAATGTGCTCAGAAATTGTTCTTTGTTCAGACATTTTATAAGATGAAGCCATTTGCCCTTCCATGACTCAGTCCAGCTCCAGATAGTGGTCAGCATGGCAGTGGTAGCGAAGCAGGTCATCTGCTTTTGCAAAGCATTGTACCCGGCAGACACTCACAGCCAAGGTTAACCTCTTCCTTCTAAAAAGATTCAGGTTCTCCAAGATGGGACTGTATACACATCTGTCCGTGTTTGCAGGTAAGACATCCACATTTTAGTTTTCTAGAGGCTTAGATTTCAGAAGACTCGATGAAAGACACCAATAGATGGGGAAGAAAAAAAAAAGTTAGTTTATCATATCTCTTTTTTTCCCATAATTTTAAGAGATGAACTGAAACTTAAATATCAGAGTTTCCCCCTAGATACAGAGAGATTGTTATTTTCAGAAAGCAGTAAAACGCTAGAGCTAAGGACCCTTCCTATTTAGAGCTAAGTTCCCCCTCCTATTTTGATAGGGTGATATGCTTTGTGACAGTGCAGCCAGTGCCCACAGAGTTAATAATAGAGGCCATAGCACACTACATGGTATCCAACCCTTGGATACCTTTCCCCTTAGCTTTAGAAAGCATTAGGAATAGTGAATCAAAGCTCTAAATAGTTGCAAGTAAAGGTTTCAGTAAGTACTGGCCCACCAAGTAAGAGGCAAGCCCACCTAAGGTCTGAGTAAAGAGTTTACCAGCTAAGAACCTGAATCTATACTTGTAACCATTTTTATGATGGTGGTTGATTTTAAAGCTTCTTTGTAACTCATTTTATAATTTTGTAAATTGGAGAAAAAGTAGTAGTACAAAGTATCACTAGCCAAATACTTGCTTTTAGTTATAATGTCTTCTTTGTACAAGATTTTAAATGTAATCAAATCAGTCTGCCAAATTTCAACCAGTTCTTTTTAAGTTCTCAAGTTTCCTTTACTTTTCCCAGTTCCCTTGAGAAGCACTTTAAGAGGAAGATTGTTATTTGTTCATTATACTCACAAATCCCATATTAAATTTGCCTTCATGTTTATAATTTTTAAACCACTGAATAGATGCAAAGGACTATGGAAACCGAGTTCCTGAAGATTAAAATGGGAACAACACAAACCTGTTAGTTCCATATGAACTTGCTAAATACTTACCGCTTGTCTGCTTGCGGCTTTCCTAAGCATCCATCCTTGTGTCTGTTCAGTTGGGCTCCCTCTTCTCACAGATCCTCCTCCCACTGACTTCTTCCTCTGAGCCTCAGCGGCTGGTACTTGAAAGCAGTGAAACAAATGTGTTGTGCAGCTGTCTGCCTGCCAGGGAGGTTATTTCCTCTTTGATACGGTCGTTATTAGAATATAACTGTATTCATTGTAATTCATAAAATGGCTCATTAATCATGTTCCAACCAGTTCATGACCCTTATTCAAGTTATATTCTTATGTGTTTACTTTGATATGTAGAGGTAAACTCTTACTTTAGCATAAGATGATTTTATTTGGAATGAGACCTAGATTGTTTTTCCCTTTTGAGAAAAGAAGATAAAATCTCAAGATTTTGGAATATGTATTTTATGGAGCTCCTTCCCCATTGGCCATATAGCAGTTTGCACACTTGTACTTTCTAGCAGTGAATCAGTATTCTCATCCAGCTGTATGCCTTTGCTGTGGAGTGCAATTAATTTACTCACGTCACAGCCTTATATAGAAAAGCAGAGAAAGATCTGCATGCTGCTTGTATACATAGATTTTGGCAGAAACTTTGTCACTGTTCATTTTTAAGCAGCATCCGAATTTGGGAGCTGGTCCATTGGCAACTTCTTTTCCAGTAGATTTTTTAATTGGAAAAAGTGTAGAAAAAATGAATTTCTGTCCTATTTCAGAAAAGTAATGTATAAATCTTAGCAATTATTCTCTCGAAGTTTTCTCTAAACTATAAAACTGGCTTAACATTAAAGCTCTAGCAGGGCAGTGGTGTTGCACACCTTTAGTCCCAGCACTTGGGAGGCAGAGGCAGGCAGATCTGTCTGAGTTCAAGGCCACCCTGGTCTACAGAGCCAGTCCTGACACAGCCAGCACTACACAGAGAAACAAAGCAAGACATACACACATGTACACACAAAGCCTCTAACTGATGGGATTTGTGTGTTTCTTATTAAGCATCTTCATACATATGCATAAGGTATTTCTATCATGTTTCACATCCTCTTGCTCTCCCTCTTCCTCTTCTCCTCTTCTTCCTCCTCCTCCTCTTTCTCTTCCTCTTCTTCTTCCTCTTCCTTCTCCTCCTCCTCCTCCCACCACGCCCCTTCTACTTTCATGGGTTGATCTTTGCATCGGTGTCCCAGCAGGTTTTTTTATTAGGTTATTTACAGACCATGGGCACAGTACCAGTGACTGTAACACTGAAAAAAATGGCTTTCCCCTCTCCATCAACCATGAGCTCAGGGTAATCCTCAAGATCTATTTTCTTTTCTTTTGGGTCATCATTCCTGTTTGATTTCTCAATAGTACCTTTTGTTGATTGCATTTCCTAAAATTTTTCTTAAATTTTCATTACCATTTTATTTGATGTTTGCATGCATGATGTTAGGAGGGATGTGCATGGCTCAGCACATGTGTGGTCAAGAAGACAGTTTGCATGTGTGTTCCAAAGATCAAACTTGGGAAGTTGGGCTTGGCAACAGGTTCATTACCTGCTAAGCCATCTCGCTGGTCCCTATTTCCTATACCTGATTATTTGTTCTAGAAGTTTTATAATATTCAGATTCAATTTCTCTCCCCGCCTCCCATTGTCTATCTCCTATTGAGAGCTAAGGCTGGTGGTTTGCATAAAGTCTGATTGATTTCAAGATGTTGATAATCATTTTGAGATCTCTTGATTCTTAGTAAATTGCAAAACGGTTATATAATTTTTTTAAAGATTTATTTGTTTGTTTTATGTATGTGCATACACTGTAGCTGTCTTCAGACACACCAGAAAAGAGCATTGGACCCCATTACAGATGGTTGTGAGCCACCATGTGGTTGCTGGGAATTGAACTCAGGACCTTTAAAAGAGCAAGCAATCAGTGCACTTTACCACTGAACCATCTCTCCAGCCCCATGGTTATACAATTTTATCATGACTTCATTTACTATTACTTTAAATCATTACATACACATATGTGTGAGCAAAGATTACTGTGTAAAAGTTTTGCTTCCAGTGTGTTTTTGCATTGGAGTCTCTGCTTAGGTGCTTGTTGGTCCATCTAGAGCTGTCTGCTGAAACACTGACAAGCCTACAAAGAGCATATGGCTTTATTGTACTCCTCAAAAGAGGTTAAATGCCTAAGCTAGTTTGTTATAGGCTGTCTTTTCTTGTCCAGATACTTGTGTTTTCTGAAGAATGTGTCAGAGCTGAAATGTTATTAGACCAAAACTGACAGGGTTTGGTTTCTGTAGCTTTTGCATCTCCAGCCCTCACTACCAATTTCTGCTTAACTGAAGCCAGCTGTAAGCCCTAGAACAGCTTCCCAGAATTTGTGTCCCAAGCAAAATTGTTTTTTCAAAGTCTTATAAAATAATGCCATTTGAAAAACAAAACACGTCCAAGTTGTGTCCTCTTTTGGGTGGTTTTCTGCTAAAGGTGATGGACGGGTCAGCAAGGTTAAGGTGCAGTATACATGCGCATGAAAACAGAGTGGAAGCGAGGCTCTGTACAGTGACTATATATTGACAGGAAGGAAGGTACTGAAGGTTTGGGGGCTTGGCTCAGGAATAGTTATCAGGATAGCTTGCTTATTCCTGCTTCTTTCAAGTGCCGATTATAAAGTAGGTGAAGTTTTAAGATAGATTTTAGGCAAATTTTTTTCTATGAGTCAGTTTTCCCTGTAGCAGCCCCCTTGTGGCAACCAAATGACAAGTTGTAAAACTCTTATGGGCCACTAGTTCTCTAAAAAGTTTCTGAGAAAATCTGAAAGTGAGAATCTTAGCTAGCTACCTAGCAAAT
The DNA here is from genome assembly GCF_011762505.2 of Arvicanthis niloticus. Taxonomy (NCBI): domain Eukaryota; kingdom Metazoa; phylum Chordata; class Mammalia; order Rodentia; family Muridae; genus Arvicanthis; species Arvicanthis niloticus. The sequence continues at coordinate 18,921,657 of NC_047674.1, read as the reverse complement.
CCAGCTTGTTTAATAACTATTTTGAAAGGACCTTTGACTGTTACACTGTCTTTTAAAATAGAGATGCAACTATAGCAAGTTAGCACACAGCTTCCTGATTCTGATCCAAAGCCAATTTCTGGTTTCGCATCTATAGTTCAACGGTGTCAGCATACTGACACATCAGCTCTCTCTAGCATGTCTAAAAGGGAACAGATAATATTTTGTGGATAAAGGCCCAGTACGATTCAGAGATTACCTTCCTGATGATAAATAACTGCCCTAGAATTGGAACCCAGATCTTTCTGACTCTAAGCCTATGTTCCCTCTATCTCAATGAACTAAACACAAATAAATAAAATAAAGTTGACAGAAACTAGTGAGAGGTGATCAGGGCCTGAAACAAAGCCATGAGAGTGGAAATAAGAGTTTTGGGTTTCCCTTGATTTACTGACAGATGAACTGTGGATTCTGGAGGAATGGAGAGAATAGAATTATGTAGCTGAATGGTCATGATGAGAGAAATGCCGGAAGGGAGGGAGTTCTGGGTCTGTATGTCAACTCAGGTGTCAGTGATGTGTTTGGTTAAAAACATCCAGCTGGCCTTTCAATTCTATTCCAGATGGTGCTTAGATTGTAGGGCGTACAAGGACTGTTCAGGAGCTCGTATTCCTATGCATTGTGCTAAGCCTCTGATCTGGCACTTACCTAGTGATAATTATAAACTTGTAACTATCAGAGAAGTATCATGAGATTTATACCTTCAAATTTTCTTTTGTGATGACCCTGCCAAGAACTGTTTCTGTCTGTGCACATGTATTACTAGATTTTCGTGAAGGGGAAAAACTCCATATTCTGAAAGCCTCTTGATCTGTTAATATGTTATAATATAGTAGTTGTAGAAAATACTCAGTAAAGACATAGAGACAGAATGTTGACGCAAGGAAGTTCATATGTATAATTTATGGTTAGATGATGTCAGTGATTTGTATGCATGCCCTTGCTGAGTTCTTGCTCTGTGAAAGGTTTGTACAAATAGTAACATTGGCTGGAAACATTGGCTGATGACTGTCGGCTGAAAACAAGGAACTTTTCATTAAAATAAAAGAATCTGAATTTTGTTACTTATTTTAGTGTGTAATCCTCATCCCCAGTTCTTCATGTAGCTCTGGCTAGCCTGAAACTTGACATTTAGACCAGGCTGGTCTCAAACTCACAGGTATCCTCTGCACCGAGCACTGGAATTAGATGATTCATCTTTTGTGTTGTCCTGGAAACATCTAAAAGACTGTGTAAATGCCTTGTAATCTGTAACAAAATGCATAGTGCCCAGAAAGTAGGAAAGTGCATCCAGAGGAATGTGCTCCATGTGACTGATGAGTGTCCACTTTGTGGGCACTAGGAGATGACCAGCATGCAGTGGGCTTGCTTGAGAAGTCTCTGTTATGGTCCTTTTTCTCTGCTTTTTTTTTTTTTTTCCTACATTTTTCTAAATGTAGAAAATATATTTCTACTATCAATAGAATTCTGTGGGTATCACCACTTGTGTCTCTTGATGGCTTTGACTTTCCTGTGTAGTACAGACTGTGCTCAAGTGATGACCATCCTGTATCTGTTTCACTACTGCTTGGGTTACAGGTCTGTGCTAATGCACCTCTCAGTGGGAGATTTTTGGTTCTACAACTTATTTGTTAAGTATTATGTTGTTTCCTATATCTCAGAAACAGCAACAAAAACTTCTTAAAAATTCCTCCATTTTGGTTATAACATGTTACCTATAACACTCTCTTCTTTTTCTTTATTTCCTATCAGGACGCCCGAACAGTGTCCAAGTGTGGTTTCTTTGTTGTCAGAGAGTTATAACCCTCATGTGCGCTATGGAGCTGCAATGGCCCTGGGAATCTGCTGTGCTGGTACAGGAAACAAGGTATAGCCTCACCAGTGGGGTCACTTCTTTCCTGACACCAGGTTTTTCTGTTGGAGAAAAGTGTAAAACAACTGTGAAAATACAGGTTCAGTGTGATCCCTAAAACTGAGCTTGGAGTTCAGGGCTTCACAGTGCTCCCCCACGTTCCTGTGCTGCAGTGTCTGAAGACAAACTAAAAACAAACTGATATACATGGCTAACCATTGTGAACTGCTCTGTCATTATGTGGTTATTCTCATTGTTTAATTACTACTATAGACACAATGATCACTGTCTAAAGCCACCCAAAATCAAAAGACTCTTTTTTTATTATTTTTAATTGTATGTATGTGTGTATGCCTGTGTGTGGATATGTTTGCTTGTGGAAGCCAGAGGTGTCAGATCTCTCAGAAGATATAGTTACAGATGGTTGTGTACATAACCCTTAACCACTGAGCTCTCTAGCCCCTAAAAATGTTACAGCTGTGTGTGTGTGTGTGTGTGTGTGTGTGTGTGTGTTTTATGCGCACACGTGCAGGAATTAATTCTCATTTTCTCCTTCCATTAATGGATTGTGGGGATCAAACTCAGGTCATTAGGCAACAAATGCTTTTACCCACTGGGCCCTGATGGAACATATAATCTTGATTCACAGCATTGATACAATTATTATACTCTGCCTTGAATAGCACACGTGCATACATCTTGGGCACCTTGGATGGAACTTTCTTTACACTCAACGAATGTATATGTTTTTGTGCTAGAAAGAGACATTGTTTAGTCTGTTAAAAGATTTTTTTATTTTATATGTTTTGCCTGTGTGTTAGTCTATATGCCACCCACATGCAGTACTTGCAGAAGCCAGAAAGGGGCATTGGGTTTCTTGGAGCTAGAATAACAGTTCAACTGTTAGCTGTGTGAGGGTGCTGGAATTGAACCCCATCTAGTATACTTAACCACCAAACCATCTCTCCAGCCCTAAACTTTATCTCATATTGATTATTAATTAGCTTGACTTTTTCCTCTGATAAATATTAGATACAGCACCCTCCCACCTCACCCAGCACCTCCAGCGCCACTGGCCAGCATATCCAACACACATCACTGATACTCACCTTGCAAACACAGAAATATCATTTAATGGGGAAAAAAAAGGCTCTGAATTTCCTTTGGGTCAGCAAGATAGCTCAACAGGTCAAGCAAGGTACTTGCTACCAAGCCTGGCAGCCTGAGTTCAGCCTTTCTGACCTACATGGTAGAAATAGGATGAGTCCCCACAGGTTGTGTTCCCTGTGCACACTGTGGCAGTCACACCCACACAAACTCAGGTACGCACCATACATTAATAAATTAATCTTTTTAAAGAATTTTTCAGAGATAATTCATTTTCTCCTAGTATTTTATCCCAGTCTAGTCTGCCCTGCTTTTCCAGTCTCTCCTTCCCTCCCTCCCTTTCTAGGCAGAGTCCTGCCATATTTCTTATGCTGCCCTTGAACTCAGAATCTTCCCACCTTAGCTTCTCAGATGCTACAATTACAAGATTATATCACCACAACCAGCTTCCTGTTCCTTTTTTATAAGCACTTACTCCTACCTCACATGTTTTTGTAACTATTTAACTTAATCTCTATGTCCCAGCCGCTGAAACATAAGATTCCTGTGAACAAAATGTTCACTGCTAGAGCAAGCAATTGTACTTGGCATTTGATTTATTAGGAACCAGATTTCTTATGTAAACATCTGTGAAGCCAGCCGTGGTAGCACTTGGGAGGTAGAGGCAGGTAGATCTTCATGAATTCGAACCCAAGCTCCAGGCCAGCAAGGACTACACAGTGAGACCCTGTCCAAAAAAAAAAGAGGAGGAGGAGGAAGAAGAAGCAACATGTATCAGAGCCTGAAAAGATGGCTCCATGGTTAAGAACACATACTAACTACTCCTGGAGTGAACCATAACTTGGTTCCCAGCACCTACACCAAGTAGCTCACATTCACCTTTTTTTTTTCCATTGTTTGTTTGTTTTTCAGGATAGGAACTTGCTCTGTTACTAGGTTAGCCTCAAACTTACAGAGACACTCCTGCCTCTGCCTCCAAGTGCTGGGATTAAAGGCATGTGCCACCTCCCGCTCGGCAACACAACCATCTTTTAATTCCAGCTCCAGGAGATCCCACACCTTCCTCTGGCCTTCAAGGGTACCTGAATTCATGTGTACATACCCACCCCTGCCTTAATCTTTTGAAAACATGTATCATTTTTGTTAGAGAGATCAGGTATATATAAGAATTTCCTTTGTTATAGGTGGGAGGGAATGCATGCCTGCCACAGCATATATGTCAAGGTCAGAGGATGGCTTGTAGGAGTCAGTTTTCTCTATGTGTAGGTCCAGAGACTCAAACTCAGACTGTCAGACTTAGTAGCAGGCTCCTTACCTGCTGAGCTATCTCACGATAGCCTCTTTTTCTAGTTCACATTGGTTCTGTAAACAAAGGAAGGATAGGGTTGATATTTTGCTAGGTATTTTTTCTCTTGGGCTTTTAATTTACATTTATGTCAGCTCTCATAAGTTAAATACAAATTGGATCTTTCTCTTTCCATATTATTCTAAATTTAATATGGTATCTAGGGGCAGATGTTCTTTGAAGCAAAGCATCTGACAAGTTAATACAATGAAAGATTTTTATTATTCATACTAAATAAGTCTGCTTTATTTCTAAGTAATTTGTATAACCCAGGTATCTGTACACAGCTGAAAGAGAGTATTTAAGAACTATAGCTGGGCAGTGGTGGCCCATGCCTTTAATTCCAGCACTCAGTAGGCAGAGGCCAGCCTGGTCTACAGAGCTAGTTCTAGGACAGCCAAAGCTACACAGAGAAACTCTGTCTTGAAAAAAAACAATAAAATAAAATAAAATAAACATTGCCCTCATCTGAAATATACCTTTGACAGTGAGTGATCTGAAGGTGCAGCCATCTCAACTAAGTTAAAGTTTTGTCTTTTTGTTTGTTATGCTTTCAGGAAGCAATTAATTTACTAGAGCCAATGACCAACGACCCTGTGAACTACGTGAGGCAAGGGGCTCTGATAGCTTCAGCTCTCATCATGATCCAACAGACTGAAATCACGTGTCCAAAGGTGAGCAAAGAAGCTCGAGGAGAGAGCTCGGTTTGGGTTTTTCTATAATAATTTACCTTAGTGACTAAAAAGAAAAATAGCACATTTGAGGGCGGCAGACTGGGACTGTTGTAATTATGTCATTTTCCTTGGTGTATGTTTTATAAATTTAAGGTCACTTTGTTAACTTAAGTATACAACATACTTAAGAAATTATAACTCAAAAGCCAGGTATAGTGGCACATGTTTTTAATCCCAGCACTTAGGAGACATGGGCAGGCAGATTTCTGAGAGTTCAAGGCCAGCCTGGTCTATAGATCAAGTTCCAGGATAGCCAGGACTACACAGGAAAGCCCTGTCCTTTGTTGTTGTTGTTGTTGTTCTTCTTCTTCTTCTTCTTCTTTTTAAGAAATTATAACTTATAAGGTAAAATAAGAAAATTAGCTCTTTTGTTTGTTTTGGTGTTTTGTTTTTGCCTCTCTGTGTGCTTTTAAATAGATGGCAGCAGGACTGATTTGCTACTCTGTTAGAGACTGAAAATTCAAAGTCTGACTTTCTGCTTTTTGAGGCAATGAAACCTTCTACAGTCGATTTATGTGTACCTCAGTCATTTAAAAATTGCATCTACATTCTTACCCTCCTAGGCAATCCTGGACAGGGTGTCAGTGGCTCAGGAAGTCCTGTTAATAACTAATTCCTTTCAGTTTTAGATGTCAGATTCCATGACATCTCATTGACATGACATTTCATGACCTCTGATCATGAGTCCTCTAAGCAGTCCCTCTGAATCCTCTCTCTGGATCTATACACTAAGGGAGAAAGATGGCCCAGCTCTCCTCAAGGAGTCGCCTTCATACATCTTCCATGGACCGCACCTCCTCTGGATTAACTGTAACAGAGTTTGAGGCACTTATTTAAAACTTCCCTCATAACAATGTCTTGTACCTCATACTAGTCTTTACTGTGCAATGCAAGTGGACACAGCCAGACATCTTGTTTTGTTGAAAACAGAAAGTACATATATTTTATTTGTGTATTCTGAGATTATCCTGCTTGTGTTCAGTAGAAGAGTGAACCACCAGCAGTGTACAAGTGGTGGGTACCTGAAATCTCAGCTTCTCAGGAGACTCTCAAGTTTCAGCACTGTCTTGGCAACAGGAGATTTCAAGGCAGGCATGGAAAACTTAGTAAGGCCCATCTCAATATTAAATGAGGCTAGGCAGTGTGGTTCATTGGTTATATCCCTTGGTTTAATCTCCAGGACTGAAAAAAAGAAAGAAAGAAAAATACTTAGCCTATGCCTATACCATTGTACTTAGATTTTTAGAGTGTTTAGCAGCCTTGAATTAGTTACGCTGATATCTGAGAAGCATTTAAAAACAAAATATTACTAGCAGGAAAAAAAGTTCATGCCAGCAAATGCATATAGTCCCAGCACCGAAGAGACTAAGGCAGGAGGGTCACCAGTTCAAGGCCAGCCTGAACTACATAGTTAAACTTTGTCTTTTTTAAAAAAATAATAATAAAAATTAAAAAAAAAAATAGAAGGAAAGGAAAAGACAAGGCCATTGGCCTGTCTTCTGCCTCAGCCACAGACAGAGAACACCTTTATTTTAAGCAGAGGAGACTTGGGAAAGAGGAGCACAGCTGCCCCACTGTGCGTAGGTTTTCTGCTCAGACAGCTGTCTGACAGACCTCACTTTCTGAGCAGTCACAGTCATTGTCTCATTGCCCAGAGCTTCTCTCTCAAAATCATTTTCAGGGTTTCTAAAAGTTGTATTATTGCACTATAATCTGACTCCTCATCCTGTTTTTTCCCAAGAATTGCTTAATATACTATGTCTTCTAGAACATAAACATCTTTGCAAACACAGACCACATTTCTTGGTGCTTTTAAATATAGCAGCTCTCATATGAGCTTTTATTTCTGCTTTTGATGTTGCACCGAGCCTTTGGAAGTTACCCAGCTGAGCAGTGTCGTTAAAGAATGAACTACCTCAAATAGCCATATAAATATTTATTCACTTGGACCTCACATATGGCTTTCACATTTCACATTGTCAACTAGATGAACGTTTAGCCATCCTCATATCCTGGCTATAGAATTCCAGTGATTAAACCAAGGGCTGGGAAGATAGCCAGCTCATCAGGTAGACCGTTAGCTTCATAATAATGGAGGCCTGGGTTCAGACCCCAGCACCCGTGTGAAAGTGACACACGGACACAAATGCACTTGTAACTTCAGCACTGTGAGAAACAGACACAGGAGGATCTCTGGGGATTACAGCTGCCAGCCTGGATCCAGGTTCAGTGAGAGACCCTGTCTGAAGGGAACCAGGCAGAAAGTGATATAGTGGGACTCTGGCACTCTTCCCAAGCCTCCATGCATATGTGTGGGCATACCACATGTATATACAGCCTACACACAATAAAGTACTTAATTAAAATGAAACTGCTATGGCAGTGCCTGCTTTTAATCCCAGGACTTCAAGGCCAGCCTACATCAGTAATTCTAAGGCTATTCTGGCTTACTTGAGACCCTATATAAACAAAGAAAGAAAAATTTTCAGAGCTAAGCATGGTGGCACACGCCTTTAATCTTAGCACTTGAGAGGCAGAAGTTTGAGTTTGAGGCCAGCCTGGTCCACAGAACAAGTTCTAGGAGAGCTGGGGTTACACAGAGAAACCCTATCTCAAAAAATGAACAAAAAGAAATAATTTTAGGGTTTTTTAGTAGTCATAACCTCAAACTAACAGTGGCAGAATCCTTTTGAGGTAGAATGGCTAAACTGTAGTCTTTTTTTTGTTTTTGTTGTTGTTTGTTTTATTTATTTACTCTTAAGAAATATCATATTTAGAAAGACAAGGTACAGCAATTTAAATAATTGGTTTTCTTTTAAATAATTGCAAGTTATGATCTTGAATGGAGTCTTAATAATATGAACAAATAAAGTACTCTCCTATCTTCAGGTTGTATAAGAATAATGACTACTAATTAAGAATGTTGAAATAGCACTGGCAAGATGGCTCTGTGGGTGAAGACACCTGCCAGCAGCCTGAGAGCTGAGTTCCCACATGGTGGGGGGACAACAACTCCTGCAAGTGGCCCTGTGATTTCCACATGTACATTGTAGCATTTGTGCACCCACAAACATATAGATACATAAAACAAATACTATGTGATAAAAGTACATTTTAAAAATAAAATAAAAAACTCTTAAATTGAAATGTGCATATAGCTGGTAGCTCTGCAGTTAATATAAGTTGGCTATGAAATGTAAATGTTTCCATGCCAACTACAAAAGCAGAGCTATGTTGATAATATCTATTTTTAAAGAGAACAAAATAAATCCTCAGAGTCTTACATTTTCAAGTCAATACTTGAAATTAGTGAAAATAGCTCAAAAGCAAGCATCAAGGCATTAAGAATTATCTCCTGGGGCTGGAGAGGAGGCTCAGTGGTTAAGAGCACTGGCTGTTCCTCCAGAGGATCCAGGTTCAATTCCTAGCACCCACATGGCAGCTCATAACCACTCCAGTCCCAGGGTTTCAACATCCTCTTCAGGCTTTCTTGAGTACCAGGCATACACATGGTTCAGAGATTTATACATAAAAATAATTAAAAGAAGAATTACAGCCCTTCCTCAAAGGAATGCAAAAGAAAATGACCTTGGCTATTTTGTAAGGTTCATAGTGGAAATCAGACTGTTTGTGTAGTATTACGCCCTAACACTTAGCCTGCACATTGTTCCCTTGGTTTAATTAATACCCGTATGGTTTTGCCTTGTTTCTATCAGTTTCTCACAAACATAAACCCCAGATCATAGACATGTTTCTGTATTAGAAACACACAATTTAGAAAGTCTTGAGTGTCACACTTAACCTTTTAATGGGTTCTTGGAGCTGTTTTCTCTCAAAAACCTAACTCTTCTCCTCATGAATCATCTATTTTGTCTTGTTAAATGAAATTCACCATGAGAAGTTTATTTGAACGTTTACATAGTAAATATAGTATCTAAACATCAGATGAAAAGTTACACTATAAGAATAAGTTCTCAGGGCTAGAGTGGGGATAGCTTTCCCATTAACAGTGCTGGCTGCTCCAGCAGAGGATTCAAATTTGATTCCCAGCAGACACATCAGGCAGCTCACTAGCCTCTAACTCCAGCATATGCAAAATGAAAACTTTTACATTTAGAACTAATAATAATGAAACTGGTGCTCTTTGCCTTATGTCATTTAACATGTAACATGGTGAAAAAACCTCATCCAACCTCTGACAAGTACTTGTTTTAGAAATGGGATCATGTTAAACTTCTTAGTTCTAAAATAAAATACAGTTTAGATAGATTAGGCTTTTGTTGGCTATCATGATTCATCAGAAGTGAATCTGAAGAACTGTAATCTTTTCCCTTGATCATACAGCGTTCCCCCTTCCAGAAGTATAAGATTTGCATTCAGAACATGATAAATATCTTAAATGCATAACTTTATGCCGGAGAGATAGAGAGATGGCTTAGCATGTACAGGCAGTTATCACCAAGCCTGGTAACTTGAATTTGAGCCCTCAAACCCTCACTCTCAAAAGTTGTTCTCTTGACATCTACAGACACACACACACACAGAGTGTTCTTTCTAGAACTGTTTTGTCTTTTTTAATGTGAGTTTTAAGAACATAGAACTTAGATTCTTATTTCTATAGATAAAATATATTTTTAAGCTGAAATTCTAAGCATGGGTTTTATAAGCTATTTAAGATATAAGACACTATTGTAGCCAGGCAGTGGTGCGAATGCCTTCAGTCCCAACAATCTGGAGTCAGAGGAGGTGGATCTCTGAGTGCAAGGTCACCCTGGTCTATAGAACAAGTTTCAGGACAGCCTGTCTTGAAAAGCAAAATAGAGGAGGGGGGATTATGTTGTTAAAATACTAATAAATTCAGGATGAAAATTTAAAATGTGTGATATTGTGATAACAAGTTGCATTAGTCATTTTTGCATGGCTGTGAACAAAGTAGCTCATGGAAACCATCTAGGTTCGTGGTTTGAGGGATTTTAATTTATCATAGCAAAAAAGACATGGCAGAGTGGCTCTTTCAAGACAGCTCTTTCATGTCTTGGGAGAGGGTGTGGCTGTTTGCATAGCAATGGACCAAGAAGCAGACAGATCAGAACCAGGGGTATCACCCAGTGTGTCTCAACCTATGGATCAGGACATGCTATATATCAGATATTACATTACCATTCATAACAGTAACAAAATTACACTTATGAAGTAGCAACAAAATAATTTTATGATTGGGGGTCACCACAACATAAAGAACTGTATTAAAGTGTTTCAGCATTAGGAAGGCAGAGAACCACTGCTATAACCTTCAAAGCCTACTTCCTAGTAACCTTTTTTAACCATCTAGGACCCACGTCTTTAAGGTTCCACAGCCACAGAAAGCATCACCACATGTGACCAAACATGAGCACTGGAGACATTTCAGGCTTAAACTATCACAGTGAGATCATGAAATTATCAGGAAGAATACCATAAAAGAAAAATAAGGTGTTTTTTATTTTGGGTATGTGAAATTTGAAGTAATAGCAAGTCATTTGGAAAGAAAAATAGGAGTGTATGGGGCAAACTGAACAGAGGTGTGTAAGAACTAGACATAAAGCAATTAACTCAGTAGCCCTTTACAGTTACAAAATTCAGGAAGGTCTGAAAATTTACAGGTTTGCTTTTAAGGACATAGCTGACTAAAATCTGACCTAGTAATGCATCACTTACTATGATTATCCATGTGTTTGCTACTTCAGAATTACTAATTCGGCTGGGCAGTGGTGGCACATGCCTTTAATCCCAGCACTTGAGGGGGCAGAGGCAGGAGGATTTCTGAGTTCAAGGACAGCCTGGTCTACAGAATGAGTTCCAGGACAGCCGGGGCTACACAGAGAAACCCTGTCTCGAAAAAGAAAAAAAGAATTACTAATTCGATTATGGAATATTGTTGCATACCCCACCAGAAATACAAAGTGTGTATGTCATGTCAGCTTTTAAAAATATATGTGTGGGTATTTTGCCTATATGTAAGTGTGTAACATACGGTGCCTGATACCTGCAGAGGCCAGGAAAGGGTCAGATCCCCCAGAACTGGAGTTGCAGACAGTTGTGAGCTGCCTGTGGGTGCTGGAAATCAAATCCAGGTCCTCTGGAAAAGCAGCCACTGCTCTTCACCCTAAGCCATCACTCCAGCCATCGTGTTCGTTTTTTAAATCTGAATTCCAGATACATCTGGCCTGAAGGACTTTCTTCATGGAAGGATTACAGTTGTATAGTTGATGTTCTAAAGACAGATGTCATGTCAATGATAAAATTCAAACTTCCAGCCGGGCGGTGGTGGCGCACGTCTTTAATCCCAGTACTTAGGAGGCAAAGGCAGGCAGATTTCTGAGTTCAAGGCCAGCCTGGTCTACAGAGTGAGTTCCAGGATAGCCAGGGCTACACAGAGAAACCCTGTCTCGAAAAAAAAAAAAAAACAACAACAACAAAAAAAAAAACAAAACAAAAAAAAAAATTCAAACTTCCAGACTGGTTCCCAGTATGCAGATACTTGCTTAGCCAGAATGAAGTTGGAAGGCGGGAAAGGAGTGTGCTCTACAGAAGTCACTCCAGAGAACTCTGTTCCTTTCTGAGTTTTCTCTATTAGTATAAGGTATAAAGTGCAGAACATGATCAACTTTTTAAATGCATGATTTTAGAAAGGGTAGATTTTAGAGTCTCATGTAGATCACAGAATAACCTAAATTTGGAGAAGGCTGTTTGCTCCCCGTGTAGTTGAGCCTGGCTTCCTCTCTCAAGAGACGAGGTTGTAAGTGTGTGCCTCTTTGCCTGGCCATGGCGCCATCAGATTCTGAACTGTGAAGTTAGAAAACCATGGTCTTCACCCTGATCACCACTCATGGTAATCAGCAGATGTATGTGTGTTAGCATCTGTGAAGCAGAGAGTAGACTAGAGGATCACTTGCCTTTCAAATTTAGTCCACTGTCTGCTCTACTTACACAATGACTACTTATAAGAAGTATAAGAATGAACATTAAGAAAGTGTTAGGAAAATAAAAGTGATGAATGAAATTTTACTGTTAAAAATCCATCTCTCAATTTCTCATTGGATGCTTTTCTATTGTTTTAGATATGGTTATATATTTAAATTCTCCTTTGTAATGCACATACAGTGTTTTGTCTTTATTTTTATAAGTTCATGGGATTTTTTTAAAACTTTAAACATAAAATTTCCATCCTTTATAAGGTAATATAAGTATTCATCTAAAATATCTAAAATAAGGTCAGAATCAAAGGAAGTTGACCTGCTGAGCCAGAGTAAGAACATTAAACCTTAGGATATTTAAAATTAGTTATGAACTCAGCGATTTAATCATGCTGGATTTTATAGTTTTTAAAGTGGTAAGACTGGAAGGGTGTGACTTAATAGTGATTGTATGTATCATATTTGCCCACTGCAGTTTGTTGTTGCCTGGGAATAAAACTGAGAGCCATTTTTTTAGGAATACTGTTTTATTAGCAGTATATAAATGGCAGAGCTAATAGTCTAGAGGGTAGTAAAGTTTTGCCCCTATATGACATCTGTGCCTACTGAAGTATGCCACGCCCCTTTTGTGACCATGATTACTTCAGGTTGTCTTTAGAACATGGATGAGGTAAATGTTATAATCCTCAAGGAAAGGGAGAAGAAACTAAAGCTCAGAAAAGCTAGTAGGAGCCAGATGTGGTGATAAATACCTATGGTCCCAGCTACGAAGGAGGCTTCAGCAAAAGGATTGTTTTGGGCTCAGAAGTTTGAGACCTAGGCCACCCTACAAGAAGTTTCATCTAAAAAGAAAAGGGCCATAGGACAGACAGACAGACAGTAATTTATCCAAATATCTTCTAAGAGCAGAGATAGTCATATGCCCAGGCTGTCTGATTCTGTTACTCTGCCACAGTATCTATCACACTATACACTTCAGACCAATACAGAGAACAGATTCTGAAAGAATGTGTGCTAAACTCATTGTATTAGGAAACTCAAATCTGGTGTTTTCTGCTTTTGGCAGATTTGGGGAGCTCCATGATCATGTGCTTCTTGACCAAGCAGACTTCTTCCTGAGTGCCTACCATTTGAAAGCACTGTCGGGAAAACAAGGAAGTGTAAGCCGTGGAAGAAGCATAAGATAGGGCCCATCTCCACCCAACAGTTAAAGAAGCCACTTTATTCGTTACAAACATTTTAGAAGCATTTTTATGTGAAAATAATATATCATAATTTCAGGAAACCTCTAAAGCATACAAAATTACTGGTTATTTCATCCTAAATTGAATCACAATTGATTCTGAGCAAGTCTTTAGAAACTGATGTTCATTCAGAATGCACATCTTTAATGTTTGTGAATACACTCGCTCAGGCTGGGTGAAGGGTAGTTTACTTAAGGTAGAACCGAACGACTGTGCCTGTTAGGAAATCTGCTCAGTTGACAGTAAGCAGCATAGCTGTAGTTCAAAGTGCAGCAAAAGCCGTAGTGTTTGCTGGGACTGTTTGGGACTGCTGACTACCTGGTGCAGAATGAAATCTTGTTCAGCATTCCCTTGAGTCTGAATCATCCACTGAAAACAGCTAGTGCTCCCACACCAGGAAGTCAGAACACTGATTTCAAGCACAGAACTGTTCTGCCTTCACATCTGCTCTGTCTCCTTCTTCTAAATGCCTTGCAATTGAGAACTGGGTCTCAACACCATTAGTTCAGTTCATTGGGTGTTCTTTAATGGCACAACAAATGCACAGAGACTATAATTATTCTTCTTGCTTCTTCAGGTGAATCAGTTCCGGCAGCTGTATTCCAAAGTCATCAATGACAAGCATGATGATGTCATGGCCAAATTTGGCGCTATTCTGGCCCAAGGCATACTGGATGCAGGTAAATGTTCTTAGGTCTTCCAGATGCATTGTGCAAATCTAATGATACAGCTAATCCGATGCTCTGTGTGACATCATGGAAGTTGAGTCTGAAGCAAATTATTCCAGAGTAAAATTTGAGAAGAGTGTGTGTGGGTTACAGAGATAGTTTTCAGTTATTCAAGCACAAAGTATATGTTTGAGAGCTACTGCTTCCCTGGACTCAGACACACCCTGTCCCCTCTTGCCTCCCTGCTGAAAACTGAACAGGACATTACCTGTCGAGTGTGAGTGTAATTATACTGCTGAGTAACTAACTACACAGCACCTGGGGACAGTGTTTCTTCATGTAGCTCTGGCTGTCCTAGAACTAGCTCTGTAGACCAGGCTGGCCTCAGACTCACAGAGATCTGTCTGCCTCTGCCTCCTGATTGCTGGGATTAAAGGTGTGCATCACCACTGCCCGGCAGCATCACCCCTTTTTATGATTTATTCTGAAACATGTTCCATTAGTTTTCCCAGTTGGCCCTTAACTTACTGTCCTATTGTCTCAACAAGTAGCTAAAAGAAGCGTACAGCACCATGCTCAGCAGATCCTAATCTTTTTATAACAGTTCTGTGAGCTCCAGTTCTTTTCTCTCTTTGTTCCTCTTTCTTGTTTTGTAATGTCTACCTGATAGTGTTGGAAGGATTAGATATATTGGAGAGATATTAGAAGTTCTATTCACTTAGTAAAGTGCCCAGGGAGTTTCAGCTGGGATTTTTGTTTGTTTGGGAATGGGGGAGGGGGGTTACTCTGTAGTCCAGGCTAGCCTCAGATTCAAGCCAGTTTTCCTATCTGAGCCTCCAAGCACTGGGATCACAGGTAGTCACAGGCCACTATGTCTGGCTAAGGTCCAACTCTTTAGTTGATGATTGGATCTTCAGTCAAATTCGGTGGCATTCAAGCTGGATTTTTCTCTGCTTCCCAGAGGGATAGTCTAGAGACTGTGGCAAGAGGCAGAACATACTGGGTTTTTAACCATTCACCCTCTGACAGTACAAACTTCTGATCAGAGTCAGCTGATTACATTGTTTATCTTATTCTTCCTCAGAAGACATGTTGAGTTAGGAATTAAATAGCTTTCCTTTTGTGAGGCTGAAGAGATGGCTCAGTGGCTAAGAGCACTTTCTCTTGCAGAAGACCCAAGTAACAGTTCCCCTACCCACGTCAAGTGGGTCGAGACCACATGGAGTTTGAGTTTCAAGGGTTCAACGCCCTCTTCTTCCTTTGTAGACATCAGGCACCCACATGGTATATATACATACATGTAGGCAAAACACTCATATACATAAAATAGATCACTGGGTACCCTAGTACACGTCTTTAACCCCAATACTCTGGAGGAAGAGGCAGATCTCTGAGGGTTCAAGGTCACCTGGTCTACATGGTAAGTTACAGCCAGAGCTAATTAATGAAACCCTAATCAAAATAAATAATTAAATAAACCACCAGCTACTTACCTAGTGCCATACCTAGAAATGCTTATTGACATCTTAATGGGTCACTCTGCTCATGGGTTTTTCTCTTTCTGCAGGTGGTCATAATGTCACAATCTCCTTACAGTCCAGGACTGGGCATACTCATATGCCTTCTGTGGTTGGCGTCCTTGTCTTTACCCAGTTCTGGTTCTGGTTTCCCCTTTCACACTTCCTGTCATTGGCTTATACTCCTACCTGTGTCATTGGCCTTAACAAGGATTTAAAGGTATGTCTATGAGTCCTGAGCACTGTGGGATATTCTTATCGTAGATGACCATATTCCCTTTCAATTTGAGTTAGTCCTTAGCCCTTACAGAATAGAGTATGTCTGTGGATGTTTTATAAATAATCTTTTCTTACTAGCTGTGTAGTACTGGACACATCTTTTGAGAAGGAATGATGGGGTAGGGTGTTTAATACAAATTATGAAGAGATTTTATAAGTCATTTTGTGTATTTGGAGGGGGTGGCTTGGTTTTCATTTTGCAACAGGATCTCACTATGTAGCACTGACTAGCCTAGATTCACTATTATAGACCAGGCTGACCTTGAACTCACAGAGACCTGCCTACCTTTGCCTCCAGACTTGGATTAAAGGCATGTGCTACCATTTTTGGTTTGGGAGGCAGAGAGTCATTCTATATACTTGTGATCTCTGAACACGGGATCCCCCTACCTTAACCTCCAGAGTGCTGGAATTCCAGGCTTGTGCCACCATGCTAGGCCACTTTAATCCAAAGGCTGCAAGAGCTGGTGAAAGCTTTTAAGAGGGTAATGACAGTTTTTCCTGAAGAGGATCATTCTGATGTCAGTAGAAACGTGGGCAGTGCTATTGCACTAATCTGGACAAGAAAGAATGAGGACTCAGACTAACTAATTACTGAGGGATAAAGTGTGAGACAGTGCCCACCTCAGTCATGTACTTCAGGGTCTCCACAACCAGCACACCAGCAGGGTTATGATCCATGGGAAGAAAGAATGCAGTTCAGTTCAGCACACTTTAGCAGCCAGTACTGGGTCAAACATGGAGATTCTGACCCCAAGTTGTTTGCTTTAGGCATATTTAAGCATAGCTTAGTTTGGTGAAAATTTTCCTGGTGATAATTAACTCAATTCCATGTGTACAACAAAGCTTAAGACATTAACTACATTATAAACTCTTTGTAAAGTACATATTTTGCATAAACATATGTTCTGTAGATTGAGAAAAATATATGTTCTATAGATTGAGCTCATGCGTGATAAAGGTCTGAGAGAGGATCGGCTGTAGTCTCCAGCCACACATAGCGCAGAGCTCGGCGCCCAGGCGGGAAACAGATTGTACACCTCTCTTTCTCCTTTTGAAGAGACAGCTCTTCAAACATACTTAACATTTCTGTTTCCTCTAGTGTTTATCTGTGTGCACAACGACCTCCATGCCTGCTTAACAAAGAATTGTTAGTATAAGGAACAGTACCACAGGAAGATATCCCTTCAGTAGTAACAGAAACCAAGACCACCAGTGAGGGGTCAGGGAGGCCGACGGAACAAACTGATCACAGAGGTGAAGAGCTTCAGCTGCTCCGTGCCCTGTCATCCCAGTGTTTAGTCACATTTCTAACGGGGTTGTAGTTAGGGCTCTCTCAGTCCTGTGGCCTGATGAGTTGTCTTGTTCTCCTTGAAGGTTAAAGGCTTTTCAAGCTTTAAATACCTCTTACATTCGGTCATCACTGTTGTTAAAATGTTTTGTTTAAGTTTTCAGAATGGAAAAATTTTAAGCTCAAATTTGTCTTAATTAAGAATTTTACTATTAAAACTGCTGACAGTTATAAATATTTAGCGTCTTTATTTCTCAAAACAACAATATTTTGTTTTCCTAATCCCTAATATTTAACATTATCATTAAACCTTCTATATAATCTTTAGAGGCTTACAATCTACCAAGCAATTTTATAATGTTTTCGTTTTTCACAATGAAAGTGGATAGAGAAGATAAGTTCCCATCTTAGCAAATATGGTGCTTATTACCATTTTTTATCAATGCAAATTAGGAAAGTAAAGAAAGATTCAGGCTAGACAGCAGGTTTGTTCTAAATAATACAAAGTGTATACAGACTATAAGTTGTCAGTGTGGTATGATGAGTGGTCATGGGAGTTCAGAAGGGGTATATAACTCTTCACAAAGGGGCTACCAGTTGTCCCTGCGCTCACAGCGTGAGTAGGACCTAACACACTGACACCAGTGGTTTGTGAGGAAACAAAGAAAATGATGCTTGTTCAGTGGCAGAACTTTGGGATCTGTAGGGAACTAAGTACCAGCATTAACTCACGGTGCTCTTCATAGAATGCTAACATGGAACAGTTCTGTTGTTGAACATTTTACTTGTATGGGAACTTTCCATCTCTCTCTGCCTGTTTGCTTGTTATAAACAGAATACATAAATCTTGATGTTATTTCCATGGAAAGAACAAAAGAGTGTTTTATTTCTTCAGATGCCGAAGGTTCAATATAAATCAAATTGTAAACCATCCACATTTGCTTATCCTGCCCCTCTGGAAGTACCAAAAGAAAAAGAAAAGGAAAAGGTACGTTCTTTGGGTCTTTAACATTTGTTCTTCTTGGAGAAGCTGCTAACTGTCAAGGTGATGCCGCTTTGAAATGTAGTTGGTTGGCTGGTTGGTTGGAGTAGAGTCTCACTGTAGAGTCTTGGCTAACCTAGTACTAGATAGTATTATCAGACTGACCTCAAACTCATAGGGTCCACCTAACTCTGCCTTCAGGTACAAAGATTAAGGATATGTACCATCATGCTGCACAGCTTTCATTATGTGAATGTGGGGGTATTCATGTGAGTGTGGGCTGTAGGGGCTAGAGACATTCTCGGAGCTGGAGTTACAAGCTGTTGTGAGCTGCCGGACATGGGTCCTGAGGACCAGAGCTCCTAACCATCAAGCTATCTGTCCAACCCTGTTCTGCCTTGTTGATGTGTGTGTGTGTGTGTGTGTGTGTGTGTGTGTGTGTCCAGAAGAGGACATCTGTTTATAGAAACACTTGTGGTGACAGCTAACATTTGATTTAAGTAGAAAGTTTACTTTCTACTTTTCCTTTTCCTGTCTTGGTATCCCAGCCCTATGGCCCAGGAGTTCTAGTGTGTGAGTCCTGAAAGTCTGCTCTGCTCTGTCAGAACCGCTTACACTAAAACTGCTGCTGTTTTCAAATGCAATCTCAGTGTGTAACTTTTCCCCAAAGCTGCAAAGCTATATTATTTCTTTTATCTGGCGTACATTTAAGGACATTTTTATTGAATACACTACCAATGAGGCTACAGTAAAAATGTTTATATACATACCTGTGTTCTTATGCAAGTGTGTCAGTTAGAATAGTAGATGTGGAATTATGTAGTCAAAAGTAATTCGTGTTATTTCTTTCCAGATATTACCTAGTTTGCCTTTTGAAAATGGCTAAAAACTAACTTCAACAGTTTTTTAGCACATTCACTAATACATAATAAAGAGTAATGAATGTGTTTACAGAACTGTACTGGCTGTGGTGTTCTACTCAATAAAACAAGCAACCCTTTCACGTTGCTTATGTGGAGAAAACATTTTACCCCATTTTCAAAGTCTTGTTTCACCTTTAATTTCAAGTGAGATCCATCAAGGAAGACCACACCTAGCTAACTTCACTCATTGTGTATTACCATTACAAGACATCCAGCTGTGAAGACATCTCTATGACGGAGAATTTTCCAGTGCTTTTCCCATAAAGCCAAAAAGAACATAGCACTCAAGTCTATGTCTCAGAAGTAAATGATAGCAAATTCACATTCCAGGCAGATCAGAAAACATCGGTTGTTTTGGACACGGCCCCAGTAGCTAAGCATGGTAGTAGCAGCATGTATGTACCTTGACATCCTGCTTGCTTTCCCTTGACTTCCCAGTGGATTCGTTGTGTACAGTTCCTGACAGGAGTCAGGGACATGCTGTGGGACGGTTCTCTTGGGCTCCTTTCTTAGTACGTAGGTAAGAGATTTTAACAGTCTTATACCATTTTAACTGTCTCCAGGTTTCCACCGCTGTGTTGTCTATTACTGCCAAAGCTAAAAAAAAAGAAAAAGAAAAAGAAAAAAAGGAGGAGGAGAAGATGGAGGTGGTAGGTATACCTCAGTGGTCATGTGGGTTAATGCCTGTTGTTGTCCAGATTCCTTACACACTGTTGTACTTTGCTCTTAGCTTTTTCAGTTAGTTATTCTGTTTCCAGCATATAGAATCATACCATTATATTTAAAAGAGACTCTAGAAAACCACGTCTGTATTAGTTTTTCTTGTTGCTTGGACAGAATACCTACTGGAAGCATCTTTAGAGAAAAGAGAATTTGGGCTCATGGTTATAAGGGATACAGTCTGTCATAGCAGGAAAGTCACAATGTCTAGAGCTGCATCTTTGACAGTGGGACCTTGCAGAATGGCTTGCTCATTCCTTGGTCAGGAAGCAAAGAGTGCAGACTGGCTACACAGCTACTCTACATCCCTCTGGCCATTCCTTCAACCAGTTAGGCCCTGTCCAGAAGGTTCCCAGATGTTCACATACATGAACTTACAGAGGGAATTTCACATGTACATTTGTGAGAAGATAGGGTACAGAACAGGAATGATTTCATAGAGAAAGTTAGAACTAAAGTAGGCTTTGAAAACAGTTCTGAGCCAGGCAGTGGTGGCGCACACCTTTAATCCCAGCACTTGGGAGGCAGAGGCAGGCAGATTTCTGAGTTCGAGGGCAGCCTGGTCTACAGAGTGAGTTCCAGGACAGCCAGGGCTACACAGAGAAACCCTGTCTCGAAAAACGAAAAGAAAAGAAAAGAAAAGAAAAGAGAAGAAAAGAAAAACAAGGGAACGGTTCTGAGTAGACACTGACTTGATGAGGAAAGGCTTTCGGGAAGGTGGATGATGGTCCAACCATTTAAGTAGACTCTTCTGATCTCTTCTGGTAGAAAACCCTTCTCATCCTCTAAAATGATTTGTACCATTCTCATCCCTAAGTAGAGCTGGGTGTCATTCTAGCTGTGCTTTTATTGTGCCTGCCACTACCTTTTGTACCTGACAGTGTTCTATAAACTTAGCAGACAGACTCAAGTGATGTGGGACAGAAGTGATTCCTTATTGATTGCATTTCTCCTATCCTAGGATGAAGCAGAGAAGAAGGAAGAGAAAGAGAAGAAAAAAGAACCTGAACCAAACTTCCAGCTGTTGGATAATCCAGCACGAGTTATGCCTGCCCAGCTGAAGGTCTTAAGTATGACAGAGACCTGCAGATACCAGCCTTTCAAACCAGTAAGTTACCCATCTTAGCTGTATTTGCCTTTGGGGCATTAATCTGTAATACTAGGTAAGATTGACAGAAGAGGATAAATTCCCAAAGTATTTTAGAGCAAAGTCACTAGTACTTTAAAAAAAGTGGGGGGAATGGGGGGGCTGTTAGCAAAAACAAGCGTGATCTCCTCAGCTTCATACAGATTGCTCAAGAGTCTCTTTTCTCTAATTCTTGAGAACTGTTTTCCCTCTTCTGTCTTAGATATGGGCACATGACTACACACTGGGTTGAATGTTTCTCTCTTTCCTCCATATGTGAAATAGGAAGTATCTCCTTAACTAACGGGCACAGATCAAAGAAGCTAATATGCAAGCATTGGGAACAAGACCTGGTCCTGCCAATACGTGATCATCATCATAATTACACTATTGTCCTAAACACATTGAGTTTTAAAATTTAAAAAGGGATCTTTGTGATATTCAATTAATCCCAAGACAGAATCTTTCTCATTAGAAACAAGTGTATATTAGTTATCTTTTCATTACTGTGGCAGAATACCAGACTGAATCAGCTCAGGGAGGACTTTATTCATGTTTGATCTTTCTTTCCAGTGTTTTATTGTTTTATTTTTGGTGGTGTTTTGTTTTTTTGTTTGTTTGTTTTGAGACAAGATCTTAGTCCACTCTGGCATAGAACTTATTTTGCAGCCCAGACTGGCCTTGAACCAACGGGCAGTCCTCACTAGGGCTCCTGAGTGCTGAGATTATAGACATGAACCTATAAGCTACTCCTGATCCAGTTTTTTAAATCTAGAAAGCTGAAGACTTACCAGTCCATCCCATGCAGTACTCCAGATAGTGAGTCTGTTTGAAATATCATAGATGAGATTTCTGGATCTTCATATGGAAGCAAGTTTATTTTTCAATTAACTAAATGACAGATTAGAAGCTACTCTTGTTTCAGTTGTGAGCCAAGGTGTTCCTAACTAGGTTATAGCTTACAGAAGCAAAGGCAAGAAATGGAAATTGCTGTGTGTGGTAGTTTCAAGCTGAGGGTGGGCATACGTGTGTTTATATCTTGGCTCTTTTGTTTAATCATGTGACTAAGTAATTTTCTTGCATTTCACTTTTGTAACTATAAACTGAGTACAGTAACTCCCTCTACTCTAGAGATACTATGACAAAGGACGTTTCCAGGTCAGTTCCTGCTTGATATTCTTTTCATAGGTGCAAGATTTCTTCAGGTTGATGTCGGTGATCACAATCTTAGCAGAGGTGACTATACACCTCTTACTACATTATGCACACCTCTTAATACATTGTGAATGTATTAAGTTTATACATTAAAGGAGTGCATTTTATATTATGTGAATTCTTTCTCATCTTAATGAAAGACCACTCCTTCTTATGTATATTGAAGAAAGATATTGGCCATTAACCCACCAATACTCTTAATGGCAATGTTCCTCAGGAAGAAGCTTAGTGCCTTATTCCTCTAATCCCAGCACTTGGGATACTGAGGCAGGTGGGTCTCTGTGAGTTGAGTCTAAACTACAGGCCAGCCAAGGATGCATGTCTTGTCTCAGTGCTCCTCTCAAGAAACACTGTGATAACGCCTCTACTCTGCTTCAGCAAGAAGTCACCATCTTAGACTTCTAATAGCCTTTAGACAGCAGGATATCTTCTCCTTAGCAGATGGACTTTTGCACAGCATGGGAAGCATTAATCAATGTGGCTAAGCTATGGTGCTGCACATGCAAATGAGATCACTTCATTTCTGACAAGCATACAGTAAAAGTCAGAACGCATAGCTCCAGGTTTCCAGAAACCTGGAAGTTGTCCTCTGAATGTGGACACTTTATTCTGCATGGAAGCTCCTCTTTATTGCTCCACTAAAAGGTTCACATAAACTTTCAGGCTATGGAGGACAGGGACAGTGACCGTATTCTCTGTTGTGAACCTGCACTGTGCCTCAACGCTTTGGGGCTAAGTGCTCTGGTCAAGAGAGAGGTTGGGGCTCTTGGGGCAGGAGACGCAAAGAATGGAGACAAGACAGAGGCTCTGATCAAGTCTCAAGTCTCTTTTATTGAAGGGAATTCTGAGGTATTTATATGCTTTTGCCACGTGCCTTGTAGGCGCGTGGATACCACGTGCCTTGCAGGTGTTGATATGACGTAAGCCTTACAGGCGTCTATAACGTGGATAGCACGTGCACCGTGCGCCTTGCAGGCTTGGATACCACGTGCACCTTACAGGCATGTATGGCCTGGATAGCACATGGACAGCACGTGAACCGCATGCCTTGCAGGCGTGGCTACCACGTGCACCTTGCAGCTGGGGGCAGTAAAGAGCAACACGAAATATGTGGGATATCAGAGTGTGTTTCAGCTGTTTTAGGCTATTGAAAATCAAATCTCTTATCAGGGTATATGGTTCCAGATGGCTGCAAAGATAATCTAGCCGCTTTCTGCTAAAAGTCAGCTCCCAACAATTCTCTGTTGTTCCTGGGCTGTTGGTAGTCAAGGCAGAGTCATTCCATTGAGTGCATCCTTTTCAAGAAAACTTTACAGGAGAGAGTTGTAGATTCTTTCATATAAATGCATGTGTTAGATGGGGGAATGGTCTAGAAATGCTTGAAGGCACAGCAGCTTTATAGTGCACCAGGGCAGAATCTCAATGAGTAAAATCAGATTAGGTTCAACTGCAGAGATACTTAACCCATGTGAGTCATGTCACTAATGACCTGTGCTTCTTCCCATCCCAGTAATATGCTTTGTAGAAGTATGCTTTTTCCAGATGTGCCTTGCCACTGTTGGCTGATTTAATTACAGAGAGCAACTTTCCATTTCCGTTGACACAGGCATGCAAATAGAATAAGATTAGTACGCCAGAGATGGTGTTTGGTGTTTGAATTTACCATCAGCTAATAGACTGAGAGGGGCCTTAATAGAATTGCTGCTACAGTCTACTTTCCTTTGGCTTTGCATCTGTTGTTTTCATTGCTTACATTATAATGTTTTCTAGATTATAGTTAGAACACTCATATGTCTGTCGTATTTATTATTTTCTCTGACATTCTGGAATTGCTGAAGAGAAAAAAATATGGCCCTTTATTTGTAGATTTTCATGAATGTCACAAATACAGACTAGAGTGCTTCAAAAACTAATGCAGGGCTGGAAAGTTGGTTCAGCCATTAAAGGCTAGGAGCACAACAGAAACTAATAATACACTCATATCAAAGGTCTAGAGGTATTTGACAGAGGACTCAGGTCCTGTTCCCCAAACCCACATAGTAGCTCAAAACTGTAGCTGTAGTTCCAGAGCATCCAGTGCCCTCTTCTGGTCTCCCCAGGCATTACACACACATGGTGCGCAGGTATTCCTACAGACAAAATACCTATACGCATACATTTTCTGCTAGTATAATTAATTCTCCCTCATCCTTTTCCTTGCACATCAAGTGTTGAGGGTTCACTTTGCTCTAGAGAGCAAAGCATCGTGACATGTGAGTGCAGCTAATTTTGTTTCTTGTCTGTGTGCAGCTCTCCATTGGGGGCATAATAATTCTGAAAGACACCAGCGAAGACATTGAAGAACTCGTGGAACCTGTGGCAGCACATGGCCCAAAAATTGAGGAGGAAGAGCAAGAGCCAGAGCCCCCAGAGCCATTTGAGTATATTGATGACTAAGGGCCAGGGTGAGTACTCATCGTCTCTTCTGCAGGAAGCATCTGTCAGTGCTTACAGGTGTTTATGAGAGCAGGAGTGTCTCACCTCTCCTGCTTGTATTTGCTCTAGTCTACCCAAACAGCGTTAAAATTTAACCTTTCTCATATGCATGTCTTCTTTTCCGAGTGACTGGTCTGCAGACCGTTTTATAAGTCCATACGTGGGGAGCTGGCCCCAGAGGGAACGTCTCGCTGATTTTTCACAAGTCATCTATCTATCTATCTACCTTTCTTTCTTTCTTTCCTTCCTTCCTTCCTTCCTTCCTTCCTTCCTTCCTTCCTTCCGCCTGCCTTCCTTCCTTCCTTCCTTCTTTCCTTCCTTTTCTTCTTTTTTTAAGATTTATTTTTATGTGCATTGGTGTCCTGCCTGCATATCTGCATGAGGGCGCCAGATCCTCTAGAACTGGAGTTACAGACAGTTGTGAGCTTGCTGCCATGTGGGTGCTGGGAATGGAACTCAGGTCCTCTGGAAGCCAGTGCTCTTAACCACTCAACTATCTCTCCAGCCCCAAGAAAGTCTTCTTAAAATTAATTAAACAAGTGCATGATGTGAAACTCTCAGAGAATTAATAAAACTGTTACTCTCAGCAACACACACAGACAACATACAAGTTGCAAATCTAGCATACCCTGATTAGCAGTTAAAGACCAGCCCTGCCACTGATTGTGTGAGGTAATCCTGCCTTGGAGAGTGGATCTTGGAGAGTAGAAGGTGTGTCCTGAGTGCTCTCTTGTCCTGAATGCTCTGCCTTGCATTGCTGTGATCTCTCAGCCTCAGCTTCGCCTACAGCATGCATGTGCTGTGCTCTCTCAGTCTGTACCACACTACTGACTCATGGTGGCTCTTCCGGCCTCTCCTGCTGCCTCACTGCGCACTGCTACCAACCTGAGCGTGCAGTTCAAGGTAGAGTGACTGCAAAGTACATAGCTAGAAGCTGGACTCTTGGAAGTTTTTTAAAGGATGAAATTGAAATACTTGATTTGTTAGGAATTCAGAGATTAACTATAGTAATAAATTGGCATAACCGGCCTGCAGATGCCGAGCAGGAACTAGGTTTAGATTTCATGTAGTAATTTTTAAAAAAAGTTTGTGAGTAAAGGACAATGCCAGCTTCTGACACTTGGGCTTTTCCAGGACCTCGCCTGCTCAGCTGGAGATGACTGTCCTGGTGCACACTGAAACATCCTGAGGGAACCCACACTGAGACCTGCTCGGTCCACGCCATTGCCTACGCTGACATAAAGAACCTGTGTCCCGAGTCTTTGGTTGAGAAGAAGATATACGACTGTTCAGTGTTCTCTTTCACAGAATTTGGTTTTCAAATAAATATATTAAAATCTCCACATTGACAAGACTTTAGTTGATTTGTTCTTCTTGTTGTTTTGTTTTCTTATGGCTCTGTCGCAAGGCTGATAATCCTGATGGCACCTGCCTGTAACCCAGTACTCAGGGAGCTGAAGCACGAGAGCTTTCATTCTTTGACTTAAATTTAGGAGATTGTTTTGGAGGATTCTTTATGGCAGTGCTGGAGATTGAATCCAGGGTTTTCTGCATGCTGGGCAAGTGTTGTCCCACTGAGCTATGAGCTATATCCCCAGCCCAAAAGACAGCCTCAAAATCTGGAGGGAAATGAAGAAGTAATTCTAGAGAGGTCAGCCCTGATGTCCAGTTTAAAGGTTACTGATTGCCAAGCACGGTTCCACACAGTTAATTTCATTGTCTCCCCTCCTTTGTAAGCTCCTGTTTCCTCAATATCCGATGCGTCTATAAAAGGAATGATCTAATTTCCTAGCCTCTCATTAGCTGTGCCCTTCCTGTTTAAGCTCTTAATGTTGCTTGCATTTCAGACAGTTTTCTCTTACATTTCCCTTAATATCTGAGGTGATCAAAAACCAGAAGTGTCTTGAGGATGCCATCATCATCTGGGAAGAGGTAGTTTTTTCACCAGCCTGACAAAATAGCCCACTTAAGGAAGAAAGGATTCTCGTTAAGCAGTGCCCTTGAGTATTGAGCAGGTGGTAGCTTTAAAGTGCAGGTTACAATGTAAAATGGTCATTTGAATCAGGAGACTTTCTTGCTGGATTTTGCTTTTTTCCCCATAGATTTCCTGGGGAATGTATGGTGCTGAGAGCCAACAGAGGACTAAAGTCATATGTGGACAGGGTAGGAGTTAGAAGTTGGGGGCTCAGTTCAAGAAATGGATGAGGGGAGGCCAGAATTCTGCCCAGATGTTACTGGGTCACATCTTTCCAAGATGAAAGGCTAGTTGGGTTACATAACAAGAGGTGGAACTAGATGGTTTGGTTTCAGAAATAACTGATCTATAAGCAGTCCTTCTACAAGTCTGTAGATAAAGGATTCCTGCCTTTTAAAACTCCTCTTCAGGAACCAGGCCCTTTCATCCCAGTAGGAGGCTGAGGCTTGGGGCTACCTTCCACTACATTGCAAGACCCCTGTCTGGAAAGCAGAGTTCTCTCCTGCACTCCTGTGGCATGCTCTAGTTTTCTTCCTGGCTTGATTCTCCCCTTCATTTCACAGGTTGGACAAGTGTTGGACTTAATTTGGACAACTTGTTGTACAGGGATCTGTTGGCACTTGGGCTGGTCCTACCAGCTCTAATCAATAGAACTGCCAGCCCACAATGTTGTTCTTTGGTCCTCTTAATCTGCTTTGTCTAAACAGCGTTCCTGTCCCACACTGTCTTTTGCTGATGAAAGGGGTTGACATGCACCTCCAGCTTCTGCGGCAGGGCATCCTCATCTGGGCTGTCTCGAGCACAGCTAGCACATCCACGCACTCTTTATACCCAGCCTTCTCTTGCTTTGAGCTGATGTCCACACCTCCACCTTGCTGCCCACACCAGAGGCCTAGCTTTTACCCTTGACTCCGCTCTGAGCCTCCACAGGGACTACAACTCCACTCTCCTTCACCACTGCTCACTGTGGTGTTTTTTGACTGTGTGTCTATGACTATAGTTTTTTGACTATGTCTACCTCCAGACTTAGCACACTAATCCTTTCTCCAAATCCAGCTTTGTAAATCGTGTTGGTCTCCTGCTTAATTAAAAGCTTGCCGAATAAGCTCCAAATCACCTGTTCTATGAGCATCTGTCCACAGCCCTCTGCTGCTCATCTCTGCAGCCTCCTGTTTGCTTCAGCCGTCCCAGTCTCTGTCACCTGACCTTTGCCTATACCATTGCCTCTACCTTAATGCACAACTCTTTGGACTAAAGACTATTTTGAGAGAAAGAGGGAGACCTATGGTGGCTAGAAGCATCCAATTCCCCCAGGTTAGGGAATAAACATTTTGAGCTCCAAGAACAGCAGCAAATGGAGGAGGAGGAAGAGGCCAGTTTCTTCCCAGCCTTTTCACTGAAGAACCCAACCCTAACCTTCTGATAGCTCACTCAGGGAGAGACCATCATGACTGGGCAGAAGGGAAATGGAGACACAGGACAGGGTGGTAACTCATCCGAGTCATCCTGTGTCACACATGCTCTCTGTGTAGAAACCTGGGTCTAGGCTGTGTCAAAACAGAAGAGGGTCCCAGCAATCAGCGGAGCCATATTCTTTGTCCCCTCACCCACCAGGAGGATACTGACCTAAGACAGCCTCTGTAGCTACCAGAAGAAGCAGGATCTGTGGATCTCTGCTGAACTCCCTCAAGACCATCTACCTTGATCTAGGGTCTGAGCAGGCTGCCCGGATCCAGTTTTTAAGTAAAGCAACCAATGAGAGCATCTTTGTAGAAACAGGGACCTTAACCACCCAGAGCACCGGGATTTTAGGAAGTCAAGGGCAAGATCCTCAGCCACTATGGAGTCCCTGGAAGGTGCTGGTGGATCCTTTTGTTCTCTGGCACTCATGGGTTACACAAAGAGGATTGTTCCTCAGTCTCAATCCACGGAGAGAAATAGGTGAGAGGACAGTAGGCCATTCTCGCCCTTCCCGAGCGGGTTCTGCCCCTTGCAGTTTAAGTCTGTCTGAAATCTTTTGTGCCTACCCAAAGACACCTGGATCTCCCAAACCTGTCTGTCCTTCCATAAGCTGAGGCTGGGAAGGAAAGTGACATGGAAGGCTGGAGAGGCCCTGTCACAGGGATGGTGGATGGGCTTGGCCGCAGGGTGGAGGCGCCCAAATCTTCGAAGCTGGCAGAGGTCAGGATGGAAGGGAAACATAGCCGAGGCTGCCAGCTTGATTTTCTGGGAATGCCTCCGCCTCCAGACCGCCAAGCTAGCGAGCCGAGCCTCGGTTCCTGGAAATGAGCGCCGGGGAAGGTGGGGTGGGATAGGATGGCTGTTTCCCAAGTCTCCACCAAGAGCCCTGCTGGCCCCGTCCTTCCCAGGCCCAAGGTGACACCCCAAATGTCAGGTCACAGGGCAAATCTCTGGCCTCTAGCTGGGGGCGATCTCGGTGGGTGGCGGCAGAGGCGTCCAGCTTGCCGTGTTTTATCCCGAAAGGCAGCGGATGCTCCTAGCACCACCTGCCGGTCGGTCTGCAACCCCACTGGGCATCTCCGCGTCACCAAGACCACAGTACCAGCCTAGGAGCCCTCCTCACCCCAGCCACAGAGGGTTTGTAACAACTTCTAAGTTCTCTCCAAGGCTAGCTGCACGTGGATAACCAGTATAGGATCTGTTCTTTTGATTTCTTTGCTCACCAGGCCCATAGTTTTGTATTCTGGATTCAGGGACCCATCCACATCATAGGCATAGTCCTGGGATCCAGAAGATGTTTAACATTTAACTTCTGACCACAGGTTCAGGCCGGTTCCTGAGACAACCAGTATAGCTAGGGAAGTGAAAGTTAGTGTGCCTCTCATCCTGCCTATCTTTAGACTAATTAACCATTTCTTCATTAACTCAGTTGTCACGTTTCAGGCTGCTTCAGATCATCTGTGAGTCTACTCTGGAAGCAACCATCATATATATCATTTATAAAAGTGGGTATGGGAGCGGTAAGGCTGGTGTTTAGGTTAAGACTACAATGTGTGTCGGGCTTACAGGGATCCCTCTGCAGCATCCCTTCCAAGTGAGACAGCGGGTATGGTAACTGAAGGCAGTTCCCATGAAACACTACTTGCTGGGTTTGTTGCTGTTGTTGTTAAGGAAGAGGAGGAAGAGGAGGAGGAGGAGGAGGAGGAGGATTGGGTTTTTCCCTTCTTTTGGTTTTTTAAAATAAAAGTTTCTCTGTGTAGTCCTGGCTGTCCCAGAACTCACTCTGTAGACCAGGCTAGCCTCAAACTCAAGAGATCTCTCTGCCTCTGCCTCTTGAGTAATGGGATTAAGGTTGTGTGCCACCACTATGACCTGAAATTTGCTGGGTTTCAAGGTGTGCCGCTGCCAGGAAATCACCGTAACATGGATTTTAGCATTCACTCCTCCATCCAGATTGCTTCCTCCTGGGCTATGAACACACAGCCTGCAATGCCCTCAGACCCTCACACTCCCCAGGTTTATTTCTTCCTTTTCTTTCATTCTTTGCCTTTCTTCTCTCTTTTTCTCTTCCGCCCTCATTCTTTAAATAAATAGTCTTCAACTTTTTTTTTTTTTTTATAAATGAGTAATAAGCCGATGATATTGTGTCTGTGACTATCAACACCACCAAAGAGTGGAGCAGGCTTGCTTTGAAGTCATCCTGGAAGCCATGTTTACTTTCCACAGATTTCTTTCAGGCCCTGAGGCTTTGTGCTAACCTCATCTAGGTCACCATAGTATTCGTGTTGGGATGTGATTCAACCCCAGACATACAGCAAAGGCATTGCTTTGTAGCCCAGGGGTCTCCCCCCGCTGTCCTTATGTGCAGATGCAGTCTCCATCTGCTTCCAAGACAGAGCTTGGGGTAGCTGTCTTCCCAGCTGTAGCTTCCCTTCACCTTCACCGTTTCAGCTATGAGGAAAAATGTAGTGGCCCTTGGAACAGTGGCTCTCAGCCTTCTTAATGCTCCTCCTGTGGTGACCCCCACCATAAAATTAGTTTCCCTGTTACTCCATAAGTGTAATCTTGCTACTGTTATGAATAGTAACATAAGTATCTCTGCTTTCCAATGGTCTTAGGTGACCCCTGTGAAAAAGTCATTTCATCCACATGGGGTCAGGACCCACAGGTTGAAAACTACTGCCTCAGAAGCTAGTAAGACCCAAATAGGTCTGAATCCCTGACAAACTTTCGAGTTGTTTTGTTGGGCAGGTGGGAGAGGTTATTTTTGTGCACTGGGGAGGAGGAGGTAAATTAAACAGTGTCTCTCTAGGTAGCCCAGGCTGGCCTCAAACTCTTGCTCCTTCAGCCTCAGAGTACTTGGAATTATAGTTGTGTGCGTGCCCAACCATATCATGATTTTTTTGCACTGTGACTTGGATCCAAGTTGTCTGGAAGGATCCACTTTAGCCTAAGCAGGGACTTACTATAACTCATCTCTAGATGTACGCCTGGGATTTCAGGGGGTTCTTCTCCACCCACGAATTGGATTCAGGCCCAGAGCTTGCCCAGAAATGTTCTTTTGGTTTGGCCTTGCCTACAGGAACTCACAGACAACCCAAACAAACCACAGCCAGTTAAGCTTAATCTAGGTGGCTTTAGCTTTTCATCCAATGCAAAGGAATGACAGTCACCAGTCCTCTCTGTGCTTGTGGTCTTGACTCATTGCTCTCTAACAGAGCCAGGCAATTGCTTGCTACAGCTGCAGAGACAAATTTTATGGGGCCAATGAAATGACTCAGTGGATAAAGGCATCTGTCTCCAAGCCTAATGACTTAAGTTCAATCCTGGGGATCAACATGATGGAACGATCTGACTCCCCCAAACACCATGCATACCTACACACACATACAAAGTAGGTAAATAAGCTGTAATAGAAGATATTTTTGAAAAGGATGAGTTCTAGGCCTGGAGACATGACGCGGAGGTTAAGATTATTATCTGCTATTTCAAAGGATGTGAGTTCATCCCAGCATCACGTGGAAGCTCATGACTGTCCACAACTCCAGTCCCAGGAGATCTCAGTGGGCCTCTTCTGACTTCCAAGGGCACCAGGCATGCAGGTAGCACACAAACATGCAAGCAAAATACTCATAGACATGAAATAATAAATACATGAATCTTAAGAAAAAGAGAAAATAGGTCTTTGGGGGAGGGGGGTGTCTTCCAGGAGCTCAGAGTTCAATTCCCAGCCACCATGTTAGTGGTTTACATCTGCCTATAATTCCAGCTCTAGGGGGTCAGATGCCCTTTCTCTGGCCTTTACACACATATGGCATACACTTACACAGACACAGGCACATAACTAAAAATAAATCTTTTTAAAAAGAGATGAAGCTATTCTTGAATTATGGAACATGCCACAGAGAACCATTCCCCAACCCAACCCCCACTGCTCCCCCCACATGCTCCACTAGAGTGCTCATGGTTGGGGCCACAGAAGGCAAAAGACTGATGGTTTTCTAACCCCTGAATGCAGAGCTTGGCCAGAGCCTTTGATGTCCAGAGTGTAGCTGAAGATGTTGGCTGAAGTGTTCTGCACATTCGAAGGATTTACTCTAAGTAAGGTCAAGTTTTTCCCAGCAGCAATGTCTTGATAATCCTAGAGCCTGAGAAATGGGTTTATGGGGATTCATTAAAGTAGTCGTTTCTTCTGCATATATGTGAAGTTTGCATAATTAATATTTTGAGAAGTTTTCTTGGGTCCACTGTTAGGATTTGTCCTGCTCCGAGAAAGCTAGAAAGGTCAGGCAAAAACCTGTAAAGCAAATGAGTGCTTTGGCAAGTTCTAAGAGCCCGGAGGTTGAGTCATTTGAACCCATGGGACGGTGAGGACAGAGACACTCCAGTACGAAGCAGGAGAAGCTGCAAATCTGAGTGGTTAGGGGGCTGGAGAAATGGCTCAAGGGTTTTGAGCACTTACTGCTCTTTGAGAGGACCTAGGTTCCATTCCTAGCACCCACATCTGGCAACTCATAATCACCTGCTATAACTCCCATTCAGACACCATCTTCTAGCCTCTTCTGGCTCCTGTAAGTATATGGTGCACACAAACTCACACAGGTCAACACACATACACATAAAATAATAAACAGGACCTGCAAGATGGCACTACGGATAAAGATGCTAACCACCAAGCCATCCTAGCTTGACAACCTAAGTTTGATCCCTGCAGTCCACATATAGAAAGAAAGATCAACTCCTGCAAGTTGTTCTCTCTCTCTCTCTCTTTCTCTCTCTCTCTCTCTCTCTCATAATAAATTAAAAATAATAATTAGTAAATAATCTTTAAGTCTTGTTTTAAACATCACATGGGTGTCCTAAGATTCAAAAGAAGTCCTAAGAGGAAACATGACTGAGGAAGTGTGACAGTTTAAGCATGTTCCTTGTACCAGGTGTTCCTTGTACCAGGTGTTCCTTGTACCAGGTGATATGGACTTGTGCCAGGATTGATCACTTAGCTACTTTTGACTCACTGTAAGCAAACCACTTTCGGGAGGAAAGCTCTGTTTTGTCTTATAGTTTCAGAGGGCCACAGTCCAGCATGGCAAAGGAGCCAGGGAGGCATCCATTCAAACAGAAGCTTTTCCTGGCAAGTGATCACATTGGGCTGGGAAACACAGAGTCCCAGACCAGAAACAGGAGTTGTTAACTAACACCTTCAGAGGCCCAGCACCAGTGACCTTCCTCTACCAGCCAGACTACACATCCTAACCCTTTCAAAAGTCCATCCAAAACTGTGTCACCAGTGAGGGAACCAGCTTCCGAAACAGGAGTCGGCGAGTGGAGTTGGGGTAGGGGCGGGGGAGTTCAAACTCAAACCATAACACCCACATTCACAGAGAGTGTCAAAGCTCCAAAGCTGACCCAGATCCTTGAGAAATTAAGCTGCAGCCAAGAAGCCTCTTCTGGACAGCGACTGGGAAGATGGCTCAAGGATTAACAATGTTCCAGCAGACCCGGGGTTGGGTCCCAGCATCTAGGTCACTTGCCTCAGTACCACGTGTAACTCCAGAACTACGGAATCAACCAACTTCATCTGGTCTCTATGACACCTGAACACATATGATATATATTCGCACAGATATACCAGAAAATAGGAACAAAAATAAATCTTAAAAATAAAAATTGAGCCGGGCAGTGGTGGCGCACGCCTTTAATCCCAACACTTGGGAGGCAGACGCAGGCGGATTTCTGAGTTCGAGGCCAGCCTGGTCTACAGAGTGAGTTTCAGGACAGCCAGGGCTACACAAAGAAACCCTGTCTCGAAAAAACCAAATAAATAAATAAATAAACAAACAAATAAATAAAAAAATTGAATCCTCCATTGCAGAAGCCACTTTAAGTTCATTCACACAACATGGTAACTAATAAAGATTTTGGTTTTGGACATACACTCTCGCCTCCTTCCTGACACAGATCTCCTAATCCCTTGGACTTTCCTAGGAGTGTCTACGTTCCAATGAAGTAACCCTCTGCAGGCTCCTGGCTAGAGATTGGCCCCCAGAAAGAGAACACCATAATTAGAGACTGGGAGCTTTCCACAATTAATAGTAAGGCAGCCTCTGTAAAAAGGTCCTGAATTCCCAGAATGGTGGTGGTGGTTCATACCCTTTAATCCCAGTACCTAGGAAGCAGAGGCAGGTGAGTCAGTTTCAGGCCAGCCTGGTCTACAGAGTTCCAGGCCTGTCAAGGCTACACAGAGAAATGCTGTCTAGAAAAACTAAGAAAAAAAAAAAAAAAACCCAAATTCCTACTTCTGACTGCTGAACCATGCAGGGGTTCACAAGGGGCACCCATCTTTACCTTGCCCGAGTTCCTACGTATAACTTCCTATTTATCTGCATCCTTATCAGTTTTCTTTATAATGAACCAGTAGACATGTTTCCCTGAATTTAATGAGCCATCCTAGCAGATTCATAGAACCCAAGGAGTGGGTCCAGAGAACCTTGATTTAGACTCATTTGGTGAGAGCACAGGAGATAGCCTATTCCGTGTGAGTGGCTCCTGAGCTGTGGAGGCATTCTTGTTAGACTGAGCCCCTTGCCTTGTGGATCTGACTGCAGCTCCAGGCTGCTACTCTCAGACCTGAGAGTGCACACCCGGCTTGTGTCTGCCCAAGATTACTTGATATATAGGGGGAAGGCCTCCACATGTCTCGTGTCAGAAGTCAAGTAATGGGTTACATGCATGAAGAAAAAAAAAAAAAACTAGTCTCCTTTGCCATCCGAAAGACATATGCAGAAATTATGCTTTTTACTAGCTAGGCCTCTTTGGTTTCAATAGAAACCCAGCTTGAACTGGTTTATGCAGAAATTGACAGTGGATCAGAGATAGTGTGGCTCACAGAATAGATGATGGAGCTGCCAGAATGAGGGCAGCTCCGAGACCCTAGGCCTGGGTCCAGGGACCTGTCAATTCCAAAGATGGGAGAGACCGCAGACCATAGACCCCAAACAATGGTCACATTAACTAAAGCAAACAATTAATAAAAGCCAACTTTTTTATTTGTGTCCACAGGCTTCCTCCCCCTAAGGCAGGATTTGAGAGTCAGCGTTGGGGAAGTTTGTGTGGAAGACAAGCTGAGATGTAGGGGTTTTCCAAATGAAGGATTTGGTGGGCAAAATAGGAGGGGGTTACAGGAACAGCCCATAAGCATAGCAAGTTAGTCCTGATGACCTCCTGAAACAAAGACATGGTTGCAAAGGTGGGCATAGCAAGGTAGTCATAGCAACGGCTAGTCAGAACAAGGTATTCATAGTCATATATGTTAGTATTCCGTCTAAACTCCACCTCCCCAGTTACCTGGCAACAGCCAGGTATGCTCCTCCCTACAGTTACCTGGCACCTGCCAGGTAGTCTGATCCACTATAAAAGGGGCTGCTTGCCCCCTCCTCTCTCTCTTCTTCTCTTGCTCTCTTGCTCTCTTCCTCTCTTACCCTCTTGCCTCTCTGTCCCCTCCCCCACCTTCCTCTCTCTCCACGTGGTCATGGCCGGCCTCTACTTCTCTTCTCTCCCCACCTTTGCCCTTTCCCCTGAATAAACTTTCTCCCCCTTGGAACCGCATGGTCTGGAGTAGTCTGTTCTGAGCTGCGGTCGGACTTCTTCTTAAAACAACAACAATATAACCTTTTGAAACAAAGGTAGGGCTGCAGTATGGTTATAACCAACTTTTTGAAACAAAGTCGTGATTGCCATTTTTGGAACGTGCAGTACAGAATCATTTGTAGTTAAGGTTTCAAGTGGGGCAGAGCCCGATGCTTGAGAAACAGAGGTTTAATCATAAACAGGGATGCACTTAGTTTATCTTTACTACTATGACTTTTAAACCCAAGGCGGAGGCAGGCTTGTTCTTCAGGCTCC
Source organism: Arvicanthis niloticus (assembly GCF_011762505.2). NCBI lineage: Eukaryota > Metazoa > Chordata > Mammalia > Rodentia > Muridae > Arvicanthis > Arvicanthis niloticus. The sequence goes on along the minus strand of NC_047674.1, from coordinate 18,885,846 downwards.
AGCCTGGGTGATGGTTTAATTTTCCTCAAGCTTTTCCACATGATGAAGAACATGACTGTAGACTTCCCTGGGTGCCATTGTACAACGGCATGCATGATCACACTATAGTAGAAAAACCCCTAGGAAGAATGTTTACTGACTCTGGATTTGTTCGAATAGGGTCACATGCTCATTCTCAACCAATTAACTGTGGCCGAAGGGATGGATGGAGTAAATTTAATCCTGACAAGCACAGAATCTGCTCATCTCCGTGGTCAGGGAGGGGGGATGAGCTGGGTGTGTTATTGTTCTGAAACAAGTCAATCCCAGAGTTTGAGAGCTGGTCCAAGATGCTCTGTGACAGGAGAATGCAGCAGATCGATCTGGTTGTACAGAGTTCAGCTTACTGGAGATTTACCGAGAGTATGACTTGCAGCAAGGCCGGGCCGAACTCTACAGTTTGGGTCAACCGATGGGGCTCATACAGCAATCAGGACAAAAGTGATCTCATTCGAGCTGGAATGCACCTGTTTTTTCTCAAGCCAGTATCAAAGAGCCAGGCATATTCTTGGCACCAGGGTCCAGTCCTCCAGGCCTACAAACCACTCTCATGGATTTGACTATTTATGGTATGCTGAGAAACTATTTGTCAGAAACTAACTAGGATTACTCAAGGGTAATCACGACAGCTATAACTCAACATGGTTGCTGTCAGATTACACTGAATCCATAGTTGCCAATCCGGCACACACATCTAGAAGTGATAAACTCTGGAGGTTTTTCACATGGTTTTGCCTCTGTGTGTGTGGTCTGTGTGTGTGTGTGTGTGTGTGTGTGTGTATGTGTGTGTGTGTGTGTGTATACATGTGCTTTCAGGTGAATGTGGAGGCCAAAGGTGAACATAAAAACAACTTCTTTGATTGTTCTTCATTTTATTTTGTTGAGACAAGGTCTCTTGGTGAACCTGGAATTCAGCGATTTGGTTAGACTGGCTGGCCAGTGAGCTCTATGGCAGGTTCTACTCTGCCCCCCTCCCCCAGTGACTCTAGGATACAGAGCACAGTAGCTGACCCAGTTTCTCTGTGGGTGATGGAGAACTGAACTCAGAGCTTCATTCTTATTCAGCAGCCAGCTGAGCCATCTCTCTGCTTCCTGGAGGTGTTTTTGTTGGCCAGAGCTCAGAGGCACAAACACCTGGGATGGGCTTACTCTCCCCACCTCTGTGAGTTCTGAGAACCTCCCTGCTTTTTTAGGCATTTTTAAAAAATTAAACATTTATTTGTTGCTATGCGATGGTGGCGCACACCTTTGATCCAGGAGGCATGTGAGAGGCAGAGGTAGGAGGATTTCTGAGTTCCAGGCCAGCCTTGTCTACAGAGTGAGTTTCACAACACCCAGGACTACACAGAGAAAGCCTGTCTCAGTAAACAAACAATTTACATTCATTTATCTTTGTGTGTCCTTGTCTGTATGTGTACCAAGTGTGTGCAGGGCTTGTGGTGTCCAGAAAAGGGCATCAGATCCCCAGAAACTGGAGTGACAGATGGTTGTGAGGCATCAAGTGGTTATGAGAATCGAATCTGGGTCCTCTGGAAGCCTTTAACAACGGAGTCATCTCTCTACCCCTAAATTTTATCTATCTATCTATCTATCTATCTATCTATCTATCTATCTATTAGTATGTTCATTTGGCTTGCATGTATGTTTTCATACCTAGTGCATGCAGTACCCTTGGAGGCCAGAAGAAAGTATTAGATATCCTGAAACTACAAACTACAAGTACAGATGGTTGTAAGCTGCTACGTAGGTGTGGGAAATCGAACCCTTGTCCTCCGAAAGTGCCTTAATGAGACATTTCTTTAGTTCCAGAGGGCTCCAACTCATGTAGTCTATTTTGTCAAAGACAAAAACTTTTTTTTTTTTAAATCAAATGATTGCAATAGGGAGAGCTGTGGATCCATCTAAGACTTGCATAGACAGAGGGGTGAGATGATTTATGGTTGGGACAGGTTAACCCTCAAGTAGACGACCCCAGAAATGTTTATTCCTGACCGGTTTCTGTTTTGGGGAGTGTGTACAGTTCTTAAATTTCACTAATCAACTAGGAGATACAGAACAGGAAGCTGAATGATACACAGCCCCTTATCCATCTATCCTGTAGACACAAGAATCAATCAGAGAACCTATGTGACTTACTTAGTATGATGCTGGGCACAAATATGGCGTATTTAGCGAATAAAAATGTGCCCCCAGATATGCACAACAGAATATTGCAATACTACTGATACACTCATAACAAAGTTATCCGAAATTTAAAGAAAATCGGCTGTTCTATATTTCACCTGTAACCCCTGGCACAGTTATACTGACAATAAATATTAACTGAGAATACAGCTAAGGGAAATTATTTTCAAGCCATATTACCTGGACAGGACATAGGGTATAGTACTCTCTTCCTAAATACAGCCTTAGTTAAGACATCCTAACTCACAAAAGCATTGGCAGGGCAGAGAGCGCAGGAGATGGGGCCCCGCCCATCCTAGAACTTCTTTAAAGGCGAGGGCACCTCTCTTCTCCAAGTCCTCTGGACAGTCTATAACCTTGGGAGGCTCCCACTTTTTGAAGGCCTGAAAAATGGTAATCTAGACACTTCTACCACAAAGCTTCAACACTTCGAGGGGAGGGGAAGGGTTTTCTCTTGCCTTAAGCACGGACTTTGGACCAGAGAAGGAAGGGTAGAGTAGCAGATCTGAATTCACTCAGGGCAGTGGGCAGGCCAGAACTTTGGAATAGTATTTAATGCCAGCTCGTGCACTAAATAGGCCTGGAGATCAAACTCCCGTTGTCCGGCTTGGAGGAAGGCGCCTTTAACTTTAAGCCATCTCTCCGGCCTCCGAATTTGTTTTGTTTTACAAACCTAAATTCACACGGGAAAGACAAAAGTGTCTCTAATAATCCCTGGAAGATTCTGTCGCAGATGGAAGCGTGGTACTCAGACCTTACACAGGCAGATCTGAGTTATCGTTCGTCCGCTGTCTCGGTTAAAGACTCCTGCTCGCCATACACCAGTACGGCCTCACTTCCGGCACTGACCACGTATGGTGCCCCCACTCTTCCTCCCAGGATGCTCCGCGTTATCCTCTCCCTGCAAGATTGGCCCGGTCGCTTCACGTGACTTCGGCGAGCGGTAGCGGTTGCCGGGGTGACGGCAGGAGAGCTGGCGGTCCGGAGGAGTGAGCACAGCCCCGCAGTAGGTAAGCGCGGCCCTCCTTGCGGGTAGACTCTTGGCGCAGGCCTGGGATCACCACCTAGAGGGCTCGCCTTGTCAGTCCTGGTTCTTCCCTGACCAGAGCCCGAGGCAGCCGCCTGAGCATCCCATGCTTCCCCCAGGAACCCCTGACTCCGCCGCGGTGGGGCGGACTTGGAGTGGCCCTGGACCTTCTCGCTGAGCATTGGCAGCACGATCTCGTAGTCTGGTACACTTAGGTCCCCTCCCCTCCCCCCACTCCTCTAGTTTTCAATAGTGGTCTTCCTTCCCAGCGCCTAGGACACGTTCAGACTTCACTGAATCTAAGTGGAAGCATGTTACTTGCAGGGCAAATTGATTTTCTCCTTATCCAGCCAGCTGTAGGCCTGAATCTCTCACAGATGGAGGGGTGGCATCGTCACCGCATGCCAAAACACTATGAACAGGTTACTTCTTTCTCCACAAAGTAGATCCTTAGCCCAGAGGTTGTTTGGACTAAGTTAACCGAGCTAAGGAGACAGGACATCTATCCAACAGAGAGGATTCAAGGGTTGCCTTGAACTCACAAGAGATAGACACTTGCTGACCAAGCCTGATGACTTGGAACGCCAGGATCCACACTCCAGAAGGAGAGAACCAACTCCTGCGTATTCCCCTGCAATATCAGTATAGATTTAATTCTAGCTCTGGAGAACCTGTGAGTTTGCCCATGAGGTGGGGAACTGTGCTAAGGTTTCTCTTGCTGTGATGAAACAGTTTGACCAGAAACAACATAGAGGAAGAAAGGGTTTATTTTATTTAGGATTCCACATCTTTGTTCATCAGGGGAAGCGAGGCAGGGCAGGATCCCATATGCATGAGCCGATGCGGATGCTGAGGCCATGGAGGAGTGCTGCTTACTGCCTTTCCATCCTGTGTTCATCCATAGAGCATCAGTGAACCTCGTACCCTGCCACCCTGCCTTAGTCAGTGTGGTTCCTACCTTCTCTGTTCTTCAAACCACTATGCTGTTTCTAATGAGATGGTGACCTCGGCTCTAGCTTTCATTCTTTTCCCTGAATCTCTTTCCATCCAGCTCCAGACCTCCCCGGACCAGGCTGTCTAACAGGCATCTTGGGGCATAGGGCCACACACAAGGCTTTCCTTGAGTTATGAAGGGGATTCTGATGCAGGTGCATCAGTGAGAGGACATTGAAGTCAACCAGTGGGGAGTTAGTTCCTCTGGGAATCTGCAGCACAGCTGGCTTGGGAGTGATGGCCAGATGGAGTCTCTCTGGGTGGGTACCTTTAAGCAGAGACCAAACAAGATGTAGATGTTTGCAGAAAGAGCATCAAAATGGACAGAACTGTGGACGTGCAGGTCCTCCTTGAGGGCAGGTATATTGTGGGCATCATGGAGTTTCCGTGTATGCTGGAAATCCGTGTTGACCAGTGTGGTTCAAGTCAGCAGATCAGTGGAGAGCTACCAAGGGTTTAGAGAGATGGGCCTAAGGAGTCTGCCTTCATCTATCTGTGGGTTCCTAGAAACACCACAGGTGTGTGCACCCTTCCCTCCCAATTGCCAGGATTATAGACATGTGCTAGCACACCCAGTTTATGAGGTGCTAGAGGGCTTTATGCGTATTAGTCAAGCACTCTCCCAGCAGAACCACAGCCCAGCTCTTCTACTGCTGCTGAGAGGAATCCCTATGAACTTGGTGCTTGAAGTAGTGCAGGCTTAGAGTCCTGAAGTTCTGCAGGTTAGAACCTGCTGTGAGCATTTCCGGTGGATAGCCACATAAAATATTCATTGGACCTCTACTGAGGGGACAGATGAGTGTGCCGGATTCAGGCCTTTCAGGACAAGCTAGAGGACAGCACCTTGCCTCCCAGTTTTGGCCGTTCCTCCTTGACTCTCAACTGTCCAATAAACCTGAAGTGACCAGTCCCTCTTTCTGCATCTCGTCTCCTCTTCCTCAGTGACTTCTCTTGAACTAGTAATCCAGGCTTATCTCTGTGGTTGAAGGACAGCTGATTAGTTATCTTAATGCCACCTTTACCTTTAAATCCCCCTAGTCATGTGACCTCTCATTGCTTGTTAGTGACTGGTTCTGGAGATTACTATGTACCTGTCTTTGGGGCCATATATCCTGCCCACCATAGCCACTCACTTGTGATTTCTTAGTGGTTTAAATTGACCTTTGTTTTTGTTTTTTGTCTTGTAGAGATTTCTGCTGTGAGAATTACCAGTAACCGTTCACTATGGGGGATATCCTGGCTCATGAATCTGAATTACTTGGACTAGTGAAAGAGGTAGTTATATGAAACACAAGTCACAGAAAAGCATTTTTTTTTTTTTAAAAGATTGTGTGTTTATGTCTGTATGGCTGTTTGCATTGTGTGTGTGAACGCTCACAGAAGCCAGAGTGGGGCACTGGATCTCCTGCAGCTGAAATTGCAGGCGTTTGTGAGTCACCCTTTGTGAGTTCTGGGATTAGAACTCAGGTCCCCAAAACATGTATTTTAAAGTGTAGTAGGACCAGAGGGATGGCTCAGAGGTTAAGATCACTGGCTTCTCTTCCAGAGGACCCAAGTTTGATTCTCAGCACCCACATGGGACTTACAGCCATCAGTAGTTCTAGTCTCAGAGAACTCAACACTTCTCTGTGTCTTCATCATGTGCTGAACCATCCCCAGGTCTTGTCTTTTTGATGGCATACATTCTCGTGGGTGTGGTTTTGAGCATATTCCTGTTGGTCTTTTGTATGTCTGCATTAGAGAGTATGTGCTCAGGGCATTTGACCCTTGTTTAATTACAGTATTTGTGTTTTAATTTTTTTGTTCCTGAATTATGCCTTCTTTTCCAGTATTTAGATTTTGCTGAATTTGAAGACACCTTGAAGACATTTTCAAAAGAATGCAAAGTAAAAGGAAAGCCACTGTGTAAAACTGTTGGTGGGTCATTAAAGAAGGACTCCAAGTCGCTGGTAATCCAGGTAAGGCCTCACCTGACTTCAGCTGTGAAGACGCTTATGACAGTCAGAAAATTGCAAGTTCTTTCAAGTTAGATAAAAATAGACCCAAAGCTGTCAGAGGAATGCACTAAGAACCACAGTATATCACATTAGGGTGGTCACTATCAAAGAACAACAGAGAGGGCCGGAGAGATGGCTCAACAATTAAGAGCACTGGCTCCTCTTCCAGAGGACCCAGGTTCAATTCCCAGCACCCACATAGTGGCTCATAACCATTGGTAACTCCAGTTCCAAGGAATCTAACACCCCCTTTTGGCTTCAGCCAGTACTAGGGATGTGCATGCCTGTGGGGCACAGACTTACATGTAGGCAAAACCCCCATGCACGTAAAATAAATCTATGTCCCCTCTAATATAAAGGATTTCAGTTTTATCCATCTTTGCTAACATGTATTCTTTTCTGGTGTTTATGCGTGTTTAATATTTGTTTGTCTTGGTTATCCAGTCAACAGCTATTAGATAATACCGAATATTATCATACTACAGCATACACCACTCTGTCAGCATGCCCCACTGATAGAGTTCCCAAACAAGTAGCTTGGAGCATAAGAGGAGGATGGCGGCACATGCCCAGTCCCCAGGACTCGGAGGCTGAGGCAGGAAGATCAGGAAAGCAAGACGAGGGAATCCAGGCAAAAAGTGCTCTAGAAAGATGGCTCAGTGGGTAACCATATTTGCTCCCAGCCCTCAGAACCTGTGTTTGATTCCTGTGATCATGAGGTGGAAGAACCAACTCCCAAAGGTTGTCTTTGACCTTTATATGCACATTAAGGTACACGTACCAACACACCACACACATACACTTACACACACACTGTCTTGCTAAACAGATGTAATTAAATGTTTTTTAGAAACTCAAACCACAAAAATGTCTGCAGTAGTGGTTAAGCAAAGTCTGTCAGTTGCTGTAAGCTGCCATTCTTAGGCCCAGTTCCAGCAGTGCTGTGCTCTCCATGATTAGTGGTGTGTATGCATTCTTATCTTGGTGGTCCTGGATAACTGGATAACAGGATCAGTTTGCAGCCAGAGGCACAGTGGATCAGTTTAGCCTTTCATCTCTCAAGAATGTCCAGGTTGGGTATTGCAAAGGCTGGAAATCTAGGACTCGTCACAGGGTTTGCCTAAGGAGCCTCTGGGACAGTGTTGGCATTCAGCATTAGGAGGTGGTGAGTTTGGGGGGTTGGGAGAATGAGCATCTTATTTGACTAGGATTCTTCTTTTTTTTTTCTTCTTTTGGATTTTCAAGACAGGGCTTCTCTGTGTAGCCCTGGCTGTCCTGGAACTTGCTCTGTAGACCAGGCTGGCCTCGAACTCACAGAGATGCACCTGTCTCTGCCTCCCAAGTGTGGCGAGTAAGGCATGGACCACCATGCCTGGCTTTGACCTGAATCCTGTTGTCTTCTCCACAGAAGGACTTGGTGGCAGCGTTTGACAGTGGAGACCAGAAGATGTTCTTTGATTTGTGGGAGGGACATGTTCCCAGCTCCATCAGAGATACTGACTCCTTGGCCCAGAAACTGGAATTCTATCTTCACATCCACTTCGCCATCTACCTTCTCAAGTACTCCGGAGGCAGGCCGGTAGGCTGCTGAGGGTTGGTCAGTCTGAGCTAGCTAACAGGCCTCACAGAGACCAAGGAAGCCTGGGTTTAAGTTTGTGGCCATCTTATCAAGGTGCATTTTATGTCCTGATAAATGATTTTTGGCTTCATTCTCAGAAGATTATTTCCTAATTTATATGGAGATTTTGTAGTTTCTGTCATCGAAGTTAAATTGTTTTCCTTTTAAACACCTCAGGTGTTTGAGTCTTGGAGACTCATCCAAGTAAGTTGTCTTTATCAGGCAACTTGGTGTGTCTGAGAGAAGACCTAGACCGTACATTTCACTGACAGGACTGGAGAAGTAGTGTGCCCATGTTAGAGGAGATCCTTGGGCTTGACTTTAGCTGCTGTGAGCTTTTCTGAGACTGGCTGGAGGTGTGGGAAGGGAGCAGAGGGCTGGAGTGCTGAACTCACATGCCTGATCAGCCTTCAGTTACAGACAGAACAGCACAGGACAGAGCTAGCGTTGGGTCACTCATGGTAACACTGCCCTATAGCGGTGAATTAGTTAAACTGCCACCCGTCAGAGCCCTCAGGATTCATGAATGAAAGACATACATACACACATGCCAGGTAATTTTGTTATGCCTTGATTACCTCAATGGCTGGGTACTTTTAAACTTCTCCACAGCTAGCAAACACTCCTCTCTGGTATACCCGAATTAACACCCTCCTAATCTATGCTTTATCTTTGTTGCCCCCCCACACACACACACACTCACACTCACACACTCACACACTCACACACTCTTCCTATAGGGCTGTTAACACCTCCCCCCCCCTCCCTGTAGGGCTGCTTTCCATTTATACTGCATTTCGGCCTTCTCACCATCCTCTCCCTCACGGTGTGGTCTGGGCCATCTCTCTCTCTGTCCCAAGCTGGGGAATCCTAAAACTCCCACCACTGTCTGACTTGTCCAGCCATTGGCTGCTGGCATCTTTATTCACCAGTCGGAACTAACTCAGGGTCCCTCAGTGTCTTGTGCAGACATTCCTATAAGCAGTTTTGGGGACCAAAATTAACACTATAATTTAAGTATATAATTATAATTTAAGCATTAGGCCTAACCCACTTCATTGCCCTAAGTTCCTGTCGGAACTCAGTGGAGCGTCAGAGCCACTGTGGAGGGAGCCATGAAGTAGCCAGTCTTGGAAGGCTGCTCCTCTATGTGTGACCCAGTGGGGAGGGTCAGACTTTCTGTGCTGCTTCTTGTTGTTGTTTTGTTCCACCTATTTCTGTTTAAAAAATTGTGTTAATGTAATATGAAAGTCAGCATTAACTGTTTTCTGGGCCCAGTGCTCAGGAGAGGACCTCATGGCACAGGCTGAGTGAGGCAGGAAGAGGAAAGTGGGGTCTGTGTGGTGGGGAGAAAAGTACCAGGGATTCCTCAAACTGGGCTGTGTTTGGAACAGTGATGTGGGCATGGTCAGTCCTTAGCTTCCTGAAGGGAAGGAAGGCGCTTCTGTTTCAGGAATCTACAGAGATGTGTCATTCCCCTTTAGAAACGTGGGAATGCAGACAAATGTTTGTGTCTGGAAAGCGGAAGTGATGGGTCCATCTGATAGACAAGGTGATTGGTTCTGACACTGAAAATGTTTGTGGAGCTTTTTAAGGATGTGAGAAAATGGTACTAGTGATATAAAATACCATGTGAACTACACATTGATCCTCTGGCATTGCTGACCTAAAAAGTGATTTTAGACACTGGAGCAGTGTGCCTGCCAGGCCAGGTGGAGCAATGGGTGACGTGGCTGGGACCTAGGGATCCTCACAGAGTGGATGGGTGAACAGGAGGAATGAGGCCAGAGACCCTGAGCACATGTCTTCCTTCTAGGACAAACAGGAGCTGGATGAGAGGATTTCTTATTTCAAAAACTACCTGGAGACAAAAGGGGCTGCCCTGAGCCAAACTACGGAGTTTCTTCCCTTCTATGCCCTCCCCTTCGTGCCTAACCCTATGGTTCACCCCTCATTTAAAGAACTCTTCCAGGTAAGCAGCTCCCTATGGAATTTGTCAGAACTGGACCACATTGTTGTATTGGTGGTTTCTGGATGGTGATTTAAAAAAGCCTAAGATTTATCCTCGTTATGACTTAACTGTAATTTATATAGTATTGTATTGAATGGCTGGGTAACACTTGACTTACTTTTTCAGTGTACTAGCTGTGGTTGTATGTTCTTGCTCATATACATAAACCTGTAAGGAACCTAGCAAGACATAGAAGCAGGCTAGTTAGACATTAGCAGGGACCTGCAGAAGGAAGTTGAGTTGTAGTCTCAGAATGGAAATAATAGCAATGTATAATCTGTACGACCTGAACCACATTTTGACATAATCCTCAGTAAGATGCACACACCCATGCACACACATCAGGTCAGTGTTTTCAAACATCATATAGTAAAATTGACTTCTGGACAGGTAAAGTTCTGTGGATTTTTTAATTTTTTTTTTTTTTAAATTTTTGTTTTTTGAGACAGGGTTTCTCTGTGTAGCCCTGGCTGTCCTGGAACTCACTCTGTAGACCAGGCTGGCCTCAAACTCAGAAATCTGCCTGCCTCTGCCTCCCAAGTGCTGGGATTAAAGGCATGTGCCACCACTGCCCGGCAGTCGTGTGGATTTTTAACATGTGCATAGTTATAACTCCGGTCACCACGGTTAGGGAACGGAATGTTGGCAGTCATCATTCCTGAGAACTGCCTTGTGTCATCCCTTTGCTCTTGCTTCTTCCCCCACCTCTGTGCCAAGCAAACACTTCCATTTTATTTTAAAACAGCGTTCATATAGTTTGTCTTAACAAACTTTCCTTGTGTCGTAAAATGGGGTATTGTTGTCAACACTAAGACCTACTAACAACTGACATTTTAAAGATACACTAGCAGTCATACTATTTATACTTTGTAAGAATTGAAGGGATGATCCACTTCTGCTTAAACCTAGCTAACCTGCATCTCTCTTACTTGCTGCTCTTTGGAGTAAGTTGTCTGTCTGTCTGTTACAGGGTGATTTTTTTTTTTCTTTTGGATTTGAGGTAGTATAATTCACTTTAGTGTGTCCAGGGTTAAATATCTGATTTCACTTTGGGTTTATTGAGCTTCCTTGATTTGATGCCTTGTGTCTTGGAACAGTTCTGGAAAATTCTGTTTGTATTTCTTTATATCTTGCCTCTCTTCTGTTCTCTTTATTGTGTCCTCTGGAGAGCTGATCAGATGTCCATGACTTTACATTATATCCTCCATGCCTTTTTTTTTTTTTTTTTTTTTAATTTTAAAAATGATGGTAAAGAGCACCTGGCATAAACTTCACCAATTTGGCCTTGAGTGAGGTTTCTGTCCTTCTGTCTGGGTGAGGGTAGCCACACATTTCCTTGTTTTAGCCTCTGAGTACAGAACCTTAGATGCTTGCCCTTCAGACTGGCTTGCTGTCCCGATTGTACAGCAGATTTTTATCCCACTCTTTACTGAGGGTGGAGCCCTCTGGGTCATGGGTTTTCCACTCTCAGGATTCTTATTCTTGTCATTTGTGGACTCTGGTTCCTTTCTTGTCACTCAGAGATTTTAAATGGACCTCATTTTATCAGTGTGCTTTGTTTTTAGTTATTTTCATTTTTGTGTTTTGTTTTTACATTATATATGTTGCAGTATCAGCTGGAAAGGAAATTTCTTAGTCTTTTTTATCCCCTTGAGACAAGGTCTGTCTGTATAGCCCTGGCTCCTGGCTGTCCTGGAACTTGCTATGTAGAACAGATCCTTCTCCTGCTGCTGCTGCTTCTGCCATTGTTGTTTCCTCCTCCTCCTCCTCTTCCTCTTCCTCCTCTTCCTCCTCCTCCTCTTCTTCCTCTTCCTCCTCCTTCTCTTCTTCTTCCTCTTCTTTCTCCTCCTTCTCTTTCTCTTTTTTCTTCCTCCCTTTCCCCTTCCTATTTTCTCTTCCCCTTTCCCTTCCCCTTCTTCTTCCTCCTCCTCCTCTTCCTCTTCTTCTTCCTTTTTCTTCCTCTTCCTGACAGGCTCTTACTGTGCCATGCCATTCTGGCTGAGTTGGAACTCATTGCATAGAGTAGACTGGCCTTGAGCCCACAGAGAGCTCTGCCTTCCTACTGTGATTAAAGTGTACATCATGGGCTGGAGAAATGGCTCAGTGGTTAGGAGCCCACATGGTTCTTGCACAGGACCTGAGTTCGAGTCCCAGCATTCACATCAGATAGCTTGAAACTACCTGGAACTCAGCTTCAGGGAGCTAACATATCTTTCACCTCCTTGGGCACATACATAAACACACATACATTTACATAAATAAATAATAAATAGAATATAAAAGATGTGCATTACCAATCCAGCTAGTCAAGCTTCTTTGTAATGATCATGATGTGTATTCTGTAAACTCAGTTTGTCAGTGAACATCCTCTTGCAGAAATACTTAGGATGCTTATAATTACTTTAGGGAACATTCCTGAGCACCTGTTCTTGCCAGAGACTAAGTTAAGTAAGCTTAGTTAGTAAAGATTTAAAGAGATAGAAGGCTAGCCTGGTACAGACTGTAATCATAGCTACTAGGGAGACTGAGGCAGGAAGTTTAAGGCCAACCAGGGCAATTTAATGACATCCTAATATCTCAAAAGTAAAGGAAGCTGGAAATGTAACGCAGTGGTGGAGCCCTTGTTTAGCATGCAGCGCACCCTAGGTTCAGTCACTAGGGGCCTGGGGGAGAATTTACGAGAACAAGAGGAAGGCCACGGAGGTTAGCCCTGGCCCGGTCAGCACATCCATAGTAGTTCAGCCCTATGTCAGGTTCCACTGGCAATTTTGAAGGGTCAGAGCATTTAGCGCTGAGAAGACAGTCAGGCAGCCACAAGTTTACTTTAAAGCCTGTGTTCTGCACAGAAAGAGACAGATGAGTGGCTTTTCCCGACTGTTCATCAGAGCTGACCCATTTCTGGCTCTCCACACTGGTCTTTCGGAAGTATGGGATCAAGTGCTCATTAGATTCAGAAAGTGTTCTTCTCAAAGCTGAGGGCAGTAGAGATAAGAGCAGTCGAGGATAAGGGCTTCATGCCTGGAGAGTGTGTATTCCTGCCTGCCATGTTGGTTTCAAGAACATTGTCAGCAGTGGCTGAGTGGAAAATGCCTGTTTGTCAGTTTGTAGGAAGTAGTAACTGACACTGGTACAGTTTGACTGACTTATGGGTTCCAAATACTTGCTTTGCTTTGTGAGAGAAGGTCTCATGTAGCCCAGGCTGGCCTTGAACTCAACAAATAGCTGAGATAACCTCGAATTTCTGATCTTCCTGCTTCTACCTAGTGAATATTAGGATTATAGGCATGTACCACCGCTCCCAGTCTTATGCAGTACTAACAGTCAAATATGTTTGTTGTATGCAAGACAAGTACTCTGCCACCTAAACCACATCCTCAGTCCTTAGTTTGATTGTTTTTAAGATATTTTGATTGGGGAGATGGAGAAATGGCCCAGTTGTTAAGAACATTTGTTGGTTTTACAGAGAATTCTCGGATTCAGTGCTTAACACCCACATGCTGATTTAAAACCATCCCTAGCTCCAGTTCCAGGGCATCGGTGCCCTCTTCTGACCTCCACAGCTACCAGGCCAGCACTTGGTGACAGACATACATACAGGCAAAAAATTCACACATCAAAACAAATGGATAAGTCTAATTTTTAATTTTTCTTAAGTGGGAGATATTTTTATCTGAAAAATAGAAATAAAATGATCCCAATAAAGTTCATTATCAGCCTGAGGATTTCTTTCAAACCAGCCATAGTAGTGCCTGCCTGTTTTCCCAGTACTCAAGAGTCAAAAGTTCAAGACCAACCTGAGTAACATAGCAAAACCTCAGCTCGTATGAAGTAAGATGATAATTATATATTGCCATACTTTCTCTTTCACAATTTATGTCCTTTTTTCCTTAATAGATGTTATTTGAGATAAGTAATTTATTTTCAAGGGTAGGTTGAACTAAAATTGTGTCACAGTGCTTGCCGTGACATGAGGTGGTATGGCCTGTACCATGTCTTTCTTCTTGTCTAAGTGAGGTCTAGAAGTGACTCCCTTTCTTTTCGGGTTGTGTAACTTAAGGAATAATTGTCTGCATCATGTCTACCATGGTATGCGTACCCAGACTGTACTGAATTAATTTTGATATTCAGCCTAATATGGCCTCCTAGCATGCTTGTGTTTAAATCCCATGAAATATTCCAGCCATATGCAAGCTATTTGACCTGCTGTGGATTCTGGAATCATTCCTCCCCCAGCCCTGGCAGGACCCTGGTTTCTATAACTGACAGTATTATTTAACCCACCCCACAGCTCTGATGGTACCATGGCTCATCAATGAGCTGATGTCGTCTTTATTTATTTAATTTTATTTATTTTTTCTCCAGGATTCTTGGACTCCAGAATTAAAGCTGAAGCTGGAAAAGTTTTTAGCTTTAATTTTTAAAGCCAGTAACACACCAAAGCTTTTAACCATCTATGTATCCTTCTGAAGTGAGTGGGGTCCCCTGGGTGCAATAGGAGGGACACTGGCCTTGAGGGCCTTGAATCAGAAAGCTGTCAAATGAAGCATCCGAGGAGGCTTTGCCATGACCTGGAAAGGGCTGACATGTGCGTTTGTGTGTGTGTGTGTGTGTGTGTGTGCTAGTATAGGTATCTGCAAAAGTAATATATGTATGTTTGTGTGTGTGTGTTAGTACAGATGTCTACAGAAGCTGTGTGTGTGTGTATGTACATACATGTGAGTATAGGTATGTGCAGAGGCCAAAAGATACCCTGGAGCTGGAGTTTCAGGAGGTTGTACTAACCACTGAGCCGTCCTTCTAGCCTTGTGATCTTGTTTCGTTATCACTAGCCTAGACACTGTCTTGGTGGTGAAATCAGAAAAAACAATCTATCCTGTTGAAAAAGATCTCCTTGGAAGAAGTTTCCCTTTGCAGAAGGCCTGAAGGCATAGTGTTTGGACTTGTCATTCAGATCCAGACTTGGTTTTAAGCTGCTGTGTTGTGTCATTTACATACTATAATGTTTGCCCTTCACACGTGTCAAATTCATAGATTTTTAGAAATTGGACAGTTGTACAGCCATTATCATAATCTATTTCCCCTGGGGACACTTGAGAGTACAGAGGAACAGTGTCACAGCTGTAAACGGAGACCATTCAAAGAATAGCAGTTACCCACCCACAGGAGACTGATCAACCACTGGTTATTAGTCCGCAAGGCCATGTGTCTTTTCTTAGTGGACAGGCATCTATTTAAAGCTATTTCAGCTACTAGGCTGGAGGATCTGCACGAGGCCTGGGTTTCATTCCCCAGCCCTGGAAGGACTAGGAAACAAAGGAAAGGAGAAAAAAAGAACAAAGGTGACTCGTGCTGGTTGTCTAACTCTGAATGTACAGAAAGTCACTGAAATTCACTTTAAATAGGTCCTGCACAGACTGTGTGCAAGGAGCTGTTAGCAGAAAAGGAAGAAATACGTAAGATAAATGAAAAGCAGGACAGACACGTGGACGTAGGATCGGAAGCCAGGCAGCCCAGCTCCAGGTACAGCCCGAGCCACTGCCATCCCCAAGTCTGTCCCCTTGGGCTGAAGCTTTAGGACTGCAGTGGCCGCCTTAGGGTTATGGGCTCAACATATTTGGAAGGATTTGCCAGCAGGGCAAAGGCCTTTGTTAGGGGCAGACAGGCAGTGTGGAGGCTGAGGGAGTATTGCAGCACACGGTCCTCACCGGGCCGCGCCACCGTGAGGGGGCGAGCGCTGGCAGGAGCGTGAGGAACTGCTCTCAGCTTCGATGTCTTGAGCAGTCTCGTCTGTCAGCCTCACAGCATCAGACTCATCAGAGTTCTGTGCCCAGGGCTGTTTTCCTGAGCTGAATTCTTACCCAGAAGGAGAGTGGACCGAATAGTAAAGGTAAGTTGTATGACGACAGCTTTCATGAGAACAGCTTCACCGGCTCAGCTTCTAAGCTGTGGGAGCAAACAGAGACAGAGAACTTGTGGGCTTGGAGAAATGGGGGCTTTCACAGTCTAAATATTTACAGAGTGTCCGTGACACTGCTCTGTTAGCTCCGTGAGGCCCACTCCTTAATGATGGCCGGTGTGTCAGCGTGTCCGGTATATGAGATAACGAAGAGATAGAGAAACAGAAATGGGGATCAGACAACTCACAGCCCGGCGGCAAGGACCTACCCTGGCTCAGTACGAGCACACAACTGCTGTAGGGCAGGGGAATTATTTTCAGAGTAATTCCAGTCTTGATTGTTTACATAAAATAGCATTTTCCCCTATGGTCAATAATTTTTACCCGAGCATTTCGTCTTAAAGCAAGGTAAGAAAAACTAGTTGACACAGCCTCCGCAGCCTCAGTAATCTCTGTAGCCATGCCTTGCCTTGCTTGGTCTTGTCTTAGATGCTCTGTTTTGGAAACGCCTTGAGTTGTTGGGCCACGTTTGTGGTGAGCTCCACATACAGTATTGAAGGCAGGATCTTCAGCTCCCAGCACTTGGAGTTTCCCTTCCTGAAAATTTGCTTCATGAAACCACAACGCTGCCCTTTTCCAAGAAGAGCAGTGTCAGAGGATTTGAGAACTTCCTGCCTTGGTTTTTCTATGCTTAGTTTAAGAGAGTTAAACCCTTAAAAAAAAAAAAAGATTATTTTTATTTTATATGTATGGGTGTTTTGCCTCCATGGAAGTCTGTGTACATGCACGCTGTTTCCCTTAGATACCAAAAGAGGGCTAGGTCCCCTGGAACTGGAGTCATCGATGGCTGTGAGCGACAGTGTGGGTGCTAGGAGCTAAACCTGGGTCCTCAGTGAGCAGTCAGCAGCCTCAACCTCTGAGTCCATATCTCCAGCACCAGCGTGGTTTTTTGTTTTTGTTTTTTTTTTTTTAAAGAAAGGAAATATTAGTAAATCATTTAATTCAGCTTAGCAGGAGTCTGGCAAATGAATAATCTTTTAGTTGTAATACATACAGAGAGTTTAGCTGCACGAGGCAAAAAGGTTTTGAACGTTTTTGTCCTTGGTTGTCTGGTGTGTCAGCCATCTGTCCATCATCACAGTGAAATAAATATTGGAGGCAGTTAACGTATAAAGCAGAAGTGTTGATTTAGTTCTCGGGTCTGGTGGCTGCAGTCAGGCAGGCTGGTTGGTTTGGACCTGATGGTAAAGGTTAGTGGTGTGGTAGAACACACTGCTTACATCATGAACCAGAAAGCAAAAAGGAGATAGGCTAGATCCTTCTGGAAGTTTCTGCTTTCTCCCAGTAGCACGACTCTGGGGACTAAGTCTTTAACACATGGATCTTTGGGAGACACTCATTTAAACTGTTGGGTTGTACCACTGGCTCCAAAAGCTGATGATGACCACGTCACGATGAAAACCCATCCTTCCATCGCTGAGAGTCCCCAAAGCCTTACTTGTCAGCATCACTCAGGCTGCTGTGCATCTGCCTGCAGCTTTCCTAGGCCCATGCTGTACATTGTGGTACCCGCTCTTCCTGTGGCTTCCGTGTCGCTGAGGACTGTACAGTACACCACCTCATTGGGGGTTGCCGGCCTCCAGCCCCAGCACCTGCTCAGCCTCATAGGCTTGCACTGAAATCTTGATGGAAGCTGCCATGACTATAACTCCTTTATCCTATGGATGACGCCAAATTCTGCTGCCAGTATAAAACATACCTGGACCCATTAGAATGCTTTCAGTCATCTAGAGGGCCTTGCTGGCTGGCTGACTGCAGAAATCCTAAGACCAAAACAAATCATAAGACCATCTGCCATGGATCGGACATCCCATAGTTTGTTGTGTTTTGTTTTGTTTTGTCCGAGTCTTGAATGTGGCACAGGCTGGGTCCCATTTTTCTTTTCTGGAAAGTCTTTGAAACCAAATTATATCTCTGAATCTGACGCTGTGGCAGGTCAGGTAGCCACACAGTTCCTGACTGGTTCCATGCCTATTTCCTGTTGTCTCAGTGCAAGCGGCTTGGGTTCACTCACAAAGACCAAGACACAAGCTTCTCTATTAGAACTAATTTTACCCACCAAGATATGTCTTGGCCACATCTTACTTTTTTCTGGCTAGGCTTTTTGCTCTTGAGTTCCATTGAAGATTTAGTTTAAAAAAAAAAAAAAAGCAATGCCTAGGCTGGAGACATGGTTCAGCAGTTAAGAGCACTGACTGCTCTTCCAGAGGTCCTGAGTTCAATTCCCAGCAATCATATGGTGGCTCACAACCATCTATAATGGGATCTGATGCCCTCTTCTGGTGTGTCTGAAGTGATCCACCATATACTCATAAAATAAATAAATAAATCTTAAAAGAAGAGAAAAGAGCAATGACCATGCCATAGCCCAGATGCCCTGCTGCCTTGAAGTCTCTGCCAAGTAAGCCATCTTTCAGACTCACTCTCTGACAAGGCCCAGGAGTGGGAACAAATATTCTAAAATTCTTTGCCACGATATAAGGAGGACAGCCTTTTTTCCAGTCCCCAGTAGAATTCTCTTTTCCTTCTGGAAGCACACAGCATGGGTTTTATTGTCTGTGATTGTGTTTGCATGAAAGCCCTATCTGGCTCACATGTTAAACTTTGTAAACTCCACTCTGCCAATAGCATTTTAGGATTTCTCTAGCCTCTTCCAGACTCTTAGACACACACCCATACACACACACACACACACACACACACACACACACACAATACCACGCCAGGTATAATGTAGTCAGCAGCCCTGCATCTGAGTGTATTTCTCTTACATATCCCAAGCTGTTGGTAGAATGAACTTGTGATAATTGGAACTTCCTGTACACTATCCTGAAAATTGCCTTCAAGTGTGGCTGCTTATACACTTTTGAAAGAAATCAGAGCACGACAGTATGCCACACTCGATTGTGCCCATATGGTTCCAGATATGTGACTGGTTCTGCCTGCTGTGCTCCTGCACTCAAGGCTCAGGGTACAGGTCTTGCTGAACCTCCATGGAGGAGCAGGGACATAGCTGTTTTCATAGGGTCAGCCTGGGAAGTGGTGTAGCAGTCACTACTAGGCTGCTACATGGCTGGAACCCTGCCTTGGAGGGCTGGAGCACCCAGAATTCCCTACCTACTACACAGGCACAACTGGCATTCTCAGCTGCTCTTATCACTGCTGGCCTGGACTCAGATGAGTCAGGGCTAGGCCCCAGCTTGATAGGGTCTGCACCAGTTTTCTGACCCCCAAACATAGTTGGCACTCTTTTTTTTTCCCCTTTGTTGCAGTCTTAACTTTGTAAACTAAGATGGACTTAAACTTAGAGATCTACTTGCCTCTGCCTCCCAAGTGCTGAGATTAAAGGCATGTGGCACCAGGATGCCGTTAACAGTTGACATCCTTAATCATGACTGAGCGTTTGGATCCTGCCCTGCCACTTCTGAAAATACACTATCAACCCATAGTTCTGTTGCTGCCACTGTGTACGTGGGTCACATTCATGTGTCGATGGGCATCTAGGCTGGCTTTTTTTTTTTTTTTTTTTTTCAATTGTGAATGGAATAGCAGTAAATGTAAATAAGCAGGTATTTCTGTGGTGGAACAAAGAGACCTTGAGGTGTAGGCTCAAGTGGTATAGCTTGGTCATACGGAGTTTTCAGGGAACCTCTATCCCATTTCTTTTCATGGCTGTCTGAGTTCATATCCCACCAGCAGCGAGTAATTGACACATCATGGCAGAAGGCTTGGCAGCTTGGGACGAGAGCATGGTTACTGGGTTTCTGAGTTTGCTGCCACTGCTGTCCTTGTGCTTGGCTTCAGTGCAGCCTCTCTTCCTAGAAGTGCTGCAGCAGCTCCACCAGCAGCTGGTGGAGGCCGAGCGCCGGGCCATGACCTACCTGAAGCGGTACAATAAGATCCAAGCCGACTACCACAACCTCATCGGAGTCACAGCCGAGCTGGTGGATTCTCTAGAGGCCACAGTCAGTGGCAAGATGGTAAGGAACACACCCTTTGTCTAGAATTGTGTTTCAGAGAAAGTGCGTGGGGCCTGGACTGCATCGATGCAGGGCTCCTGCCCTGGACTTTCAAAAGCTGGTGTGCAGCAACCGTGCTAACACTTGCAATGTTTTACCTGCCTTCTAAACAGTGCTCCACCTGGCTCTCAGTTTCTACCTTCGTTTTGTTGTTGTTTCTGCTGTTGTTGTTTTGTTGTTGTTGTTTTTTAATTTTACTAATGGGCCCTTCATAGTAGTGGCACATGTTTAATGCCATCATATAGACACATAAAAATACATAAACCTTTTTAAAAATGGACAAAGCATGAAGGATGCATTCTTTTTTACTTTTGTTTAGATTGTATGTGTATATGTGTTTTGCGCACATGTGTGTTTATTCACTACAGGCATGCCTTGTGCCCAAGGAGGAAGAACAGGGGCCTCAGATGCCATGGAGCTGGAGTTACAGGTACCCGTGAGCTCCTTGATGTGGGTGCTGGGCACTGAACTCAGATGCTCTGGGACAGAGAAGCAAGTGCTCTCTCTTAACCACTGAGCCGTCTCTGCAGCCCATAGCTTGCCTAGAAACTTGAGCTTATGACAAGTGCAGAGGAAGACATAGTGACCTCACCACGGTCTTACCCCCCAGCTTTAAAGATTTATTTTATATATGTAAGTACACTGTCACTGTCTTCAGACATACCAGAAGAGGGCATCTGATCCCATTACAGATGGTGGCGAGCTACCATGTGGTTGCTGAGAATTGCGCACAGGACTTCTGGAAGAGCAGTCGGTGCTCTTAACAGCTAAGCTATCTCCTCAGCCCTTCATCCCCTTTTTTGATATTGATGCTAACATGTTCTCGTGTGTGATTGAGGTATATTTGTGTGCATACATGCAGACTTGTAAGTGTAGACTCATGTACTCAGTGTTCTTAGGTTTAGTTGTGATATACATATATAACTCAACATTTCTCTGAAACTTTATCACAGTGTGTTGGTCTTTGCTCATCCATGCCTCCTTCCTTCCTTTAGCACATTTGTAAAGAAATGGAATCAGTGAATTCCACAGACCTCATTCTGCAAATGCTTGCTCAGGGTCTAGCCTTATCTCCAGTGATGGAGATTGAGACTTTTGTTTGCTGTGACACTGCTTCAGTCAGGGCTCTTATATAATCTGTATCCCTCAGAATGCAGAAAAGATGCTAGGAATGGATTGCTAAGTCACTGTTTTGACAGATGTTGTCAAATTACTCTCCTAAAAATTCAATCTACCCTCCAAGATTGTATCAGAATGCCTGTTTCTCCAACAGTCAGCAACACCATTCATGATTAAACTTTGTAGTTGGGTAGGATTTTGTACAGTTGTAATTTCAGGTCTTGGGAGGCAGAAGCAGAAGGATTTCGAATTCAAAGCCAGCCTGAGCCTTCATGGCGGGAAGTCAGCATCATGTCATGTGACAACTCATTGATGATAACTGTCATCCACTCAGCCAGCATTTCCTTAATTCTGGGCCCATTTGCAGCCTCCTCTCTCCTCAGTGTGTGCCAGGCAGCTGGGCATCTTTCACCTCACTGATGGCTCAGGAATGCAGGACTACTGAGCTGCTCATGTGTCAGGAGTCAAGAACAAGAGCCTAGGTCTTCAGATTTGAAAGTGCCACTCTTGCTACTGCATATGGCTGCCCACTTACTTTGTGCCTTGAATCTACAGAGAAGCTTGAGAAACCATTTAGTTTCTGGCAGTTGAAATGCACAAGAGTGAATGGTATGGTTGGGGTAGCCTGTGATTGTACCTGTAGTTACTTTTTAAACATGATTTATTAACTTTTTAATGGAATGTGCATTGGTTGTTTGCCTGCTTGTTTTTATGACAGCGTTGGATCTCCTGTAACTGGATTACAGACAGTTGTGAGCTGTCCATGTGGGTGCTAGGAATTTAACCCTGTCCTGTAGAAGAACAGTCAGAGCTCTTAACTGCTGGGCCACATCTATTCAAACAAGGCAGTTATTTTTATTCTTTTAGGTTAGTGTGTTAATTCTTCCCCAGAGTTCTGAGGGTTTAGTGGTTACTTTTAATTATCAACTTGACATACTTTACAACCATCTGGGAAGAGTATCTCAGTGAGGGGTTGTCTGCATCAGGTTGGCCGACAGGCATGTCTGTAGAAGAGTGTTTTAAGGTAATTGATCTAGAAGACCCAGCCCACTGTGAGCAGCAGCATTCCCGGGATCTGGATTTTGAACTGTGTAAGAGTGGAGAAATTAAGCTAAGTAGTAAGCATGCAATTTGCATTCCCTCTGCCCTTTACCGAATGTGACTTGCTGCCTCAAGGTTCTATTAACCTAACTTCCCCACAGGCTGTAGTGACAGGCTGTAGTGAGCTAAAGTAACCCTTTCTCCCTACATTGCTGTTTATAAGGTATTTTTGTGCAAGTAGCAGCGCTGTCTAGCATGGCCATCCATCTCATCAGTCCATCCTCAGAAGATGCTGAGGTGCATACCTAAGGTCCTGCTACAGGAGACACACTGCTGATGTAGACGCTGAGGTTCCTGAGGTCCTGTGGGCAGGCTGCATGGCTTTCACCTGATGACCTTACTCTTGCAGATCACGCCTGAGTACCTGCAGAGTGTCTGCCTCCGCCTCTTCAGTAACCAGATGCGGCAGAGCCTGGCACACAGCGTGGACTTCACAAGGCCTGGGACGGTGAGGTGCCATGAGAGATGGGGTATCCTGGGTTTGTCCCCCAAGACTTAAAAGTGAAGTTATTCTAGAGAATGAAAGCCTGTGAGAAAGTGACATTCAGAGTCTCCAGTGCAATTGTTTGGCTGTCTAGAAGCTCCCAGAAGGAAAACAAAGCTATTTTTGAGGAGGTTGTAGCTGAGGGTTAGCCCTTTGGGTGAGCAAGGAGACGTGCTTTTGTGGTCTACCATGGCAGCTGCTCCTGCACACTGAGGCCTGGGAGTCAGGAGGAACAATTAGAAACCTTGCTTTGTCTTTTAAAGAACTCTTGTGGGCTGGGATGACCACTCAGTATAGTGCTTGGTGGTATGTAAGCACAAGGACAGGAGTTTGCTTCCTGAGGCCTGGAACACTTGACATCCTCGCACTGGGAAGATACGTAGGCAGGCCCCTGTTGGCAGGTCCCTGAGGCTCGCCATGCAGACAGGCTAGCTTACTTGTGAGCTTCAGGACAGGGAGAGGCCTGTCCCCAAAAAAGTAGACAGTGCGTGAGGATTAACAACCAACTTTGTTCTCTGGCCCCCACATGCACATGCACACATGCACGACTGTACCTACACATGCTTACACACATGGAAGAGAGTTGGGGGTGAGAGATTGAGTGGCTTAAGACAAGACTTAAAGCTTTAAAGAAAAATCACAAACATAGCAAGGAACATTGGCATCTTCTTGGCCAGCATTTATTTATTCCCTTTGTGTGTGTGTGTGTGTGTGTGTGTGTGTGTGTGTGTGTGTGTGTTTCTGTATGTGTGTCTCTCCCCACCCCCGTGTGTCTCTATACACAAACATAATAGGGTTTGTAGAATATTTGTACATATTTGTCAGACTGGCGTATATTTATTTTTGCTTTCTTGTTTTGTTGAGACAAGATCTCATGTAGATCAGACTGGCACTGAACATCCTTAAACTCTGATGCTCCTACCTCCCAAGTGCTAGGACTACAGACATGGGATACCATGCCTGACTACAATGTGTATTTCTTCTCCTTTCCTTTTAGAGGTTTATTTTATTATTTTTAGTTATGTGTAGTATGTCTGCATGTGGTTATGTGCACATGAATGCATACAGGCCAGAGGTATTGGATCCCCAGAGTTCTTGAGCTATGGGAACAGAACTTGGGTCCTCTGGAAAAGCAGCAAGTGCCCTTAAATGCTGAGTCATCTCTCCAGCCCCCATTGTGTATTTCTACAGTTTGCCTGTGTCAGTCTCTCTCCTTGATCCTAGCATTAAAGAGGCTGAAGCAGGAAAGAACAGCAAGTTAGAGCTTAGCTTGGACTCCACAGGGACCATGAGACTGGCATGGGCTGAAAAGGGAGGCCACATCTCCAAACCAAACATGGTATTCTCTTACTAATCACATAATTACCAAGTCCAGTGAGTCATCTAATCTGTCCACTCCCATTTGTCACTGGAACCTCTCCTGCACTTCATAGCCACCAGTATAGGTCAGTGTTGTGTGCGTTGTCTGGACTCAGTAGCTTCTTTGCTCTGGATGTTTCCCTGGGCTTTTCTTTGGCTTTCATTGTATTGACGCTTGGGGAAACTATAGTCCTCCTTTAGAAAAGCAGGCCACTCTCCTTACATGTTTGGTGTTGCCTTGCAGTTGGGCTCAGGTTTGCATCCCAGGCTGAATGTTTCCTGGGAAATGACATGCTTTTCCTAGGACAGCACATCTGGAAGTGCAGTGTGGACTCAGGGATTCTTAACCCTGGAAGGCTACCAGTCTCTTTAAGGACACCCTCAAAATTCAGGAGCCGACCTGTATTCTGGAGCTCACACCTGCCTGAGCCTGGTGAGAGGTTGGGCGGGTGAGGCCTGCTCTGCACAGAGCCCCTGATGATCCTCATAACCTGGGGGCAGTGCAGCTTTGAAACAGGATTCACACACCCACATTGGAATCTTCAGAAATAGGTTGCCTGTAGTATTTTTAAAAATTTACACCCTCCCACATACTCAAGTAGATTTAAAGCAGTTTATTGAAAGGCAGAAAAACATAAATACGAAAAATGAAAAAAAGTAAAGACTAAAAATGATTGTGATTGAAAGAAAAATAAGAACAAGCCACTATGCTAGAGCCTGTCATGGTCACTGTATGTCCGAACTGCCGGCCCCAGGGTATCCCTAGCTTCCCCGCAGCCCACGGCAAAGAGACTGCAGCTGCACACTTGTCATGCTGCTACGGCCAGGCCAGGCGGCTAAGATAGGAAATTATATTAGGTAATATTCTATGCGTTCAAAACACCGTGATGTGTGCTGTCTGCAAGCGCCAGGAAATCATGAGTCAGAAATTGGCTCCTGTGAGCATCCCCCTCCCCAGTCTAGAGGAGACGTTTTAGTGCTTTTAATCTCTCTGTATGGCCTTTAAAATTAAAATTAAAAATAATGATTTTGTTCTAAATATTCACACGTTATAATTTAAAAGCAAGTTAAATTTGTTTTTCACATAGCCCTGGCTGTCCTGAAACTCATTAGGTGTCCTCAAAGTCACAGATCCACCTGCCTCTGTCTCCCAAGTGCTGGGATTAAAGGCATGTGCTACCACACCTGGCTAAAATTTAATATCTTTTTAAAGATTTATTTATTATGTATACAACATTCTGCCTGCATGTATGCCTGCAGGCCAGAAGAGAACACCAGATCTCATTACAGATGGTTGTGAGCCACCATGTAGTTGCTGGGAATTGAACTCAGGACCTCTGGAAGAGCAGCCACTGCTCTTAACCTCTGAGCTATCTCTCCAGCCTCCAGATTTTAATATTTTTAAAATTTTTATGGACATGGTCATTTTTTCCTGCATGTATTTCTGTTCACCATGTGGATGCAGTATCTACAGAGACTAGAAAAGGGTGCCAGGTCTCCTGGGACTGGAGTTATAGACAGTTGTGAGCCACTATGTGGTTTCTAAACAAATCCAGGTCTTCTAGAAGAGCAGCTGGTATTATTAACTGGTGAGCCATCTCTCCAGCCCTCAGATTCAAATAAATAAATAAATAAATAAATAAATAAATAAATAAATAAATAGCAGGCTGGGCAAGAGTCGAGCCACTGCTGCCTGCTGGCAATTAACTGAATACTGAGGCATAGGCTGGTTGCTCTCTGTTCCCTGGAAGAAGGATTGTAGATGAGTTACACTGTGTGTTTACTGAGGTACTGAAGAGCTATTCCCCAGAGCTGCTGGTCATGCTGGCCGCTCTGCACTCAGAGAAAAGCAGAGAATGGCTCTGTCGTCTACATGAGTTAGCATTTAGAAATCTTAGGAGCTGGCTGAGTTTAAAGATGTAAGTGTTGGCTATCTAGGTTTTAGGAGTGCACCTTCCTGTGAAGCCTGCACGATAAGGGGCTTCAAGCTCGGCAGTTTACTATCCACCTGGAGCCTGTTGCTGTTGTAAAATTCACTGCACTGGTTTCCAATCTGGACTGTTTCACAGTCTGGACCCCCTTCTGAACTAGAATACAAGACAGAAGAACTGGTCAGAGGGTTTGTAGAGATCACCGTTAACACTGGCAAAGCTCTTGTTGGAAAGCATGGGCTTCATTGGGGAGAAATAGGTTCCCTACTGAGTCTGGGAGTAGCATCACTTCAGGACAGCCTGCCAAACCTGTACTGCTGCTCTTACCACAGAACCGCCACACAGGGGCAGCATAAACAAGCACGAGCTGGCCTTACCACAGCGCTACCACATTGTGGCAGCATAGACGAGGAAGAGCTGGCCTTACCACAGAGCTACCACACGAGGGCAGCATAGATGAACAGAAGTAACCGTTCTCTGGCAGGCGCTGCAGTTGGCAGGAATGGGTGGGCAGGTGGTACACAGCAAGGTGTGCTCTGTCACATAAACCCAGTGAGTCATCCCTCTACCCAGAAAAAAGAAGAGCCATACTGGCAGAAGGCCTCACCATCTCCAGAGAGGCTCTTCTGCTTGCCCCTGTCTGCTCCTGCCCTGGCCACTGTGTCCAAAATGCTGCCTTGTTGGGCCTGGCAGGTGGATCCAGTTCCCAGGATGGGTGCTGGTGAGATTCTGGTGTTTTGAGGTAGAGGATTCTCCTGGATGTTCTGTAACACTGAGTCATGCGTGTCCTCTTGTCCCCATGTAGCTGACCTAGCCGTAGTTTTCCTCATCTTTGCTTTAAAAGGTCAGAATTAGAACAGGTAGGAATCAGACTTTGTTATCAGCTACCTAGTGAGAAGTCAGAGTTGTCCCCTGGGCATAGGAGAAAAGATAGTTTTCTAAGATTCTGGAAGGACATCCATGCCACACACAATGGCATATTCACATCAGCTCCTGAGTACCGTGGTAATGGCACGGCACTATAGATGGCCTCACTCTGTAGACCAGGCTGGCTTGGAACTCAGAGATCTCCCTGCTCCTGCCTCCCAAGTGCTGGGATTAAAGGCGTGTGCCGCCATGCCTGGCCTTCAATCTTTGTACAAAGACAAAAACGTGTAGGTGCATTTTATAGACTGTATCCCTGTTGTCTTTAAAATATGTTATCACTATCTTGATGATTGTGTATGTGTGTGTGTGTGTGTGTGTGTGTGTGTGTGTGTGTGTGTGGATACAGTACCCAGAAGAAGGGCGTTGGGCCCCCTGGAACTGGTGATTGTAAGCCACCAAACATCGCTGCTGGGAACTGAACTCAGATCTTCATCCAAAGCAGAAAGTGCTCCTAAGCACTGAGCTTTCTCTCCACGCCCTGGGTTCCCGTTGTTGCCGAGTGCCCAGGTTCCAGGTCACCACCATGGAGTTAGCGGGAGCCTGGTGCCAACTCATCCCTGTGCGACCTGCCGAAGAATCAGTTTATCAGTGCAGGTTAGGGCCATGTGAACGTTTGGCTTGAAAGCTGCAATTTAACAGTAAATCCAATAGAACACAAACCTTTTCCTTCAACTAAGCTGCCTCCCATAGCTTACCATCTGCCGGTTAAACACACATCCTCCAGACCTTTAAAAATATGTGCACTTATGCTGTTGTATAACTCACTCCTTAGCTTAATAGGGCCTTTGTGTACACTTTTTATTGTTTTTGAGACAGGATCTCAAGCTGACCTCGAACTTAGAATCCTGCTTCAGCCCTTTTCAGTGCTGGGTTCCATGCACGCATCACCTTGTCCAGCCTAACTACACTTTGGAAAGCATTCTGTCCTTGTTAGAGTGCTTTTAGTTCCTGTGCTGTGTAAAGGTGGTGGTAGTGTTCAGGTTTTTGAAACAGGGTCTCTCTACATAGCCATGGCTATCATGGAACTCACTGTATAGACCAGGCTAGCCTTGAACTTACAAAGTTCTGTCTCCTAAGCGCTGGGATTAAAGGTGTCTGGCACCTTGAGGACAATTTGGGGACAGTCTAGTACATCCAGCCATTCCTCCCTGTGAAGGTGCGTGGCCCATCCTTTCTCTGCCACTTTACTCCAGATAATGAGTATACATGCACTGGAGGCCAGGTGAGGGACAGTCTTTCCAAAGATCTGCCTGGATAGGACCATGTAAGAGGGCGACTGACCATGTCAGAGAGCCCTGGCCAACTCTCAAGTTGAAACATGAGCCATATTTCAAGTGAGTCCCAAGGCCCAGTAGTGACACTCCAGGACTTAGGAGTTCATGAGAAATTTTCATTTACCTGAATCCTTATTTGGACAAACAGCACAACGGGGAACTAACCTTCTGTTCTCCCCACGTCTCTAGGTAGGGATGAATTGGAATTGAGAGTTTCTCCAGGATAGCAGTAAATTCCTGATAGACCTAGGGAATGGAACCTTGGAGGGAGGCCGCGGTTGCGGGCTCCTTTGTTTTAGTACAATGTTACAGAGGCTGGGGTGGCTGCCCCCCTTTTGCAGGGTGGCCTGTACGGTTGTTGAGGAGTGGAGCCAGGCATGGCTCTTCTGTCTCCCTGTGGTGTGAGTCTTGCTCTGGAGGAAGCTCAGCAACTGTGGCCATTGCCCCTCCTGGGACTTCTCTAGGTCTTCACAGGCTACCTGCAGTTGTCCACATGGCCACTCCACTTCAGGCTCGGTGTGGAGGGCCACCTACTGAGATCCTGTCCCCCTGCTGCTGCCTCACACACAGGTGTATGTCCTGTACTCCTGACCCAAATCTATGGCAGGCAGTTCATACGTTTATACTTCCATCAGTGGGTAGAACCGTGACCTTTCCCTGTCTCCAGACAGACTTCCAGACTCTTTCCACAGATTCCAACAGGAACATTTGTGTGCCCACTATCCACTCTGCCCTGTTGCCTGTTGTGGAGAATGAGACTCCTGGGAGTCACCCAGGGCTGGGTCCTCCCCTTCACCCAGCTGCACTGGCCATCAGGAGCTGGCTGAGGGCTCTCTCTGCTGTGTTAGTTGTTGTGCGTTGCTGAGACTGCCCCTAGTTCTCTCCTGTCTGTGAGCCAGGGTCTCCTCTTGGTGTCATGCTGGTAACTCACTCAGCTTTCTGGGTGTGTCTGTTTATATCTTCATATCCTAGGAAGGATTCAGGTGTCTTAGAGGTAGCAGGTCACATTACACCTTTGCTCCATGACTGTCCTTACTTCAGGGTGAAGGAGTTCGCTTTCTGTACACACCCTCTTCTGGTTACAGAGTCACCCAGGGCTGTTCCCTCTGGTGCAGGCTGAGGCCTTGGATGTCCTACTGTGATCTGAGCCTCTCTGGAAGCTTTGTCGGGAGGGTCCCATAGTCCTTGTTTGTGTGTACTTTAGCACATCCAAGGCATGGCAGAGATAGACCTGGACTAAAGGTTTGTCGCCTCTCTTATCACCTAGGTTCACCTAGGTGCAAGCTGCTGAGGGTGTGGAGCCTCCACCCTGTTTCTGCTCCTACCTGGGCTGAGCACTTGTTCCTTCCGCCCTTTTTCATGCTCACATTTTTTTTTTTTAAAATGTGTTTGCAGACTAAACCTAGCCCAGAACAAACAAACTTTGATTTAGGAAGCATGCGGCCCAGTGAGATTCCTGGCACGCTGTTGTGCAAGGCCCTTGGTAGAGGGCAACTCTCCCTCCTGAGCTGCCCCTAGGAACACTCTCCTTGATGTTACCCCTGCACTTGCTGACAGCTGGACACCACAGGTTGTCAGGTGGTGATCACCGTCTCAGGCCTACTAGCTGGGGCCTCAGGTAGCGTCTGAGGGAAGGCTCAGCTCCAGGGCTTCCTGGAAGAGCGGAAGAGCCTGAGAGATGTACATCTGCACCTTGACTCGCATGCACCTTTGTCTTCAAGTCTAAGAATCCCAGGAGCTTTCACTGATCTGACTCCGTTGTCCACACCTTGGTCCATGGTCTATTCTACTGTGTCCTCCATCCGTGCCCGGAAGAAGCTTCTTTCCCACCCAGCATTCCCTCAGGGATTCCTCAGGTGAACCAGATGACTGTTCAGGGAGGTTGGGAACACCCTGCGGCTGTAGCCGCCCTTATCTGTCTCAGCTGAGTCCTAGTTCTTACTGGGGCTTGCTCTTCTGTGTTAAGAAGCTGTCCTGGAAAAAAAAAAAAAAAGACTCCACTGTTGGCTTCAGTAGAGGGATTTGTTCTGGCTGTGATAGATTGTGTGGTCTCCTGTTTTCTCCCATTGGGCTGTAACTGGCCATCTGTTGGGCCCTGCATACACCCCATGCAGCACAGTGCCCACAGCTGTGGGGCAGTGACTCCAATCAGGCAGCAATAGCTGTGGTCCTAACTGGCTTGAGAGCCTGCAGTGGACACCTTAGACATCTGGTGCATGTGGACGGTTGCTCCACAGAAGTTGACAGCTTCCTCGGTGTCTGTGTGATTACCAACAAAGTGGCTCAGCTGATAGAATGCCTAGCGTGAGGGAAGCCTTGGGTTTAGTCACTAGAATCACATAAACCAGGGGACATGGCTCATATCTACAGTCCAGCATTTAGGAGAACCAGAAACTCTAGGTCATTCTCAGTTCAGTAGTGACTTTGAAGCCAGCCTGGGCTACATGAGGCCAGAGCTGTCACACTGCAACCAGAGCTCCACTCAAGCAGCCCCAGCAGAGGGAGGAGCTTGGCACAGACAGGTGGGGCAAGATGCTGACCTGTTCTGCCCTCACTGGGGTCCCCTCCCACGGTTCTGTTTTCACTGGACTCACAGGTGGGCACCGCCTGTGTCCCACGGGTGGAATGTCAGGTCTTGAGTCATTCAGGTAGTGTCAGAAGACACTTGACTCTTTGCTGTGTGTCTGACTGGTGATTAACAAGCAGTGAGATGAATGGCAAGCTGGCGTGGCTGTGGCACTGGATGTGGCTGGGGCTCAGTTGGTAGAGTACATCATGTTTAGCATGCTTGAAACCTTGGGTGCAATCCCCAGAACCACGGAAAACCAGCTACGGTGGTGGATACCTGAAGTCCCAGTACTCTAGGAGGTGAGGCAGGAGGATCGAAAGTTTGAAGTCATACTTGTTTACATGGCAAGTTGGAGTCCAGCCTGGGCTACATGAGACTCCTTTGCAAAAACAAAACAAAACAAACAAACAAACAAAAAAACCCAAGAGCAACCCAGAAAAAAAATCACATTAAGTCCTTGCAAAGATGAGTTGTAGCAACCAACAGTCTCTCCAGACATCACCAGATGTTCTCTGGAGGCAGACTCACTCCCCAGTGGGAACTACTAGGGCAGCAGTTCTCAACGTGTGGGTCACGTATCAGACATTCTCCATATCAGATATTTATGGTTCACAACAGTAGCAAAATCGCAGATATGAAGTTGTAATGAAATAATGTTATGGTTGGGGTTCTTTACACCCCAAGACCAAGTTCTCAGCACAAAGGGCAGGGAATAAGACAGACAGGAGATAGAGGATGAGGGAGAAGGAGAAAGAAACAAGGGATTCGGGGGAGTGATATGTGTCCCAGAGGGGGACAGAGTACTGCCTCTGGATAGTGAGGGGATAGACATTACCCACAGTTTATAAAGGTCAAGGGGAAACCCTGTGTTAGGATGAGGTGTTTAATTTTAATTGGGTATGAGCCAAAGGCAGGTTTGATTGCTGGACTTCAATCCTTCTTTGATGGCTGGGCCTTGATAGTCAGCCTCAGGAGGAGGAAGACTGAGATAGAAGTCTTCTTTAGGGAGGGGTGAGTTTTATTGGGGCAACTACTAATGAGTTGATATTATTGACTTAAAGATTTGCCTTTGGTGTGTGTATTACTGTAACATTGTAGCAGTTCCATGTCCTCACTTGACCCAGGTGGCCTCCTGCCTTCCTGTCCTGCTGTCTTTAATGTGTGAGATGAGGTGTTAGGTGAGTTCTCCAGATGGTGTCTCAGACCTGTTTCCAAATGGCTTGATAAGTTAATAATAGGAATAAGTCATTTATTTAGTCAAAACACTGAAGGATTAAAACTGCTAAGAGTATAGCTGGATAGTAGACTGCTGGCCTAGGACTTGCAGGGTCCTGGGTTCAGATCCCAGCACTGCAAAAACTATTATAACATATATAGTCATGAGGCATTTAGAAGTGAGGCGTGGCCGGGCCATGGTGCGTGCCTTAGATCCCACCTCTCAGGAGGCAGAGATAGGTAGATTGAGGCCATTCTGGTCTACAGAGTGAGTTCCAGGACAGCTAGGACTACATAAAGATACCCTGTCCTGGGGGGAAAAACAAACAAACAAAAAAGAATTGGAGCTCGAATCTGGAATCCGTGGTCTGTAGACTTGGCCGATGGAAGCCGTCAGAACCAGGGTCGCTGGCAAGACCACTTCCTTGGTATCCATGGGAGCTTTAGAGTCTCTTGGGACAGTCTCAAGCTGATTGGGTGTCTCTAGATGCCCAGTGTTGGGACATGAGAATAAAAATTTCAAAAATTCCCAAAGGAGAAAGAGTCCCTCTGTGTCCCTCACTGTCAAGGAATTGGTGACACTTGATAGGTGTGGCGCTGTTCTTTCCCCTGCGGTAGCTTTTCTCCCCGTGGGTCTGCATTATTCTACCCTGTTCTTTTTTTTTCTTTGTAAACTGAGGGTGCTAGGCAAACAGTCTCTTCTTCCTTGTCTTTTTAAGGCAGTTTCAAACATAAATGAAATGAAATATTCACATCTAACAGATAGATTGAAGAAATAAACAATCCCACAGGCAAATAGAATCAGTAGGAAACCCCAGTACCAGTGCAGCCCATTCTCAGTTTTCTTTTTCTTTTTTTTTTGGGGGGGTGGGGGTGGGGGTGGGGGGGAGGGTTGAGACAGGGTTTCTCTGTGTAGCCCTGGCTGTCCTGGAACTCACTCTGTAGACCAGGCTGGCCTCGAACTCAGAAATCTGCCTGCCTCAGCCTCCCAAGTACTGGGATTAAAGGCGTGCACCACCACCGCCCGGCCTCAGTTTTCTTTTACGTTTGGTGTGTGCTGTCAGACACGTGCCTCATGTCCAGTTTGCTTATTCCTCTGTTTTCCTCTGATTTAATTCAGCAGTGCTGATAGTGACAAAAAATAAGGACGTACACACCACAGGGCCATGTGAGGCAGTGTGCTGTCTGGAGAGGAGGTGATAAGCTGGCCTGCACACCGTGAGGGGGAGAGGCGAAAGGGAATTGTCATTGTTTTCTTTAGGTACCTGTGGAGTGGAGTTTGGTTTGGCACAAAATGACATTACCTTGTACTTAAAGAGAAATATCTTACTAGGAAAAAAGAATGTAAAAATCCAAACTGCTTCTGTTCTCCATGGTGTCTATGATTTGATGGCCCTAAGTGTGGCTAGGAGATCCCAGTGGTTTTCATTGCGTTTGACTTAAGAGTCTCAAGGGCAGTTGACTGACACAGGCCTAGTGGTATATTCCTTCCAGGTAGTAGCTTTAAAATCATATATGCTTTAGGGGGGCACTGAACACTTTGCAAATGGCTGCTTATGTGCTGTTAGAAGGGGCTTGGCTAAAACTCTACTGTCATCCTTTAACACGGTCTGTTTGTTCCTGTCCCCTCCTCAGGCCTCAACCATGTTACGAGCCTCCTTGGTACCTGAGTAAGTAATCATTTTTCGGAGTTTTCATTAATTGTGTTTCAAAATTGTATTTACTTTTATGTGTATGGGTGTCTTGCCTGTATGTCTGTCTGTACATAACCTGCATGTGTGGTGTCTGCAGAGCCTGGAAGAAGGCCCTGGATCCCCTGGTACTGGTGCTCCAGATGGTTGTGAGTCACCATGTGGGGCTGGGAACCAAACCCAGGCCTTCTGGAAGAGCGGGCAATGGAGACCTCTCCAGCTCCCTATTTGTATCTATATGTAAAACTGAAATTCAAGATAGATTTACTAAACATTCAACTACATGTGGCTAGGAAAGGAAATACCAATGATTATAAACTGTGCTGAACCAGAATTACCTTTTAACAGCAATTCTTACAAGATGGCATGAAATAGTAAAAACAAACAAACAAACAAAATAAAATCACAAAACCCAGCAATAACAACAACAACAAAAGTTGGCTTATTCCAGTGATATTCTCTAGAAATGAATTCTGTCATTCCATAGTCAGCCGACATTGCAGTGTCTTAAGTCCCGTGTCTTCTGCTGGCTCACACTGTGACCACATCCTCGGGTAGCTTTGCCTATCCCCAGCTTCCCTATTCAGATGAGTTAGGCTGTCACCACAGAGGTGTGTGACATGCATACCTCACCAGCTACGAGGAAGTGGGAAACCTGACCGTGGTTAACGCTCTAGTTTAGGCACTGGAGCATAGGTTCTGGTTAACCTCGAAGTCGGTGATTGTACTCACCAGTCATCAGAGAGATGACTCAAGCAGAGATGGCCACAACCTGCCTGTCCCCTTCCTGAGTCTCCCATGGTCTTGCCACTTCATGGCAGTATAGCACGATTCACAAGCACGCTAGCCTGGTTAAATCCCACCTCTGCCGCCAGCCGTGGTGCTTGGACCTTCTATGCCTCTGGGCTTCTGCTTCTTTACGGTGAAACAACAAGAGTGGTAGTGATTGTCGTGAGGAAGACTGTACTGTACACTGCTAGACAGTGGTTGTAAGCACTCTTTGAATGTCTTAGTGACTAAGGGCAGGGTCACCTGCAGAAAACAAGGGGTGGGTTTGTGGAGGATGGTAAGAGGACATGGGAGGAGGCATGACCCGATTCCTTGATCAGTGGAAGAGTCCTGGGCCCCTTGGTAATACTCCTAGTGGGCACGCATACTCCCCTAGTCCGTGTGTACAGCCCACTGAGAGCCGTTCTCCACCCTTCCCTCTGGAGGAAGCCCCAGTTGTGAAACAGAGCCAAACTGGGCTTTGCAGTTTCTGGGGAACAAGGACTCGTTCATACTTATTATTAGTATCTTTTTTTTATTGTATAGCCCAGGCTGGCCTAGAATTTAGATTTAGTCCAGGCTAGCACTGAACTTGCAGTATCCTCCTGTCTCAGCCTCCAAGTTAGCCAGCGTACCCAGCTTGTTATAATAGTCTTGAGATGTAAAAAACTATTTAAGAATTCTCTTTTGAAATGCATTTATTTTTGTGTATGTGTGTGTTCCAGCTTACCCGTGTATATACCACATGCATGGCTTGCAGAGGCCAGAAGAGGGTATTGGTCCTGTCAGTGTTCTGTGTTCTGTGGGTCAATCAAAGACAGAGGGGGGTGCTCCGGAATGTAATTCAGGCTCTAGACAGCAGGGAGGTCTAGCCTCAATGAATCAAACCTTGATCAGCCATGCAAAGACATTTTTATTGTTACACAAAAGTTGTTTTGGGGGGACTTAAAACTAGTTCCTCATCCCAAAGTCCCTAATCTAATCTATATTTCCTGAAGGAAACCATCAGGCCTCTGATGTTCAGTCCCTATTGTACAGTGTTTGCAACATTCTACAGTACCAGACATTCCAGGTGCCTGGACCGCCTTGTGACCGAGGTCCTGCAAAGGCCATAAAGCTCCTTCAGGAAAACAACTATAGATAACAGAAAACAGTCTCTGTTTTCTGCAATGATTTCTTCAAGATCAAAGTACTTCCAGAAAACAACTGTCATTGATGTCTACCCCAGAGACAGTGAAAACGCAACTGTTTCTTTCTAAGGTTTACCCTAGTGATTCTACTAGAATTCCCACCACATCTGAAATTAGGGTTTCAGATGGTTGTGAGCCACCGTATTGGTACTAGGAATGCAAGAGCAGCAAGTACCCTTAACTACTGAGCTGTCTCCAGCCCTCCACAAGACTTCCCAGTGTTAATATTTTACACAAGCCCTGTGCAGTTAGCAACCTCAAGAAGCCAGCATGGGTTTAGGGCGTTGGGCTTACGTGATGTTACGTGACGTAGCCTGTAATCACTGTGCTTGGGAGGGAGGGTCAGCTGGGCCACACAGTGAGACCCAGTGTGAACACAGAAACTAAAACAAAACCTAGTATGTAATTTTTTTCTTATTATGTAAGTAATTCATGCTTATTACAGGAAATTTGCATGCCATCGAAATCTAAGAAGAATTAAATTTAGCTACATAAAATCCACCCAGCATTACAGGCAGGGCTGATCTGGCTGAGGCTGAATGGGGGCCTGGACAATGGGATTCTGGGAGCTGAGTTGGGTGGCAGTTGAGTCACCTCGGGATCCTTCAGTCTAAGCAGGTGTCCTGATGCTCAGGAGATGTAATGGAATCTCCTTTGCCCTTTTCTTTCTCTTTGAACTTTCGGTGCTGAGCAGGAAGCTGAAGGATGTCCCGTTACTGCCCTCCCTGGATTATGAGAAGCTGAAGAAGGATTTGATTTGGGGGAGTGATCGCTTGAAAGCCTTCTTGTTGCAGGCTCTGCGCTGGGTGGGTACCTTCCCCTTGAAGTTAAAAACAAAAAACAGAGGCAAACGCCAGCACTGCTTTTCTTGGCTGGAGACCTGGTAACTTGGCTGGTATCTTGTAACCCCCGTACTAAAAATCCCTTCCTGCCCCTGCCACCACCAAGACCTGAGGTAAAAAGCCTCTCCAGCCAGGTGTGGGAGCACTTGCCTTTAGTCCCAGCTCTCAGGGGGCAAAGGAAGCTAGGGTTCTGTAAATTCAGGGCCAGCCTGCTCTACACAGCAGGAGCTAGACCAGCCAGGGCTACATAGTAAGACCCTTCTCTCACTCCCAGCAAGAAAATCAGTCCCTGAAATAGGGCTTGGCCTTATTGTGACACATTCTATACTGTTGTCAGTAACTGTTGCTTTCATGTGTTGTGTGGCTGCCGCCCCTGTCATCCAGCACCTACCTGGTCAGATGCTATATTCAACTTGGGGCCTGCGTTTTAATTGGAGTATATAGGCAAGCCCAGCCAAACTCCAGAGAGCCCTGGGAACAAGTACTGATTGTCAGACACACTAGGTAGGCCTCAGGACAAACACTTACAGGCCTCATCTGGGCTCCCATTCCTCCTCAGTCTGGGTTAATTGGAGCCTAGGTCAGTCTTCAAACATTCCAGACCCCTCTACCCTGAAGATTTTTGTTTATATGAATTTTATCTTAACAGTAGTTACAGTATTAGAAAATTAAAACAGAAAACTTAAATATTTATCATTCCCTGTAGAATAAATAAATGGCATGTCACCATAGATAACAACAATTGTTTCCCTAGACAACAAAGCAGGTGAGAAGAATGTCGGGCATCTTTGTGCCTGCCTTCAGCATCTGCCTCTGGCAGGACTTGCCAGTCTCTGAGAAACTGATTAAGGGCGTGGCAGAACCCATCTACTGTTAGTGTGAAAACAGAGTGTCCCCCTGATCCCATGATGCCCAGAGTTCTCCGAGCCACACTTTGAGAATTATTTACCAAAGTCATTCACCAAACAATTCTTTCTCACTCACCCCAGAGTAGTGTCAGGCTCCTTGGTGGATCCCCATAGTTCAGAGAACCCTGGGACCAGAATTTTTCAAGCTACATCACCACCCTTGAGTAGAAATAGTCCTCACTGGTATTTAGCATCTGGAGGTACATCCTGCCTGGCCTCATTGGGAACTATGAGGAATCCTGGGGGCCCAAGGGGAGAACCCCATGGTCTCTGCTCTGGTTATAGGGAACTGTTGACTAGATGGGTAAGCAGGGAGAATGATCAGCAAGGGCTGCCCAACCCTGGTTTGCTTGTGTTTGCTCCTGTTACCACACCCACCCTGCTTGCCCAAGTTTACCACCTAGCCATGGCTCAGTCCATATATTCCCTGAACCTCTTGCTGAGAAAGGGCTTCTCTTCAAGGAGAAAACTACACTTTCTTCAGACAATCGGGAAAGGCTTGCTTTGCCTTTGTTTCTTTCTCTCCTGTTCCCCATCCAGCCTCATGATCCATAGTCATTCCCCACGTGATGTTCTTGGCAGAGTCCTTTAGCTGCCCCATCCTCTGTGGTGATCTGTCAGCTAGCAGCTCCCGCCTCCCTCTGAAGGCCTCTCCCCCTCGTGTCCGTGGTGTCTGGCCTAGTCTTTGTCCATGCTACACACAGCAGTCTGTGTTAGGACAGGAGAGAGCTGTGTACCTGACATGAGTGATGTGCTCCCTTTTCCGGGAAAATAAACACCCTGAGGTTCAGCATCGGCTTCTGCCTGAGGCCAGAGGGAGGGAGAAGCTGGTAGCTGAGGGATCACCACTGAAGAAGGGACTGCCGAAGGACTGTGCCAAAAGTCACATGATGGAATTACTATGGAGCCACATACTTCCCACTACAACTTCTTCCTTGTAGATATTACATGAATTCATATAGCAACATAACAGATTGAATGCCTTCCCAGATTCCAGCCAGCTAGCCAGCCTCTCTCCCATCTGCCTCCCCACCCTGTTGCTCATCAGGTCCCCTTGGATAGGGCCATTGAGAGCTTTCTGCAAGGAGCCTGGGCCCCACTCTCTGAGCTAGAGTTCTCTCTGAACACCTCCCCACCCCCCTACCCCCCCCCACACCTTCTGTCCTGCTGGTTGACTGTCTGCTCGCTTTTCATGGTCTAGCTCTTCCTGGGTAGGAATTTGTTGCTTTTATTTTTCTTTGCAGCGCTTGACCACATCCCATCCTGGAGAGCAGAGGGAGACAGTCCTGCAAGCCTACATCAGCAATGACCTCTTGGATTGCCACAGCCATAACCAGGTGAGTAAGAGGCAGCCAGGCCTTCCGTGGTAGGGAAGGCCCTCAGCAGACTGAGGCTTTGGTTTCTCTAGGCACTGTCCGAGGGCTGAGCTTGCCTGGCATTTCCTATTCAGCTGCCTGAGGGTCTGTGTTCACCTCTTGACCTACTTCAGTTCTGGAGAAGATTCCCAAACAAGCCAGATGGCCTGATGCTCTCTGCCCCCTTTCTGTTAGTTTTCCTCTCCCCTTCTTCCTCCTTCCTCCTCCCTCCACCCCCTTCCCTCCTTCTTCCTCCCTCCTCCCCCTCCTCCTTCCCTCTTCCCTCTTCCCTCCTCCCTCCTCCCTCCTCCCTCCTCCCTCCTCCCTCCACCCTCCACCCTCCTCCCTCCTTCCACTTGAATGATGCTCCATTTTTAGAGTTCACAACTGGTGTTGCATTGGTGGGTTTTGTCAAATGCTACAATCTCTGTAGCCATGGAAGGATGTAATTCCACTGTGTTATTTGGTGTCTTGGTGTTTGTTTTGGTGTTGGTGTTAGGGTCTCACAGCGTCCAGACTGGCTTCAAATTTACTGTGAAGGCTGAAGCTGACCTTGACCTTCTGATCTTCCCAAGTCTACAGCCTGAATGCTGGGGTTGGAGGCTTGTTGCCTGGGCCTGGCTTATATATGGTGCTAGAAATGGAAGTCAGGGCTTTGCAAATACTCTACTAGACCAGAACCCTACTGACCAGGCTCATCCCAGCCCTGTTTTCTTTCTAATTATTTAGTTATTTGTCTGTCTGTCTGTCTGTCTGTCTGTCTATTTTCTTGTTTCTTTTAGAGGGAATGGTTTAGAGTTCTCTGAAATTATCAAAGAACTTGTAGGGTTGGATGATTCCTTGGTAACGCTGATCCTGGGTCACCATAACTCCAAAGTGGATTGGCCTCTTCAGAGGCAAAATTGAGCTGGCTGGCTAATTGTTTCTTCCTTAGTAGTTCTCAAATTTAGGGTGTGGCGTTGCCAACCTGAAGGTCTCATTAAGATTTTACAACAGGCAGTGGCAGCGCATCGACCAGCTTTAATCCCAGCATTTGAGAGGCAGAGGCAGGCAGATCTCTGAGTCCCAAGGCCAGCCTGGTCTACAGAGAAAGTTCCAGGACAGCCAGGGCTACATAGAGAGATCCTGTCTAAAAACAAAACAAAACAAAACTTGTGCTGGAGAGATGGCTCAACTGTTACAGGTCAGGCTCATAACCAAACATAGAAGAAATAGAACTTTTCAGCACCTTAGAAGCTTCTGGGTTGCAACCCCTTTCCTTTCATAAAGAAATAGCCACCGAGCAAGCGTACCATTAATTCCAGGATGAAGGAGACAAAAGTCTACATAGTGAGTCCAACATAGCCAGGGGTACATAGGTCCTGTGTCAAAAGAAAAAAAAGAGAAAGAAAAAAGAAAGAAAGTGAAATAGTCACTGTCCCAACTTTTAAAAAAATTATAGTACAGTACAAATAATAGGAAAATGAAAATTACCATCTTATCCATTTTTGGAGATTGAGTGGGGTGTTCTTTTGTTTTTAGATAGGATTCTACTTTGTAGCCCTGGCTGACCTGGAACTTAGTACATAGAGCAGGCTAGCCTCAAACAGAGATCCACCTGTCCCTGTCTCCAGAGTGCACCACCATGCCCGACCATCTAAGCCATTTTTTAAAAGAGATTTGCTTATTTTTATTTTGTGTGTATGAGTGTTTTGCCTACATATATGTAAGTGCATTATGTCCATGCCTAGGTACCGTCGTCCAGCGGCAGTGTACCTGAACAAAAGCCATGGTGAACTGCCCTGTTCTTTGACTGTTTTGTCATCTGTGAACCAATGTGTTTAATGAGGGTAGCCAATAGGAACACAGGCACCTTAGTAGTGCTGAAGAAAATGTCTCTCCTCCCCAAACGTTAATTGCCTAAAAATTCTCAGAGGGGCAGGATCTTGTAGGTACCCTCCCCTGAACTGTCATTTTTTTTAAAAAATTGAGGTTTTGGCTTGTTACTCCAGCAGGTCTCAAGCTCCTGGGCTCTTGGGATTCTTGCATCTAGATCTCCAGCTTAGCTGGGACAGTGGGCAGC
Source organism: Arvicanthis niloticus (assembly GCF_011762505.2). Lineage (NCBI taxonomy): Eukaryota > Metazoa > Chordata > Mammalia > Rodentia > Muridae > Arvicanthis > Arvicanthis niloticus. The sequence goes on along the minus strand of NC_047674.1, from coordinate 18,845,207 downwards.
AAACCAGATCACCTAGCTTTGTGTTTTGGCTTTTAAGCCACTTGGTTTATTTCTAGTTCTTCTTGAGGACACTTCTGTGAGGTGAAAAGATGGTTCTGCACTGCAGGATGCAAAAGAGGAGTTGGGACTTCATCAGCACAGGGTCACGTTTGTCCAGATGTGGACAAGAGTCCAGGATGACCACATCAGGAGTTTTATATTGTTTAAAAGTGTGTTACGTGGGCCAGAGAGATAGCTCAGCAGTTAAGAGCACGGACTGCTCTTCCAAAGGTCCTGAGTTCAATTTCCAGCAACCACATAGTGGCTTACAACCATCTGTGATGGGATCTGATGCCCTCTTCTAGTGTATGTCTGAAGACAGCTACTGTGTACTCATTTACATAAAAGTGTGGTCCATAGCATGCTGTCCTGTATGTGTAAAGCTCCAGTCAACAGAAGATAAGCAGTCTGGAAGCTTAGATGCACAACCTCTTCTGAGAACTTTAGTTCACAAGAGGTTGAGAGCTTTGAGAAAAAGATATACGTTCAACAGAAATGACATAACCCTGTTCTCTCTTGTAAATATTAAGTAACTAAATTTATTAGGGAAAGGTGGGTGCTATTTTATAGTCATGCCCAGATTTGCACACAAGAAGTAAGTGGTGTAGCCCAGGCTGTCTACTACTTTAAAGTCAAATATCTAAAGTAATTTTGATTACTTTAATTTAATTACAAGGTGTGATGGTGCTCACCTTTAATCCCAGCACTTGACAGAGGCAGGTGGATCTCTGTGAGACCACAGCCAGTCTGGTCTATACGTAGCAAGTATCAGAACAGCCAAGACTACAAAGAGACTCTATCTCAAAAAATAAAATAAAGTTAAGTATAACTTGAGAAGCTAGTGCAACTCCTACCAGGGGAAGAGGGGAAGAGATTTGATATCCAGACATGCCTACTATGTGCAGAACACTCTGTTATGGGCTTCTCCATAAGAGTTTGTGGTTGGTCCTTATACCACCTTGAAACGTGGGCATTACAACTTGTCTTTTGCAAGTCATTAAGCAGAAGCTCAGAGTTGAAGTACAGTGTCCTAGCCTGGTTTCATTTCTGTTGCTGTGACAAAAGAAACTTGGGGGAGAAAGAGTTTGTCTTAGCTCACAATCCACCTTGGCCAGAAGATTGAGGCAGTAGCAGTGTGGAGCCGCTGGTCGGATCCACAGAGAGAAAAGGATGCTGGCTTATGCTCAGCTCAGCCTCACTCTCAGAGCTCGGGACCCCTGTTCAGGAGCTGGGCCTGCCCACACTTACAATGGGACTCTCCTTGTAAGTCAAGATAATCCCCAGAGGCTCCCAGAGGGCAGCCTGATATAGAAGCACCACACTGAGACTCTCTTCCCAGTGATTGTAGACTGTGTCAAGTTGACAGTTAAAACTAACCTCCACACACTGTGAGAGATTCAAAATGAGATCTTAAATCAGGCACTAGTGACACACACACACACACACACACACACACACACACCCCAAGGTTAAGAGTTAATGCATGTTAGAAGCCAGGAGAGAACTGCTGTTCCACACCCCTGGGCTGTGGAAATGTCACTTCTGGACTTGGTTACCTCTTAACTACATGCTCGCTGTGAACACTCACTGGCTATACCCTGGTGACCCGTAAGTTCTCTGTACTGTTGTGCTACAGTGGAAATTTGCCTAAATAAAGATGGTACAAGGACAGTTGGCATCTTGGGGGTGGGCATGTGGTCCTCTCACTCGGCCTGGTTTAGTTGGAGTCCTCTATATGAGGTCCGGGCTACCATTCAGGAGCTTTGCTTCTCCAAACTTCTGTTGACTCTTCCTGGCTCATTCCTCCTGAACTGATGTCTCTCCAGCCTCCTCCTCTTCCTCTACTTCGACACCCCACTGCTTTCTGAACACAGGGGTTTTGAATACTCTACTGCCAAGTTACATAACAGCTACTAGGTTTTTTGTTTTTAGATTTTATTGTTTTTATTTGTGTGTGTGTGTGTGTGTGTGTGTGTGTGTGTGTGTGTGTGTGTGTGTGTGAATGTTTGCTTGCCTGTATATATGTGCACCATGTGTATGCTATGTCTGAGGAGGTTTAAAGAGAGCATTGGATCCCTTGGAATTGAAGTTGTTCGTGGTTGATAGCTGGCTAGGAACCCAACCCAGGTCCTCTGCAAGAGCAGCAAGTGCTCTTAGCTGCTGAGCTATCCCTCCAGCTTTGTAGCCATTGGTTTTTGAGAGTATTTCACTATAGCTTACGCTGACCTCAAACTGGAGACTGTCCTGCCTCTGCCTCCCGGGTGCTGGGGTAATAGGTATGCACTATGACTTCCCCTCTACGTTTCGGTAGCTTCCTGCTGGTGTGGACTTGGTATGCCCCAAGACTGAGACACTCTGTGCTGCCCTCAGGATAATCCTCCCTCCCTGCCCCTGTGCTGCAAGGTCACAGGAGTAGCAGAATGCAATGTAGTCATCTTGTTTCTGTCTTCTGTTTATCTGTCTGTACTGTCCCTGGCTTTGTTCCTAGCTCTCCACCTTTTGAGGAATAAGTGGTGGAATAAGTTGAGGAACAAGAGGATTTGTCCTTTCCCAGTACTGTCTTGTGATTGACCTCAGGGTCTGCGTCCTGTTTCTAGAACTATGCTATTAACATTTCTCATGGTATTTAATCGGTTCTTCAGAATTTGTGTCTTAAAAAAAAAATACATTTACTATAGTCTCGCCATGTTTGGAGGGGCCTGAATTAAATGTGTGTTTCTCTCATCTGGAAAGCCATCAATAGTAGCAGCCAGAAGCGCCCTGCTATTCTAGTTGCCGGTGGTTTCCTCATCAAACCAGGCAGAGGGCCATCTTTCCCTTCCCCACCCCCAACCTCACTGTTTGTCTCTCTCACCGGTTGTTCCCTGCAGAGGAGTGTGCTGCAGCTCCTGCACTCCAAGAGCGAGGCTGTGCGGCAGTACATGGCCAGGCTCATCAATGCCCTGGCATCCCTGGCTGAAGGTGAGACGATGTTTTCCTCTAAGCAGAGCAGCCCTGGCAAAGCAACCCAGCGTCCCTGTAAAATGAGTGTTTTCCAGTATTGCTTAAAGTAGCCCGAGTCCCCTGTTTCATTTCTAACATACCTTGTGAAACAGATTTTCTCGCCTTTGGAGTTTATTTTATAATACATAAGATTTTATAATTCTTATTTAATTTTTTAACTGTATGATAGGTAATACTATTTTTTTTTATAATTCCTACTTGCCAATATATGTTTGGTGAAACAAAGCTTATTCTAGCAAGCACTGTACCATTTCCTTCAGTCTACAAAGGACTTGAAAGTTTCAAAAATAATGAAACATTATTCCTGATGGGAACACCAAGTGCTGCCTATCTCAATTCTGCCCAGCTATAGGCAGTAGGCATCTTTATTTACCAATGAGGAATAACTTGGGGGCAAGGCCACATAGCATCGCTTGCATCTAAGCACAGACTCCCATCTCTGGTCTTGGGGGCCTGCACTTAGGATTACAGCACATAGCAAATGACCAAGCCTCAACACAGGCCATTCTCAGGTGCAAGAGCTCAGCTGGTTATGCTTGGTGACCGGATATGGATCCCTAGAACCACTAACATGTCAGACATGGGTCCCAGTATTCCTGGGGTAAGATGGGAGACTGAGACAGAGTTGTCTATGGGACAGCACTATGCCAGAACAAGAGAGACCCTGCTTTAAAATATAGTGAAAGGAAAGATCTGACATCTGAAATTGTCCTGTGACCTCCATGTATATCTCTTGCCTCCCACACTCCCCCATTCACAAATGTATTCATTCAAATATACCCAGGATCGTTTCCTTTGATTCTTATTTGTTTGAGTTTGGTTTTTTGTTTTTGCATATTTGTTTGTTTTTCTAGACAAGGTTTCTCTGTGTAGCCCTGGCTGTCCTGGAACTCACTCTGTAGATCAGAACAGCCTTGAACTCACAGAGATCTGCCTGCCTCTGCCTCCTGAGTGCTGGGAGTGTATGCCACCACACCCAGCCCCATTTGAGGTATTTTAAATACCTCAAATGAATAAAAGGAGTTTTCAGGTAATGAATAAATGATACCAAGTTTATTTAATTCATTATTCTATTTATTTGGCAAACATTTATTATAAGCCAGCATATGCACTGAGATCCACTCATCTAATCATCCTGTTTAAAATTAATATCTGAGCCAGGCAGTGGTGGCACACACCTTAATCCCAGCATTTGGGAGGCAGAGGCAGGTGGATTTCTGAGTTCGAGGCCAGCCTGGTCTGCAGAGTGAGTTCCAGGACAGCCAGAGCTGCACAGAGAAACCCTGTCTTGAAAAACAAACAACAACAACAACAATAATAATAATAATAAATAAAATATATATATGTAAAATTAATATCTGTCAATGCAGAAACCTACAAACATTTAGTAGTGACTTTAAACTTACTAAGGTGTCTCAGGTAGGGCCTCTACCTCCGCCAGGCCCTGAGCATGTCTAAAAGGGACAGCGGAGTGTGCCAGAGGCAGTTGTTGGCTGCCTCTCTGTGAAGGCTCACAGCATAGCTCCATTCCTCTTTTTCCTTGGCGGTCCTTCAGGGTTAGGTGTCACACACTGTGATGATGGCTTATGTTCGGCTTACAGGAAGAAACTCTTTCTATTGGCTATTCTGTCAGTCTATCACTGATTGGGTAAACTGTTCTGAGACAGGATGCCCCGATGTATGTGCTAGCCTGGCCACAAACTCTCAGTCCTTCTGCCTTGGCTCCACTAGTACTGAGATTACAGGCATGAACCACCACACCTGACTCGGGGAAAAATACACTTTAATAGTTTCCTCTAGAACTTTCTAGTATACCCTATGTAGATCTTTACTAGAAAGTGACCTTGGCACATATCATTTAATTCTTTAAATCTTTCCTGTTTTCATCTCTGGCACATTATTAGGTCGCCTCTACCTGGCCCAGAATACAAAGGTGCTTCGGATGCTGGAGGGAAGGCTCAAGGAGGAAGACAAGGATGTCATCACTCGGGAGAATGTCCTCGGGGCCTTGCAGAAGTTCAGTCTCAGGTGAGGACCATACCATTGGTCAGTTTCTGCCTTTGAACTCAGGCTGGTGTGTGTGTGTGTCTGTCTGTCTGTGTGCTGTTGTTGTTGAACCACCACTCACTTATTACTTAATTGTAGGATACAAATGGTATCTTTCTGCTAACACTTAGGAGAAGTTAGATGACTTTCCAGGCTACAGCTGGAATCTTCTGTCTAATCTAAGCTCTGCTGTTCAAGGCTGCTGGGGGTAGAGGAAGACATTACAGTGAATGCCAGTGCCTTCTTCTAGCTAGTATCCGGTCATTAGTGCCAGGCAAGTGCTTGGCTTAGGGGTAAACCCCTATAGTGAAGTTGCTTCCCATTATACATTGTGTGACCAATAGTTCTGTGGGAGTCTTGACCTGGACCAGGCACGACTTAGAACTTAAGTCATGTGCTTTTTTTTTTTTTTTAAAGTATTTCTTTTAAAATATATGCTATGTATGTGAGTATTTTGCCTGAATATATTTATATCCATATGTGCTTGCCTGACGCCCTCAGAGGCACCTGTATCTGGAGTTACCATGAGCTACCCTGTCGTTGCTGGGAAGTGAACCTAGATCTTCTGGAAGAGCAGCAGGTGATCTTAACCACTGAGCCATCTCTTCAACTCTTCATGTTCATTTTTTACTAGATCTAGTGTGGTCTTAAAACACCTTAGGTGTTCTATTGAGAGGCAGAGGCAGGTGGAGCTCTATGAGTTTGAGGTCAGCGTGGTCTACATAGTGAGTCCCAGACAGCCAAGGCTACAGAGTAAAACGTTATTTCCAAAGTAAAGTCATTTTGTTTTATACATTTGACTGTTTTTCCTGTGTGTATGTTTGTGCAACGTGTGTGTGCCTAGTGTTACCCATATTAGAGGTCAGAAGAAGACATCTGATTCCCTAAAATAGGGTTGCATATGGTTCTGGGCTGTGATGTAGGTCCTGAGAACTGAACCTAGATCTGCAAAACCAACAAGTGTGTTTAACGGCTGAGCCATCTCTCGCCATCATAAATGGCCAGGCCTGGCTTTCACAGGTCTGCAGAGTTCTGCAGCCATCGCAGCCTAACTGTAGCTCATATTTGCCGTTGACTTACTTACATGTGTGTACTGTGGTGATCAGAGGATGATTTGTCAGGATCCGTTTTCTTCTTTCGTTTTCTGGACCATCGTGTGGGTCCCAGGGATCAGACTCAGGTCACAGAGCTTGGCTGCAGGTGCCCTTACCCAGGAGCCATTTCTCCAGTCCCAGTCTTAGAGCATCCCTGTCGGTCCAGAACAAAAGTCTCCCACTGATTGTCGCCACTCTCCATTCCTTCCCCAGCCCTAGGCAGTCCCCTGTACCCTTTCTGAAGCTCTACCTATCTGTGCGTGTCCAGCACATGGAATCATGTAAGATGTAATCATGTGAGCTTCCCACCCCCAAATTGAGTTTGTTTCAAAGTAGTATTTCTGAGACCAGTTGCCTGGGTCAAGTAAACCAAAGCTATTGATAACATTTACATATTTGAAGTAGCAGTCTGCTAATTTTAGATATTGAAAAGGAGATTTTCAAAGCCCGAGGCCTTCTTACTGCTCAATCTTTCATTAAACTATTGTGTCCTTAAAAGGTAGAGAATTTTTATTGTCCCAGTTGAATGGACTTCACAATAGGCTGTTCCTCAGAGTCTGTTTTTCATAGCTCCGTTTGATCCCTATTTGCACCCTGGACCACTCTTCCTGGCAGTTAATTCATCTAATAAGGTTGTTTCCTCTTAGGCGGCCACTGCAGACAGCCATGATTCGAGATGGCCTCATCTTCTGGCTGATCGACCTGCTAAAGGACCCTGACTGCCTGTCTGACTACACATTGGAGTACTCTGTGGCTTTGCTCATGAACCTCTGCCTCCGCAGTGCAGGTGTCACAGCCCCCAGGAATCCACGCACACCCACTCCTGTATACATGAACCTCTGTCTCCGCAGTGCAGTTGTCATAGCCCCCAGTAATCCACACACACCCACTCCTGTATACATGAACCTCTGCCTCCGCAGTGCAGGTGTCACAGCCCCCAGTAATCCACGCATACCCACGCCTGTAGACACATGTCCTAGTATGGAGGATGGATGGGCAGAGACCTCCCCATATATTTACATTCCCAGTGAGCCCAGTAGAGCTTGCTTTCTGTCTCCTGGAAATTTAGGACAGGGGTGAGTAAAGCATTTCTAGCTAGGTATGAAGCTAGCAGTCTCTATGCAGTTTTGTATGTATGTGATGCCCTCTGGAGAGGAAAGGAAATCCATTCTCATCTTGGTTGTATTTTTCAAACATAGGAAGTTAAGAGTTATGATCCCTGCCACTGAAGACAGAGGTATGCTCCCAGCAGCCTCTGGGATTAAGTTGGTGGCAGAAGCACTGACATTAAGTCATGCTGCCTGCTCATTATTCTCCATCTCCAGGAGATGGAGGTTCACATGGGCACCACACACTGCTTCTCACCCAATGGGAATGTAGCTCTGTTGGTAGAATGCCTGCCTAACACAGTCCCCGGCACCACAGAAACTAGGCATGATGGCACATGCCTCTAACCCCAGCACTCAGAAGGCAGAGGCAGGTGGATCGGAAATTTAAAGTCATCCTTGGCTGTACTACAGGTTAGAGGCTGCTTGGGCTGCCTAAGACCTTGTCTCAAAAACAAAAGCAAACGGAATTCCTTTTTCCCCACAAACAAACCAAAATACTCACCTACTCAATGGAGACGGGAGTTTTAGCTTCTGTATACACACATCAGACACTCTGTCACTTGCCGTATGAGATGCCTTAGAAGATGTACTTGGTCCAGCTGGGCTGCCTCCATCCCCTAGGGTCTGTGAGAAAGGAGGGCAAGAAGCTGTCTGGCTCAGCTGCTTGTCAGTCGGTCCCCACCTGCAGGGCTTCATGCCTGAGCCAAGCATGTGCTGTTCACCATGTAAGCGACTGCTGTTCAGTCTTCTGCTCTAAGAATAGCCTGTGCGGAAGCCCCAGCTCTCAGCATGCTTGTCAGATCCCAGCCACCTTTTCCTGTCATCAGCTTGCTTGTGGTTTGATGATGTCTTTGGTGATACAGAATGCCACAGAGAATACTCTGACTGTTGTCAAGGTCCTACCAGCTTCTGAGTTCTTGAGGCTTATGTGGGCTTACTTAATTCTGTACCTCCCTTTTGGTCAGATGCTAATAATCTATTTTAGTTTGTTTGTTTGAGACTGCATTTTTCTATGTAGCCCTGGCTGTCCTGGAGCTTCCTATGTAGACCAGGCTGGCCCACAGTTCACAGAGATCCTCCTGCCTCTGCCTCCCTGGATTATAAGCACGCACTACCAACAAACCTACCAGCATAATAAGCCATTTTAAAAAGGAGAGAATTGATACCTCAGTGTGACATAAGTGACCAGCTCAAGGTCAGACATGGTTGTGCTAACCTGTCTGATATGCATTTTATGTTGCCTTGTTTCCCACAGGAAAGAACATGTGTGCTAAGGTGGCAGGTCTCATGCTGAAAGTTCTTTCGGATCTCCTTGGCCACGAAAACCATGAGGTACTCAGGCTGCTGGCCCCTATAGTGGAGTAGGGGACTGTAATGGTATCCTGGGTGCTTGTGACCTCTTACGCAGGGAGTGGTTTGGGCAGTTGCTGCATTAGATATATCTCATGCGTGGGTGCATGTGTGGGTGAGTTTATGTATGTTTGAGTGCAGGTGTGTGTGGGTGTCCATGAAGGCCTGATTTGGGTGTTGGGTATCTTCCTTGATTGCTTTCCACTTTATTTACTAAGGCAAGAACCATCAGAGCCAAGAGCCCAGAGCCCAGAGCTCTCCTGTTCTGTCAGTCTGGCAGCCCTAATGATCCCCAGTCTCTGCCTCCCAAGTGCTGGGATTATAGGCACTACCATACCTGCTCAATTTTTACATGAGTGCTATGCTCTGAACTCAGGGCATTCTGCCTGCAAAGCAAGCAACTTATCCACTCTGAGCCAGCTCCCAACCTCTTCTCTGGCCATTTTTGTAAGTGACTTATATCTTATATAGTTTCTAAGATTTCATGCCTCATTTTCTGGTACTCTGCTCCCACTGAACTAGCCAGGTCCTTGTCCTACCTTACCTTCTGTTATCATGTATCCTGGCTAGATTCTTAACCCCGTGTCCACTGCTATTTGCTTTCTGTCTGTCAATACTCGTGCTTTCAAAGTAGCTCTGGTGCTATGTTTGTGTAAACTTAATGTGCATAAAAGATATTGCATCCTTGAGCTCATTCATTGACAACCGTCCCCTGGCATCTAGGGACTGTTCTCTATTGCTTCATGGGTCTCCTGTTCTCAGCTTCACTCCTGCAGCACTCCCTGGCTTGCACCAAGCTCTGGCACATATCTTGTTTCTCGTGGGCGGGGCTTTGATGGCTTTCAGCTCCACTACAACGGTTGTCCTCTGTGACAGCTCCACAGTTGTCCCATGGAACCCTACACTGAGCTTCCATGGGATATGTGGCCCTCGGGGCTACCAGCTCACATCGTATGCAGGGCTCAGGTTGCCCTCCAGAATGATGACTACCACCACAGCTGGCGTTATTTATTTTAAAATATGTATGACAACAAATGCACAAAACCAAATAGGTACAGGCGATTCATCTCTCACTTCCTTTTTACAAATGTCTTTGCAGAAAACATGGCATTTCACAGTAGCCCAGGCTGGCCAGAACCTTCTATGTAGCCCGGGCTGGCCTCAATCTTTTGATTCTCCTGTCTCAGCCTTCAGAGTGCTGTGGTGATGGCATCCCATTGCATTTGCAGCTGAAGCCCCAACCACAAGTAGACATGTCTTGACGGATCTGGCACAGGGCATCTTTCAGCAGGCATGCTTGGCAGGATCTTGAGTCAAGAGGAGCACTAGATTGCCATGCGTCTGTTCCCATTCCAGGCAGGCAGCTCTGGTCTAGTTTATTCCCATGGCTGCATCACCTGGCTGACACTGGCATCTTCAGCTGGTAGACAGTAGATGGCCATGGCAGTTCATGCTGGGCCTTTCATATTTCCCACTACAACAGCCAGAGAGTTTTTCACTACTTTAATCCTGGCTTGACTGCTCTCTGAGACTCTTCATTGTATTCAGCTCAGGCAGGTGAGTGCTGCAGGAATCACATTCTTCCCCTGATGTACTGACATGCAAATAGCTTAGACCAAAGGAGTCAATTTATGTCATCAGCTGTTGCCAGTACATTTGCTTAAGAGCAATAGAGTCCTTGTCTAGTATGCATAAAGCCCTGCTTTTAATCCCAATGCTACATAAACCAGATGTGGCATCCATAACCTAGGATTTGGGAGGTGGAAGCAGGAGAGTCAGAAGTTCAGTGTTGTCATCATTTCTTATTATGTAAAGCTGAAGCAAACATGTCTCAGAAGGAAGGAAGGAAAGAAAAAAAGAATATAAATATGTGTGTGTGTATTTTAGAAGCTGGAAGAATGTTAGCTGCAGCAGACAAAGGTTGCTCATATGCACCCTGAGTTAGATAGCCTTGGTCTTGAAAGATAAGACCCAGAGCCATCAGAAACAAGGTGCACATATTTGTCTGCATGCTAATATTTTGGGAAAGAGGCTCTTATCGAACAGGCAAGAAGGCTCGGCTGTACGATAATTGGACCACAGGGCAAGCTTTAGAAGCGGCTCTGGTTTAGAGACAGTGTATCCTCAGCTATGTGCTGGCATCCAAGGACAGTAGCAGCCAATATGGGAAAACAAAGACTCTTAGCAATAACACTCAGCAAGCAAACCCTGGGAGTAAAGAGCAGACTCCATGGTGACGCCAAGTTGCTGCTCTGAGTGACCAGGATGCCAAAAATGATATCAGTTAAGCAGTGACACACAGCAGGAAGAAGGTAGAGACAGAGCAGTGGATCCAGGTTTGGCTTCAGTTGCAGCCGTCACAAACAAATGGAGGTGTCTCATGTGAAATGTACACTCTGGCTTCTGAAGGATGGGATACCAACTCTCCACCTATAGACTGTTCTTAAGTCTAACTTCTGATAATTGAGTTGTGTAGTATTTGAAAACTTGCAAATGACTTCTCTTTTTGCTCCCCTTAAAGATACAGCCATATGTGAATGGAGCCCTGTACAGCATCCTCTCCATCCCATCCATTCGTGAGGAGGCCAGAGCCATGGTAAGAGGATGTTCTGAGCTGGGCATAGTGGTACATGAATGTAATCTCAGTACTTGGGAGGCTGAGGCAGGAAGATCTCTGCAGATTTGAGACTGTTCTGAACTACATAGTGAGTTTGAGGCCAGCCTGGCTCTTATGAGACCTTGTGAGACCCTGTCTCACAGAAAAGAACAGGGAAAAAAAGCCCTGAGCAGTTCTCAGGGTCCTCCCAGGACCATGAGTCAGTGCTGTGGAGGAAGAGCTACCTCCACTTCCTCCAGGGCAGACTCACCAAAACTGTACATAAAGATACACTGGTGGTTTTTCTCAAGGGAGAATCTGTTGCTTTCCTCAGAATCTCATGAAGAAATGGTAAAAATTGTAAATGGTTAAAAGCCACAGTGTTAGGGAAATTCTAGCAGGCTTATTTTTGTAATGTTGGAGGTGTTTCCTGGCAGCTTCTAAAAACTGCCTTGCACCACAGTTACTGGGAAAAAGAGTTGTCCTTGCTTTGTTTACATTTGTGCTTATATTTGAAGCACAGCAACAGCGGCCGAGTGATCAGCGTCTGATGTTGAGAGGACAGTTGTTTCTGAAGCGGGCCAGCAAAACCACTAAAGCTTTGACCTTTTTTCTGATGCCACGTGAAACCAGAGTAGCTGTGTACACATTAAATTCTGTGGTGAAGGGATTAAATGTGTTTCCACACTCAGAACACAGGAGACCACAAGAACATTCCGCCCATTGGTTTTGTTTATTTTTTTTTTTTTAAAGAGAATCACTAAATCTTTAGTTGTTTATCTAAAATCACGTCAATAGTTAAATAAGACATGATTCATTTAAGAACCGTCTGTATAAACACACCCAACAATTGGAACTAAATTGCCTTCCACATTAAAACTAACTAGTATTTTTTTTAGGGGTGGCAGGTTGCCTCAGTGGGTAAAGGCACCTGCCACCAAGCCTGACAACCTAAGTTCTGTTCCAGAACCAGAATGGTAGAAGAAAGCTGATTCCTGGGAGTTACCTTCTGGCTTCCGGGTACACACTGTACGTGCATGCACATGCACACAGTAGGTGCGCCTAGTGGTGCTCACTGCTTTTTCTGGTACTGGGACAGGTGCTTTCTCCTACTTAACTTGCTCAGAGGCCCCTGAAGGACTATATTGTGTCCATTTCCTTACTGATGACTTGGGAGCAGCCGTCTCTGCCTAGAGTCACACCAGCCAGGGGGGCGACATCCTCTGCTTGCTTCCAGAGCTTTCCACACCTGGGCTGCAGTGTCTCATACCAGAAATTAAACCTCTCCCCTCTCCTTCCCCCTCTGGTGTCTCTGTCTCTCTCTGTCTCTGTCTCTCTCTGTCTCTCTCTCTGTCTCTCTCTCGGTCTCTCTCTCTCTCTCTCTCTCTCTCTCTCTCTCTCTCTCTCTCTCTCTCTCTCTCTACTGTTCCCCAAACTACCAGGGATGAAATTAATGTGGCTTTATTGACTAAGAAAGCACTCTGCCATTAAGCCACATCCCAGCACTAATACAGTCTTGAGTCCAGTGGGAAATCCGGCCATATTCAGTTGTTTCCTCGCACTCTAATACTGCCATCCCAGTTGGGGCAAGCTGAGCATCCTAACACAAAACATTCAGACTACGGGGGCCAGAGAAGTGGCTCGGCAGTTAAGCATACATGCTAGTCTTCTTGAGGTCCAAGTTCAGTTCCCGTCACAGGCGCACGTGCACACAAACACACATAAAAATTAAACTAAATCTGCAAAACCTATGTGTCATCTTAAATGTGTACATGAGAAGAGAATCAGCAGTGAGTATATTTAATACTTAATTAAATTAATTAAAAATCAATTTAAAAGTGCTGAATTTTTTAATTTTAAAATGCTTTAAGATCAGAAACTTTTTGAGCGCAGACATGAAGCCATAGATGAAAAATACACACCATGAAACGGTTTCATCCACAAAACTGTTAAAAATGTGTAGCCAGGTAGGGCCAGTCATGGTTGCAGCATTCAGCAGACAGAAGCAGGAGGGTCGTGAGCCTGAGGCCACTGTGGGCTATACAGTGAGACAGTCTCAGGAATAACACCTGACTGAGTAGGTGTGTGTGTCTATATCGTATACTATGTAATATAGATACAGTAGATACAGTATGTAAATCATCGTGAGGCTACATATTGAAGGTATGTGAAACTGAAACAAATTAATTTTCTTTAGACCTGGGTCTGAAGATATCTAACTTATTATGTATATGCAGATATTCCAAAATCTAAAAATTCCAAACATTTCTGGTCTCAAGCATTTCCACTAAGGTAGACTTGCCTTTGTTTCACTGTTTAACTATAGCTGGGCTAAGTTCATCACTTCTTTCTACTTGGCACACTGTGCCCTCTGAGGCATCTGAATGACAAGCAATGAGTCCCTGTCACCCTTCCCAACCCTGTGTTTGTCCAGGGTTATCTGAAGTGTCAGGCCATTGCTTTTAGGATGAAATAACATGTTTTGTTGTTTATTTTTGGAGGCAGGGTCTCACTGTAGCCCAGGGCAGGCTGGAGGCCTTGGTGCTCCAGCTAGGGTTTCATGGTGGCATGTGCTACCACACCCAGAGAATACTGTTATTTTTTATGCCTTCTCATTTCTATAATTTAGATTAAACATTACCCTACTATATGTGGTTTTAAAAACTATATGTGAGATTTTTCACTGGAGTATTTGCTGTGAGGTGTCCAAACAGTCCCCTAACTACACAGGGGCTGAAATGTTTGCTTTCCACGTGCTAACTAAACTGGAGATGTAAGAACAAGCGTCAATTGAACTCAAGTGATCTATAAAGATATGGGTGGATCACAGAATTGCCTCTGCAAGAAAAGAGTTGGACCGAGTTCTTTGTCTCTGGCTGTTCCTGAGTTCTCGGTAGCCATTGTGGTTATTGGCATGCTGGGATTGAGCACGTCCCTGTCTCCTAATGATAGAGAAGCCCTAACTCACTCTCAGGGTGTGGAAGCGGGGAAGAGGCCACGGTGTGAGTAGAGAGAGAACGTTTAGCTCTTCTGATAGCTAAGGACTAAGGCAGACTGGTGGATGACTATAGGATGAGCCCAGATGGCTGACTGGCCCCACAAGGGCTGCCATAGTCTCTCAGTCCTCTTTGTAACACTCCGTCCTGGCCTCCAGGACAAGCATCAGTCTTTCCTCCCTTCCAGACTATTCCTCAATGGTCTGCTTTCTCTATGCTTCCATCCCAGCCTCCCGTGGAATGCTGTCCTCCAAGGTTCTGGTCCAGCCCTCAGATCTTTCACTGTACCCCCGGGGGACACCTCCTTTACTCCAGGGCTTGAGCTGTGCTCTCTCACCTGAGCCACCTATTCCTCCCAGACCCAGCAGGTGCCATTTCACCGCTCACTCATCCATTGTGCCATCCGCTGGACTAGTCACCATTTATTAGGTATAATTTGCACAGTTCTTACATACAGTTGCATAGAGGCCTTACATTTTGACAGACACAGACAGTTGCATAAGTAGTACCAGAGATATATCTTGTCTTTGGGAGAAGTTGAGTGATTTGAGTTAGGTAGCATGGGACCTGACTCAGGGAGCTAGGCTCACAATCCAAACTCCATGTGATCCAAGCTATATGGACTATCTTTGATTCTATTGTAGCTATTGCCTCTAGACCAGGCTATTTAAAAAGAGAGCATAGCATGATGGCTCACACCTCTAATCCCAGCTCTTAAGAGACAGAGGCAGGTATATCTATAGTGAGTTCCAGGCCAGCCAAAACTGCATAGTGAGACCTTGTCTCCTAAACAAACAAACAAACAAATAAATAAATAAATTTTAAAAATAAAATAAGGACTAGGGCTGCATAGTAAGACCTTCTTTCCAAAAATTATTTATTTATTTAAAAATAAAATAAGGACCATACTGGCTCATGTCACCACAAATTCAAGGGCAAATGTAAAGCATTTTGATGCGTGTTTTGCCTGCTGGTGAGCCAGCCTCTCTGGACACCAGTTGTTCTGTTTTGGGTTCATTTTTAGATATCCTTCCCCTCTTGGTGCCAAGATAACCTTGTTTGATCCAGCACAGTACATACACACATTCCAGTGTTGTGGAGAAGGAGGAGAGAGGGGGACTGCACTGTGCCTACCTTAGTATCTTACCTCCAAGTTTGCTTTAGTTCTCTTAAGAGTGGAAAATTCTGGTGTCATTGTGTTATAATTGCACAGTGTAATAACTATCATTTTTATGGCTTTTCTTTTAGTTGTATATGTGTAGATGCTTCACCTGCACATGTATGTGTATGTACCACTTGCATACCTCCTGCCTGGGGAAGCAGGAGAAAGCATCAGATACCCTGGATCTAGAGTTATAGACAACTGTGATCTGCCATGCTAGCAGTTAAACCTGGATCCTCTATAAGATCAGTAAGGGCTCTCAACAGACTCTCTCTCCAGCCCTATCACTCTGTCTTTAAATTTTTAATTACGCCAGATATAGTGGCCCATGCCTTTAATCCCAGCACTTGAGAAGCAGGCAGATGCATCTCTTTTACATTTAAGGCCAACCTGGTCTACATTGTAGGATTCTGGCCCGCAAACTGCAGTAGTTTTCGTTTATTTGGGAGGTGGGGCAGCGTGCACACATAGAAGAGTCCCAGGCAAGGTTTCAGGCATTGGCTCTCCTGCCTTGTCTTGAGGCACCGTCTCTTGTTTCTGCTGCTGAGCCGTACTCAGCCTCACAGTCTCACCGCCTGTCTCTACCTGTTGTCTCCTGTAGGAATGCTGGTACCGCAGCTGTACACTGCCACCCCGGGCTTTTCACACGGGCTCCCGGGTTGTTCTCAGGTCATCAGGCCTGTGCGGCTGGTGCTTTTCCCTGCCAGGCCAGCTCCCTACACCCTCCATCATGCTTTTTAATAGAACGGGAATTTCACTGTTGAAAACATGTGTTTTAGCTTTTCAAAACTCATAAATGACCCTAAAATTCAGAAGACAGCGTATATAAACTTAGGGGAAGCATGGGAAAGAACTCATCTTCCCAGAGTACATGGGAATCATGGAAACTGAAGGCAGTGGTGTGAATGCACCTGAGTCTGGGATGCAGGCACCCAGTGCAAGCTAATGATCTCTTCTGGTTTCTTTCTAAGTGTATTATAATGTTATAATTAAGTTGAGGTAGTCAACCAAGAAGAAAACCATTTCACTGTGAATTTTAAAATGAATGTTTAATACCAAGCAGATAATTTTTATTTTAAAAAATGTTTCCTCAAAATAAGAAAAAAAAATACACCTTTGGTATTAGATGAAACTACCTCACTGAACAACGTCCTTCACATCCCACCCTGACACGTTTGCTCTCTCCTCACTGTGCCTAGGGAATGGAGGATATCCTGCGGTGTTTCATCAAAGAAGGCAGTGCCGAAATGATCCGCCAGATAGAGTTTATCATCAAGCAGCTGAACTCCGGTCAGTTTTATCTCTGTCTCATATTTTTGACTTAGTCACATATGACAGAAAGATGTACCAGCTTTCTCACAGAAGGTTGTGATACATTGGGAGTCATTCAGGAGGCTTTTGAGTCAGATATGGTAGTCTGTCCATTCACACTTGCAATCCCAGCACTAGAGAGGCTGAGCCATCCTGAGTCAGGGTAGACTAGACTACATAGCAAGACTCCATCTCAAAGAACAGAAACAGAAAAGAAGCCTTTAAAGAAGGTAGGGGAGGAAGCTGGAGCCATGGCTCAGAGGTTAAGAGCACTGACTGCTCTTCCAGAGGACCCAGGCTCAATTCCCAGCACCTACATTGCAGCTCACGACTGCCTTAACTCCTGTTCCAGGGATCTGACACCCTCACACTGACATACATGCAGTCAAATAACCAGTATACATAAAATAAAAATAAATAAATTAAAAAGACAACAAAAGAAAGTAGGGGAGCCAAGTTCAGCATATGAAAGCTCAGTAGGACTACTTGACCTGTACAAGGTCAGGTCCAGATTTAGTACACCCCACTACACACACACACACATGTTGCCCCCCACATGTACATTACACACACCACATGTCACCTGCATGCATATCTCTCTCTCTCTCTCTCTCTCTCTCTCTCTCTCTCTCTCTCTCTCTCTCTCTCACACACACACACACACACACACACACACACACACAGAGTGGGGTGATAGAGAGAGGGACGTAGCTCTATCACTGAAGTGCTTGTCATGCAAGATTAAGGACCTGAGTTCGATCACCAGCACCCATGTAAAACAAGCCAGGCATGGTGACACACACTTGTAATCCCAGAACTAGACAGTTGGAAACAGACAGATCCTGAGGTTCACTGGCCAGTCAACCTAGGTCCAAGACAGAGAGACTATTTCAACAAGATAGACAGCTCCTGTCAAATGACATGCAAGGTTGATTCTGGCCTCCACATGCATACACACATAAGTGTGCGTGTACATCCTCCCCCACGTGTGTAGCCAAGTAGTCAAGGCCAGATTGTCCAAGATCTCTTATCACAATATAGTTCGCTTATCACACGAGAAGTGTGTGGTCAACAAAGAGGAGTTGGAGGCAATTACAAGGGTAGCCTTCTCTACCCTTGTAAGATCTCTTTACGAGCCCCTCCTGTCCCCTCTTAAATCCTGCCCCACTGATAAGGGAAACTTTCCCAGGTCCTATGGCCAGTTAGGGAAACAGGTGCCAGTCCTAGCACCATGTAGAAAATGTCATCACGTCACCATTCCAGAAAAACGTGTATGTGCCACCTGACAGCAGGGAGGAGACAGCTTGGTCCCTTTCTTCTCAGTCTCCTCCAAGGCCATGATACACATCTGGCAAGAGAACCAGAGAAGCCCTGTGAAGGATAGGGAAGCCTCTAGCTCTTTCTGTGAACTCCTGACACTGGGGACCCTAGTACTCCCAACATCTGGGGACCAAATTTATCACCCATCTCTTCCCATGTCTTCCCTGGCAGCCGCTCAAGTGCACAGCTCCATTCAGCACACAACAAATGAGAGCGTCTTCCTCTCTCCTCACAAGTGAGCCGTTCACCCAGTGCATCTGGGAAATGCCCATTGTAGCCGTTCCACTCACAGTTCCCAGTCTGGGCTTTGCCCATACTGACATAATCACTCTGGGGACCAGGGGAGCTTTGAAATTCTCAGGTTGTCCCAGCAAGGTGGAACACTGGTGAAGCCCAAGGGAAAAGTTCAGCCTGGTACAGAAACATGCAGAGTGTGCAGCCAACAACAACAGTAGGGAGGTTTGTCCTGACTCAGGTTCAGGCCACAACTCCAGCCATCCATGAGGGTAGCCAGCACATAGTAGCCCATCATGAGAGAAAGGTCAGAGACACCAGCCAGTACACCAGGCAGGAGCAAGGCAGAGCAGGTTCCTAGCTTCAGGCCCTGTTAGTTACCAAGGGAGGGCCTTTATAAGGCGTGCACTGGTTCAGGAGTAGTGGGAGAGATGGTTGTCCCAGGAGGAGGAGGAGCTGAGGCCTGTGAGGTACTCTAGGTCACGGGGCTAGAGGGTTCTGGGTAGTTAGGATGTGTGAGCCAACAAGTTAAGACATTATAGGGTCTGGGGATTGGAAACTAGGCTGGGAGTCAGTGTAGTGAGTGCCCAACTGAGGGGCCTTACCATGTGTGAACATCAGGAGTAGGTGACTGGCAACAGCGGTGGTGCAGTGTGAAAGGCATCTTCTCATGGCGGACGGAATGGAGTGTGCTGTCCATGGGCAGAGAGAGGGTGTTGGATGATTAAAACTCACCCAAATGCAAGCTGCAAAGCACTGTGTGGACAGCAAGCTTTCTGAGACAGTAGTGCAGGTCAGCAGGATGTGGACCTGTGCAAACACCACTGAAGGGACAGATTGCGGCTCTGGACCAGGAAAGTCATAGAAACTCTCCCTTAGGATGAGGCTGTGTCAGCATGCATATGGATGTATGTATGTTTGTATGTATGTATGATGTATGTATGTTTGTATATGCATATATATGCATTACAAAAGAAGATTTATTAGCTTGGCTTACACAGTTGGATCTAGGTTGTCTTGCAGTAATTGTCCACTGCTACAGAGGCAGAGAACTAGAATCCTCCAAACAAGACAGACCCTAATCCAAGGCTAAAGGCCTGGGAACTTCCTGGAGCCGTTGGTGTGAGTCCACACCGAAGAAGCTAGAGCAGCCATAGGCACCTTTGCTTGGAAAGGATAGAGTTTGTACATGTGGCAGGCCTTTGCCCACCTTTACCCAGCCTGGGTCCCCAGCTGTTTGATGGGGCCACCGTGTTCAGGGAAGGTCTTCCATGCTCAGTTGCCGAGGTCCAGCCTCAGCATGAGGAGGGTCCTGATAAAGGGGGAACGGGAGCAGCGCTGACTCCATAATGCCTCGGGGTTGGCAGTGGATGTGAGCTGTCAGGTCAAGGGCTCTCCTTGCCTGTGGATTCCCATCCTTCTGACCAGAGAGCCTGAACCCAGGCTTTATTTACTAAAGCTACATCATCAAGACTTTGAATATTGCTAATAGATTTTTTTTTTTTAGAAATCCTTAAATTTACATAAATTTTTTGAATCCCGGATCATTAGCCAGCCCCTGCTTCCTTAAAACAGACACTAAACACAAAGCAAAAGCACATCTCCTTATAGGTTTACGCAGCCTGTTCTTCACGGGTAGCTGGACACACAGCTCTTCCGGTTTCCTAGTACAGCAGACAGCAGTCTTTAGTAACTGTTTTCATATAAAATCAGAAGGTGATAGACTACTAAGGTAAAATAATTTCTTACAAAAAAATAAATAAATAAAATAATAATTTCTTACAAAGTTTTAAAACTTATGCAAATAAAATAGGTATTGTCATCTCTGATCCTTCAAGTAGCTAGGAGAACAAGTATTGGCTTTTTATATGCTTGTACATCAGCTTTTAATTCTCCAATCCTTGTTTCCTATCCTAGCAATCCTATGACCTCATAGACTCCCCTTCTAATACTGTTTGTTTCTAGATCATACACAAGCCTTCCTCCTATAAGACAAACCCGTCTATCACATGCCTTTTCTTCTTGAGACCACTCTGTTCTTGATAGCCCCAAGTTCGCCCTGGCTAATTAATGCATGGTCCTTTCTACAAAGGACCACGTAGGCTTTTATGGCCTCCGTGGTTATGTTGTCTAGATCCTTTCCCATGGCCCTAAAGGCCAGCAGAAGGCCTGATCCTCATCCTCCACAGCCTCATGACCGTCTCCATTCCTCACTCCTGAGAACTGCATCTGTTTCATTTATTATGGAGTGCTTATCTCTGAGTAATGGCGGAAGTATATTCCCCAGAAAGAGAGACTGAATGTAAAACAGAAGAGATAGCAGATCCGCTTCAGGGCAACAGCAACCATCAGCACATGTGGGCCTGGCAATGTTCCAGGGGCAGGAACTATGTCACACCTCCCCTATGCAGCCATGCCAGGCCTGCTCTCAGTCACTGTCTTACCTGCCAGTCATCTGAGCCAGTGTCCTGTATTACCTTTTGTTGCTGTGGTGAGATACCTGGCAGAAGCATGTAAGGGGGGAGGGGCCCCTTTCTGTTTGCAGTTTGAAGAAACAGTCTATCACTGTGGCATGTGCTGGAGGGAGCCAGCCCCATTGTACCTGCAATGGTACAATGCAACTGTTGGGAAGCAGGGAGAGACGGTGCTGGCACTCAACT
Organism: Arvicanthis niloticus; assembly: GCF_011762505.2. Lineage (NCBI taxonomy): Eukaryota > Metazoa > Chordata > Mammalia > Rodentia > Muridae > Arvicanthis > Arvicanthis niloticus. Next base: position 18,824,287 of record NC_047674.1, on the reverse strand, counting down.
TGCCTTCTCTTTTTCATTCAGGAATTTGGTCTGTGAAGTAAGACTGCCCACATTTAAAGTGTGGCTGCCTACCCAGTTATCATAATCTAGAAACTCCCTCATAGACCTGTCCAGAGATTTGTGTCCATAGTGACTCTAAATCTCATTAAGGTGACAGTCAAGATTAGCCATCAGTCTTCAGAGCCAGAAGTGAACTTTGCTAGTCTCCTAAGCAGCTCAGTTCAGTTTGGTGATTAGCCTCCAGGAGGCTTCCCAGCCAGTCAGTAGCTATCTGTCCACTGGGGATAGGTCTTCCACAGGGAGAGTGCTGTTGGAGTCCAGATGCAATGCTGAGAGAGAGACGATGGCTCAGAAGGCTTTGTGGAGGAGAAAGTATCTCATATTTGGGTGATGTCTGTCATGTACCTGGTCCAAGTGCCTTGTTCTGGTGTTCTGTAAATTCCTCTAAATTATTCCCTTCCCTCCTTTCTCAGGTCCCAAGGAAGTAAGCAGTATGATCCCCATTTGCCAGGTGGGGGAATGGCTCATTCTCTGGTTCTGAGTACTGTGAACTTGTGCATGTGTGCAAACCCCACCGAGCTAGTAATGAGCCTCAGTCTTTAAGAACACGGCTGCCCCCACCCTGTGTTATATCACAGACCTGCCACCTTAGGCTTGTCTACTCTAAGAGACCAGATAAGGAAGCTTGGAAAAATCAGGCTGTGCTCTCCAACCTCTAATGAAGAACTGACAGTGTACACACACACACACACACACACACACACACACACACACCACTGACAGTCTAAAGCACACAGCCTTAGTGGAAAGGCAAGCCCTTGCAGCTGCGTGATCAATTTATGCTCCTACCTTGTGCTAGTCCCTGTCCCTGTTCCCTTTGCTTGAAGGCTAGGTCATAAGTCACATGGTGTGGAACTTCCTGACATTCTCAACCCCCAAAAAGCTCTGAGTCAGAAACTCTCTTTGTTCAGAGGATTTTCTGTTCTTCCTTTCAGGCTTGGTCACACTATGCATGGTAGTTGTCTCTCCTAGTGTAGCTCTGTCCCAGTTTTGAAGGAAGGGCTCTTTCTCTCCCTTCAAGGCCCCATCATAGCATCTCTATAGTGTAAAGCTAGATCTCTCCTAGTGTTCTCCTCCTTCACAAGACCTTCTCTCTCTCTCTCTCTCTCTCTCTCTCTCTCTCTCTCTCTCTCTCTCTCTCTTGGTTTTTTGTTTTTTGTTTTTTTTGTTTTTTGTTTTTTTGGTTTTTCAAGACAAGGTTTCTCTGTGTAGCCCTGGCTGTCCTGGAACTTACTCTGTAGACCAGGCTGGCCTCGAACTCAGAAATTTGCCTGCCTCTGCCTCCCAAGTGCTGGGGTTAAAGGCGTGCGCAACCACCACCCGGCTTTCACAAGACCTTCTCATGGCCCTTATGTGTCATTCTGTCTGTCTCTATATCTGTCCTGTTCCCCGCCCTCCACACCCCCTATTGAAGCTCATTTAAAGGTAACCTCATGTCAACCCCTTTCCCAAATCTCCATCTTTAAGTTAGAACAACGGGGTTTAGAAAGCAGAACCACAGACAGCTCCTTGGGTCCTCCATCCTCCACTTGTTACTTGTGATGAGGAGTGATGCTCAACAAAGCTGTCAAGAGGATTACATGAAACAGCACTGTTGTAGACGCCAGCAGGCTCCTGGGAGCAAGCACTAGTTCATTCTCCTGCCCTGCAGCTCCCTCCAATGTGGGGTTTATAAGAATATGAATAAATATGTTCTGATAAAAACAGTATATTTGAGGTTGTTAAGAATGGTAGCAGGGGGCTGGAGAGATGGTTCAGCGGTTAACAGCACCGACTGCTCCTCCAGAGGTCCTGAGTTCAATTCCCAGCAACCACATGGTGGCTCACAACCATCTGTAATGGGATCTGATGCCCTCTTCTGGTGTGTCTGAGACAGCTACAGTGTACTCATATAAATAGAATAAATAAAACTTAAAAAAAAAAAAAAAAAGAAATATCATCATAGATTAACAAACCTTAAAAAAAAAAAAAAAAAAAAAAAAAAAATGGTAGCAAACTACTATGGCTGATTCAAGATGGCCAAGAAAGGAAATGTGTGTGCCAGTGAGTGGTCAGGAGTGTGGAAGGGCGGCGGTCAGGGCAGTCAGGGGTGTCGGGTGTGCCCAGCAGCATGACTCTCCATATGATGCTCACATGACCAAGTGACAAGCTTTGTGGTTTTTCTGATTAATTTATTTTTCTTCATAGAAGATTTACTGGATGGTGTTCTTGAATCTGACGATGATGAAGATGAAGATGATGAAGTAAGTTGGAGGCTCTTGAGACAACACAGAAAGCTCTGCCTTTCTCTTCTGTGTCCCTTCTGAGTCCTGAACACTTGGGCAGAAGTGGAGTCCTCCTGCCTCTGTGCCTTTCCTTGAATTTCTGGGGTTAGTGGGAATGCGATGTGTGGTGGTTCTGTAGCCCTCACATGAGGCCTCCTGTGGCTGTGCTCACCTTCCACGGCCTCTCTCCGGGCGCCTGGAATCGTCCAGTGCTCCATCTTGAACGTTTTGTGGTCATAGCTGAGCTTTTCCAACCTTAAGTCTCAGAACACCACTCCTTCAGTATTCACCTCAGCCGGCTTGTAAGCCCAGTCCAGACTGGGGTGTGGACACAGACCTCAGGACACGCGCACAGATCACAGGTGCAGTGTTGTGCCTCCTCTAGACTCTAGGGGAAGGGGAAAGTCAGTGGTTCTTCTCTGTGAGTCTTTGCTCTGAAAGGTTGTGAGTCCTCGGCTGTCTCTGGTGACAGAAGACATGGCGCATAGGCTGGCAGAACCAACCACGTTATAGTCCTGTGTTCATTCTTTTGGTATAAGTTTGCTGGCTATGACACACTGCCCCCTCATCCTCAGAAGTTAGTTGACATGCAGAGTCTCAATGGGGTGGTCTTGATAACAGTAACCTGAAGGCTGCAGGCAGGGCTCACAAGGCAAGCTTCTGTGTGACTTTCCCTTCAGACCTAGAAAAGACAGACAGGGCCTTCTACCATTCTTGTGGTGACAATGTGCCTTGTCTTCCTTCTGTGCATGGGGAGCAGTTAGTGCAGATGGGAGTGCTGGGAGCATCTCATCTTTGCATCTGCCCCATACATGGATGTGGGAAGAAGGATTTGTAGTCGCGGTTCTGTTCTGTCAGTTTAAAAAGTGCCCGCCCGGTAAAAGCCAAGTTTGTGTTCCCCACAGGCATCAGTGAGGCCATAGTTACTCAGGATCTGCCAGGTGACAAACTTCCCCAACAGCCCAGTTCCCTGCCTGCCATTCCTTTTCTGGGCTGCAGGTGGCACTAGTGGGCACTCTTGCTTCTCTTCCTGCCTGATGGTGCAAGGGAGCCCCACATCTAGCCATCATCCTCTCCATTGGGGACAGAGACCAGCCCTGTGCCACAGGAAAGCTGCTGAGGTAAATCTTGGCTCAGCTGTGTCAGCAGACGCTCTGTAAAGGGGAAGGTTGTCCGTGTGTTAGGCTGGGAGGGCCACATGGTCTCAGTTTGAACCACTCAGTTCTGCCCATGCAGAACATGGGAATTCTGGCCGTATACCCCAACCATTTGTGGACACTAAAAGTTAGAAGACTATATAATTTTCATGTCATTTAATTTTAATTTTGTTTCAAATATTTAAAAGCATAAAATTTGTTCCTCTTAAAGTAAACAAACACAGTCACCTGCATTCAAGGGCTGTTGCTGCCACCCCTTGGGTAGAGCGCAGCCACTGCGCTTGACTGGAGAAAGGAGCCATCTTCGTGCTTGACCCTTGACCCTTTAACACAGATTTGAGTTAATCATTTTAGTCCTTTTTAAGTTTTTGTCACCTTGTCAAAAAAAAAAGGTTCCTCTCAAGTTCTGTTCTTTCCCCTTCCTGTGTCGTCTCTGGGGACTTCAGTGATCTCTGGTGTTTGATGGTTTGTTGTATATTGTGTGGAGACCAGGGTCTTGCTTTGTAACCAAGGCTAACCTTGATATGTCTTCTCCTCGTGTCTCAGCTTCCCACGTGCTAGGATGGTCACTGCATCCACACGCAGGCTTGTTCAATTGTTTTGCTACTAATCTATTAGTTTTGTATTATAATAAAAACTCATTTGGTCCAAGCATGCTGGTCAATCATGGGAATTGGACTTGTGCACATTTCCTGTCAGCAGTGTTGGCAGTCAGCTACTGAGGTCTCTGGACCCCTGCTGCTGCTCCCCAGGGTTTAGTTTTCAGCAGTGTCTTTGTCAGGGAGGCCATGTGCTGCCGTGACACCTCAGTCAAGCCTGCAGAGGAGAGGGCTTACTTAGCTAATGCTTCCACACCAAGGATGTTCCTGGTCAAGGATGTCAGGGTAGGAACTCTAAGCGGGTTCCTGGAGGCAGAGACTAAAGCGGAAGCCATGGACTGAATCATTGGCTTGCTCCTCATGGCTTGTTCTTCGTGGCTCGCTCAGTTTTTCTGTACGCACTCCAGGATCTGCAGACTTCTATAGGCCAATCTGATGCAAACATTTTCTCAGTTGAAGTTCCTCTTCCCAGATAACTGTAGTTTGTGTCAAGTAGACAAAAAAAAAAGTCGGGGGGGGGGGGTGGCTGGGGGGGTAGGGTGTTGACACTTGTTACTTGTTAAGACATTTATTACAGTAACTAATTGGTGGACAATAGAGGGACAGGACCAAGAGTAACATTGATGACTGGGGCAGCAGATCCTGTGTGACCCTCAGTGAATTGCCATAGTCTAGCAAGGCCACACATCACTTTATAACTGTCAGTTAACTTTGCCAGGGAGGAAGAAGGTGGTAGATACTACAAGTCAAGGAGCATGCCCAGGACTGTTGAGCGGGTTGCTGTTGTCCCTCTCAGAGCGGGCCCTGAAGCAGACGAGAGTCAGTGTCTCTTACTTAGCAGTGCAGGAACTTTCTAGAATGTGACATTTAGACCCAATACAAAGGCTAGAGTCAGTGACACTGTTTTTAGGCAGCTACTTATTGACGTGGCTCTGCAGAGCGACCAGGCTCCAGATGAATTATGCGGCCTTGCCTTACACTGAGCTGAGAGCTACAATTGCAGCGTTCTGCCTGCCTCACAGCAAAGTGCCTGGATGCAAAATCTAGTTTTTCTTTTTAATGTCTAAAACTGCAACTGTTTATTTAATGTGGAAGAAAGTCAGTTATATTGAATGTACACCCATTTGTAACTAAAAATTAAAAATTAAAGAGCTAGCAATACACCTTCTGACGTACAGATCATGTAAGGAACACTATGATGAAGACAAACATAGCTGGGTGTGGGATGCTAAAACTTAAGAAGGTAGCTGAGGCAGGAGGATGTGTAGTTCAAAGCCAACATGGACTACATAGCAATACTTTGTCTCAAAAAAAATCATAAAGTTAATATGAAGAGTGCTTAAAACAAAGCAAACACATAAATCTACACGCCTGTGAGTTATAGATACACTTATGTGCCCATGCAGCAGAAAGGTGTGGAAAGCTACACCCTTTTTATTGACATTAGGAACTGCAAAGGGGAAGAGGAATGAGGAAGTGTGGGTAGGAGATGGAGAGAGGCCTGGGTCTCAGACTGTCCAGCAAGGGGAGAAGGGAGAACAGGACAGTTCCTGTGGCAGGGCAGAAGTCAGTGGCACAGTCTGGGGTATTAGATTAAATGGGGCACACTCCAGTAAACTGAAGAGCAAGCAGGCCACAAGAGAATGTTCAGTAGAGTCCACTCTTCACACACTGTGGACGCAGGCAGGAAAAGGGAAAGGATGAAGGTCGTTTTGGTTTAGTTTAAGATGGGAGAAAACAAACAAAACCAAACATATCCACCCACAGCTGTCAGGAGACATGGGGCCAGATAGAGGGAAGGGAGAGGGAGGCCTCAGAGCCCAGTGTTGACGACTAGAGTTGTTGTTGTTGTTGTTGTTGTTGTTGTTGTTGTTGTTGTTGTTGTTGTTCTTCTTCTTCTTCTTCTTCTTCTTCTTCTTCTTCTTCTTCTTCTTCTTCTTCTTCTCCTCCTCCTCCTCCTCCTCCTCCTCCTCCTCCTCTTCTTCCTCCTCTTCTTCTTCCTCTTCTTCCTTTTTCCTCTTCCTCTTTCTCCTCATCTTCCTCATCCTCTTCTTCCTCCTCCTCCTACTACTTTTTTAAAGGCAGAAAGTGTTTCTCTACATCCTTAGACCAGGCTAGCCTCCAACTCACTGATATCTGCTTGGTGCTATGCACCTGCTATCACAGTCTTCAGGAGGTAGGGGCAGAAAGTTCAAGACCATCCTCCTCAATAACATAGTGAGTTTAGTGGTGGCCTAGAGTACATAAAACCCTATGGAAAATAAGAGACAGAGATGGGGGATGCGGATAACTTGCTTCTTAGATTCTTTTGGCCCTTAAGGCTCTAGCCCCATTGACCTCTTCAGAGAACTAAAAGCATTAGATAAGCTTGGAAATGCATTCAAGAGAGTGAGCAATGCCAAGCAGTGGCTGGGCAAGGTTCAGATGCTCCCATCTGGTGCTTGAAGAACATGAGGTCTCTTGTGCTTTGTTTTTATGGTTAACATGTGCACAGTGTTATTTAAAGGCCGGCAGAAGATCCCAGGGACCAGAAGCCTGGTTCCAGTGTCTTCCTTCACCCCCAAGGAGGTTTCCTCAATACATGCTCACATGAACTTACACATGGCTCTAAATGGAAATAAATGTCTTCCTGGACTATTTGAGAAGATTGATTTTAAGACAAATATTTTTTTTCCTCTTGGCAAAATAGGTTTTAGTGCCAGGGACAGTCAGCCATGCACATTTACTTGTGGGATCTATCTAAATAATCCACAGTTTCCTTCCGTCTTATCTTCCTTCATTATGTACTGAACAAATATTTGAGGACCTTGAAGTAACTATGTTCTAGGAAATACAAAAGGGATTTAAAAAAAAAAAAAGATTCCATGAGAATATGTGTGGTAGATGTGTGGTTTACGATACCTCCACAGAGGAGATGGTGACCCCAAGCCAGAAGTTACTACTGTACAGCATCATCGCGTGGCAGCTTCTGCTCCAGCTCCTCACCCGTGTTCCTGCCTGTGCTCTGCCCTGGGGCGGTGTTGTTCCATCCTCACATATGAGCAGACGTGCAGAGGAAGGTCACTCACCACATTCACAAAGCTAATAAGTGAGCAATGAAGCTGGGACCCTTGCCTTAGTCACCGTGAGGTGACAAAGCAGGTCCTGGGGCCTCTTGCCAGACACTGCTAGGCCATGATAGACAGCACATAGTAGAAGATAAATCAGTCACAGGTCCATGAAGGGGAAGGAAATAGAAAGTGTTGTGGTGGGAGGGGAGGGTTCTAGAATCCTGGAAGACAGAGGCTGGGTAGGTACAAAAAAGCCAAGGGTGGAGAGGAAGTGCAGTGGGTTGAAGGAGGGCGCACAGCAGGGACAAGGGACTAACAAGCATATGCTTGATTCTCCACCTCAGCCCCTCCTAGGAAAGCATCTTATTACCCAGATGTGTGTGGACTTTCTCAGACACATACATAGACACACACATACATATATTCCTCTCTTTGTTTTGGTAATTGTTATTTTGCAGATAGAGATCTAATGTAAATACACAGACATGCACGTATGTACAATGTGGACTTTTCCTTTGTAAATATTCTTTGGAAATCCCTCGGAGTCAGCTGTGCAGCAGACTGAGGTCTCTCAATGTGGTGGGTCCAGAGTCTGCGACTTGAAGCTGTGCTAGAGGAAACATAAGCCTGTCATTTGCTGGAGCTTTTATTTATATGGGCTCTTGCTTGTTAGGTTAAGGTATATGGGTTGTTTTGGGGGGGGGGGAGTTAATTACAATAGATTTCTCCAGATTGATTTGTTTGTTTTTACTTTTAGACAGGATCTCATGATGTCTAGGCTGACCTTGAACTGTCCTTTCTTTGCCTTCTGCCTCCTAGCTGCTGAGTCTGCAGCTGTGTGTCATTGTGCCCCTTTATGTTTTGGTTTCGTACAAATTTCCTTCTTTTTAAAGAATTTTTTTTTTTGGACTTTTATATTTTTTAAGACAGCTCTGTGATTCGTGATTTTCAGAATTTTTTTTCATTTCATCCTAAATTATGTAATTGGCTAGGATGCTGCTGCTCGTTTCATTTCCTGTTACCTTTGTTGTTTCTGTAGGTTCTGTAGTGATATCCCATTTAGTCATATGCGGCATCTCTCTTCTTGGTGTGCCAGGCTAGAGGCTTTATCAGTCTTGTTCATCTATTCTCAGAGCCAGGTTTTTTTGTTTTGTTAGTTTTCTCTGTTGTTTTCCCATTTTCTCTATCTCTTTCTGATTTTTAATTTCCTTCCTTCTGTTAGCATTAGTTTTAACATGTTTTTCTTTTTTCTAGCTCCTACAGTATAAAGTTATATGGACTTGTTTATCTGGACAATTACATCTGTATTTCCCTCTGAACACAGCATCTACATGGGTTTGGTTTGTCTGTCTCTAAAATTTTTCTAGTTTTACTCGTGATTTCTTCTTTGGCCCATTGATCATTTAAGAATATTTCTGATAAAGCCCTCCTAAGAAGTGGACTTAGTTCCTGGGGACCTGCCATCCAGGGCGTGGTGCCCTCTTCCTCGCCTGTTTGTCTGCTCTCTGTGTGTCCTGAACCTCCTGAGCCACATGCACCCCTTGGTGTGACATTGCTGCCCTTTCGGCCCAAAGCAGACGAGCTAGGTGACCATGTTTGGCTCCTTTAGCCTTGTTCTCTCAGGTGTTTGTCACAAACAAAAGTAAGGACAGGCCTATGTGTCATCGTCTTTCTCCCTGCTGTCTGTGGTATCACCTGCCCCTGCTGCTGCACCTTCTGTGCAAATGTCAGAAGTCTGGTTGTTCCCGGATTCATCATGAGCGCCAACAGATGCAGGCAGAAAGTTAAATATTTCACTTGAGTTTTGTTGCCAAGTGTTGAGGAGCACAGATGATCCCAAGGAAGACCACGGATGATCAGTCAGCCACTGTTGACCCTGAGTATCTCCAGAGTAACGTGTGCACACGTTTCTGTAGACTGTTGGCTCCACTGCTGTTTGCAGCTTTGTCCTGGGTTCAGAGGCTGCTGTCATGGCCTTCTGTTTCCTTTCCTGATAGATCCCCATCAGCATGGGACAGTGGGGTCGCCACACAAGGTGCTTGTGTGTCTGTAGCCAGGGTCTTCCTATTGCTCTCTGCCATGTTCAGTGTGGGGTTTTAAAATTTGCAGGCACGGGCAATTTTAGATTTACAGGAAAAAAAATAGTGCATAGATCCTGTATGTCCATCAAATGGCTTACGGATGTTTAAACTTCTAGTTTAGTTTGAAAAGTTATAAAATAAATACATTTTGATTTTTTTTACTTTTGAAGAGTTCAGCACATTTTGTTTTCTTTTTCTTTTTAAATTCTGAATAATTGTTTTCCAAATTATTCTCTAACTTAACCGATATTGTAAATCTGTTCAAACATCTGTTGCCTACAGTTATAATAGAAATCTGGGAAAGAGGCCAGATGTATGGTGGTGTGCACCTTTAATTCCAGTACTAAGAAGGCAGAGGCCGGCAGATCTCTGTGAACTTGAGACGTGCCTGGCCTACACCATGAGTGAAAGGTCAGCCAGAGCTATACAGTGAGACCCTGTCTTCAAATAAATAAATAATAAATAAAATAAAACTAGAGAAAGGTAGTTTTCATCGTATTTTTAGGGGTTTGTAGGGGTATGTGTGTGCAGATGAGTATGTGTGTGAGGATGTGTGTAGGTATGTGTATGCGTGTAGGTTTGTAGGTGGGGGGGCTGTAGACGTGTGTAGGTGTGTGTAGGCATGAGTATGTATGTGTATAGGAGTGTGGGGGGTATGTGAGGGTATGTGTGCATAGGTGTGTACGTGTGGAGGGAGTTGTGTAGGTGTGTGTATAAGTATATTGTGTTGCTGTATACGTGTATTTAGGTGTATATATAGGTCTGTGTGTGTAGATTATGTATGTATGTGTGTGTGTAGGTTGTGTATACTCGTGTATACAGAAGTACCTGTGTGTATAAGTGTGCAGGTGTATGTGTGTAGGAGTGTGTATGTGCATATGTAAGATAAGATCACATTGAAACCTGGGGCTCACCTGACTAGGCTGATGACCAGTGAACCTCCTGGGATTCCCCTGCCTCCATAGCCCCAGTGCTGAGATTATGAGCGTGCTTCACCACACCTGACTGCTTTGTGTGAGTTCTGAGGGTCGGCTTGTGTCCTCACACGTGTGCAGTAGGCACTTGATGGACTAAAGCGATCGCTCCTGCCCATGGTTTCCGTTGAATTTATTTTTAGATTCATTTATTTTATGTGCATGATTGTTTTGCCTGCATGTGTGTATGTACACCACATGCACACCCAATGCTCCAGGAGCTCAAAAGAGGGTTCAGATCCCCTGTGAGTGGATTCCACTGTGTAGATGGGGTACTGGCATCTGAACCCTGAACCCTGGTTGTCTGCAAGAGCAACAGCGCTCTTTAGAGCAGTGCTCTTAACTGCTGGGCAGTTTCTCCAGCTCCATATTTCCCATTAAAAAATTACTTTATTTTATGTGTATTGGCGATCTGCCTGCATGTATGTCTGTGTGAGGGTGTGAGTCCCTTGGAACTGAAATTACAGACAGCTGTGAGCCAGCATGTGGGTTTTCAGAATTGAACTCGGGTCCGCTGGAAAAGCAGTCAGTACTCTTACCTGTTGAGCCATCTCTCCAGCCCCCCTATATTTTCCATTTTTATTTTACAGCTTCACCTGGAATATTTAGATAAATTCCCTCCTATAAGTCGGCACCTCCACTGCAGCCCCATGCTCCTGAAAGCTTGGGAATGTGAACAAAGCAAGGCTGAATCTGTGGCGCGTCCCTGCCGGTTGCATCCTGTGCATCCAGGGTGTCTCCATTGTTTTAAGGTCTTGTATAATACTGTCCTTCAGGTTTCAGTCCAGCAGAGTGTTGTTGCACATACCTTTAATCCTGGCACTCAGAAGGCAGAGGCGAATCTCTGTGGGTTTGAGGCCAGCCTGGCCTACAAAGCTAGTCCAGGACAGCCAGGCCTGGTTACACTGAGAAACCCTGTCTCAAAAAAACAAAATCAATCAATCAATCAATCAGTAAATAAAACCCCTCCCAGTCCATGTGACTGTGTCACTGCTGACTTACTTTTTCATGCTTCAAAACCAAACATGATTAAGTTCAGATGTGTGTCTTTTAAGTATAATGGCCAAATTAAATGTATTAGCATTACAACTTGGTTATAGTGGACTTTCACACAACTTGCCCAGTGAAGTTAAATCAGAATTAAATACACAGAACCTAGAAAGCCTCAAGCTGGCAAGATGGCTCAGCTGGTGAAAGCACTTAGGGTCCAAGCCTAATGAACTGAATCCTTGTCCTCTGCCTTCCATACTTGTGCTGAGGTATGCACGCACCATCCCTACATGCACATGTACATGCAAGTGTGTACACACACACGCACACACCATATACACAAGCACAGGCACCATAGATATGTATATGGTGATGTATACATATAACAAAATAACGAGAAAAGAGTTTGTCTGGAGGGTAAGAAGGCCAAGCTGGAGCTAAGTGAGATAGGGAAAAGCAAGTCAAGCTGCACAAACAATGAAAACTAAGACTGAGCTTGCAAGAGGGCATGCGGGGTCAAGGCGTTTGTCCATGAGCCTGCTGACCTGAATTTAATCTTCAGAAGTCATGGAAAGGGTGGAAGGAGGGAACTCTACAAAGGTGTCCCTCACCACCACGTGCACACCATGGCACGTGTGCCTACACACAACAACAACAATAACAGCTCATTTCTTTTATTTAAAGATGGCTGTCAAGATGGCTCATCAGGTAAAAGCCCTTGCCCCACACAGCCTGGTGGCTGGGTTTTGATCCCCAGAGTTCATATAAAGGTAGAACAACAGAGCTCACTTCACATATGCACTGTGGTGTGCGCACCAGTGTACACAAATGTCACACACATACATACAGTGTACACAAATGCCACACACATACATACAGCGGTAATTGCTTTAAACAAAAAAGACTAAGGTCTGAGGCTGGAGAGGTGGCTTGTTGGTTAACAGCACACGCTGCTCTTTCAAAGGATCTGAGTTCAGTTCCAGCACCTACACAAGCTGGCTCACACCTGCCTCTAGTTCCGAGGATCCAGCACCCTCCTCTGGACTACCTGGGCATCCACATGAGAACAAAACTACATATACACACATAAATAAAATAAAATCTTTAAAAAAAATTTCTGGTGGTAGTAGCACCCAGTACTCAGCTCTTGAGGAGGTGGAGGCAGGAGGAAGGATCTCTTGAGTTCAAGGACAACAAGCTACACAGAAAAACCCTGACAACAATGAGACAGTAAAAGTCACAGATACCCACTTGGACCTGTGAGATGAGTCTTGGACACTGGCATAGTGACCGTGCAGCTTCAGACACAGCAGATGTTTTAGTGTCTTTGAGTCCCTCCTTCCTGTCCCAGCCACATGTGGCACTCTAGAACATCTTGTCCCTAGAAGGAAGGTGGACTTCAACTCCTTTAGTGGTTCCTCTGAGACAGGGTTTCTCTGTGTAATCCTGGAACTGACTCTGTAGACCAGGGTGACCTTGAACTCAGAGATCCGCCTGCCTCTGCTTCCCACATCTTTCAAAAATAACTTTTATCAAAGGCTAAAGGAAGAACTTATTGTTTTCTTAGAGAAGGCTGGAGCATCGATCTGAGTGGCTGGTAACACAGCAGCCAAGAGTACACCAGAAGGGCCAGTTGCAGTAAAATGCACACATAGTCAGGACCCATTAGGATCAGGAGAGAAGGAGTGAAGCATGATACTGTGACTTCAGAGGTCACGTTTCCTGGAGACCCAACGAGCTCAGTTTGTGTGTTCACGAACATGTGTGTGATGTGTGTGAAGTGCCCAAGGAGACACTGAAGAGGGAGCTGGATCACCTGGAACTTGAGTCAGGGATAGTTGATAGCCATCTTATGGGTGCTGGGAACGAAACCTGTGTCCCATGAAAGAGCAGCCAGTACCTTTAACCGATACAGTAAGCCACCTCTCCAGCCCCAAGGGTGGAATAGTTTTAAACAGGAAGCACATCTTCCAGTCTAGCTAGAAAAGGGAATTAAGGGCAGTTCCTCCCAGTGATCTGCACTTCGGGACAGACACAGTTGGGGGCTCATAATCTCAGTTTCCCTCCAACATTTTCACCTGTGCACAACCTGCAAGACTGATCACCCACCTGAAGTTTCTTCAGGACATGTGTCCAAAGAGCCAACAGTTAGACTTCCTCCATGAATCATCCCGCTGACTGTCGCCTGCTGTGGCCAGCTTCCTTGGCATGGGGTAGCCTATGCTTTCAGTTTCCCAATACTTACTTGGCAAAATAACATCTGCCCGTGTCTGTCTTACTCACAGGGCTTTGCCACTATTCAGTCAAGTTCATAAAGACACCATTGTTTCCCAACTAAGGCTTTTGTACCTCTCTGGTACCTTTGAGTTTCTAAGTTCATGCATTTCTGAAGCACAGCTGGGCTCCCAGACCATGGCTGGGATGAACTGCCCAACACACTGACTCACACTGTTGCCCTCATTTCTACTCTGGTTTCCATGGAAATAGACATCAGATAGCTTAAAACAAGGTGAGGGCGGGAAGACACTTCAGGATTCCTAGGCATTTACAGACTATGTTCATATGTCTGATATTATTTCCATAGAAACCAGGAAAGACCAATCAATACTTCAGAGTAATGTTTTTTCCTATCTAATTTTTTAAAGTAGTGAATGGGCTCTTCCCAGTGGCACAGAGAATTTGGGATAATAGCACAGTCCGTGTGTGAATTACATTTATCATTCTAAAGTAAATTTTCTTTTATTTATTCTTTGATAATTCCGTACTTGTAAACAACATATGTTGATCATACCTACCCCCAGCTTACCTCCAGATACCCTAACATGTCCCCTTCCTTTCCCACATCATGTTTGTCTGTCTGTCTTGTCTGTCTCTCTCTCCCTCCCCACTCCTCTTCGGGTGTCCACTGAGTCCAGTTAAAGCTGCCTACTGGAATGTGGGCCGACCAGCAGCTGTGGTGAGCTCATGAGCACCAGGGCCGTGTCGTATTTGGAGGACGACATTTCACAGCCTTTCTCCTCATCCTCTGTCTCTTTCAAGTCTCTGCTCCTTTCTTCTGAGATGTTCCGTGAACCTTAGTTGGGGGCGGAGTGTGATTAGATGTCTGATTCAGGGCTCATAGTCACTCACTCTAACAACATTGGCTTGTCCAGTCTCTGCATTAGCTGCTGACCACGGCAGAGAGAGGCATCTCTGGCCAAGGTTGAGGACAGGACTAACATATATACATAGAAGGCAGTTTGACAGCAGTAGTAAGTTCCCTGCCCCTGCTCGTCCCCCGCTGCCTCTCTGGGGCCTGTGATTGAAGCATGGGCTTTTGGCCAGGGTTACAGTACCAGGCTTGAATTCTCTTCTGTGCAGCAGGCCTCAGATTCTACCCAAAACTGTTTGCCCCCCATCACTTTCGTGACACTACTGTACCAGCGAGCCCGTCTTGCCTAGCAGGTGGATACTATAGCACATAGGGTTCTCCCTTGGGTAATACTCTTGGTGACTTTTGCCCTGCAGCTTGCATAGCACCTCCTGGCACTATGGAAGCAAACCAGCAGGAGGAAGTTTTGAGGTCAGTTCTAGTTTGTTTCTCTATGTCTTGCAGCCAAAGGGTGTTGTAATTTTAACAATGGGGTCATACCATCTTATACTGGTGAGTAGCCAAGGGTCATGGCAATAGTTTATGTTGTTTGAGGCCACTCGGACCTCATAAGAAGTTATCCCATCAGCCTTGAGGTTTTCACTAATAAACCATGTCTTCGAGGGTAAAGCATTATCCACCCGTGCAAGGTACCTGTTTTCAAACTCCTTTATTTGTTTATATATTTTACGTATATGATGTTTTCCCTGCATCTGTTTATATGTACCATATTCGTGCAGTGTCTACAGAGGTCAAAAGATGGTCCTGGAGGTATAGATGATTGTGAGTTCTCACGTCAGTGCTCTGCAGAGTACTAAGGTGTTACCCGAAGAGCACAGCTCCACCCCTTCTTTGTTGTTGGTTGTTTTCATTGTCTTATTTGTACAGGTGCTTTGCCTACATGTATGTCTGTGTACCAAATGTGTGTGGTACCCACGGAGGCTAGAAGAGGATGTCATATCCCCTGGGACTGAAGTAACAGATGGTTCAGAGCCACCATATGGGTGCTGGGCATTGAACCCAGGATCCTCTGGAAGAGCAGCCAGTGCTCTCTCCAGCCTCTCCAGCCGCATTTTCCAATGTCCTCCCACACTCTTGTACACAGTTTCTGTAGAGGGGAATTGCATGACCGAGTTTCTGTTGGTAGAAGGTGCCAAGCCCTGGTGAGAGCTGATAGAACAAGGTGGGTATTCCATGGTGGGAAAGTACACCTTAGCAAAGAAACGTATGAGGACGCAGTGTCCAGAGGGAATGGTACTTCGAGGAGCAAAAGAGAGGGCAGAACATGGGGACTTGTGCTGTGGGCAGGGGAAGAGTGAATGGCCAGGCATTGAGTGAGAAAATACTGAAGCAGTAGAATACCAGTGTGCTGTCTTAGAGTAGTAAGAGGCTTGGGAAGGTGTGGAACATAGAGTCTGATTACGTAGCATCTTGGGGAAAGCACCATGGGTGACTGTTGTTGTTTAACAGCTTGTCTTTATTTTTGTGTGAATGGGTGTTTTGCCTGCTTGCATGCATACACACCACGTGCGTATCTGTTGCCTCAAGGGACTAGAGAGATCATTAGATCTCCTAGAACAGTGGTTACAGACAGTTGTGAGTTGTTTGCATGAGTGCTGGAAACCAAACCCATGTTGTCTGCAAGAGCAACGAATGCTCTTAACTGGCAAGGCATCTCTCCAGCCCCGGAAATCAGCATTTACTCCAAAAGAGGAAGGAAGCCAAAAAAAATCAACTTTACTGATTTACAAAGAAAGTTAAAACTGCCTGAACTGGTGAACTTTGAAATTCATTTACTGGCTGGGCGGTGATGGTGCACACCTTTAATCCCAGCACTTGGGAGGCAGAGGCAAGGAAATCTCTGAGTTCTAGGCCAGCCTGGTCTACAGAGCAAGTTCCAGGGCAGCCAGGGCTACATAGAGAAATCCTGTCTCGAAAACTTTCCTGTCCCTGGGGCTGAGCTAAGGAGCATTGGGACCAGGAGCCTTGTAGCCTCACTGCACATCTAGATTGAGGAAGCCTCTGGGTGGAGCTGGCATCATGCACTGTGGTCTCTGGGGCCCTCCCTGCATGCGTCCTGACCACCCTGCCTGTGTTAGTTTCTCTAAATGGACTGATTACTGACTACCACAAACTAGGGCTGTGCTTTCCCAGCACATGCCACATTTGCCAAGTGCCCTGGGTCAAATGTAAAGCTGTGAATCTGTGAGTGGCTTGCCTGTCTCCATGCTCCTCAAAGTGCTCAAGAGCTGGTGACTCTTTTCTCCTAGCTGTGACCATCCTCAGACAGGACAAGGGCCCATGACTCACTGTCTGAAAGCGCTTGCAGCTTCCCTTTCATTTCCTCTTCTGTCCACATCCTGGCCTAAGCCTGTCTGATTTCCAACCATCTGCCTTCCCAGCCTGCCATGCATATGGACCACAGACTGTCTTCTCAGAGGGAATGGGCCATGCAGGCATGTGATCACTTACTACTTCACTGAAGGAACATTCTATTTTTTAAATAACTTTTATTTATTTTTATGGGTATGTATATCCTGTCTTCATATATGTCTGTGTACCATGTATACAATATACTGGGAGGTCAGAAGAGAGTGTCATATTCCCTGGGACTAGAGTGACAGATGGTTGTGACCCACCATGTGGGTGCTGGGAATTGAACCCAGGTCCTAAAAGAGCAGCCAGTGCTCTTAACCGCTGAGCTGTCTCTCCAGCCTCCATCTTTTGTTTTTAAGATTTAGTTTTATTATTTTTAGTTATGCATGTATGTAGGCACGTGCATATTAGTGCAGGAGTGGACTTATAGGCAGTCATGAGCTGCCTGATGTGCATGCTGGGCCCCCCCCCCCACACACACACACATACACACACACAGAGGCACACACATACCCAGAATGAATGAATGAATGAATGGACAAAAGATATCATAAGGGCTGGAAAGAAAGCTCAGTGGGTAAGATGCTTGCTGCCAAGGCTAAAGGCCAGAGTTCAATCCCTGAGACCCACAATGATGCAATGAGAAGTGATTCTTGCAGGTTGTCTCCTGACTTCCACTTGTGTGCTGTGGCATTTGCACAACCCCCTCCCCATAATCAATAGATAAATTTAGTACAAAATTAAAATGGAAATCATGAAAGTTCAGAATCATACAGAGTTTATACCTCAGTGTTATGGGAGCAGCTAATTCTGGAGAGAGAAGGGCCAGCAGGGAAGAGGGACAGGGCAGAAGCACAGTTGTCTACTGAACGATCTTTGTACTTCTGCAAAGTTTAGAATGATCTGTCAGGGGCTGGAGAGATGGCTCAGCATTTCCCAGCATGGGTAAGAGCACAGAAGAGGTCAGTCAGAGGACCCAAGCTTGATGCACAGCACAGACATCAGGCAGCTCACGACTGATGTCACAACTCAGTGTGTGTGTGTGTGTGTGTGTTTCTATAGGTCACATCAAGTCACTGGCTTGAGTGATAGGATAGTTTCATCCTTACTGGATCCTGCCACATTGTCTGTGAAGAGGCTGGACCCTACCCTTTGACATGATTCCTCTATAAACACTGCTGTGTGCTACCGCACCCAGTAAGATCTCAGTTTGCTCTCTGTTGTAGTCAAAGCACCTCAGTGAGACCCTCATCTGCCAGATTCTTTCACATGTATTATTAGCTTTGTTTTTACATCTGTAAGACAGGAGTAAAGCTCATGATCCAGCTCCTTTCAGACAGTGATCCAGGTGTAGACCATAATGTTCACAGTGCTTGTTCCCTCCCCTCTCTTCCTTACATGTGGCATCGACTCCACCTGGAGCTCTGCAGAACTCTAATCCAGAAGGCTAAGTCCCTTGGGGCAGGGTTGAAGCCATAGTTAACTATTTGGAGCTCTGACGGATATGTTCCTAGCAGGTCAGCTTATGGCTTCAGGTTTCTGAGGTCTTGGGTCTTTTCTTGTGTCATTTGATCAACAGCCTGTCCTTGTTCTTACCCCAAGCCCAGGGCAGTAGGGAATACATGGGCCAGGCATGAAAGCCCTTCTGAAACCCTAGAGAAGGACAGGCCCATGGTTGATGTACTGAACGTTAAGTCAGTGGGTAGCAAATTTAAATAAATACATAGAAAGGCATCTCATGTCTGCCTGCATCCTGCTTGCCATCTGTCATCTGTGAGGCCTTTGGCAAGCAGGCTCACCTCACTCAGCACCAGGGTGCCTGCCTGTGAAGCCTCTTTTCTAAGTGTCTGTGAGGAGACCATGACACTGTCTTGTTACTTTGTGTCACTGTCACAAACTCTACAGAGGAAAGACTATTTTGGCTCATGGTCTCAGAAGGTTCTGTCCATGGTTGGTTAGTTCCAGGCTTTATCAGTTCAGGGCACATGGTGTCACAGAACAGCATGGCAGGAACACGAGCCTGTCACCTCATGGCAGAGGAGAAGCAAAGAGTAGTGAAGAGACTAGAAACAGGACAGAGCCTTCAGAGGCACACCCCATAAGGTACTTCCTCCAACTAGCTCCTGTCCTTGCCGTTCCCAGAAGTCCCCCAACTGCCACTAGCTAGGGACTAAGCATTCGGCGAACGAGCTTGTGGAGACACTTGATTTTCAGAGTAGCACATTCCAGGAAAAGTGCCAGCCTAGGACTGGATCCAGCCAAGACTGGATGCAGACCATAGTCTGTTCATTATAAAGCAGAGAAAGCCAAGT
Organism: Arvicanthis niloticus; assembly: GCF_011762505.2. Lineage (NCBI taxonomy): Eukaryota > Metazoa > Chordata > Mammalia > Rodentia > Muridae > Arvicanthis > Arvicanthis niloticus. The sequence goes on along the minus strand of NC_047674.1, from coordinate 18,805,294 downwards.
GGGAGAAAGGGATGGAGTCAGGTATGGGAGGCAGCCAGTTAAATGTTGAGCTTCCTTCATAGGTTAAAGGTAAGTCAAGGACTGGGGAGGGAGAAGGCTCAGGAGAGAAAGTGCTTGCTCCACAAGCCTGAGGACCAGAGTTCAGGTCTCAAAAACCCATGTTCAAGCCAGGTAGGTGTGACAGCCTCCTGTAATTACAGTGCCTGGGAGGTGAAGATGGGACCAGGGACAAACGGGCTGTGTAGCCTAGCAGTCAGTGAGCTCCGCGTCAGCAAGAGACCCTGCCTAGCTATAGAAAGTACAAAGTGATCAAAAAAGACACACACATGCATGCACATATATGCAGCCATGCAAACATGCACACTACACACGATCACCAGTGAAAGAGAAAAGGGGGGAGGCAGAGGCTGGGTGGGTGTTAAATAAAACAGAAGGAGACTAGCTGGCCCAAGGGAAGACCTACTTATATACTGGACAGCCAGGAAAAATTTTCTCTCTCTTTTATTTAATTAATTATTTTATTTACTTACTTTTTTTCTGTGATAACTTTAAAGTTCACCTTAATATTATTATTTTAGAACTCACAGTATATCAAAGAATAGTTCTTTCATTATGACATTCATGCTGACAGAAAAGGACATTTCTTCCCATGTGAGAAGTGTTTCAATTCTACAGTGACAGTTTTTTGTACCCACTGATTTGGTGTCTGGGGCCTTTTTTTCCCCTCAGTCCCTCAATACCAGTGCCAGGCATCTAGCTGGGGGTTCTTCAGTTCCACTCAGCTAGAAACTGTGGTTAAGATAAATTTTTTGAATGGGCTAGCAAGATGGCTCGGTGGGTAAAAGTGCTTGCTGCGAAGGCTGACAACCTGAGTTCTATCTTGGGACTCATATAGTGTAAGGAAAGAAAAGAATTGTGGTTAGGCAAGGAGAAGCTTCAAGTGCTGGCCTTGAACCTCTGGTTTCCCTTAGTGCTGGTCAGCAGGCTGCAGACAGGTGGGAGGGGCAGGGCGCTGGTATCGGGGTCCTTAGCTCTTCCTATGTTACAGTTCTTTTGCAGGCCCAGGACGCTGGCATTCCTTGGCCCTGGGTTGAAGCTAACATTGTAGCTTCTAGGCAGACCAAAGTATAAGGAGTCCCCAGCCTGAGGCCGTACCTATGCAGTGTAAGAGCTACTATATGGGTCTAGGAAGCTGGGATCTCTTTACTCTTACCTGCCAGTGATATGGCTCTTGACCTGGGGTCTAAAGAACCTTGGCCCCAAAGATGTGGCAGCCACCTGCAGCTTCTCCAGTCACCAGGGCCTGCAGTTTCTCTCCCTAGCTTCTCTTGTTCCGTTTCAGCTCTCTGTCCACTTTGTCATTTCTCGTCTGCCACCTTCTGCCCTGGACTCCTGACTCTTCACCTGCAGTTGCTTCCCTTCACAGCTCAGGGTGCTGACCCCTCAGCTGCCAGTGCCACGCTCTGGCCTCTTTGCTGTTTTCCTTGACGACAGAAGCCTGTCACTAAGCCTAATGTTGCAATGCCAATGGAGACAGCACAGGAGTATTCATTCCCAGCTAGCTCACTAAGGAAGCCTTAGCAGCCTGAGGAGAGCTTGTATTCGGCACCTTGTGCTAGGCCACTGAAAGGAAGTCCTCTCCTCTGGCCTGGGTGGAGATAAGTGCAGGGTCCTCTGGAAGTCCTTGAGGCTTGTTATAACAGAAAGTCTAGTACCATGGTGGGGGCGGAACAGCGCTTTCCCAGGACTCACATCAGATATTTACATCATGATTGATAACAATAGCAAAATTCCAGTCATCAAGAAACAAGGAAAATCATCTTATGGCTGAGGGCCACAGTATGAGGAACTATTAAAGGGTCGCAGCATTCAGAAGGTTGAGAACCTCTGCTCTAGTACCAGCTGTCTGGAACGTGCTAGCTGAGGCCATGCCTTCAGGAGCTGGTCATTCACCGTGATCATCCTGTAGTTTCTTGGGGTATCTGAGGAGTGGCCCAGACAACAGATACCAGCATAAGTAAAGTCTGCCTGGCTCTCTAAATGATCTGGCACCGAGGGAGAACTTAACAGCTGTCTAGGGAGTCACACTGCCTGTTCTCCAGCCTTTGCTTTTTACAGGAAAATATGTATACGTACTTAAAATAAGCCTGTAAAGAGTTTCTGACTAACATGGAAGTTATTTCCCTCTGCTTGAGGGAAACCTTGTCTTTCTGTTTGAGGAGCTGAGATTGATGGTGCTGCCCGCTACACTCCTGTCTGTACCGTGTGTGGATTACACAGAGCTGCTCCAAGGCAGGTCCTTGCCCTCTGACCTCATGGAAGCTGCTTTTACTGTAGTCACCTCTGGTCCTGTTGAGTTTCCAGTCACCCCTGACTGACTCTGTATAGGAAACATACTGCTAGGTCTCAGTTCTCCTGTGGCATCATTAACAGCACCTCCATATTTCTTGCCATTTTTTGCTTAGAATTCGGGAGGGTGGGGAGGCAGGGAGGATGAGCAGTGTGAGCACCTGAAGCAGACTTGACGTCAGAAACGTGAGGTTTCTTCTTGTGGCTGCTTACTCAACTGGTCCAGTTATCACACTGGCCATCACGAGGCTGAAAGCAGTTTTTGTAAATGAGGAAGTTGATGTAGCAACGAGGAACCACTGTAAGCCCTTCAGGGTTCAGAGCCCACTCACAGCCCAGGCTCAGAAGAAAGCTACTACAAATGGAGACAGCGTCCTTTGCACTGGGGACACCTGCGGATCACAACACAGAGCCTGGTCACCTTGGTCCACCCTGCAAACTCTCCCGTGTGGAGGGCTTTCCTAAGTGTTTACAAAGAGTGAGGCTTACAGCTCAGCCTGCTGAAAAGCTGTCTCAGGTTCAGACGCTCGTCAAACTCTAATTCTTTCCAAGAGCCAGCACACTAGAGACTCGCGCTTGTCTTACGGGAAAGCACTTGGGTCCATTCTGCTGCCTGCACTCTATCTGGGAGAATCTGAGTTTTCAAATGCATTGAGTGGTCAACCTTAGTTCTGTTTCCAGGCCAGTTGCTTAGAATCTGGTTTGTCTGGAGTATTATGTATCTAAAGCCTCCAGTTAAGAATCTTGTAGTGTCATAAGATCATGGACCGCTATGGAGAAGCCTCCTCTTAGAGCATCTAAATTCATCTCAGCTCAAGGGCTTTTTTTTTTAAGGTATTCTTAATTCTTAAAGTAATTGTTATCACTGTGCTCCAGTAACCTGATCCATTCTCCTCCAGTATATAAAGGCAGTAATTTTAGTAAAATTCCTCTAACAATGGTATTTAAGACCCACCCTAAAGAAGCATTTCCTCATTCAGTGTGCCCTTCCTTAGCCAAGTGGATTTTTAAGCATTCTCTCCTTCCTGTGGCTTTCATGAGTCTCTCAGAGAAGCTCACCAGGTAACCAGTCCACATGGATGCATCTTGCTATGAAGTCAAGTTCCCAAGGAGAAGCTGCAGCTGTGTTAAAGGTTTTACAAGGTTGATTAACCAATTAGACCTTTCTGGTTGTGATGAGTTAGAATGTCGCAGATCCAGAGCAAAATGATCTGCTTCTTTAGCCTCCTTCATAGCTTCATTGCCCATCTGTGTGTCTGATATAACATCATACCTAACAGATAAATCCTGCTGAGGCTCTAGTCCCACCAACCCCCAAGATAAGAATGTCACCAGACAGTATCTGAAACCTGCGACAGGAGTTTCCCTGAATCTCTGTAACCCACCTACATGTATTTTTAAAATGCCTTGATTTATGACTTTTGTTTTGTTTTACAAGTATAAAAATCTCATACCCGTGTTGCAGCATGGGATTTGGGGCCTGTGATTGCCTGAGTACTTCACTCTTATCTCAAAAGTAAAACTCTCATCCCTGTGAGGGGAGGTCGGTGCTTGCCATCCACAGAATACTGAAGTGTGTGGCCTGCACTTGAGTGGGGCCAGCACTGCTCTTCTCTTGTAAATGCTGACAAACCACCACTGTGGAACAGCACATGGCGAGAGGCAGCACACTGTGTGTCCTTCTCACAGAATGCCCAGGCATGGACCTTATATGTCTGGTTCATAAAGTCCACACTCCAGCTAGTTTCGATCCACTTGACACGCCACCCCTCCCCCGCCCCAGAAAAAAAGTGGAGTGAGTGCCGCTGTCATCAGAAAAGCTGTGTCTTGTACAGACTCTAGGTCTCTGAGCATGTGGTAGGTTCCTTTGTAGCCTGTAGACACTGGCCCCTCTGCCAGCACTAACTTCTAGAACATGCCGGAACAGTGGTCAGCTCTGGGTCTGTTTGCTTGTTAATGGAAAATAGATTTTTTTCATACACTGTATTTCCCTCCCTCTGTTCTCCTCGGCTCCTCCCCACTGACTGCCATCCCCGTTCCAGACCCATCCCCTTCCTGTCTCTCCTTAGAAGACCGCTATCTAAGAAATAAGAGTAAAATAAAATAAAATCTAACAAAAGCAAACATCAGAATAGAAAAGAAAAGTAGCCAAAGAAAAAGCACACAGATGCAGAGACGCACAGGAATGCCATAAACCACAAAACCAGAAGCCATAATATCTGTGCAAAGGCCCTGTAAGGTTAAAAACAACAACAAAAATGTGCTCTGATGTAATGTTGAGACAAAGAACCCCAGATGCCATTGAGTTTGTTTTGTGTTGGACATGGGCTCTAGCCTTAAGAGTCCTTTGTGCTTCTCTAGTGAGACTCCCTGGGAGAACACTAATTTTTCATGTGCATGTGAAGCTATTGGAGATAGCGTCTGAGTTAGGACTGGGACGTGTGTCCGTTTCACATTTCAGTTCTAGGACTCCACCTGGCCAGTCCTATGCATGGTGCCATGGTCTCTGTCACTTAACATGTGCACCCGCCCTGTTGTGTGTAGAGGGCCTTGTGTCCTTGTCCTCCTCCACCCCCTCTGACCCTTACAGGCTTTCCACCTCCTCTTCTGTCAGGGTTCGCTGAGCCCAGAGGGCAAGCATTTGATGGAGATGCAGACCTTCCTTTTGGGGCTGAGTGTTTCAAGGTCTTTTGCTCTGCTTATGTTCAGGGTGTGGGTCTCTGTATTTGTTCCCACGTGCTGCAGGAGGAAGCTTCTCTGATGATAACTGAGCAGGGCATGGATCGTAATTTGTCTTTCTGGATCTGAGTTACCTCACTCAGGATGACTTTTTTTTTCCTAGTTCCACCCACTTACCTTCAAATTTTATTTTTCAATAGCTGAGTAATGTTCCATTATGTAAATGTACCACATTTTCTTTATTCATCCATTGTGGGACATCTAGATTATGTTCAATTTCTTGCTGTTATGAATGGAGCAGCAATGAACACGGTTGAGCAAGTGCCTCTGTGGTAGGATGAAGTGTTCTTTGGGTCTATGCCCAGGAGTGGTATAGCCGGACCTCAGGGTAGATCAACTCCCAGATTTCTGAAGAACTGCCACATTGCATTCCCACAAGCAATGTGTGAGAGTCCCCGTACTCCACAGCCTCACCAGCATGGGTTGTCATTTGTTTTATTGATCTTCACCATTCTGACCAGTATAAGATGAAATCTCAAGTAGTTTTGATTTGCATTTCCCTGATGGCTAAGGATGCTGAACACTTCTTTTAAGTGTTTTTTAGCCATTTGAGTGTCCTCTTTTGAGAATTCTCTGTTTAGATCTGTATCTTGTTTGTTTGTTTGTTTGTTTGTTTATTTGGTTGGTTGGGTTCTGGTTTTTTAAGACAGGGTTTCTCTGTGTAGCTGTGGCTGTCCTGGAACTCACTCTGTAAATCAGCTGGTCTTGAACTCACAGAGATTTGTTGCCTCTGCCTCCCAAGTACTTGTGGCACCGCTGCCTGGCTATACCCCATTTTTTAATTGGGTTATTTGTTTTCTTGGTGTCCAGTTTTTTGAGGTCTTTATACATTTTGGATATTAGCTCCCTATCTGATGTGCAATTGGTAAAACCCTTATCCCATTATGTAGGCTCATCTCGGGCATTGGCAGGCTGCTTTCTGCGTACCACTGGCTCTGCTAAGCCGCTTCCTTCTCTCTGATGGACAGGTACTTCTCAGAAGCCCTACCAGTGACTGCCCTGGAGCTATACAGTTCCCCAGGTCTTTGAAAGCAAAGGACTTAAGAAGTATCCTCAGTTAGTCTTGATTTTAAAGGAGGCAGCCAGGTGATCCCATTTACCAGATGAAAAAATTGAGGCATCTACAAGAATCGTGTGTTCCTGAATTAAAATCTCAACATGGAACTCTAAACCAAGAACATTTTGCATGAACATTATGTTCCTAAGAACACAGATAGTATTTGATTTCATGTTGTAGTAGAGAAACTGAGGCTGGAAAGCTGCTTCTTTGCATTGGAAGTCATCCATGAGCCCCTCGTTTTTTGTTTTATCTCATGCTCAGATCTTTAAGCTGCTACTTAAGATAACTCACCTTGCTGTGGTGTGCATATTAGTCACCAAATGCAGAAACGGCCTGCTCTAGAATGTTGGAGAAACTATCAGTTAGCAAAGTCTAATTATAAAACACTTTCAGGGCTGGGGATGTAGCTTGCTTGGTGGAATACTTGTGTAATGTGCGCAAAGCTATGGGTTCAAACCCCAACGCCACATAAGCCAGGCACGGTGGTGGATTCCTGTGATCCCTGGACATTCCTCTGTGGAGGCAGGAGGATCAAGGCCGGCCTTGTCTTTAGGGGGGTGGGGGGTGGGGGAGGCTGGAGAGATGGTTCAGTCAGAATGCATATTGATTGCTCTTACAGCGTTCAGAGTACCATACTGGAGTTGAACGCCCAGCTCTCGGTCATGCAGTGCGATTCCCTCCAGCTCAGGGAGGGCCCACAGGTACCCACACTCCCATGAACATACAGATGTGTGCATGCATGCACTTTCACACACACACACACACACACACACACACACACACACACACACACACACACTGCAAGTTTTTAAAGTACTTTCAATCATTAAAAAAGCTTTTAACTTGTTCATTTAAAAAGCCAAAGTTGACTGAATATTTAAGTGTCTCTTCCTAGCTTGCTCTGCAATCATTTGCAGTGAAGGAGTGTTGTCAGGCAAGTTTGGGTACATATAGGTTGATTTGCCAGTGAATGGGTATTACATATGTTCTTGTTGTCCAGGGTAAAGCAATCCTTCTGCAGGTATTGGCTGAGGTCAGCCACTGAGTTTCTTTCTCTTTGAAATGGAATGTGGACTTTTGTTGTTTCCTAGTGTTTCATTTTCCCTCTTGGCAGGGAAGTGGTGTGTTACCAATACCTCGCGAAACTGTGATTCACATGCCCATTTCCAGCTGGGGCCTCCAAGGCTCGCTCCCTGGAGAGGAGGTGAAATACTACCTGGCCCAGATGCCTGCCACTCACTCGACCGACCGCAGAGCTCGCGCCTCTTTCCCAAGAAGCAGTCACTTTCCTGAGACAATCACAGAATGTACACTTGCTATTTGATCCCTAAGATGTTGCTATTTTGGTAAACTCAGCTCCAAGCCAAGCAGCAGCATAAATCTTACCCCTCCCAGAGGTGACCTCGGGCTGGGGGCTCACAGATAGCATTACCTTTGGGGAACTCTGAGTGAAATTTCAGGATGACAGGACCTCTGGTGCCTGTACCTGCCTTTGCCGTGAAGAATGGATCTGGGCCTAGGCTTAGCTCACAGCAGTGTCGAGAACTTGTTTTCTGGGTTGGACAAACATGGATTCTCGACCTGCTATTAGACAAAAACAGGAAAGAGGGGGGAAAAAATGAGCCCGTGAATTCCAGGCTGTAGTCCTGGCCTTCCCACCTTCACTCTCTCCCTGTGGAGCAGTCGCAGCCTGACACCAGGGATCCTGGGTCCTGAAGAGACCTAGGCAGTACCCACTGTGCGTCTTCAGAAACAGGCTTTCCTACAGGGCATTCTGGGCTAAATTAGAAAAGCCTGGACAGAAAGGACCAGCCTAGCTTGAAGGCCAGACACAAGGCTAGAATCACTGTGAGCTTTGTAGTCTCCAGGCCTGAGTTTCCTCCTCAGGCAAACAGGCAGATTAGAGGACTCCCCACTGAGTCACATGAGGTAGGGAGCAAAGTGCTAAGGAAATTTGAGGTTCCTCCTTAATGGTTCTCAAATAAATGGGCGTCCACTCAGTGCTTCCAGGTAGAAGTTGATGGTACGGTGTCTCCTCAGCAGTCCACACATGACTAAAGCCATGCTGTTCGTGGCTAGATCTGGAACCTCCCTCGATGCTGCTTCTGGCCTGCCTGCTCATCCCTAGCTGACTGCTCTAGTAATGGCAGACATCACTGGCTGCGCAGCACACACAGTTCAGGGCAAGCGGCCACACTGTGGCCCCTAGCCCAGCCTTAGAACCACACATGACCCTCCATCTGTTTTAGGAGCTGATTTACCAAGTAATCTGACCCACCAAAGAACAGGATGCCCACAGTGTTAGTCATTAACAGAGATGATTTGAAGGAAGGGAAGGTTTGCTTTGGCTCATGGTTTCAGAGTTTCCATTGCTTTGGGCCTGAGGTGTAGCAGAATAACATCCCAGTGGGAGGGTGTAGCAGAGGTTACTTCCCTTAAGCCGGCCAAGAAAGAGAGCAAGGAAGGACCAGAGCAAAGCATTGCCCCAGTGACCTCCACCCTCCAACTAGGCCCTACTTTCTAAAGTTCCTCTCCAAATGACATCCCCAGCACACAGTTCAGGCCTTCAGTGTGTGAGTGTGTAAGGACCAACAACAACTCAAAATGGGTTTAATGAGCACAGGGGACCCACATTTTCACAACAGTGCCTTCTTTTCTTGTTGGAAAGTTGAGGGGAACCAAGTCCAGCCATTAGGCTGTTGAATATACAAGGAATCAATGGCAGATTGATTGGCCTCTCTCAGGGAGCATTGTCGCCAGGGGTCCAGGTGCCAGGAGGCTGGGGGATCCCCTGCTAAGTCTGTACCACACATGGCTTACCCTTGCCATGCTCAGTCTCAGAGCCAGCCAGCTCCCTCATATGCAGCTGACGCCCGCCTAAGCTAATTCATAATGCCCTTTGCCAATTAACCTATAAGGGATCATCTGACACGGAAGAAGCTTCTGGCAGGAAATAAGAAAGGGCGCACACACTAGCCCTGTCCACAGATTCTGTACCTGAGGATTCAGCCAATCACAGATCAGAAATACTCATGGGGAAATTTGCATAAAGACAATTTTTCCTTATCCCTAGGCAGTGTAGTTACTGTTTACTGTATCTCTTACAATATTCATTTGTCAAAAACTGGTTGGAAGCTAGCCAGGTCCAATGATGTGTACTTGGTAATCTCAGCTGTTTGGAAGGATCAGTTGAGCCCAAGAGTTCAAGACTCTGCTTGGCAACATGGGAAGATTCCAGACTCAGTTGAAAACATTTGTGTAGGTTTGTTTTGGAGTCTCTTGTTTTGTTAATTATTCTCTCTGTCCCTCTGCCAGCCACACAGAATGTGAACTACTCTGGCTGTATACTAACTCTGGAAGTCAGAGTCCTCCTCTCATGTCCTGCTTCTTCAAAATTGTCTGAGCCTGCGGTTCATCTGCTCTTAAAGATACGGCACTTGGCCACCACCTCTGCTAAGAATGAAATCTTGGTTGAAGTTTTTTGTCTGTTGGTTTGTTTGTTGCTGTGTGACACAGGGTCTCACTATATAACCCTGAATGGCCTGGAACTCACTATGTAGCCCAGGCTGGCCTTGAACTCATAAAGGAACCACCTACCTTCCTCCTGGGCATTTATTTTAAAGTCACCAAACAAACTTTAAGGATTTCAAGGCTCACAATTACAATTGAAGAGAACTTGCCAGAAACTCTGTCTGGCCCAGGATGAGCCACGCTGTCACACTTTTCCTGCCTGGTAGTTTGTACAAGCAAGCACTGCTAGAATGGAAGGCTCCCATCATTAGTGGCCCAGGATGGGGACAGGCTGACACAGAAATGCCTCTGTTGGGGCTTATGTACCTTTGAGGTAGCCTTGTTGCAAGGCCCTACCCCTCCATCCTCTCCCTGGTTGGTTTGCAGGGATCAGACACTGAAGCAAGTCACCTTAGTACCCCTTGAGGACAGACTCAACACCGATCCTTGAACATTGTAGCAAGGATGTCTGGTCCTTCGGCCTCACTGGGTTCCAGAGGAGTGGCCCCTGTTATGCAGCTGCAGGTAGAAGGTTCTAGTTTCCTATTAGCCTTCTGCCAATAGCCCTCCGCCCCACGCCAGCCATAAGGGATTGGCTCGTACCATTATTCCTCGCCACTGACCTCTGACATTACCCTAGCAGTGTAAGAAAGTACCCAACTTACTATTACATGGGAGTGGCAGCTGTTCCACCTTGTGTCTACTCACTGGGTAATAGGGGATCTCTGCACTGCCCAACACAGATGCAATAAATACCCCTCTGCTTGCCTTTCTCTGATACACCACCTAGAGATATAGGTGCTTCATCAAAGTCTTGGAGGGCAGAATCCTAGGAATCAGAGGCCCTCGCTGCCATGGTTGGACAGACACTGGTCACACAATGTTTTCTAAGGTAGTTATTTTCTAAAATGTGTCCAACTTCCTAGTGTCCCCTTTCTTCTCCGTTGCCTAGAGGGAGCAGGCTTCAGAGGATTTGTCCTCACTGTTGACATTCCGGTTGCTGGCTTCTTAGCATCAAGGCTGGCAGGTATGGGGCTCTCCTGGACTAACCCACTTTCTCTCCATTTCCCAGAGTCTTGTGTGCTTATTTTATGTGTAGTATTCAGGGTTTTAGTTGTACTTGACAACGCTCCTGTTGCCATGCGTGTGTGTGTGTGTGTGTGTGTGTGTGTGTGTGTGTGTGTGTGTGCGCGCGCGCGCGCACCTTCTCCCGGAAGCAAAACCGCCTTGTCTTTTTGCTGAGTCTGTGGTCTGTTGTATGTCTAATCCTTGACATCTTCTTTGTCACTCGATGCTGCCCTGACTGTTGCTCTGCACTGTGAGTTCCTTCACTGAATCCAGGCCTGAATCAGCCATATACAGTTTTTAGGAACCTTGTTTGGCCCATCCTGGGGCCTTTCATCTTCTTGCACTCCAGTGACACCTTCTCTTGTACTTGGCAGGGTAATCAGTCTCCTTTGCCACAGGTTGACTTGTGAAAATGCTGGACCTCTGAGTCACAATGGTGTGTGTGCATTTCACTGCAACATTTTCCAAACGATAATGTTCCCTTGGTTATCTCAGTGTGCTCTACCCTGCATTCCTTTGAGACAGTCTCTCCCTAAACCTGGAGCTCCTTTTTTGTCTAGGCTAGGAGCCAGCCAGCCCTCACAATCCTCTTCCTTCCTACAATCCTGGATTATAGACAAGCAAGACTCTATGCAGCTCTATGTAGGTGCTCAGATTTGAGCACGGCTCCTCGTGGTTACACAGCAAGCAGTCAACCATCAAGCCATCACTCCAGGCCCATTATCTTACTTCAATGACTGAGTCCTAAGTGCTGAGTCTTATGACCTGTGAGCCCTAGGGAAGAACAAGCTTCTCATGTACTGCCTAACAGCCCCAATAAGACTTATATACGCGGAAGTGCGCACCTGTTGTCTGTAATCCAACTGCTTAGTCTTTCACCTGGTCCCCTGACCATCCCTCGGTCCCATAAGGCCTGTGTATGTGAAAGTGCTTACCCGCTGACTGTGATCTCACTGGTAGCCTTTCACATGGTCCCTTGACCTCTCAGAGAGACAGAGATAGCCTGGTTGTGACAGCTGCCAAGGGCCCGTTAGACCTCTTCATGTCTCTAGCTATGGAAGCACTTCCTGGGAGCCTAGCTTCCTCCGGGCTTGTCCATAAACATAACTTTTAGATGCCTGATGTAATTGTCATCTCCGAGGCTTACTGCCCCAGTCTGCTAACCTAGGCTTAGTCCTGGAAGCTGTAGCCTCTGTACAATCTCATCTAGGCCTAGAATGTTTTCAGCCTCTGAGACTTCCTGCTGAATAAGCTCACCCCTCCTAGTTCTTTCTGAGCTCTGGCTGGCTGATTCAACTCAGCTCTTTTGGCTCAAACTCTTCTCCAAGCTGACTGGATCAGTCTGGCTTCTCTCGGCCTCTCCTGTATTGCTCTGCTTGGGCTCAGACTAACCCTAGCAATCCGTTCTAACCTTCTGGCTCTCATTCTCTGGCTCATTCTGTCCTCGACTGTGTCTAGCCTGTTCTCTTTTTAACCTGTCTCTGTACAACTCTCACGGTAAAACTGCCTGCCTGCTTCTTTCTGCACTCCTCTCTCTTCTCCTGAGAGTTGGGCACATCCTATTCTACCAGATCTTTCTCTGATTCGTCACTCTGTCTGCCACATAAATTAGACGTCACTTTTGAACATAAGTGCTTCCTTCTACTAACTAACTTTACCTCCTTTGTTTGGGATTAAATGTGTGTACTAAGGGCTGAGCCTCATCACAACTAAAAACATTTTTTTTTCAGTAAATAACACAATCTCAGGGTTCACAGTGTGATCAAACATCCTATAACATCAAATAACATATAACATTGTCAGCTGTGCCCCCCTCATTTTTTAGAGGGATCATGATCAGGGGACAGGTGGCTTCTGAGACCTGGTGGGACTTTATGCTGGCCTGAGACCTTATTTCATAGCAGGAGAGATTGTGGCTGAGTGGGTTCCCAGAATTCTCACCCCTGTCTTCTTTGAAACAGGAGGATCATGACATAATGGAAGCTGACCTAGACAAAGATGAACTGATCCAGCCCCAGCTTGGAGAACTCTCAGGCGAGAAGCTTCTAACCACAGAGTACTTGGGAGTAAGTATACATGTCAGAGGTGTCCTGAACATGAGGGGCAGATGGACAGGCATAATTTAATGCCTTCAGTAACACAGGGTTCAATGGCGCCTAGGTTTATGAAAAGCTCCTTGTTAGCCAGTTGCTCTCAGTAGCCCTAAAGTGCCTTGGAGACCTGTCAGAGGTGGGTAGACCTGCTGATATTCGGAAGTAGAGCTGGGAGAGATAGGTACAAATGAGCCTGCCAGGAGCCTCCACAATGTCTTCAGTGTCATCCACAGGAACGTTCATCACCAGTGGAAACGTTTGTTTCCATGTGTTATATCAGTTGAGAAGCTTTTAACACATAAGTAGTGGCTGAAGTTCAGCGAACAGGGAGTAGGCTGAGAACCAGGGTTCTCCGGTATGTTGGGCATGGGAGAAGGAAAAGGAACCCTTAAGGATAGAAATCAAAAAGCAGAACAGACTGCAAAGAACCCAAAGAATGCAGTCTTGGAATCAGACAAGTAGCCAATGGTGTCACCATCTACCATAGGGCCAGAAGCTGCCCTCTGAGAGTTTCTTGGTAGCTCCAGGAGCCACTGGCCAGTGAATAATAGGTGAATAATCAAGTAGGAAACAGCCCCCATTAGGAGGAGTCTGCTGCTTTACCCATGAAGTGATGGTAGTGCAGTGTCCCAGGGTGCAGAAAAGCCTACACATAGGCAGATAGGATACTAATGTGTAAGCATTCAGAAGGGAGGAGCAATTTCCGGGGATATGAACCAATATAGACTGAAGTTCCATGCTAGCTAGAAGAACATACTATTATCTTTCCAACAAGCTGCAGGAGCTTTGAAAGTAATGGTTGACAGAGCTAGTTATGTGGCTCCTCAAGTCTCCAAACAGGTGAGCTGGAGAGGATTCCTGGAGCCAGCCTCTCGATAAGGAACAAGTGAAGCCAGAGGTTCAGGAAGGGAAAGTGGTGTGGTCAAGTGGCCTGATCCTTGACCAGAGCAGGAAGCAGAAAGCACCCGCCCATGACCACTCCCACCCCCAGCTGGGCCCTCATGCCCTCATCAGGAGCTGGTCTCCCTGGTAACCTGATCTCATCTCCTCCCCATTATGTGGAGAACCTCCCGAGGACTGCATGGCATTGTATACCAATAGAACCTGAGATTGAGGGACAGCCAGGGGCCACCTCATGGAACTCTTTGGGTCATGGCAAGGACATGGCAGCTTCATAAGTGCTGGGAAACTACAGGAGTGTGGGTAGGAGACGGGCTGGGTTGATTTGTAGTTTAACAAGGGTGGGATGTACTGATTTGATAGTGTGCCTACCTAGCATGCACAAGGTCCTGGGTTCTGTTCTAAGCACCACATATTTGTTATCCCAGCACAAAAGAGGCAGAGGCAGGAAACTGAAGTTCAAAGTCATCTTCAACTACATGTGAATTTCAGGCCTGCTTACGATATGCAAGATGCTATCTCAAAAAATATTCTAATAAAATATAAACAAGTAAATAGAACATATCAACTTGGATTCACACTCTGGCTGCTTTGTGAAAAACAGACTTAGGAGCAGGAATGAAAGGAGAGAGAGAGGCTGGTGACTGAAGGAGACTAGAGGAGAGCCAGCCTCTCTCTCCCAGTTAGGAAAGGTCTGGTGAGCGGCACCCACCGTTGTCTCCAGAATGGATCATGAGGAGCTGGCTATGAGGCTCTGTTCCTACTCTTCACTGCAGTGGTTCTAGTTAGAGGTCAGGAAGGGGCTCCGATTGCTGGCGGCAGTCTTGAAGTATGCTAGACTTCTGTTTCCCTCGGGGCCCATGCTGGCTTCTCTGACTGGACTGCATGATAAAACATGATTCCTCAGAGCATTTGCAGGATCCTCTTCAGAAGCAGGTGACCAGAAGGAAAACAGAAGAGGTCAGTGGGCAGGGCTCCTGCAGGGCAGGGCAGAACACCTAAGTCTGCGCCTCTGTCTCCATAGCACCCGAATGCCAGCACAGGGATTAACTGTGACTTGGTCAGACATAAACCTAAAAAGAGCCCTCAGTTCATTTGTTGGCCACTCTACATAGTATATTGCTATGGATAGGATCTTATGTAGCTATAGTAACAGTTTGTAACAATAAAACCTGAGGCAGTGACTGCCAGTTTGGTTGAACATACTGGTGAGATGCCAAAGACTGATTTCAATTAGTAAACCCAGATGATGGGCACTCAGAAACGGTTTCATTTCACCATAACCCACACTCAGAACCTCCTTAATGCATGTATGTCCCTTTCACTATAGAGGGAATAGTTTTGGGTCCAACAGAAAAGGTCCACACACTCTTGCTTATCTCACTGGTGTCTATTACCAGTGTGTGAGCAAGGAGCAGTCAGAATGAGGACAGAGAGAACTGCTTATATAGAGGTGAAGACCAAGGGCATCCATTTCCCATGGCTGCCGAACAAAGGACCACACACTGGCTGGCTTAAAACAGAAATGAATTCTGCCACGGGTTTGGAGGGCAGAGGTCCAAACTCCAGCTTTGACAGGGCTGGGCTGCCTCCAAAGCTCTGAAGGAAGAGCCTGCCTTGACTCTTCCAGCTTATGGTGGCTCTAGGTGATCCTTGGCTTATGGCCACTTCACTCTGACCTCTGCCTCCATCTTTGATGTCCTTCTCTCTTTATGTCCTTGCCTGTCTCTTGTAGACACACTCGTCACTGGACTTAGGGCTCACCTCAGTTACCCAGGATGACATGTTCATCTCAAAGATCCTTAATTATATTTGCAAAGACTTTTTCTGCAAGTAAAGTCCTGTTCACAGTTATGGTCAGAGTGTGTGTGTGTTGAGAACTCTTTTGAGCCCAGCTCAGCATCTCCTCATAAAAACATCTTTATTTTATGAAATCTCACACAGCTCCACATATCATCACTGAGGCCACATGTGCACAGCTGCTGCTTCTGCCGTTCAAAAGTCCCTCTAAGCTCCCCGTTGTCACCCAGATCTGTGACCAGAAATCACCAGCCTGAGGGGTTTGCCTATCACGATCATGATGCATAAAAGAACTTAATGCCATGCCTCATAACTGCCTGTGCCAAATGAGGGAAACCAGCTGTATTAGTGACTTTTGCTGTGACCAAGTAGCTGACAAACACAGCTAAAGGGAGGAAAGGTTTATGTTGGCTTACAGAACAAGAAATATGGTGACTGCCACAGCTTGGGCCATGGCAGCAGGAGTTTGTGGCATGGCCTGTTCATGTCGTTACCATCAGGAAAGGCCTGGAAGGACATTGTCCCTGGGTACCTGCTCTGCTGAGCCACAGTGCTGCCCCTTTGCCCCCCAGAGAGCTGTGTACCAGTGCACACAGCACCTCTATACCAAAGAGACAGGTCGTGCCAAATGCTGAAGAGGAGAGTAAGTTACTCTTTCAAGCTTACAAGAAAATATCAGAGGTCACATCTAGCATAGTGCTTGCCCATAATTCTGGTGAAGCAAGAGAATTCTGTACAGACATACCTTGTGTCTTAGTTACTGTTCAATTGCTGTGAAGATGGAGACACCATGACCGAAGACACTTATAAAGGAGAGCGTCCAACTGGGGGCTTGTTTACAGTTTCATCATGCCAGGGAACATGGCAGCAGGGAGGCAGGTACAGTGCTGGAGCAGTGTCTGAGAGCTCACATCCTGAGCCGCATTTAGGAGGCAGAGAGAGGAGACTCTGGAAGCCTCCAAGCCCACCCACTAGTAACCTTTACTTGCTTTATCAGCCACTGACCCTCAACCTCTGTATCTCAGCTAATATCCCATCAACTGCTCGGTGAAATTGGGAGTGTGTAGCACAGATCTCTCACCTGCAGGAAGAGACCCTAAAGCCAAGAATGCAGTGACGCTAATACCTGATTCCCATAGGAAAGACCTCATCATTGATAAAGACAGTGTCTGAGACCAGTAGAAAAGTCCTGTTAGCCCTCCCACCTGTACACACACACACATACACACAAACACACACACAAACATACACACACAGTAAACACATTGAGTCATGACTTTACTCTCTGTGACTGTACAGGTCATGTCACTCCTTCAGGATGACTTGAATCCATGGTCCTGCACCACGGTCATTCATATTTGGCACAGAATAAATTATTTCCATTACATTCACAAACTGTGATTTTTTTGACATCTACATTAGGATGAGTTTGTAATGTTTTCTATTGAGAGATAGAAGATGACAAGAAATATTTAACAAGGTGTCTTCGGACAGAATTCTCTCAGCCCGTGAAATCCCGGCCAGGAATGTCTCTTCTCCTGATAAGGAGGTCAGCATTCACAGGAAGTCATTGTCCCTTGTTTCTGTAAGGAAAGCAGAGATGTCAGAGGGCATTCTTACATCTGCTCTTTCTCAAGTGTCTTTAGCTCAAAATAACCTGTATACCAAAGTGGCCTGCTTAAGAATGATACTCCAAGCCCAGTGTGATGGCACATGCCTTTGATCCGAGCACTTGAAAGGCAGAGGCAGGTGGTTCTCTGTGAGTTCAAGGCCAGCTTAGTCTACAGAGTGAGTTCCAGGACAACAGGGCTGTAATACAGAGAAACCCTGTCTTGAAATAAAATAAGCCTGGAATGATACGCCACCATCCTCACCTATGAGACTTATGAGCGTTCCATGTTTCTTTGCACACTAAAATTTGAAAACACTCTGACAACATAGTAAATCCCTACACCAGGAGAGCTGAGCCTTTGACCATGCCCAAGTGAATCAAAAGTTTTCCTACTAAGCTCAGGGATTTGAGCTTAGCTCCGTGTGTCCTTGGCAAACTAAAAAATTGCTCTGCTCATTCCAGTGCCAAGTGACATGAGGGGAAGTGACAGGAAGCCGACAGCAGCATCAATTGATATCATGCAGGCAAATGTTCCTCCTCGTGCAGATCTCAGGGCAAAGGCGGCCGTGTGAACACAGCACTAGGCCCGCCCCTAAAGCCTTTGAAGCCCAAGCTTCATTGACTCTGTACCTCTGCCTCAGTGTCATCACTTTACATGGAGGTTGTCTTGTCTGTCAGTCATGAGATGACTGCGAATCTGTAATAAAGTCAAGGGGCCAGACATGCAAGCCAGCTATACCCCCGCCCCCAACACACTGCTGTCCTTAAAACTCACTCTGGTGTCCTCCATTTCTAATGAGTCAAAACAAGATCATGTGACCCCAAGCTGCAAGAGAGTCTGAGAAGATGAATTATTTTTAACTAGACACATTACTATGTCAATATTCTGTTGGTGAAGAGGTAAATAGTAGCCAGCTAACAGGGTCTGTTGCTTCTAAGTTATTTTTTTTTATGTGTACAGAGATAATGGATGGACATATAGACGAACAGATGGATGGATGGATAGATAGCTATTACATTTATTTATGCAGGGGAGAGGTGGTATTTGTGTGAGCATGTGCATACCACACACATGTGGAAGTCAAAGGTCATTACTCTCCTGACACCACATAGATCATGGGAATCAAATTCAGGCAGCTAAGCCTGTCACTAGCTACCTTTCCCCACTGGCCAGCCTGCCTGCCCTGAAGTATGCCTATATGTCCTGACAGGCATGGTGGTACACACCTGTAATCTCAGAACTGAGGAGGCCGAGGCAGGAGGATTGCAAGTTTAAGGAAAGCCTAAACTACATAGATCCTGCTCCTCCCCACTCATCCTCAAACACAAATGAGAGTTGAGGGACATAGCTCAGTGGTAGAGCACTTGCCTGGTTCGCACTCAGTCAGGATTCCATGTCTAGCAATATAAAAAGAGAGAGAAGGAAAGAAGAGCAGAGCTGGGGGGGGGGGGTCGTCGTTTAGCTTCAGGTGA
This sequence comes from Arvicanthis niloticus, assembly GCF_011762505.2. Taxonomy (NCBI): domain Eukaryota; kingdom Metazoa; phylum Chordata; class Mammalia; order Rodentia; family Muridae; genus Arvicanthis; species Arvicanthis niloticus. The sequence goes on along the minus strand of NC_047674.1, from coordinate 18,786,690 downwards.
GCACTGTGGCTGTTACTGTTGTTCTGCTGCTGTTGTTGCTGCTCACTTTTTGAGGCAGGCTTGCACCATACAGCCCAGGCTGGCCTAGCACTTGAGATTCTCCAGCCTTGGCCTCCCTAGTGCTGGCACTTCAGGCATGCAACCGCACACCTGGCCTGATCAGCCTTTACCACTGAGCAAACTGTGTAAGCCATGTGCTGCTGCGTTATTGTTTAGCATGGCTAAAAACACACTTGGCATCAGGGGAACCCTCCTTCTCACAGACCCTCCATCTGTAATCCGGATGGGAGCTGATCTTTTGGGCAGCCGTAGAGCCGCGCCCTCTGTTACTCACTCCAAAGCTCCTCAGGCATTTGCTTGGAATTCAACTTGAAGGGCACTGCCTAGTGGGTGGGCACAGCCCAGGCAAGGCCACTGAGAAGTTCTTAAGGGTCCTGCAAGCACAGCAGATAGGAGGGAACCTCTAGCTTATAGAAATGGCTAATGAATGGTCACTCTGAGTGCCAGATGCCTCGCTGGGTCCTATTTTCAAACATCTGAAAAGCAGATGTAAGTGATGTATTAGTTATCCCCATAGGAGGCCCTGGGAGGCGCAAACTCCATGCAGCGGAGAGCCAGCAGTGCCCTCAGACTCAACTGGAAGGAGCCCTCGTGGCAAAGACCCCTCCTCTAGTAGCTTACCTCCTGGTTTTGTTTCAGTCTCACTAAGTACCCCAGGCTAGCCTTAAACTTGATATACATCCCAATTGAAGGCTCCTTGGGAAGGCCCAAATTCTAACTAGCCTAGCAGAGGTCTCTGCCTCCCTCCTGGATGCTAACATACAAGCATGCCCCACTACACCAGGCTGAAATGCTGCCTTTTTAAATTATATATATATATATATCCGTTTTTTCCTCCTTTCTCACCTTCAAAAATCCAGTCCTCTTCAAAGCTTAGAGCAGCTATGTCCCCAACTCTTTACTTCTTCCATGACTTTGAGTGCTATACCGCTCCGTGTGACTATATACAAAGCTGAAAAGACTCCTCTCTCCTCATAACTTTTGTGCTCTCAAGTAACCTGAAACATGGACACTCGTACTTTAAGTACCCACAATTTTGGGGGGGGGTTCTTTATTATTTGGCATTCTTTATTATTACTAGGTATGGCGTGTGTGTGTGTGTGTGTGTGTGTGTGTGTGTGTGTATGTGTGTGTGTTCATATGTATGCGTGTGCATGTGGGGGTCACAAGTTGACAACACATGTTACTTGTCTACCTCTACTGCCCCCCCACCTAACACAGGGTCTCCCACCAGACCCAGAGCTCTGGGATCTGGCCAGTCTACTTACCCTGTTTACTCCAGGCTTCCCCTGTCTAAAGCTAAAATTACAAGTGAGACACCATGTCTGCCCAGCTTCTGTGTAGGTACTGGAGATCTGAACTGTGTCCTTGCACCAGCTGAAACCACCCCCCTTTTGTTTGTTTGTTTGTTTGTGGTTTTTTGTTATTTGTTTTGGGGTTTTTTGTGTGTATGTTTTGTTTTTTTGAGGCAGGGTTTCTCTGTGTAGCTGTAACTGTCCTGAATCTAACTCTGTAGACCAGGGTGGCCTTGAACTCAGAACTCAGAGATCAACTTGCCTCTGCCTCCCAAGTGCTGGGATTAAAGGCTTTGACTGCTGCCACCTGGCTTTGCTTTGTTTTGTTTTTAGATAGTTTCATGTAACCCAGGCTGGCCTCTAACTTGCTGTGTATTCGGATCTTCCTGCCTTCTAAGTGCTAGGAATACAGGTGCCTTCAAGCCTCATTTGAATAGCATCTTGTCCCTGGACACTTACTCCCGTTAGTCCGCTCTGCTTCTAGGTGGGCTTTTAGGAACCCACTGTCTCAAACCTGTTTCTCCTTCCACCAGATCATGACCAACACGGGGAAAGCACGGAGGAAAGGGCTGGCCAGTGTGCAGTGGAGTGGGGATGAGCCCCTTCGTCGGCCAGTCACTCCTGGTGGCCACAGGACAGGGTGCCTAGTGTAAGTTCGGGATACAGGAGGCGGGAGTCTATTTTCTTAAACTTTGCTTTGATTAACTGCTATGTAATATGCATTAATGCATAATAAAGCATTCATATTGGAAAGCATTTTCTTTATTGTTTATCTCTTGAGGACTTTTGGAGGGAAAACAGTTGAGGTCCCATCTCTACAAGACACACTTAGGTTTCTTCCAAGAGAAAGCAAGTGACTGAAATCCCCAGGCCACTTCCAAAGACTGATGTTAGCCAGGGTCATTTCAAAGGAAAGTTATTGAGCAATGGTGAGTTCACCTGGTTTGAACTCCTACCGTGTTGTTCATTCCTGCGGCTTATCCCCACAGGCCCCAGTGCTAGGACTGGAGTGTCACAGCTCTATTTTAGATGAGGTTCTCAAAGCAACTATATGGCCTGGGGCATTCGTGAAACCCTGGGTTCTAGCCTCAGCACAGGAAAAAAAAAAAAAAAAAAAAAAAAAAAATCGGGAAATCGGCCAGGCACTGTTCATTCTCTATAGCCTGGCTTCTACCTCTTGACAGAAAAGCGAAACTGCAGTCAACTTACCTGGGCTGAGCTGCCAGTCAAGAGTCCTTTCTAGGGTCTTTATGACCGGTGTTTTCCTGTTTAGGGAACACTGTAAACAAGCACAAGAGGTCATAGAGAGCTGGCTGAAAGCCTTCAGTTACCCTTTCAGAAAGTAGTGGCCTCACCATATTTTAACAGCCACACCATGTTTTTCTTAGTGCCTATCTTGGGACAGTTTGATTATTTCCCATTTTACTGTGTGGTAACTTTATGATAAACAAGGAGGCACTTAGCCAGTAGGATAGAAATACCTGTCTGTGAGCTCCACATCACAGCTACCAGGAACACCAATGTTCAGCACCAGCTCTTGCCAAGTTTTAGCACACATCTGGAACCTGCTGTATGATATTTAACACACATCTGGAACCTGCCATATGACACTTCACAGCCCTCACTATGGGTCAGTGCTCTGAGGTCTGTTTGATTAGCTCCCTTGTACGTCTGTATGCAGATTTTAATTTTTAATTATTGATACACAAATTACTATACTGTCCTTTCCCCTCTCACACATAACCAGCATTTTCAACCTGCAGGAAAACTGAGAGAAAATTACACTGAAGAGATAGACCTGAGCATATACCTCCTACAGAGAGCTGTGCCAGAGACCCTGATGCAGTCAGTGCCGTGTGCCTCTGCGTTGAAATGTCACGCTGTACCCATAAATATATGCAAACACTGGGACGATCCACAGGAAACGTATTTTAAAAAGAACAACCACGTTACCACGCCTATAAGTTAACAGTAGTGTGAACTGCGTCAGCAAACTGTTCTCGCCCTCACATCTGCAGGATTCTTTACTTTGATCTTGAAAATTGTGAGAGATGAGTGTTAATCAACCTAGTTTACAAACATGATTTATTTGGGATGGAAGCAGGAAGAGGACTAGGAGGTTCCTGTTGGACATGGGAAAGAAGGAAAAAATCTTTTGAATTTTTAGAAAATAATTAAAACCCTGGCTTCACAGCAAGACAAGCATGATGTAAGGACAGTTTAATCAGAAGTGACCACAAATCTAATAAATTAAATACCTGACCAAGTGGCACTGTTCATTCTTGGGCCAGATGACCTGTTCTGTTGAGAGCCCCTTGAGCATGCTTTTCAGCACACGGGCTCAGCTGGCTCTCCTGCTGGAGGTCATATCTGGGAGGTGTTTGGCCAGGATGAGCCTGCCCACCCATGTGCACACATCCTGAATCCATTGTCCCACCCTCCATGAAGCAGTGGCTGCCCCAAGTCCCTCTGCTAGGTAGATTCAATGAACTTTTTTTTTTTTTTGGAGACAGAATCTCATTTTGTAGTCCAGGCTGCCCTCAATCAAACTCACTATCCTCCTGCCTCATCCTCCTCAATGATGGGATTACAAGTGTGTACCACTACCTCCAACATCAACATTGTTTGCATTTCTATGACCAATGAGGTGTAAACTCAGTCCTGAGGACCCAAAAAATAAGTGAGATGTGATTCCTACCCTCAGAAGCACTGTAGCAAGAAAAGACATGGAGAGATCCTCTCAGCAGAACATGGTAAGAAGGTGACAATATGCAGAAAAAAACCCAGCCTCCTGAAGGCCATGAATGACTGGTCAGAATTCCTACCTCTGCTTCTTGGATTTACACTCATGGAATTTGATTCTCCATTCACAACCACCAGCCCCTGGTTAACCCTGCATTGCTTCCAGATAAAACCAGAGTCTTAGCACTCCTGGGGATACTTAGTGAATATGTGTTTCACAGATTCGAGAAGCTGGTGCTTTCTGGGTCAGTGTGTGCCGGGGGTATTTGTTACTACATTGATTATGAAAAAAAAAAATCTTCATGCCAAATATAGAAGGCTAGCTTCTATAAAGTTATGGTAATCAGCACAAACAGTATTGGAAACGTGTAGCAGAATTAAAAACAGTTAGTGACATGAGAAGAAGATCTTCACAATATGACAGTGCATAGCTGAATGGAAAAGCCAACTGTAACATATACAGCATAGAGCCAGGCTGGCCGCTGGTCCCAGGCTCTTTTGTATCTATTTGACACCACCCCTTCCTTGAGACAAAAGCCAGGTGCGGTGGTCTACGCTTTTTCGGAGACAGTCTCACTGTGCAGCCCTGGCTGGCCTGGAACTTCTATGTAGTCTAGATTGACCTTGAACTCATAGAGATCGGACTGTCTCTGCCTTCCTAGGGCTGAAATTAAAGACATGCACCACAATGAGACATGTAGCTCAGGCTGGCCTGGAACTTACTCTTAACCTTCACCTGTCAGTTCTCTTACCTCCATCTTCCAGGTGCTGGGACTGGAGGCACGTACCAGCATGCCTGGTTAATGCAGTGCCAAGGATCAAACCCAGGACTGGCTTTATGCCAGGAGCCACATTCCCAGCCACATATTGGCATTTTTAAAAAAACACTGAAAAGATACCACAGTTAAGCCCGTCACCTGTGGGTACTGTGGTAGGGACCATTCTATACACCCTTTGTATTATCTAATTTTTCATGATAAACTGTGGTTTTATCATCAAGAACAGAAAGGCTAAGGTAAACATGGGTACAGAACTCCACCTCTCTCAGCCTTGTCATGGCTATAACTCCCAGACCTGACTCTTATCCACATGGCCTAACTAACCCTTCTGGGTGCTGGAGGCCCTCTGCTTCCGACTCTGCACCTAATGCCCCTGTGCTCTGTCTTCTGCCCCTCCACCTTCTCCCTTTGTCCTCTCTGAACACTTGAGTGTGTGGTTCCCTCCCACTTAGATCCTCCAGCTGCTTCCACCAGGCTGGATTTCCACCACAGCCCCACATGCTTAGCCAGTGACTTCCAGGATCATGGATGACTTAACCGTTCCCACTCTTGGCACCTTCAGGGCCCACTGCACTCTTGCACTTACTAACCCAACCCCCTCCCAATGGCTGTCCACCCCTGCCCCTGCCACAGTGGACTGATCTGTCATTCCCGTTTCCTCCTAGATGCCATGCTCTGGACAGAGCCTGGAGCCCTGATTTGAGGTCTTCACCCCCATCCTACTCCCTGCTGGCACCTCAGCCCAGCTTGCACATGGTAGACACACCTCACCAGGCATCCAAAATAAGCATGACTTTCTCAGCCCCTGCCTCAGGAACTGACATTAACCTGCCCTCAGCCCCCCTTCCCCCCTCTTGCTTCAGGCCAGCCAGATCCCCACCCTTCACCATTGTCCCTGCCTTCTGCCCTCTGGGCCTTTCTCTCCTGGCTTCCTGCCATCCCATGCCCACCATGACCACAGAAGGATTCTTCTAACACAGAATCTCATTTCTTTGTCTCCTCTGTCTCCCATGGATCTCAAATCTAAATATCTTTTCTCATTCCTCTTGCCTACAATCCCTCTGCTGATTTCCCCTTTTGGCCCCCAGAAAAGCTAGACACTGAGTGGCCTACCCCAAAGCCCACCTCCGACTCAGTGCATCTCCCAGCACCACATTGTCTCTCCTGCTCTGACAGGTCTTTGTCATCCCATTGAGCCATAAGGAACTGGTATTTATCAAAAGCCATTTTCCCATATCTGGCCCTAGGCTACCATAGGCTTGTCATTAGGCCATTACTCTGTCAGTCCTTGCTGAGTCTGTGACAGGTGTCTCCTTGTTGGAGTTGAGTGAATACTCTCCCTCTCCCTTCCTTTCCCTCTCTCTTCCCCCCCGCCCCCCGAGAGTCTCCCTCAGACCTGTCCAGGCTGACCCACCCACAGAGCCTCATCTGTCTCAGGGCCAGCTCTCCCAGATCTGTCTCTTGCCACATCTGAGCGTGGTATGGCCAGGCTAGGCCAGAACCTGCCATCCATCCATCCATCTCCACCAACATGGGGCCAGCACAGGAACATGCATCACTCAATGTTAGAAGATCTCAAGTTACCTCAGCCTTGCCTGCCTCTGTTCAGGGCTGACAAAGTAGGATATCATAGTTGCCCTCATCCTTGGAGAAGAGGTTTGTGTCTGTTTGATGGAAACATCAGGTACCCTTGCGACCCACAGCTCTTAAGATGGACTGATGTGCTCTTGCTTCTCTCTTGTTTCTCTCTTGCTCTTTCTTTGCTTCCCCGCCCCCTCTCTCTCTCCACATGCTCATGGCCAGCCTCTACTCCTCAATTCTTCTACTTCTCCTCTCTCTCTCTCTCTCTCTGCCTCTATATCTGTCTCTCTCTCTTTCTCTCTCTCTGCCTCTACTACCCTCTTGATTCCCCTCCCCATGCCCCGAATAAACTATTCTATACTTAAAAAAAAAAAAAAAAAAAAAAAAAAAAAAAAAAAAAGACTGATGTGTTAGACATGTGCTAACCCTTGTGCTGTACCTGGGGGGGAGGGGGGGTGTCCAGCTGCCACCTCAGCACTTGGGAGAGGCAGGCAGGAAGATTGGAAGTTCAGGATCATTCTCAGCTACATGCATTCAAGGCCAGCCTGGGCAACATGATCCTGCTGAAAAAAAAAAAGAAAGAAAGAAAGAAAGAAAGAAAGAAAGAAAGAAAGAAAGAAAGAAAGAAAGAGAAAAGAAAAAAGAGGCAGATTAAATAGTGACTCAGCAGGTAAAGGTGCTTACTTACCACCAAGCCTGATGATATAAGTTTAATCACCAGGTTCTCGCATGATGGAGAGAACCAACTGTTCCAAGTTGTCTTCTGACTTCCATGTGTGCCGTGGTACACACACACATTAAATAAATAAATGTAATATTTTTTAATTTAAAAAGTCATGACTAAACAAAAAAATGTTTTCAAATGTCCATTTCCCAAAAGAGTCTCAGGCACAGATTGTATGTATATCTTCTTGTAATGCTACCCAGCCGTCAGCTATCAAATACCTTCCAGTTATCTGTACTTATTGTTTGTTTTTTCATGTTGTTGTTTTTTTTCCTTGCAGGCTAGGAGACCATCTCATTTCTTCCCAGAATGCCCAACAAGCTAGAAACCGCTGCCTGCAGGCCATACCAGTTGCTCAGCCAGATGACTACAAAGAGGGCAAGCCTGGTGTTGCTGGGCGTGGCACGCCCTCTTCATGTAAGAATGCTGTGGGTGCCAAGCCAGTCCTGAGCTCCCGGGCTCAGGAACCCAAGTGACACAACAGCAGGCTGCAGGTGCATTCCTGCTCCTGGGAAGCCTGCTGACCTCAGCCACAGTCCTGGATCCCCGAAGTCCACGGTCACACTGCCATCCTCCAGACATCACTGAAACAATGTCTACCGCTCACTAGCAGCTCCCAGAATGAAACGCCTGCCCCAAGTGCTTTATGTTCTGTGTGCCAGGGTCAACATTAGGTCTTCACTGATCTGGGAGCCCTCTGATTCAGCTAGACTGTCTGGCCAGCAAGCCTCAGAGAACATTCTGCTCCCCACCTCCCTGCTACTGGACTTGCAGGTGGACACTGCCACGCCCTGGTTTTTAAGTGGGTGCTGGAGACTGAACTCAGTCCCCGTGCGCTTTACCAAGTGAACTCTCCGCAGCCCCTGAGGCTGGGTACTTTATTTAGTTCACAGTTTAGAAAATGAGTAGTAGTCCCATTACTTCAACCACTAATGAAGGCCTCTTTGGTTGTGTCATAGCATGGTAAATGACAACACGTACATGCAAGAGATCCAGAGCCTATGGCAAGACAAGAAGCCAGCAGCCAGGGAGGCCAGGCTTGCTCTTTGATTTTATGGCAATTCCTATTTTGAGGGAATTGATGAGATTCCCACTATAACTACATCAACACCTTCCCCTAGGAGGTGACATCTCGTTGACCTAATCACCTTGTCCTAGACCCCACCTCTACAGGTCTCACCACCTCCACACTGCCAAATGAACCTTCCGGGAACATTCCCGACCTTATCTAAACCAGCCCAATACAGACCTGTGACCAAGTTTTGGTATCTCAGAGTCTCATGCTGAGAGTTCAGCCATGTGTTAGAAGGCTCCTGGCATCAGAACGTGCAGCGGGGCACACAAACAGCCCTGAGGTCAAAATGTGCTTTGAAGCATCCAGTCAGTGGAGTTAAACAGAAACCGGTGGGGCATAAAAGTATTTTTTAACTACCACAGGAGAAAAAGAACATTTTGAAACAGAAATATACAGAGTATTTCTTTTTTAATTTTCAAAAGGAAATTGAAAGGATTGTGAGCAAGCCAGATAAGACTCTAATCTCCATTCAAATAGGAAAAGCCACAAAGTAGCAAATCAGATCTCAGGAAGAGAAACATCAGCTCAGGGGTGGTTCAAGTCAAAGGCTCACATGCCCAGATTCTGAAGGACCAAGTAGTCACTGACTCCAAGAAAGGGCCTTGTGATTTGGGGGAGAGGGATACTCAAGAGGCTTTTTAGTTATGGGGAGCTTCAGAGCTTTTGCCAACTCATTGGTCATTGGTGATTTGGCCTGTGTTTGCAGTTGTAAGTCCCACTAAGTATGCCTTCACCATGAGATATTAGCTTGACCATCCAGTGATGTCTACTGGTTCTGCTGATCCGAAGGATGAGGGTCTCTTTCTATGTACTTTGGTACATGCCCGACAAGTGTTTTACCACTGAGCCACACCCCCGGTACCTGGTCCTAGCTCTTGGATAGATGCCAAACCTCAGCCTGCTCCAGGGGCTAGGACAGTATTCCAAGTGTCAGCTTCTTACCTTGTCCCTACTCACTCAGCTAGCCTGCGTCCCTGACTCCCCACTGGTCTGCACTGTTTCCAGTGTAGACTCCACCTCTCCTCTACTGCCCTTCAGCCTCTGAGTGCACTAAAGCCAGTCCATCTGTGGGCTTGCTGCCCCGTATCTTGCAATTCTCATCAACCTGGGCCTGAGGGACTAATGGCTCAAGCTCTCCTGGCGCCATCTTGTCTATTGCTTTGTCTCTTCCCACTGGACACTAATTGGCCTGAGGAAAGTTCTTCCCCAGCTACCAAGACATAACTTGAGTGTCAGCCACACACTGGTTAGGCCCAGTATGGTGGCATACCCTTGTCATCTGTCAGAGGCAGAGGTAAGATGGTTGCCACAAGTCCAAAACCAGACTAGCCTACATAACAAATGAGTATCAGGTCCACCTCTGGCTATATCCTGAGGATCTTACCTTTAAAAAAAAAAATCACACAGGTGAGCAGATGTGGGGTTCAGGTGCTCGACACTGTCTGAAATGAACTTGCCACTGAAGAGGTACAGCTAACTCTACTAACTTCAGTAACTGCCGGTGTACACCCACAGAGCCCTTTCCTCCCAGATCCTGGCTCTGTCTATGGGCCCATTTTACTTAGGTGAGCTCCCAAAGTCCACAGTGTAGCATGTGGTGGGGAAGAGAGGTAGGCTGCCATAGTTGCCACAATAAAATACCTTGACAAAAGCAACTTAAGAGAAAAGGGATGTGTTTGGCTTACAATTTCTGATTACAAACCATCATTGTAGGAGAGTCAAGGAAGCAGAAACTGGAAGCAGCCAGTCATATTCCACCCATATCTCTGCAAGAGCAGCAAGCAATCAGTATGCATACATGCTAATATTCTGCCTGTTTTCTGCCCTCTAATACAATCTGGGATGCCCTGCCCAGGGAATGGTTCCACCCAGAGTGGGAGAGTCTTCTGTTAATCAGGGAATTCCCCACAAGCAAGCCCACAGGCAGACTGATCTAGACACATCCATATTGGGACTCCCTTCCCATGTGATTGTACAATTGGTCATTAAAACTAACCTTTGGAGCCAGACAGTGGTGATGCACACCTTTGATCTCAGCACTCAGAGGCAGGCACATCTCTTAAATTCAAGGTCAGCCTGGTCTACATAGTGAGTTACAGGCCATCAAGAACCTATCTCAATCCCCTCCCCCAAAACAAAATAAAATAAAAAATAAACAAACAAACAACAACAACAACAAAAAAACTGGACTGGTTTAGATGGCTTAGATTCCCAGCACTCACAGGGTGGCTCACAACCCCCTATAAAGTCCATTTCCAGGGAATCAGATGCCTTCTTCTGACCCATGAAGGCTCCTGAATGCACATGGTACACAGGCATACACATACACACACAAGCTACAAACACTAATGAAAAAAGTAAAAAATAAATAACAAAGATCGACTATCACAGGAAGGATGGACTTAGAGCCTTAGCAGGGACTCACTGATGTCCTCTCTCCTGCTGTCATTATGCTGTCCCTGTACCTTGACTCCAGGAATCCCGGGTCCTGGAGGTCTTTCCTGCCCTCGTGGTAGCCTTGGAAAACTGTGAGTGGAGGTGTTCTCCTGCAGAGCCAGCGCCTAAGTGTGTGTCCACTCAGATTTACTCAGTATGCCAAGCCTTTGTCTCCTTGGACTTAGTTCTAACACACTGATTAGAGAACACAGACAAGCCCAGCCATGGTCTCTCGGAGAAGAGTCAGAAGCAGAAAATTCTAGGCCCAGATAGACTAAAGACTAAATTACCTTTTAGGTGCCATACCAGAAATGGATTTCTTGTTTGGGTCAATAAAAAGCCTCTTGCTCTGAATTTGAGGGGAAATAAAAGGAATAAAATTCCTTTATATTTAACATAGAATGAAGAAGAGAAAATTTAAAAATTAAAAAGATTGACAAGGTGGTGGTGCATGCCTTTAGCCCCATTACTGGGAGGCAGAGGCAGGTAGATCTGTGTAGGCCAGCCTAGTCTACAAAACAAGTTCTAGGACAGCCAGGGCTACAAACCCTATCTTGGAGAGAGAGAGAGAGAGAGAGAGAGAGAGAGAGAGAGAGAGAGAGAGAGGAAGAAGAAGAAGGAGGAGGAGGAGGAGGAGGAGGAGGAAGAGGGAGGAAGAAGGAGAAGGAGGAAGAGGAAGAAAGGAAGACAGAAAGAAAGACAGAAAGAAAGAAAGAAAGAAAGAAAGAAAGAAAGAAAGAGAAAGAAAAGGAAAGAAAGAGAAAAAGAAAGAAAAGACAGATTAGTTATACCTCAGGGTAGGGACAGAGGTGTTTTCTATGTGGAGACTAGAAAGAGTCTGCATCAGCTGTAAAGCTGGACTAGAAAAAGCAAGCCCACACCCTGTCAAAGTGCTACCCTAACAGTAACCAGGCCAGAGAATGGATATCTGAGTTTGAAACAGACAACAGGAGTCCAATCCAGGCCCCCACAGAAGCTCAGCCTAATGAGATGTTCTGGCAACCTGAATATGACCATGGCCACTTTCTAGCCTACTGAGGCTTCAGCCTGATGGCATCTCCTCAAGCACATGAGTACTTTGTTCCAGTTCTATAAATATAAAGCTGCCAGATTTAGCAATTCCAAGTATAGGAGACCCAGTTATATTTGTTGTTAGTAAACAAATATGCCTCCCCCAGCTTTGTGTAGAGCCCAGGGAAACAGTCCCATGACTCCCGGCTTCCCCAGAGGCAGAGAGGAGACTGGAGGCAGATAGGAAGGGGCAACAAGTCTCATACTGTGCTCCCTGTCAGCCTGTCAGCAAGCTCCCAAGCTGCAGGTAAGCCCAGGTCCGTGATAAGCAAGCAGGGCCTAGGGTTGTGCCTGCCTTAGCTGTGCAGCCCAGGAAAGATATCCTTGGAGGCTCCAGGGCAGGTCTGTACTGGGCTCTGTCTTCTCCCCAGCAGTTATGGATCACAAGCCAAGAAAGTGGTTACCAGCTGGACATCAGGAGTCTCGCTTGATTCCCACAGCAGTACTCAGTTGGCCAAGGGAGATGATCCAGGACCCAAGCAGTGGACGCACCACCAGGTAGGATGTCGTGAGTCCTGGGATTCCTTTTAGGCATCAGGTCCCTGGGATCAGCCCACACAGGCTAGATACACGGTATCTTTTTTTTAAAAAAGAAAAATGGTTTTAGGGATGGGATTTCTCTGTGTAGCTCTGACTATCCCAGCACCCACTCTGTAGACCAGGCTGGCCTCAAAATTACAAAGATCTGCCTGCCTGCACCTCCCAAGTGCTGGGATTAAAGGTGGGAGTCACTGCTGGCTGGCTGATACACAGGATCTTAGAATTGAGGGCTCCTGTGTGCCAACAGAAGTGAAAGAGGCTTCTCTGTGGTCTGACACATGGTAAATATGCCCAGTGGGAATAAACTGGTGACCCATCAGTATGTCAAAGCCCAGGGACAGTCATGACCTCCTGCCTGAGAGCCATCATTGTCAAACCAGAAAAAGATGTTCATGCTATTGGTTTTGGTTTAGGTTAGGGTTTGGGTTTGGGTTTGGTTTGGTTTTGGTTCTGGTTTTGAGTTCGGTTTGGTTTGGTCTGGTTTGGTTTGGTTTGGTTTGGTTTGGTCTGGTCTGGTCTGGTTTGGTTTGGTTTTGGAGACAGGCTCTTACTATATAGCCTTGGCTGGCTGGCTATGACTCAAACCCACAGAGATTCACCTGCTGCTGAGGACATAGTTTTAAGAATTGCTAAGAAGCCAAACTCGATGGTGAACATCTATTATTCAATCCCATAGGAAGCTGAGGCAGGAGAATAAGGAGTATGAAGCCAGCCTGGGCCACATAAAAAAGACTTTGTCATGAAAACGGAGATGGAAGGGGAGGGAGAAAGAGAGGGAAAGAGGGAGGGAGGGAGGGAGAAAGGAAGGAAAGGAAAGCCGCTGGGAGTGTTCAGGGCTCATGAGATGGACAGACAGGAGAGAGATCAAAAACAACTCAGGTATAAGGTCAGGGACCACAGACAGAAGCTGGACCCTGGAGTAAGACCAAAGAAGTTGCTTAATTCCTCTTTCCCCAGATGAGCACAGGCAGGTCCTCAGTGTATTGCTACTGTCTTTCACAACCTCAAAGCACCCCTCTGAAGGTCTTGCCAGCCACATCAGACCTGAAGAACCTCAGAGAGGGACCTACATTGTCCCTTTACTGCCCTCCAGACCTCCTGAGTACACATTCCCTGTAGGAAGAGCAACTTCCAGAGGGAGCCTTCAGTCTCTAGCACTGAAATAACGCTAGTGTGTTGAGCGAGCATGTGCTTTCAAACTCCACAGCAGGAGTGAGGCAGAGGCCTCACGGGCCTTCCTAATGGACTCAGAGGTGCTGCCATCCACGACTTCAGTAAGCACCCCCCCCCCCCAGTGTCTGCAGGAACCCCCACCTCACAATGGTATCTAGAGTGACCAGAAACCCCTCTCTTGTGGTGTCTACAGTACATGGCTCTGCCTCTCTGGCCAGGCTGCCATGGCTTCTCTCCTGCTCTCAGAGGAGCATGTCTGCCAGCTCAGGGGCTCCTTGGCTCTGGGTCTCCTACAGTGAGGGTAGGATCAAAATTACAGAACTCATGGGGACAGCCAGTCTCCACACTTGGCCTCCTTGCTCACACAGCAGATGGGTCCTCTCCTGCTGCTCAGCTAGGCCAAATATGCCCTTCCTGTGCTGGGGCCTCTTTCTTCCTCTAAGTGCTGAACTCATTTCGGAAGCTCACCACTCAAGACAGCCCTTTCCCCTAAAATAGCCATTCTCAGGCCTCCACAAAGCTCTCCTGGAAACGCCCCTCACCACACCCAGCCAGCCCTCCGAGCTTCTTCTGGGCACAGATGCCCCTCAGAGTTGCCCTCATTATACAAGAAAGGACAGGGTGGAAAGAGGGAAGTGAACACTGTCCCATCTTCCCCCTTCCCGCTGACCATTCGGGGAATATTATTTGCTTCCCAACCTGTTCTTTGCTGGCTTGGCCTCTCAGCTTAGCCCCCTTGTGGATCTTAGCAAAGCACCCTTCCCTCCTACCTGACCACAAAGACAGGTCACACCCCTGACCACAGGCTTCAGGCAGCTACAGTCCTTCCCCCACAGTCAAGGGGCCAGCTGTGCTGTCAGATGGCCACAGCTGACTGCCACCATCCTCAGAGATAACTCAGATAGATGGCTGCCAATGTGTCCCCATCCCTGCCTGTCAGAAGGCATGGGTACATAGGCGCTGGGGGAGCATGGCTGACAGAGAGCATTGTCTCTGTCTTGGGGATGGGGACAGAAGTACCTCATCCCAGAAGAGTGGGGTGTCCAGGAAGCCACAGCCCTGGGGACACTGAATGACAGTGCTGCTCCACTGGACACAGTTGCCCCACAGGCTCCTTTTCCAGTACCTTCCAAGACCTAGGCTTGCTGTCATATTGCTTTTGGGGGAACCAGAAATAAAGTTCAAAGCTCACTGGCCTTTTCTCCATTGTCCTTCCTCTTCCATAAAAAATAAATCTTTCCTTTTTCTTAAAAAAAAAAAAACCCAAAAACTACATAAAAGCTTGTTTATGTGCATAACATGGGGTGGGAACATGCACCGTGGTACCTATATAAAAGTCAAAAGACAACGTCTCAGAGCTGGTCCTCGCCTTCTACCTCTATGTAGTTTCCAGGGACTGAATTCAGGTCTCCAATCTTGAGCAACAAACACCTCTCCCTGCTGAGCCATCTCACCAGGCCCGGCTTCTTTTTACCAGCTCCTTCAAATTCCCAGCCTTAAGTCACTGGAGAAACTGATGACTTTAAAAATACATTTATTGTACCAGGCTGCAAGTTCAAGGCCAGCCTGGGCTACATAGCAAGGACCTGTTCCAAACTTCAAAAATAGATGGGTCCCCGAGTATAGGCACTTGCTACCAAACCTGAGTTTGATCCCAAAGACCCACATGGTAGGAGTAAACGACTCTACACTTTATCCTTGACCCCCACACATGGGCCACAGTGTGTTCACACCCACACACATGCACACAAAATAAATAACTAAAATGTTTGAAAAGACAGAGTAAACAAGAAGAATGCACTAGGCTAAGGTATCGCCCCGATTAACACCCAGTCCCAACAAAGGGGGCTTGCTTGTTCCTTGAATTGAATACTGGCTGCTTCCTGGCTGGCTGCACCCAGAAAGATCCACATGACTGCCTCTTGCTTTCCCATCATCTTCAGGCCTGCCACCACAGGTTGACATATTGGCACATGGTCTGTAGGTGGCCCTGTGAATCCCAGAAAGTAACCATAGTGAGTGGGAGGGGGGAATTCTGCAGCTGCTGACCTCATGTCTAATCTTGGGCCCAGAACCTTTCTCATATAGACAGGAAATGATTGTTTTACAAATATAGCTTAAACATCCCTAATCAGAAAGTCTGAAATCCAAAATGCTTCAAAATTTAAAACTTTTGAAAACTGGCTTTATAGTTATATAGAACTTGATTTTTTGGGGGGTGAGAGGGGGTATTTTGAGGGGGAAGGAGGTATTGTACTTTCGTGCATGTTTGCCCCCGTGGGGCATGAAGTTGATATCAGCTGGCTTCCTTGTTTGGTTTCCACTTTATTTGCTGGTGCAGGGTCTCAGTTGAACCCAGAGCTCTCCAATTCAGGTGGTCTAGCTAGCTGGTTCACTGCAGGGATTTCCATCTGTCCCCTGTGTACAGAGATTGGTTACAGGTGGGTCACCGTAACTACCTGGCATTTATGTTTATGTGGATCCTAGGGAGTCAAACTCCAGTCACACTTAAATAATAGGTACTTTTCCCTGGTAAGCTGTCTCCTAGCCTTCTGTAGCCCTGACTGCCTTGGATCTCACTATGTAGCCCAGGCTAGCTTTGGTATCAAGAATACTGATGCTTGCCGGGCAGTGGTGGCACACGCCTTTAATCCCAGCACTTGGGAGGCAGAGGCAGGCAGATTTCTGAGTTCAAGGCCAGCCTGGTCTACAGAGTGAGTTCCAGGACAGCTAGGGCTACACAAAGAAACCCTGTCTCGAAAAACCAAAAAAAGAAGAAGAAGAGGAAGAGGAAGAAGAAGAATACTGATGCCCCAGTCTCCCAAGGGCTGGGATTACTGGGATTAGAGATGTGCACACCATCTACATCTGGCTTATTTTTAAGGAAAAATTTAAGTGCCATTTGAAACAGGATGTAATCATTTATGCTTTGCAAATAGCACAGCCGGCCCTCCCAGCATTTTGGAGGCAGAAACAGGAAGACCAAGAGAGGTAGACATGGGGCAGGAGAGTTCAGTGGGTAGGAGCACTTATTACACAATAGGGACCTGAGTTTGGGTCCCCAGCTCCCCTGTAAAAGGCAGGCATGGCTGTGTTCCCCTGTTAACCTGGCACTGGGGAGGAGGGAGGAGAAGACAGGATTGCTGGGGCTGGCTAGCTAGCCATGGTAGCCAAAAATAAAGCCACCAACAACAACTGAGCTCCGGGTTCAGTGAGAGACCCAGTGTCTGGGGATTACGTGGAAAAGACAGAACAGGAGACATGCTCTCATCTTCTGGTCTCCTGACGGACATGTACCTGCATGCATTTGTGAACACATACACTGTGTGTGAGTGCGCAAACACACACACACACACACACACACACACACACACACATGCATACACACGTGTACACAGAAAGTCCCAGGCTAACTTGAACTACATAGCTACACTCGGAATTTTGGGTTTTGGTTTTGTTATTGTTGATTGTATAGTTCCTTTGCTTTGAGACAGAGTTTCACTGTTATCCCAGGCAAGCCTCAAGCTCCCAGCTGCCCTCCTGTCCCAGACTCCCGAGTGCTGCGATTATAGGCATTTGTCATTAGGCCTGGTAAGATTCTATCTTTAAAAACTATAAAAATTACATTCAGGTTATATTTATTTATATAATGCACACATGAAGCATAAATAATTCTTTTGTTGTTTGTTTTTTGAGACAGGGTTTCACTATGTAGTTTTGGCTAACCTAAAACTTACTATGAAGACCAGGCTGGCCTTGAACTTATAGAGAGCTGCCTGTTTCTGCCCATCTAGTGCTGGGATTGTAGGTGTAAGCCATCACACCTGGTGGCATCAATGAAATTTTGCAAGCAGATGTGGTCCTGGGACAGGGAAGATGATGCAGTAACTAAGGGCACTTGCTGCTTATGACACTAACCCACAGTGCTCCTCTCAAGGGGAATAGAGTTTATTACAGAGCCAAGACAGAGGCCACTCCAAATTCAGTGTACCAATGAGGTAACAGTCTGACCCTGCTTTTTATAGTGATAGAACACAGAAAGTCCTAAACCAAGGTACTTTTCAAATACATTGATGGAAGTATATAGGAGGCAGTTACAGTGACAGGATGCCTAAGAGAAACTGGCTTAGACCTGCATTACTCTAACCTCTCCACAGCCACTGACATTCTGAGCTGTCAAGGAGCTTTGTAGAATGTCCAATAAAAGGTGCAGCTTCTTCCTAGGGACTTTCTGCTGCTCTAGCAAAGGACCTGCCTTTAGTTTGAAGCACCCACCTCAAGCAGTTTCACTGCCATCCATAACCCTAGCCCCAGGGACTCTAACAACCTCTTCTGGCTTCTGAGGCCAGGCACACATGTGGTGCACGCACATACATACATACATACATACATACATACATACATACGTATATACATACATACATACAATACACACACACGCCCTCACACATACACATAAAGAAGAGACAGAGACTTGGACCCTACATGGATAGGCATAGTGATGCATATCTTTGACCCAGCACTCAGGAAGCAGAAGCAGGTGGATTTGTGAGTTCAAGGTCAGCCTGGTCTACACAGTGAGACCCTACCTCAGAAAAAAGACTTGGATCCTGTTCCCAAGATACTTCATTATACCTATGCATATATTCCAAAATGTTTTAAAATTAAATCCAAAATACTTCTATCCCCAAGCATTTCAGATAAAAAGAGACACATTCTGTCCTGGAACTCACTCTGTAGCCCAGCCTGGGCTTGAATTCACAGAGATCTGCCTGCCTCTGCCTCCCAAGTGCTAGGATTAAAGGCGTGCGTCACCACTGCCCGGCTGCTGCAGTTTTTTACAATATGAGAAAAGAGTTTATGTGTATATTTTTCCCCCTTCCCTCATGTGCCCCTCCAGATAATGTAGCAGCTCAAGATACAGTATTTAGTACATCCAGCTAAGAGCAACACTCTGGAATCGAAAGCCACAGATGGCACAACAGGGGAGCCCAGTGTCTGGGTGCACACATGTTAATTGTTGGTGGCCGTTAGACACCTGCCTTCACCCGGTGTAATTTCTTCTCTCCTGTTCCCCGCCTATCTCCACCACCATTCTCATTATTCTCAGGCCAAAGTGTCTGTAGCAGCAACTAAGAGTCGGTTCCAAACCTAGTGAGCAGAGAGCAGCCCCTAAGCACCTCCTGTGTGCCTTCCTGTGTAAGGAGAGGACATGGGATCCCCTGCTGGGGTGCTCAGCTGCGGGGGTGACTCAGCAGCATTCCAGACACTAGTGAAGATGCAATCTCTCTGGTGTCTTGTATTGCTCTGCAAGCACAATGTCCCCATTGATAAGCTGACATAAAGCAGCACCCTAATAGATTCCGGCCTATCTCGGGGCACCTCCCAATGAACACATACGTCAAACTGCCATGTGTTCCTGAAGCAAATGACTTTCTGAAAGTCATGGGTGAGTGCCCTCCTGGACTTCCTTTTGGCCTGCCCACTCTAATGTACCCTAGTCTGGTTGTTCTCTATCCACCCAAGACCGTTTCCTGGCTCCAGCTCTGGTTCCAGATAGCTGCCTCACCATCCTGGGGGGTGGATCCAGAGGCTGCTCTGCCTTTGGCAGTGCCCTTTCCATCACCTCTGCAGAAGCTGATGACAACTCCTTGCCAACACACGCTCCTCCTGCAGCACCAACCAAGACTTGGAGAGCCTTGGCAGAAGGGGGCAGGGAGGGGGGTCTTGGGTGCTACCAAAGGCTGCCTTCCTGATGCTCAGGCAGGACTTCAGTCCTTCTCAGCTAGTAGGAAGAGCCAGCCAGAGGGAGCTCCTGCCTGAGGATTCTCTCTTCCAGACCCAGGAAGGGTCATGAGCTGCTAAGCAAAGAGTCCCAGTGACCCATACAATGTGAGTCAAGGCTCTTCCCAAAGACAACATGATATGTATCTAGAGAGAGAGTTAAGATGTGGGCTCTTGTGACTGCAGAGGCTTGATGGGTTAAGACTGAGGTGGGGCCTGTGGGAGATCCAGGGAGGGAGCCAGTTCAGTCCAAAAGCTTCCTGCTCATATCAATACTTTTACTGGTGGAAGGTTATCCCTTGTTATTCAGGCTCCCAACCAATTAGTTAGCTAAGTCCCAGCACATAAGTTCCAATTTGATTCAGTAGGGGCATCTGCTTTAATCCCACTACAATGGGGAAACCCAAATCCTATCCTCAAGCCCATTTGACACAGAGAGACAACCATCTCTGAATCCCCCTGCGGGAGGCCAGTGTCCTTTCCTGTTGGCTGGGAGGGCACAGCTCTCTGCACCCTGAGGTCTGGGTCCTTCTCTCTTTTCTCTATGTCTTCTGCTGATCACCTCTGCTGACCCCTGGCTCCGCTTGCCAGTACTGGCCTCACAGCACCAATACTGGCCAGGCTCAGCAGCCTTTGAGGGCTGGCTCCAGACTGGCTGCCTGGGCTGGCCAGTCTGCCTCCGGACTTGACTGAGGACAGGAGCATAGCACCAGCTCTGCCTCTGCCATTGCAGGACTCGTGTGGCTCACAGGGGAAATTTTCGTTTGTTTCCATGTTGTTAGCCTTGGTAACTCTGCTTGCTTCACAGTCATCCCTTCTCTCAGTGAGCTAGAGCTACACCTGCAGATGCTGACACATTAAAAATGTTTGTGTATTTTACAGCAATTTAAAAATTAAGTGTTAGCCGGGCAGTGGTGGCGCACGCCTTTAATCCCAGCACTTGGGAGGCAGAGGCAGGCAGATTTCTGAGTTCAAGGCCAGCCTGGTCTACAGAGTGAGTTCCAGGACATCCAGGCTTACACAGAGAAACCCTGTCTCAAAAAACAAAAACAAAACAAACAAAAACAAACAAACAAACAAACAAAAAGTGTTGTGAGGGCTGGACAGATGGCTCAGAGGTTAAGGGCACTGACTGCTCTTCCAAAGGTCCTGAGTTCAATTCCCAGCAACCACATGGTGGCTCACAACCATCTGTGATGGGGTTCCATGCCCTGTTCTAAAGACAGCTACAGTGTACTCACATACATAAAAAATCAAGTGTTTGTGCCAGCGACAAAATACCAAAATCAGAACCATATATACATATATATGCATATGTGTGTGTGTATGTGTAACATCTAGATAGATATATAAGTGTAGGTGGGTAGATAGACAAGATCCTGTCACAAGATATATAGGTAGACAGCCAGACAGTTACAGAGGTAAAAATAAACTTAAAAAAATTAAGGCCACAATTTCCTCCTACGAAACTCCCAAAATTGTAACCCTCGTTTATGGGATGCCTACACCTGGGACTCCAACTTTTTTTTAAGACAGGGTCTCACTATCATAGCCTTGGTTAACCTGGAACTCAATATGTAGACTAGGCTGAGCCTTGGTTAACCTGGAATTCAATATGTAGACCAGGCTGACCTCAAACTCACAAAGACCTGCTTGTGTCTGTCTCCTGAGTGCTGAGACTAGAGGCACGTGCTGCCACTGCTGGTGTCTTTACTGTTTTTAATTATATGTATGTGTGTGACTATGTAGGTGTGCACGTGAGAGTTCAGATCCCTGTGGCGCTGGAGTGACAGGTACTTATGAACTTCCCAATGTGGGCGATGAGACTTGAACCCAAGTCCTCTGCCAAAGGTGCTCTTAACCGCTGGGCCACCTCTCCAGCCTCCATATTTAGCCATTTTACAGATGGAGCAGCTTATTCATGCTCTGCCACCAGCTCAAGAAGGGCAGAGCCGGCCCTGTGCCTCTCTAGGAAGAATAGCTCAAGCTTTCTATGGTCCTGAGCTTCACACCTCAACAGGGAGCATCCTTCACTACTATAGGAATTGGGGGGGGGGGGCCCATAGCCTCTTATTATCTCTATACTAGCTTAGGAGCCCCTATTAGCAAGCTCAAACACATCTGGATACACAAACTATGTGTCCCTCACACTCTAAGGCATGCACTTAGGAGAGGGAAGACTGGCCACCCGCGGTGTGTGCGCAGTGTGTAAGCTGAGGTGAGCTCGTTTAATGGTGACATTGAGCAATGGTCCCAGGGCTTCACTTTAAGACACAGAAAAATTGACTTTTTTTGTAAATAGTGAGAACGGGGCTCTCAAGATGAGAAGGCAGAGTTCAGTGTATGTCACTACTTGTGACTGCAAGGCAGGATGGGTGGGGAGCGCTCTGCCCAGCCCCAGCCCAGCCCTGGGAGACAGTGGAACCCAGACCCCAGAGTGCCGGTCTGACAACACTGAGCTGTGAGGAATTAGTGGAAGGCAGCTGGGAAGCGGCTCTTCTCCACTCCTGGCGTCACTGCCTGCGGATGAACTCAGGGAGGCTCTTGAACTTTGGACCCGCAGTCTACATCTGCTAAAAAGGAACACCTGTGTCGCAGGACTGTTTGAGGATTCAACATCACTGTATCAGCAAGACTTTCCTGGCCACCCTTCCTAAAATCAGTTTCCTTGTGCTGTGGAAGCAAATCTCTGCACTGGGAGAAGCAGGACAGCCTGGCTACGTCTGCCTTCTAGAAGTCTGACCCATACCCTCCAAAGTGTATGTGTATTAGAGCATCGTATACTTTGCCTTGGAAGACGGTCTCCTCACCTATACCTGTTTCTAGGGGCTGCCTGTCTTCCTTAGCTCAGTAAGGACATGCTCCTGAATCTAGATGGACCAGTCCTTACTGCGGCCACTTTGTCTTCACCACTCTTGCCTGCCAGGGGACCCTGCAGACATTCCCAACCCTTCAGAATAAGCAGCCATTATGACAGCCAACCATGCTTGTGCTGTCAGCCACTGACGAAGAGACCTTATGTTTTCACATTTACCTACGTAATGTGTGTGTGTGTGCGAGAGCATGCATGCGTGATCTGATTGAGTCGGTGATGGACAGGCCCACTCCTTGACCAGAACTGCTTAGCTATGTAAACCCTTTGCCCTCTGTTTAAAGCTAAACCACATCAGGACCCTGTAGACAGGCTCAAGGTTTTGGGTGTCCACTGGTCCCTTTTATTTGTTCCCCTACTGTGCCCACACTGAGTAAATCTCCTTTCTTTGATTTTCCCTATTGTTCCTACCTTTAATAGCCCTACTAAGGACAACTGACCTAGCCAAGCTTGTGAGGGCTGCCGGGGTTACACCCTGACAGGACAACTCTGATAGCCCTCCTACAACAATGTAGTCCTGGATTCAGGAGCCTGTGATCCAGACCCTTTGGGGACCATGGTTCTGCTTCCGACAGCTCCCTGATGGTACAGTCCAGACAGTACTGCCTGGGGACCTGCATTTAACCCCCAGGATGGTAAAAGATATGGTCAATGGTGTTCTATGTCGTGTGCTCTTTCCCCAAAAATAAATACAACAAAAAAAAATTTGGTGGGGCATGGTAGTGTATACCTTTAATCCCAGCATTGGAGAAGCAGAGACAGGAGGACCTCTATGAGTATCAGGTCATCCTGGCCTACATAGAAAGTTCCAGGGCAGCCAGGGCTGTATAGTAAGACCCTAACTCAAAAAACTCAAATAAATTGTCAGTATTCTCCCCTTCCCTGCCCTGTTAACCCCTTAGGTGTTCTTCATTCTTTCTCTCTTCCCCTGTGATATGGCTGCCACATTGTCAGGTCCCAGAGGCAGGAGCTGCCCTCCTCTCACACGTCCTATCCTGACTCTGGGAGCTAGAGAGGTGGCTCAATGGCTAAGAACATATATTGTGCTTGCATGGAACCCGAGTTCAATTCCCAGCACCCACATCAGGCAGCTTACAACGGATTGTAACTCCAGCTCCAGGGGATGTCCCTGCCTCAGGCACATGTGTGCACATAAGCAGGCACACACGCACACCATGTAAATAACACTAAAAGTGTTTAAAATGTAAAAAAGGAAAGAAAAAAAGCCTGGTGTGGTAGCACATGTCTTTAATCCCAGCACTCTGGAGGCAGACACAGGAGGACCTCTATGAGTTCAAAGCCAGCCTGGTCTACAGAGTGAGTT
Organism: Arvicanthis niloticus; assembly: GCF_011762505.2. Lineage (NCBI taxonomy): Eukaryota > Metazoa > Chordata > Mammalia > Rodentia > Muridae > Arvicanthis > Arvicanthis niloticus. Next base: position 18,763,234 of record NC_047674.1, on the reverse strand, counting down.
CCAGGACAGCCAGAGATGTTAACAGAGAACCCTGTCTAGGAAAAATCTAAAGAAAGAGGGAATGAATGAATGAATGAATGAATGAACAAAAAAGCTGTGATTCTAGATTGCATGTTTTTTTTTTTTTTTCTCCCAGGGAATTCACACCAGCCTTCACCTACAAGCCCTGGGTACCCAGTACTCCAGAGACCATGGAACAGAACCCACTCAAGGCAAAAGCATTGTCTCTGGCCCCTCAGTTCTCCTCAAGTGGTCCCCAACAGGCCAGCCGCCCGGCTTCCACAGCATCCTCCACGAGGGACCTGCACAGTAAGTCAGCCTTCACCTTGCTGGGATGCTCAGAGGAAGTTTGTGTTCAGAGGTTCTGTGCTGCTGGACTTGGGCCCCTGAGCTGTTAGTGCTCTGGCCAATGGGGAAGGGACATTTCCCTCCTCTATAGAACCAGGGCACTTCCCAATGCTTCCTTTGTCCCTGGGACCTGTCCTTTCCTGTTTACTCCCTGCTCTTAGGTCAGCGGCTAGTGTATACGCTGGCAGAGTGACACCCTGAGGGTCTTGTCTCTTAAAAATAAGATTCCCACACTCTGAGGGGCTTGCAAAGGCCAGCTGACCTGTCTCAACTGTGTAAGATTGGTCTAGAACTGAGATCCACCTTCTGGTGGGAGGCCTCTGCTCAAACCCAGCCTCTCCATCTTCCTCGACATCTTTCAGCCTCAGCCCTTTGACTGATCTCCACCCCAGCTAGTGGGTCTTTGCCACGGGCTTCACTAACAAGGAGAACAAAAGTCCAGAGCAAAGATGTCAAGCAGTACCAAGTCACCAGCTTAGGTACAGACACCTCTTGTCTCTACCCATCCCTGGCCAGGCGCTGGCATTCTATCGAGGTGATGGGCCATGGCTCAGCCACCATGGGCTCTCTCTATTCCCTCTGGAAACGGTAAAGCGGAGGCTCAGGTCAGACTACTTCCTCCCAAACTCAGTGGCAGTGCCAAGGGGCCATGGAAAAGCCTCCCCAGGAGGAAAGCAGTCAGGCCTCTCTGACCCCGTCCCCATTTCCAGGCTGCACAGGGTTGGGGATCCTCAGTTAATAATAATCACAGTAATAACACCACCCCATAGCTGATGGCTGGCCATATTCCACATCCAGTCGCATCACATAGCCCAAGCCTGGCGTACGGAGTCCCTGAGTGGCGGATTTGCTATGTCCTGTGGACTCAGCAAACAGTGAGCTGTTGCCAGGAGGCACGCTGAACAAACCGACCAGGCGGCCTGCTTCCTGTGAGGAAAGACCTGGGCGGGCCACAGAGCCAGGACCTGGGAGGGAAAGTTCTCATTATTCTGTTTGTACAAGGGCAGATTGAAAGAAGGAACTGTATGGGATAGAGGGGTTCTGTGCAGGAACCACTTGGCACTGGCATGTGGCTCTGGCTTCTCTCCTACAGGCAGCCAGTCCTTCAGGAAATGAAGATGGCTTCCTTCCCAAGCTGTGACCGTCACGTTGTCCGAGGACTCATCAGCTTCCAGTTCTCCACCAGCCAGCAGCTGCAGGTGATGGATGTGAAGAGACACTTGTCTCCGAGATCCTGGGTGACTGAGGATCCCAGGCATGCTGGCCCTGCAGGCTGCCCAGGAGTCGAAGCCCCACTGTCCGGGCATCATCTCCTCAGACTGAGCCAAGGGAAGGAGGAGGAGGTCTCCTCCTGGGGGAGGTCTTGACTGCCCTCCTGGTGAGCAGAGGTTCCCTTGTCACCTTTTGCACCCAGAGGAGAAAAGGGAGTAGTCTTTGATAGGAATGGCAAATTCTGGACTCAGCTTCCCTGGCCTTCATAGATTCCAAGCTAGACACGAAGCCATGCCAGTAAGACAGTATCATCCAGCCTGAGAAGGGTGTGCCAGAGAAGTCTCTTCCCAGGCGCCTGGCCAAGGTACTTGGTAGCCCCTCACTTCTCATGTGAACCAACCACAAGCAAGTAAGGAGGACAGAAAGCCCCCAATCTCGAGGCATGAGCTTCAGCTGCCTCTAAACAAGTGGTTCTCAACCTGTGGGTCTCAAACAACGGGATTGTACATCATATATCCTGCATATCAATGTTTATGTTACAATTCAGTAAGATTACAGTTATGAAGTAACAATGAAAATAATTTTATTTTGGGTTGTGGTCACTACAACCCAGGGAACTGTATTAAAGGGTCACAGCATTAGGAAGATTGAGAACCACTGCCATAAACCTTGCTAAATAAATTTGCAGAGGATGGGGGATGGAGACAGGGGAGAATGTGGTCCCAGTGCTCATGTACAAAGTTCTAAAAATAATAAATTTAAAGACAAGAATATGATGCGGGGCCACGGATGTATGTAGGTCATGGGGAAGAGCACTTGCCCAGAGTGCACAAAGCTCTGGGCTCCATCTTTGGTACCACGGAAACCATATGCTGTGCTGCTCACCTGTTAGTCAGCATGAGGAAGGTCACCCTGTGCTACGTAGTAAGTCTGAGGCCAGCCTGGGCTACACGAGACCCGTCTTTTAAAAGAATATGGTGCCGGGCAGTGGTGGCGCACGCCCTTAATCCCAGCACTTGGGAGGCAGAGGCAGGTGGATTTCTGAGTTCAAGGCCAGCCTGGTCTACAGAGTGAGTTCCAGGACAGCCAGGGCTACACAGAGAAACCCTGTCTCAAAAAAAAAAGAAAGAAAGAAAAAAGAAAGAAAGAAAGAAAGAAAGAAAGAAAGAAAGAAAGAAAAGAAAGGAAAGAAAGAAAAGAGAGAGAAAGGGAGGGAGGGAGCGAGGGAGGGAGGGAGGGAGGGAGAGAGAGAGAGAGAGAAAGAAAAGAATATGGTGTAATCTAATGTATAGAGTAGACTCCATTTCCTCAGACAGTTGTCTGGGTTTTATTTCTTTTACTTTATGTGTATGAGTGCTTTGCTTGCATCTGTGTATGTGCTTGTGTGTGTCTGATGCCCATGGAGGCCAGAGGAAGGTCTCAGCAGCTCTTACATTGAAGTTATCGGCAGCTGTGAGCTTCCACATAGGTGCTGAGAACAGACCCAGGTCTACAAGAGCAGCAAATGCTCCTAACCACTGAGCCATCTCTCCAGCTCTTCTTTATACACCTTTAAAGATCCTAGAAAGATGAGGAACTTAGCCTGTCTGCCTCCCGACCCCTGGCAGTCACATCCCCATCACTGCAGAAATATGTGCCTCCCTCTGCTCTTAGGAGGCTGTGTGCTAAGGGCCTGAAGCACCACCTAGCTCCACCTGTGGCTGCCCAAAGTAAGTGTGCCTGAAGTATAATACAGCAGTGTGGCAGGCGAAGGGCTCTGGAATGGAGTGGTTCTGTGATGAGATCTGGGGATGAACTGCAAAAGAGGGTCATGAAGAAGGCACTCCACCCACCAGCCAACGCCCCCAAGATTCCACAGGTGCCAGCGCCTGGCACAGCCTTTCCCTGCCTGGTGTGGGAGTGGCAGGCACCTAGGCTGGGGAGAGTCATCTTTTCAGGCCCCTGGAATGAAGCGCACAGCTGAGTGGAAGTCAGACTGTTCATCGTTTGTCTGGTCGTGTAGAGGGACGAGGGGACTCTTGCACAGGCTCAGCACACTGACGTCACCAAGCAAGGTGTGAGTTGTTCTCTGGGATATTAAGCATCACCCAGGCTTTTTACCGCACTCCTACAAGGGCTCCTCCCAACACACATTTCAAAACTGAAACTGGGAATAGACCTGTTTATAATAGTGTTTCCCTGTGTAGCCCAGGCTGGCCTGGAACCTGCTGTAGTGCAAGCTGTCTTTAAACTCCAGATCCACCTGCCACATGCCTTTTAAAAAGATATTGTCAACTGGGGGCTAGAGAGCTGGCTCTGAAGTTAGGAGTGAGTGCTGCTCCCGCGGGGGGCTTGGCACTAGTGCTCCAGTCTCCTACACAGACGCATCCATACACGTAATAGAAAAGAAAAGAATTCTTTTTGACAGCTTTTTTAAAATAAATAATCCAAATGTCTTGAGTGTCTTCTGTTGGCTCTGCTGAGATTGGGTATGACTCAGTCTACAGGGGGAAGAAATCAAAAACAACTTTTGGGGGTATTTTTGTTTATTGCTTTGTTTTGTTTTGTTTTTTGAGACAGGATTTCTCAGTGTAGCCCTGGCTGTCCTGGAACTTGCTTTGTAGACCAGGCTGACCTCAAACTCAAGAGTTCTGCCTGCCTCTGCCTCTGGCTCCTGCATGCTGGGATTAAAGACGTGCGCCATCACTGCCCAACCAAATAAGAAATTTTAATTTCATTTATGCAAATATGTTTTCTGTGAATGAGTGTGGGTTTTCTGGTTGCCCTGACACACTTGTAGCCAGAGGTCAAGTTTATGGTGTCACTTCTCTCCTTCTAACTTTATGAGGGATCTGGAGATTGAGCTCAGGCCATCCAGCTTGTAAAACTGGCTCTTATGAGTGAGTTCTCTCTCCAGCCCAAGCAAGACATCCCAAAGAGTCACCTGGAGTAGTGGTGCACAACTATAATCCCTGCTCTTAAGAGACAGAGGTAGATGGACCCCTGTGAATTCAAGACCAGCCTGGTCTACATGGAGAATTCTGGACTATCCAGAGCTACACAGTAAGACCCTGTTTCCAAAATAAGTAATCTAAAGAGATCTAAGCACTTGGCCCTAAAAATTTTCCAATGAAACTGACTGTGAGAAGCCATTGGAGGAATGTTCTGACTTCTGGAAGATTGTGACCCTGCCATTGCCTATCCCTAATCCTGGTATTTGTTACAATAAAACTTTATTTATAAAATAAGCAGCTAGCACATAGGCAGGTTTCCTTGTTTGACTTTTTAAAAATACTGCATTAAGTATTTATCTTGATTCTCTGAGTTTTCAGGTTCTTGCTCAAATCTTGAGTGAATGTGAATGTCTCACTTCCCTTATCCTGCAGGATCTGGGAGAATCCTGCAGGGCCTCCCAGTGCCCCTGACAGCATGTCCTATGCTTAGGTGGCTGCACCTACTTGCCTGACTGTTTATCCTCACTCAGTGGTCTCCAATGTATTGAGTGTCACTCTTAGCCTTTGTGTATAACAAAACATTTCCCACCACCACGTCTTAGCTTTACAGATATGTAGATCAGCAACTGAGTCTGGGCTGGGAGCATCCTCAGAACTTAGCTGGACTGCTGAATTATACATTGCAGTCAGGGGCCATTAGTTGACCGGGCCCTCAGTCCTCCTCCTCTGAGCCTCCACCTCCCAGCGAGGTGACTGGGCATGCTCGCAGTAATCTCAGGGTTCCCCTACCACAGGAAGTCAAACCCAAGTACTCTTTAAGTCGCTCCTGGTTTCAGTCCTCCTCTCCCATGGACCAAAGCAGGTCACATGCTCAGAGCGTAGTCAGTATGAGAGGCCACAGATCCAGGCTGCTGACTGAAGAGAAAGCATTACTGACCAGCCACCACATAGAAAGTGTGGCCCACACACCTACCTACCCCTTCTGACAGAGCCTGTCGGGGTCATTTGCCCATTGTGCTGCTGCCTCCCTGTTTTCATTCAGCCGAAGAACTATATCTTCTGGGGCTACTGTGTGGGAACATGGAAACACTACCCCACTCCCACGAGCTGCTGTTCATCATCTAGAAAGTATTCCTGGCCTTTGCAAATGGCTACAATCTCCATCAGAGCTTCCCACTGAAGGGGGAAGCGATGGGTCGATTTGAGAAAAGATGGGCCTAGCAGGTCCTACCAAGTCTTCTCCCTGAGGTGTCAGGTGAGGGCCTGGGAGAACATGGGATCTGGAAGGAAACCAGAAGAGAAAGAAGCAAAGAGAACCAGAGTGTGAAAAAGAAGAGCTAGACTGAGAGACTGCTCTCCATAAGTCCCAAGAGCTCGAGGATCTAAGTCCACTCCCCAGAACCCAGGTAGAAATACCTGGAGTCATGGCAGCACACATGCAGTCCGTGTGCAGGGAGGTCAGACTTGGCCATTCTGCTTGGCAAGCTCCAGACCAGTGAGAGACTTGCCTCAAAAGAACAGGGGAGGTGATGGGGCTAGAGAGATGGCTCAATGGTTAAGAGTGAATGCTCTTCCAGAGGTTCTGAGTTCAACTCCCAGCAACCACAGGGTGGCTCCCCCACCCCCTCCTTTCTTCTCTCCTCCTGCAGATCAGTAAGTAATTCTCAACTATGTCTTCATGTTCCTTGCCATGGTAACGGACTAAACCTCTGAACTGTAAGCCAGCCCCAATCAAATGCTTTTGAAGAGCTGCTGTGATCCTGGTGTGTCTATAGCAATAGACCACTGACTAGGATACTGCCCTTCCACTCTGTTCCTCCAGATCCAGAAGTCACTAGGACCTTCAGGCTTGTTGGGAAGCTGCTAGTCAGTATGGGGCCATGGCATCCCAGTGTCGGTCCCATTATAAGGTCCAAGGGAAGGAGCTGCACCTTGTTCCTCTCTGTGTTGGGTCTGTTAAGTTTTTAGGCCATTTTCCTGATTTTAATATGCACAATTTCAATTCTTCTCAATAAACCCACAGGAATGCTCACTTTCCACTCTCAGGAGCAAGGATCAGTTCCTACTGAAGGATGGGCCGACAGCTCCTGGATCACCCGGGGCTGCCGGTTTCCTTCTCCCTGAAAACAATCAAAAGCTGATTATAAAGTGGAATCTTCCTGGGCAAGGCACAGCCTGAAATAAAACCTCTTGTATTCAATATGGAGTAACTCGGAGTATGGTCCATAGCCTGACCTTAGCAGCTGGGCAGGGCTCGAATTCCTCTGCAGCCACCACAGTAGCACTGCTGAGGTCTGCTGTTCCAGTGGCTAGAGTCCAGAGAAGAATGGAGGGAGAGGCCATCTCCACACAATGCCTTCAAGGAGAATCACTCCGACATCAAGCACAGATGCACAACCGGGGGAGGGGAGTTCACAACAGGATGTGACCACTCTGTCCTTCCAGAGGCTACAAATGATCACAAACGGGACGATGGGACACAAGGCACCATTCGGTTCCATGGAATTGGCTGCACAGGTTGTCTGGCATGAGCTGAGATCCCAAGATTCCAGAGCAGTCTGAAATCAGGGTGTTCTGGTAGTCATGGTGTTGCCTGAGAACTGTCAACATTAGTCACAGCCTGTCCTGGGAGTTGACTGGAGCTGGAGGAGACCTTGATTTCTGTTTGCTTGTTTGTTTTTGGACATTCATTGACTGAAGTGTGCACATGCCATCTGCACAACATATCTGCAGAGGTTTTCAAGAGATAGCTCTCTTTTTCCGCCATGTGGGTCCTAAGGATCAAGTTCAGGTTCCCAGCTGATGGCAGGTGTCTTACCCACTGACCCATCTTGCCTGCCTGACTTTCAAGGCTGCAAATAATAGCTGCAGACGCCATGTTTCAAGCTCTGAAGGAAGCCAGAGGAAGAAGAAAAATAGCCACTATTCAGGAAGTCTGTGGTTACCACCGTTTGTAATAACACCCTGACCTGTTCCTGTTCTGCTTCTCTGAGCCTTTTTCTTTCTGCCTTTAAAAAAAAAAAAAAGATACTTAGATTGTATGTTGCTTGTTGATAGCTAAAAGATGTGTATTGAGAACAGCAGTCCAGGTCACTCAGACATCAGTAGCCACTCAAGCATCTCCAGCCATGGTGTTCTCTGTTCTCGGTCATTCTTACAAACCCACCTTAGGTCACACAATGGGTTGGATCCTCACTGAAAATCCTGATTTTTTTTTTTTTTTTTTTTTTTTTTTTTTGTCAGCAAATACTTCTCCCACAAAGTTTAAACCCACTTGTCTTTCATTGTCATGAAAGCAACTTTCCACCCTCACTTTGGCTTAAAAGTTAGAGAGGGTACCCTCCTACCCCAGGACTGTCAAAACTATGACGAGACAAAAACAGGAACAATATGGCCAGTGGTTGGAGAATCCAAGCATGGCAGGGCCAGGCCACAGTACACCTGACATTCTTGCTTTGTTGATGGATGCCCAGGACTCCTGCTGAGCTTTTGTTGGTAATGTTTCTGTTTGTTTTAAAGCCAAGTCTCACTATGTATCCCAGGCTGGCCTTGAACACATAAAGGAACCTTCCTCCTGGGCATGTATTTTAAAGTCACCAAACAAACTTTAAGGATTTCAAGGCTCACAATTACAATTGAAGAGAACTTGCCAGAAACTCTGTCTGGCCCAGGATGAGCCACGCTGTCACACTTTTCCTGCCTGGTAGTTTGTACAAGCAAGCACTGCTAGAATGGAAGGCCCCCATCATTAGTGGCCCAGGATGGGGACAGGCTGACACAGAAATGCCTCTGTTGGGGCTTATGTACCTCTGAGGTAGACTTGTTGCAAGGCCCTGCCCCTCCATCCTCTCCCTGGTTGGTTTGCAGGGATCAGACACTGAAGCAAGTTACCTTAGTACCCCTTGAGGACAGATTCAACACTGAACCTTGAACCTTGTAGCAAGGGGGTTCACTACATGGGGAGCGGTGCTGTCGGAGCCTGGCCCATGCTCAAAGCTGAAGTGTGTGCATGTGTGTGTGTACATTATTATTCCTGGCTGGCCTGGATACTTGCCTTGTAGACTAGGCTGGCTTCAAACTTACTGAGATTCACCTGCCTCTACCTCCTGAGTGCTGAGAGGGGACTAAAGGTGTGCACCATCACACCCGGCCATTAGTATATACATTTTAAATTATAGATTAATTGATTTGTACACATGTATGTGTATGGCCAGGAGTGTGCCATGGTGCATGTGTGAAGGTCCAAGAGAAGACAAGCAATGGGAGTCGGCTCGATTCTTCAACGACGTGGGTCAGCTTGGTGACAAGCTCCTTTACCTACTTAGCCATCTTGACAGCCATATTACTATATTGTAACTAATAAATAGTAACTGTGCACAAGCATCAGGTACAGTGTGACATTTCAGTGCACATAACGTCTACTGATCAGATCTTAGGCTGGCAGGAGGCATATGGTGCACCTCAGACATTTATCATTTTTTTTCTGTTGGAAACATTCAAAACTCCTGCCCACTGGCTCCTTTGAAATATTCAGTGACGTCTGTAACTGTAGTCACCCTATTAACTATATTCTTCCATCCCAACCATACCTGTACCACCAACCACCCTCTTCCCGCCATCCCTCCCCAAGCATGCGCTTTTCCAAAGTTTTACCAAGGCATCATTTGGGACAATAAACTGTGTTTAGAGTCCAACTATGATACACTTTGTCATTACTCTAACCAATGTGGGGGATCAGGTCACACACAGGGGACCAACGTCACTCCTGTAGCCTTTCTCACCCTCTCTCCTAACCGCTTCCTTCTGCCTTATCCTATGACAAGTAATTCATCTTTGTCACTATGGATTTGTTTGCATTTTCTAGAGTTTTGTACATGTAATCACAGAACAGCATGTGTTGCTTCTCCTCGTCCTCTTTTTTTTTAAGACAGGATTTCTCTGTGTAGCCCTAGCTATCCCAGAATTTTCTCTGTAAACCAGGCTGGCCCCAAACTCAGAGATTCTGCTTCTGTACGCCCTCCACAATTCCCCTCCCACCTCTACCTCCCGAGTGTGGGATTAAATGCATGAACCACCACTCCCTGGTGCTTTTTTTCTTTTGTAACCATTAGAGTTCTTTTGAGATCCTTTGTATGACATATATTGATAATTTGCCCCTTATGACCCTTTAGCTACACTGCGCAGGTGCACTGCAAGTGGTGTAGAGTTGTGTGTCACCCTGAAAATACATTCTGGAAAAGGCAGTATTAGGCAATGTCATCATTGTATGAACATCAAAAAATGTGTTTACACAAACCAAAACAATCATAATCACTAAGCCATAACCCCCACAGAACTAACAGATTCCTTGTTGACTAAAATATCATGTAGTGACCATCACTGGCTGCTACAAAAACAAGCCAACCAAAACAAAACAAAGAAAACCCTTGTCAGGCTTGGTGGCCAACAACTGTAATCCCAACAGAGGACTGAGAGTTTGAGACCAGCCTGGGCTACATAGGGAACCTAAGGCTAGACCAGACTACAATATCAAAACTCTGACTCAAAAATTAAGTACAGCCTGGAGGCACACACCTGTAAACTCAGTTACTCAGGAGGCTAAAGCAAGAGCTCTGATGTAAGTTTAAGGCCAGTGTAAGCTCCATAGCAAATTCCAGGCCAGCCAAGGCTCCATAAAAAGGGCCTGACTCTCGAGTGAGGTGGCTCAGCAGGTGCCTGCTACCAAGGCTGACAACTGACAAGTTAAGTTCCATCCCTAGAACCCACTAGGTGAGAGGAGAAAAGCCAGTTCCAACCTCTACACAAACACCTCAGCACACGTGCCCACCACACACGGTTTCCACACGTGTATGGATTCACATTCCCACCAGGACTGTATGAGAGATCCAGCTGCCACTCAGAATGTTTAACTCTGACACCTCTCAGGTGCACCTCTGAGCTTTCAGTCACATGACCCTAATGACAAACCATGTTGTGTGGACGCTGTCTGTGTATACCTGCTCTGTTCCTTTGAAGGGTCCATTAACGCTTTTTTCCCCCCTTTTGGATAGTACCAAACACTGGCTGTAATCTAAGGATGGCCTCAACTCAACTCAACTCAGGACGTAGCCTTGAATTTCCACTCTTCTCCCTGTGCCTCCCAAGTCCTGGGCTTACAGGCACCACTATGAGGGAGCTGATTACAGGCCCCAGAACTTCATGCACAGTAGGCAGTACCGACTGGTCCACATCTCCAGCCATTCAAATATTTTTCCCATTTTTTTTTACTTTTTTTTTTTTTTTTTTTTTTTTGGTCAATACATTTTATTATTTTAGTGAGTTTTTAAAAATTAGGATCATGCTGAGCGGTGGTGGCGCACGCCTTTAATCCCAGCACTTGGGAGGCAGAGGCAGGCGGATTTCTGAGTTCAAGGCCAGCCTGGTCTACCGAGTGAGTTCCAGAACAGCCAAGGCTATACAGAGAAACCCTGTCTCGAAAAACCAAGAACAAAAAAAAAAAATTAGGATCATACATAACAATTCTTTATTCCTTTTTAAGATTTATTTTATTTATTCATGTTTATGTGTATTATGTGTATCTCTGTATGCTAGGTGCATATGGGTGCCCAAGGAGGGAAGAATGGACATTGGATTCCCCAGAGCTAAAAATACAGATGGTTATGATCCACTTGACATGGGGGCTAGGAGCTGAACTCTCTGGTCCTCTGAATTCTTAAGAGCAAGTGCTCTTAACTTCTGAATTCTCTCTCCAGACTTGTTTGTTCTTGATCATAGCACTTTGTCAGAATTGTGTTTTCTCTCTCTCTCTCTCTCTCTCTCTCTCTCTCTCTCTCTCTCTCTCTCTCAGGCTGGCCTCAAACTCACAGCACTCTGCCTGCCTCTGCCTCCCAAGTACCGGGATTAGAGGTGTGGCTGTCACACCCAGACAAAATTATCCTTGAGAAGTGTCTTCTATAAGACCAGACTGTACTGGTCTTCTCATTTTTTCTCAGATATTTTCCAGAGCTGAACTTCTAGATTTTGGTGAAATCCAGTTCATCAGGGTGTTCTGGGTACCGTATCCAAGAAGCGTTCATTTCCCTCCTGTGCCTGGCACCAAGCCTGCATGCCCTCCTTGCTCAGTCAGTGGGCATGAAGAACAGACAAGGGATACGATGGAGTGGGGGAGCAGGAAAGGGACACAAGACACGGATGAACAGGGATTACAGGGGCTCTGGGGAAGGTCCCAGAGGGATGCCACTTTGTTGTTCCGTTTGAACCCAGGGCTTTGTACATAAGAGACACACGCTCTACCAACCGAGTCACATCCCCAAACCCACATTGCTTCTTAAGAGGCTCTGAAGAGACAAAAGCTAGTTCAGCCTTATGATCCCACAAGTAGGTTAGAGGCAGACTGCAGGTTCCAGAGGGAGCCCTGGGGGAAGAGTGTGGGAAGCAAGGGAAAACGGGGTCCTCTGAAGCTCTGATCCCCTGTCGGTAAGTAAAAGATGACATCTCTCTCGTTTATTTGGTCCTCTAGCTCTCCCCTCCAATTCTTCATTTTCAGATTTACTTTTAACTATGTGTGTACGTATGTGTACTATAATGCTAAAACTACTATACATGTATATATTACATGTATGTGTATGTATGTGTGGGAACACACGTGAATGGAGGTGCTTACAACAGTCAGAAGGGGGCGTCAGGTCCCCTGGAGCTGGGGTTACAAGTGGTTATGAGCCTCCTGATGTGGGCTGGGAACCAAACTCTGGCCCTCTGCAATAACCAACCATACTTTTAGCAGCTGAGCTATCTCTCCAACACCGTCACCCCCAATTTTCTTTCAAATAGGGTTTCATGTAGTACAGTCTAGCTTCACACTCACTTCCTTGAACTGATTCCCCCCCCCCCCTCCACCTACTAAGATCTGGAGTGGTGCCTTCACACCTGCAGCCCCTCGACTTCCATCTTTCTTGCCCCCTCCCCTTCCTTCTCACCTGTTTGCAAACTTTGTCTGTTCTCTGTGAGGTCTCAGCTCATGTTTGCACTGGGGTCTTCCTGGCTTCTCCTGTAACCTTGCAAAAAAAGAAAAAGTGTAGCACTCTGTATGTAGCAAGCTCAGCTTCAGTCTTTTGTGTCCTGTTGTTACCTGCCTTCCCCTTACAAATGGCTCCCTGTGTCTTAACCAAGATACCAGAGAATGTTCACAGATACTTTTAATGCTTGCTTCCTCAGCATCCTCAGGTCGGCTAGGGAGACACGGAAGAGGGGCTTTCTGGTAAAGCCTCCTCATACCTCTGAAGGGTCAAAGGTCCCAAAGGGTTTTTTGCTGTCCTCAAGTTCTGGGTATTCTGTTCCCACCCAATCTGCCGAATCTGTGCAAGACAGGCAAGGAGACAGTTTACAATAGCACCATCATTATGAGATCTTGAGTGGGAGATTTATCAAATCACAGATGACAAATTTCTGGCTCCTGAAACCAAACCAGGAGAGGGAGGCTCAGCAAGGGGCCCTTGTCAAGTTCCTCATACCACGTTCATCGATCACAAGATGTGGCTTAAAGCAGCACACCTCTTTGAACATCTCTCTCTCTTTCTCTCTCTCTCTCTCTCTCTCTCTCTCTCTCTTTCTCTCTCTCTCTCTCCCCATACCCAACACTGGTTATAATCTTATCTGATCAGATCAATTGATTATCAGAATAGGATTTTATATGGTTGAAATCAAAGAGTCAACCATGTGGGCTGGGGAAGACCCTGTTCCAGGTTTTTCAGAGTGACAACTGAGGCTCTAAGGCCTCAGTTCCTTGGGGTTGTTAGGTGGAGCAGGGCTCCTGGGTCCTTTTAGGTGTCAGCAGGAGTCATCCATGGCTCCTTGTGACCTCTCTGGTCCGGTCTACACATGTGTACCTACCTTTAGGAAAGAGAGGGGTCAGGGTCTTTACCTGCTTTGGTCTCTCCGGTTATCTTTCTATTCTTAAAGAGACAATGTCTGCATTTCAGGGCTTATGTGTCTAGATTGGGTCCTGATTTCCCAGGTATTCCAAGTCAAGGTCCATGATCTTCTTAATTTTTTAAAAAATTTACGCATATGAGAGTTTGTTCATATGTATGTAGTGCACCATGTATATATCTTGTGCGCATAGAAGCCAGAAGAGGTCATGGATCCTCTGGAACTGGAGTTAGAGGCTGTTAGTGGCTGTTGTGAGCCACTATATGGGTGCTGGGAACCGAACCCGGGTCTTCTTCAAGAACATCCAGTGCTCTTAATTGCTGAGCCATCTCTCTAGTCTCAAGGTTCATAATTTTAATATAGGCCTTTTGCCAGTAGGCTAACATAGTCCCAGGTTCTGGGTCCTAGGTGAATGTCTTGTGGTCACAAGGCCTCTGGTACAGGAGTCAAACCCTGCTCTCACCTCATTCCTCTCTCTTCCTGTGCTGTTTCATCCTGTCTCCTGAAGCCAAGAGTCAGGAATATAAGACATCTTCTTCCAAGAGATTGAGTTACACAGTGAGTAAAGGTACTTGCTGCCAAGCCTAAGACATGAGTAATTCCCAAGAACCCACATGGTGAAAGGAGAGAATGAATTCTTACTGGTTGTTCTCTGACCCCCATAGGCATTCTATGGTACATGTACGCGCACACACGCACGCACGCGCGCACACACACACACACACACACACACACACAGTTTTGTTTGTCTTTTTTGTTTGTTTGTTTTTTTCGAGACAGGGTTTCTCTGTATAGTTCTGGCTGTCCTGGAACTCACTCTGTAGACCAGGCTGGCCTCGAACTCAGAAATCCACCTGCCTCTGCCTCCCAAGTGCTGGGATTAAAGGTGTGAGCCACCACCGCCCGGCTTTGTTTGTCTTTTAAGACAGATTTATTTATGTAGCTCTGGCTGTCCTGGAACTCATTCTATAGACCAGGCTAGCCTCAAACTCACAAGAGATCTACCTCCTTCCTCTTCTGAGTACTGGGATTAAAGGCATGCATCACTACCACCTAGAAAAAAATGTTTTTAAAATTGCATTTATCAGAAACCAGTCCTCTTTAAACACCCAAGGCAAAGCCCTGGCTGGTCCACCATGCTGATCAGGTCAACACTCTGGACAGGAAAGGCTGAAATGCTGAACAACACGCCTGCAACTCCAGCCAGACCCAGAAGCCAAGAAGCCAGCTCCTGTAGTCTCACTACAGGAGCAAGATCTGTTAGGTAGTAGGTACAAAGCCCATGACTGAGGTTTGGGGTCATCGTCACAAGGTACCACCTGTGGCCTCTTCTCCAGTTGTATGGGAGGTTGTTCTTTCACACTTTACCACAATTCTATCAGATGAGATCAATGAGATCACTCCAGACTATCGGCCCAGGATGCAGTTATGTTCTTCACCTTGCTCTAAGTCTCATTGTATTTCTCTGTAAAATGTAAATAATAATCTTTGGCCTACCTAGTTAAGGGTTTTATGGGAAGAAGACAGGAGCTAGAATATGGAGAGGATTCTGGTGTGTGTGTGTGTGTGTGTGTGTGTGTATGTGTGTGTATGCATGTATGTATTGAGAGAGACAGTCAGAGACGTGTGTGTGTATGCATGTATGTATTGAGAGAGACAGTCAGAGACAGAGACAGAGACAGAGACAGACAGACAGACAGACAGACAGACAGACAGACAGACAGAGAAATACCCAGCATTAGTACACTGTGGAGCCTAAAAGGCATGCATCTTTGGGTACTTCAGCTCTCCAGCCCACCCCTCATCTCTCAGGCTAGATATCTGGCTGGCTGTCATGGGAACAAGGCTGTCCAGAGTGCACCTGGTCTGGGCTCTGGTCTGAAAAGGCGGCCATTCAAGGTTGGCTTGGCCAGGAGCCTTGTGATGAGAGACAGGGGGCCCTGTGCTCTAGAGGGAAGGAGGCCCATGTGGCCTCAGTGTGGAGCTGAGCTGTCAGCCTGGGAGGGTGGCAGGCTGGTTGGGAGGGGGAGGTGTCTCAGAAGGAAGACTGAGCTAGTGTTTAAGGCCTAGAGCTGAAAGGCCGCTGTGTGTCTCATGCTAGCTGCCTGGCAGGCAGACATATGACTCATTGGTGGCCAGAGGGTGCAGCCTGGGCCCAGCTGGCCAGGACAGGGGGCTCACTGCCCACCCACATGCAAATGTATGTCAGTATAAGTTGGAACAGGTGTGCCAGTGCTGGGGCTACATGTCTGACTGGGCTCTTTGGACCCCTTGCAGTAGCCACATCTTGTCCTCTTCTGACAGTGGCTGTGGTAAATCTGTCTCTCCTGCCAGTCAGGGTCTCTTGAAGTGGCCCATGCCTGCCTTCATCTCCGCCCCCATCCTATGCATCCCTTCCTGGGTGCTGCCCAGCAGAAAGGGCTGTCCTGGTTCTTTAATTATACCCACCGTGGTAGGACAGATGAAGACGGGGGAGGGGGGTGAACACAGATAGCTTGTTAAAGTGATGCTAGCCATTCAAAGCCGATTTGTAAAGGCCAGCAGGAATTCATTCCATTTCCAAGGACATAATAGTTGAGCAGAAGGAAAGCAGGGTATTGGGGAACCAGAGGGAGACAGGAGTCTTGCTTTCTGAAGTGGCAGCAGGAGGCAGTGCACACTATTAAAGGTTTGTGGGTAGAACCAGGAGTCCTGGAGCAGGCAGAGTTGAGGACCTGGGAGTGATAGAAGAGGCTACAAAAGACCTATTGGGTCCCAAGCCTATTCCCAAGGGCCTGCCAGGCAAGGTTTACATTGTAAAACAAAAAACAACTGGTCATGAGCAAGTGTGTATTTATGTGTGTCACTGGGTAAGCAAGTATCTCAGATCTGTGTGTGTGTGTGTGTGTGTCCATCCATGAGTTTTCTACATGTCTCTGAATCCTTATGTATTCATGTATAGTTTGATCTTACTGTACATGTGAGTGTCTGGGTATATGTGTTCACAGTCTATGTCATATGTACATTTATGTGGTTTTATATATGTCAGTATGTGATGGTGCATTTGAGTATCTGCCGGTGTGAGAAAGAATGTTTGTATATATGTGTGCCCTACTAAGAAGAAATGGCGTTCATCTCCAAGACACAGGCAAAGCCAGGAACCAACCACTAATCAGCCCTCCACTCCTTCTTGGCCTTCCCTGTCAGTTTATTTCTGCTTTGCTGCCCCAGGATCCTTTAAGCTCTGTCCTCTGAGTGACAGACCAACTCTACTTACACTTGACTGCCACCCCATACCCACAAAGCCATGGGTGGCCTTGGCTGTCCCCATACTAGCTGGTTTGTGCTTGAGCACGGAAAGGGAGCAGAAAGCTGTCCAGCCCCAGAGGTGCTGTGTCCATCTTCAACTGGCCAGCCCAGGGTTCCTCCCCATCCTAGAAAGAGGTGTCTTGACAGCATAAAGCAGTTGCCTACACAGCACCGCCCTCCTTCCTCCTGGGCTCTGCATCTGAGCAGTTTGTCTTACAGAATAGCTAGAGAGCCCTGGAGGCTTGGCCTAAGTGCTAAACATGGCCGGAACATCTCCAAGGTATCTGAGTGAAGCTCTGACTGAGCATAACTTTTAAGATCGGCAGAATCACCAAGCAACGGTGGTGATGCACGCCTTTAGTCCTAGCCTTTAGTCCCAGCACTCAGGAGGCAGAAGCAAAGGAATCTCTGAGTTCCGGGCCAACCTGGTCTACAGTGTGAGTTCCAAGACAGCCAGAGAAACCCTGTCTCCAAAAAACTTCCCCTTCTGAGAAAGAGAGAGGCAGATTCCTTTGAAGGCTATACCCCCCACCACCACCACCCCGTTCTTGGGGGCTGTCAATTTCAGTATCTTGTGCCATGCATAGAATGGAAATTATGACCCAGGCCTGGCCTGTCATGCTACTTCAACCCTGGGGATGTGGTCACTGGCCTAGGGTGGGACACATGACAGGGAGAAAAACCAGTGTAAGTCCTTCCCTGAGATTTTATATGAGAAAGTAGAAATGGGGTATGTGGGAGCTGGGGTGAAGTGTTAAGTACATACGGGTATGTTGAAGCCTTTGCCCTTCTTGTAAAAGGACAGGATGGCCATAAAGTGTTGGTGGTATTTCTATTATAGAAGCTAGCAAGTTTCTTTTGCTTCAGCTGCGTAAGAGTTGGGACTTACTATCGCTTAAAGCCAGAAGAATCCTGGACTATCTCTTGCCTGAGCCACATGCTTGGTCTTCAGGGTGCCAGAGCTACTTTGCCTGGCTCATAACATCCCAGGCATCCCAGGCAAGGAGGGGGCATCACGGCCCCTCCTTGGCTCTCTTGGTCCCCACCTAGATGTCTTACTGCCAGCGTCCTCTCTTCTCGAAGGTCCTAAACCCACCTCCGCTGTCTCTATCACCGCCTACTTCCTCAGCGTTCTTGCCTCAGTCTCTTCCACAGCTACTTCCCTGTCTGTCTGCTTCTCCCCAGCCTCACAGGAAGGCGTGTCTCTCTTCAGGTCCTTGCTCAAAGCTTGCCAGCCCGGAGTGCTCCAGGAAGTTAGCTTCCCTGCATCAGAGTTGCCTGGAAAAACAGAGAGCTGCTTTCTTTCTCCAGGGATTCCCAGGTAGCTCTCCTCGGTCTGGCCTTGGGACCAGCTCTGGGAAACCGTCTATCACTCAGTACTGTCACCTCCTTGATTGCTGAGGCTTAGCTCCATGAGTAAAGGACAATCAAAGGTCACCTTGGGTTCCCTAGAGCAGGGATAGGTTGCCTCACTTCCTCCATTCCTGGCTCATTCCCTTGTGATCTGCATTTCTTTGGTGTCTAGAAGGCCTTCGTGTCCTGCGCATGCGCACTCTAACAGAAACATAGAGGACCGTGTTCAGGCCTTTCTACAATGTCTGATTTTATTGAATAAGGAATTCTCAGAGTGCAGAAGTTTCACTGAGGGCAATTCATCAGCTGCTTCCACTCTCCTCCCTAGCCTTGGCTGAGGAAAACACAGATTCTTTCATTCTAATCTTAATTACTAATATTAACTGAGGTCACAGATTACAGATCGAGTAGTGAGTCTATGTATATGGGTATAGTTATAAGCTACAGAACGGCCACTAAAGTTGAAGGGGTCCCGGCAGGCCTGGGTCCTCCCTTTCAGGTCAGAGGCCAAGAAGGAAGCAAGGAGTTGAACTTCAGAGCATGAGGTGTCCTCCGTCTAAATCTAGTTGAGACTCTTGGAAGTTTAAACTCTGAAGGAGTTTCACAGTGGCCTAAGAGATAGAAGCCGACAGGAACACAAAGAGAGTTGGGTGGGGGTGGAGAAGTGAGATTAGTAATGTACAAGGCTGGAGAGCCGCAGGAGATGCCACTGGCTGCCACCACAGAGCCAGGCTGCAGGGCAGAGCTGAGCCTCAACTCTGAGTCTTGTGTCAAGAGTGAGGATCAGGACCGGTCCAGAAGGATGGACAGATAGACAATTGGAAAGACAGCAGTTTAAGAAGGCTGTGTCAACATCAAGGAGTCAGCCAAACTGAAGCCCCTGAACAGTCCGAAATTCTGTTAGTCCACTGACACAAAACCCAGGTGGTCAGGTGACAAGTCAGTGGGACCAGAGCCATGGCAGGGTTAGGGGTCTGTCCCTTCATGGGGTCCGGGTGGCAGTGTTACACCATTCCCCATCTAGTGTGTTCCTGAAGTTCTCAGGCCTCGTTTTCCTGCTGTGACTACGCTCACGCACTCACACGGTCCCATTTACTTTGGTAAATATAAAAGGTGACAGCCTTTCCACTTTTAGAAATAAGTTATTTATTCACCTGTATCTCGTCTATAGCAGCAGCATTTGTACTCAAAATGGAGCCAAAAGTGGCTTGTAAATTAGTGTCTTTCAGAGCAAGGCACAGCCTGCAAAACACTGCTATATACAAGATGGAGGGACTTAGGGCAGGGACTTCCTGCTCTCAACACCTTGGCTGAATGAAATTCCAAGAATTCAACTAGATTGATGGAAGATGCCCCAGGCTCTGAGGATTCTCCCTACGCTCCCCTGCTTCCCATCTCCCCCCATCTTACTCCTTGCTCCTTCTTGGGCCCCTGACTTACAGAGAGGACCTAGGCCTGTCAGATGGTTCAGCAATTGTATCTCACCTGTCAGCCTCATGCTGGAAGGAGAACTGACTCCTGAAAGTTATCATACACACACACACACCACATACATACACACATATACATACATATATACATAAACATACATACACATAAACAACACATACATATACACATATACCATATACACACATATATACACATACATATACATATGCACACACACTAAATATATAAGTGTACATTTAAAATTGAAAAATAGGGCTGGAAAGATGGCTCAGTGGTTAAGAATACCTACTACTCTTCCAAAGGTCCTGAGTTCAAATCCCAGCAAACACATAGTGGCTCACAACCAAATGGGATCTGGTGTGTCTGAAGACAGCTACAGTGTACTCATATACATAAAATAAATAAATAAATAAATAAATCTTTTATAATTGAAAAATAAAGGGGATTCAGCATCCAAGGAGATATGTCCCCTCTGTTCAGCCCTTAGTATTCCCCAGCTCCAGATCCTGCCTCCCGTACCTCCATGTGGGAGAGACCATTTACCTGTGGGTACTCTTCCAGTGCTGACTTGAATGGTATCCCTGGGGTCTCCCTGACCCCTTCAGCACCACGCTGTACTGTGTCAGGTTCTCGGTAGTGGACACCTGTGGCCTATGAGGACCAGAGGTTTCATTCTCACACTGTCTCATCAGAAATCATCTCAGACCCAGATTTATCCACTGCAAACTTCTAGAACAAAATGCAAAGCAAGCATCCTACCACGGTTCTGAGCTTGCAGAAACTCCTTTAAAGGTCCACACAGGAAAACATGTCAGGGCAATTCTCATGGTCACCCTGACCAACAGCTAGCTCTGAAGTCACAGAGGACCCATCATAGAAAGTTCCAGACCAGGGTAGTGCTCCACGGAATTGGTCTGGCATGGACAGAGGAGCCATGCCATTATTTCTAACGGGCAACACTTTTCCCACCAGCGAACGACCTCTGACTGCCCCAGCACTGGTTCTGGCCTCCAGCTGTGAGTGTAGGCAGCTGAATCTGAAGCCCCAGCTGTGGCTACCCCTGGAGTGTAACACTAAAACTAATTCACTTGCCCTTAACATCTGAGTTAAACTGACTACAGCTGACATAGCTTGTTGGTCTTTCGGCCGCCATCAGCTCCAAGTCTGCCCACGGTAGACTCTCCAAGGTGCCCAGGGTTCCTACTTTCTACTTTCCTGTTTCTTCTGTTTCATCCCCCATATCGTCCCGCAATGATATCTACCCAGTATGCCCTCTCATGGGTCAGGTCTCCCTACATCTTAAGTCTCTACAGACCTAATGGGGAGGGAGAAGTCACAGGGAGAGGGAAATGGGAGCTGGGAGAGAAGCGAGTTATTCAGAGAAGAAATGGGGAAGGAGAAAGGTGTTTCTTAGTGCACTTCTATATATGTCAGGTCACTGAGCACCCCTTCTGGGCCAGCAAGAGAACAGTTCAGAAAATGACTTGTAAGTTTAGGGACTCTATTCAATCTCTTCTTCCACCCACACCAACGTTTCCTGGAACTGCCATCTCCTCCCACCAAACTCTCACCTTAGCATGGGGGGGGGGGGGGGCGGGCAGTGGCAGAGTCCACTGCAGACTGGCCTTGCTCAGCCACTCCACTTGTTCCGAGACAGTCCCCAGCCGGATGCTATGCCCTCAGGGCTGGACAGGTGGAGGGGGACTAAGAGAGCCCAATGGTGAGAAATCACTGTGCTTCTGAGTAGTGATGGGAACCTGTGGCTCACTGAAAGCAGAATAGGGTGACACTGGAAAGTGATCAGAGCCTGGGTAACACACACACACACACACACACACACTCATACCTCGGTGTTACGCATTTCCTTATTCTGAATTCACAAACCAATGATCTTTGACAAACTGTCCTGATTGACCAGTTCAACTAGAAAACCCAAGGTGACCTTGGGCAGCTTCACCACCACCCCCCACCACCTCCAACACCCCCAGACCCCCTCCCCACAATTCCCAGATTACTCCATGTTCTCTTGTGGTCCCAGGATCCCCTGGGATAGGTCAAACATTAGTGATCAGAATATCAAAAGCACCCACCTGTCATAAGGCTCTGCGTGTAGGGGACACTGATGTGTCTGCTTCCTCTACGTCATCTCACATAACTCTGCATTGGCAGGAAATTGAGGTCTCAAGAAGATAAGCCAGCTCTCCCCTAAAAGCAGGCAGGAAGTGTGGAGGACTGGCCCAACCCCCAGCCCTTTGGCACTCAGATCTTAATTCACAAGCCCTTACCAGAAACACCCGTGTCCACCTTCACCTAGCACCTAGGGAAACGCCACACTAGGGTGAAAGGTGAATCAGAGGCTAAGAAGACTGCTCTCCAGCAAGGCAATTTGTGGAGAGCTGGGACAGAGCACCTGCTCTTCCCCAAAGTCACACTTACAGGGCAAAAAGAGAGAGCCCCAAAGCTTGGGTGGTACCAGTTGTGATGACGTATCTGTAACCCCCATCATTCCGGAGGCTAAGACAAGGTGATCTGGAGCTCAAGACCAGCCTGAACTGCATGCCAAGACCCTGACTCAAAACAAACAAAGCAAAACACAATACCCTGGGTGGTGGAGTAGTGAGAAGACAGGGATGGGTAGCCAGTGCCAAGCTAAGACAATGAGGACCAGTGACCTGGGACTAGTGGGACTGCAGTGACTCCTAGGGGCAGGCATCCAGGCCAGTGAGACTTACACTTCAGGCCAGGGCTTCTTGAGGACTTAAAGAGGACATTGTCCCAGGATTCTCCTCTGAAATTCTGATCTGAAGGCTCTTCATCATTGCTGACTGGAGCTTACAACACTCCAGAAAATTCCACTGTATGTTTAAGCACATATGGCAGCCCAAGGATCACTAAGAGAAGGCCAAAAGGAATCTTCACCCTTAAGACTCACTGGGACTATCTAGCCTCCCTGGGAGTATGGGTCAGTCAGTATCAAGTATTCCCTGGGAGAGGAACAGCATTGCAGAAAAATCATTCCCCATTCCTACTATCTGATAGAAATGCCTGAGACAGGACCACTTCCTAAGCCAGGCAGACCTCCTGGGTTTGAATATTAAGGTTGTGACTTCATCCATAGTGTGTGTGTTCCCGACTCTACCTCCTGGTAAGATAGAAACAAAGCATAGCACATGTCTCCAGAACCAAGTGAGTCACTAATGCCGGGACCTAGAACTAGGCTTGACAGATAGGAAGAGCTGGATGTTAGGAGTGGACTGTAAAAAGCTTCCATTTCAATCCTGGGGGTATTTTTGAAGTCTTACTGAGTACTCTGCATTGAGACCCCAATATGGGTCCAGACATCTGGATGACAGCAGGACCAGTAAGTAGCCTTATCTGCCAGAAAATTCCCCAAGTTACCCAGAGGAGACATCACCCCAGAGCCTGGGCCAAGGTGTCCCCTCCCTCCTTGTTCTGTGATTGTGTGTAGCCCACTACCAAGAGAAAATGGTGCTCACACAGCAGATTAATAAAAGCCTGGAGACAAAAGAAAAAAAGTGGGGGTGCGGTTAAGTGAAGGATTTGTTGGCAATACAAGAAGGAGGTTTTTGTTTGTTTTGAGACAAGAGTCTCATTAGGAAGTCCTGGCTGACCTGGAACTCACCATGTAGACCAGGCTGGCCTTAAACTCACAGAGATCCACTTACTGGGATTAAAAGCACTTGCGAACACTCTAGGAAAAAAAAGAAGAAGAAGAAGAACTTTTTGCAGAGGCTCATAAGCATTCTTACTGGAGCAGGGTAGTGCAGAAAGAGTGGGGTACCCAGAGCCTTCCTGGGTGACCTGGGCTGGCTGGGGCTCTGACACAGGCAACCCAGCCTCTCCTACCATCATCTCCTCTTGAGACCGCCGACCAGACCTAAACGATCCCGAGAAGGATAAAAGTAGACAGGGCAGAAAAAGAAAGGAAGCTTTAGGGAAAACAACCTTTATTCGCCACCCTCCTCTCTACACACCCAGGGCAACTCCAGAAGGAAGCAGCCAGGCCGCTAGGCGCCGGGTGGGCGTGGAGGTGGGCGGCGTCCGACGTCCCCACGTGTCCCGAAGGCAGGCGACCCGGTGAAGGCCCAGCACGGGGAAGTCGCCGCCTCAGGATGTTGGCGATCCTCAAGGTCTCTGAGATTCCGGCTCTTACCTTCGCGATCCTGCGGGGCGTGCCTCTGAGGTGACCAGGGCTGAACGGAGTTGCTGTCCCCGCAGTGAGCCGGGGTGCGAAGGGTTAACCTACCTGGGCCGCCGCCCCTGCGGCCCCTCCTCCAGCCGCAGGGAAAAAAGAAAGTCTCAGCGGGGGCGCGGCTCGGCCTCGTCCCGCCGTCCCCTGCCGCGGCGCCCAGAGCTGTGATCCGTGCGCCCTGCTCAGCTGCCCTGGACCGGGCCGCCATGTCTCTGTGGTGAGTCGGGGTCCCGGTGGGGCACAGGGTACCTCCGAGCTTCACCTTCTCCCGCGACCGCAGACTGCAAGGGATGCACGCTGGGTGTCCTGGGGCCGACCCCAGTTTCCCTGGGCAGCAAGGGTGGCGGGAGATGCGGAGCAGGGAGCAGCGGCGGAGCGGCAGGTGGGATGTGGGAGATGCGGGGCGCACGCTTGGCTCCCCGGCCGCGACTCCGGCAGCCTGTATGCAAGGTCCGGCCTTGGGGTCTCACTAGCAGACACACACACACCTCACCCCTTCGGTCTTCCCTCCTGTGGCCTCTTCTCCGGACCATCTCGACCCTTCTCCCTCCCCGGCTTTGCTCTTACAAATGGAGTGAACTGGTATGTGCGAGCCAGGGCTCTGGAGCTGGTCCTTACCCGGACTCCGGAGCTGCGGCGTGGAGCTTCTTTAGAACCCCCAAGGACTGGAACTGGGTTCGGAATCCTCTGCTCCGGTTCCCAGCAGGGTACCTAAGTCATTTTTCTCTTTCTCTTTCCCTCCAACCTGGTGGTCAGGAAGTCATGAGGCTCTTGGGGAAAGCTCGCTGAATGTGGGGAGGAGGACTCAGCATTCACTCACCCTGCGCCTCCCCAGGCTTAAAACCTGGGGTTGCCGGGCAGTGGTGGCGCACGCCTTTAATTCCAGCACTTGGGAAGCAGAGACAGGCGGATTTCTGAGTTCGAAGCCAGCCTGGTCTACAGCGATATCTTCCAGGATAGCCAGGGCTATACAGAGAAACCGTGTCTCGAAAAAAACAAACAAACAAACAAAACAAACCTGGGGTTATCTCTACCTGCTTTGTGGCTCCCTGGCTCTTGTACCTCCCCGCCTCGGAGGTGAGAGCTCTCTCTCTCTCTGCTGCCCCAGCCCTGGAAGGTCTCCCAGTGTGAGCCAAGGAGAGAAGAAGGTTCTCAGGGAAGGGGGCACAGGCAGGATCTCTCTTCCTGAGAAGAGCTAGGATTTCTGCCTCTGAAAAGGGTGTAGTGGGATTACCTGACCAGGTAAGGTCCCCGGAAAGTGGGTTTCCTTCCCAGGGCTGAAGGGCTAGGCACCTCATTGATCCATGTGCTCCATAAAGGTAGGCGTAAGGAGTCTGATGGGATTTGTCCACCCCCTTCGAGGCCTCCCGTCTAGAGTAAGAATGGCTCGTTTCTGTTGAGTCGGTGGGGGCTGCTAAGCCAGAACCCACTCCCCACTGCACTCCACAAGGAAACTACCCAAAAGCTGCAATAAGGTTACTGTCTTTTCCCCTTAGAGTGACTTGTTCAAAGTCACCTGGTGATACTGCTGTCCAATACTTATGTGAACTAAAAAAATGAAAGCCAGAGCACAGGGGATGGACAGAGGTCTCTTTTCCTGGCAAAATGACAGCATTTCACCGAGTTCATGCCTGGTGTTTATCCTGTGTCCTGTCCCATTCTGGAGGAACTTAAGAGGTTAAATGGGCCCCTCCCCAAAGTTGCTGGTTTGGGAGCCCAGTAGCTAATTCCACAGTGCTGCTTGAGTTGGGCTGTTAGCAGGAGAGAAGCAGATCCTCTGACCTTCCAGGAAGTAGCGGCCACTGGCCCATCTGTGGGCCCCTAATCCTCAGGAGGAGGACGGGTGCCAGCTCACCCTCTTTTCTGCTGCTCCCCCAGGAAGAAAACCCTCTACAAAAGTGTATGCCTGGCTCTGGCCCTCCTCGTGGCTGTCACCGTATTCCAGCGCAGTGTGACCCCTGGTCAATTCCTTCAAGATCCTCTACCACCCACACTGGGGCCACCCAAAACCGGAAATCTGGTCAACCCCAACAGCTTCTGGAAGAGTCCAAAGGATGGAGCAGCTCCCACCCCCACGGTTCCTCGGGGACCCCAGGTCTGGGATGTGATTACCACCAACTGCTCTATCAACATCAACCTGACCCATCAGCCCTGGTTCCAGAGTCTGGAGCCACACTTCCGACAGTTTCTGGCCTATCGGCATTGCCGCTATTTCCCCATGTTGCTGAACCACCCAGAGAAGTGTGACAGTGATGTCTATCTGCTGGTGGTTGTCAAGTCAGTCATTACACAGCATGACCGCCGAGAGGTCATTCGTCAAACCTGGGGCCATGAATGGGAGTCAGCAGGTGGGGGCAGGGGTGCCGTTCGAACTCTCTTCCTGCTCGGTACA
This sequence comes from Arvicanthis niloticus, assembly GCF_011762505.2. NCBI lineage: Eukaryota > Metazoa > Chordata > Mammalia > Rodentia > Muridae > Arvicanthis > Arvicanthis niloticus. Next base: position 18,737,115 of record NC_047674.1, on the reverse strand, counting down.
GCCTCCAAGCAAGAGGAGCGAACCCACTATCAACAGCTGCTGGCCTATGAGGACCGTCTCTATGGTGACATCCTACAATGGGACTTCCTTGACAGCTTCTTCAACCTGACCCTTAAGGAGATTCACTTCCTTAAGTGGCTTGACATTTATTGTCCCAACGTCCCCTTCATTTTCAAAGGTGATGACGATGTCTTTGTCAACCCCACCAACCTGCTCGAATTTCTGTCTGACCGGCAGCCCCGGGAAAACCTATTTGTAGGTGATGTTCTGAAACATGCTCGGCCCATCCGAAAAAAAGATAACAAATACTACATCCCCTCTGTCATGTATGGCAAGGCCACCTACCCGCCCTATGCTGGCGGCGGGGGGTTCCTCATGTCTGGCAGCCTAGCTCGGCAACTCCACCATGCCTGTGACACACTGGAACTCTTCCCTATTGATGACGTCTTCCTGGGCATGTGCTTGGAGTTGCTGGGAGTGAAGCCCACCGGCCACGAGGGCTTCAAGACCTTTGGCATCTCTCGGGTCCGAGGTAGCCGAATGAACAAGGAACCGTGCTTCTACCGGTCCATGCTTGTGGTACACAAGCTGCTACCTGCCGAGCTGCTGGCCATGTGGGATCTGGTGCATAGCAATCTTACCTGTTCTCTCAAGTTCCAGGTGCTCTAATGCTGCTGGGCCACCAGTACATTTGTCCTCGAGTCCTTGGGGTCCTGGGACTGGAGATACATGGCATGGTTTTTGGTCCCCTGCAAGAGGTGAAGGGTTTGGGCCCTCCGTGCCCCTAGGTGTGGTGGGGTACAGAAAAACAGAGAGGAACTCCCAGAAATTCCCAGAAAGAGGCCCAGGAATAGCCAGAACTTCCCTGACTGGAGGTCATCTGAGGACCTGAATCTCTCCTAGTCTGGGCCTGTAGCCTGGCCTCTCTAGCCTGGTAGGAAGCCCCGGTGGCCTCTAAAGGAACATTTGCTCAGGTACCTGAGCTAGAGCTGGCCCCAGTGGGTCTGTGGCTGCCTCTTGTCCTCACAGGGAAGTCTTTCCTGTGAAATGCCTCTGACTCCCTGAGGGCCAGGCAGCCTTTATGGGAGCTCAGGCCTGTGCAGGTCCACAGGTGTCCCCTGGTCCACATTCCTGGATCTCCTAAGACAGGAGCTCCACAGGCTCTCAGCGCTACCCCAGGCTTGCCTGGAGTCAGCTGCACAGCCCCAGGCTTGCCTGGAGTCAGCTGCCAAGGCATGGCTCCTGGCTAGGTCTTCTCTTGTCCAGAAGCCTGACTGGCCGCTCTGACTACCTCAGCACTCCTCTAAACCTCAGTGTGGGCTAGCGCCCCACCTCACACCCCTGACACAGAGCAGAAGAGCAGTGCTCCTGGCCCCCAAAGCACAGTGATCCCTGAACACAGCCCGAGCCGGGTCTCACCCTTGGCACTTCACCAATACTGACTCCCTGGCCAGAAACCGGCCGGTTGGGCCCTAGGTGTAGACGTTCTTCTATTACTGTGAAATTTTATTTATGAAGAATTGGGAGGAGGCGGCTCCAGGCCTTGGGAGGTGTACCTCCTTTCTGTACACTTTCCTTCAGCGGCTCCATTTACCTGCTAGCATCTTTACCATTCGCCCCGGCCTTTCAAGTCCCACTCTGAGCCCTCCCCAACTGACACCCCTACTTTTCTGGGGCCTGCCCAGACTATTTTTCCCCTGTGAAAGAATGCCACCTCCCACTTCTGCCTGGGGTTACCTGAAAATGATGGAGGCATCTTCTCTATTTTCTCAATAAAACTGGAATGGTTGTTGAAGGCATCTGAACTAGCTGCTTCCTTGGTCTTGGCTAGTGGGTGTGTAAGACCTCTAGAGGGGCCTTAGAGGAAGGGGGGGACTGTGGTGGTGCAAGAAGCCTGCGAGCTCTAACAGTCAGCTGTCTCAGGTCACCACCTGGCCAGCTAAGGCCCCCAGCCTAAGTATCAATTAGCAAAGGCCTAGGCAAGAGTTCAGGCCCGGGGCTAGTGTTCTAGTGGGTGCCCTTAGGCAGGGCACGCAGAGTCTAATAGGCTCCCTGATGTCCTTGTGAAAGCATTGAAACAGACTTGGCTGGAGGAAGAGCCTGCCACGTGCAGGACTTTTGCCAAAGCTGCTGCTTCCGGAGGAGGAAGAGCAGTTACTGCCAGGACAAGATCTTCTGAGATGGTAGTGAGCAGGCCAGCTGTGTCCAGCTCAGATCCACCATGGGCCCAGCTGCCCCCATCCAAGTCCTAGGATTGGAAGGGACAGGGCTGCCACCATTTCTCCCTAGCACAGATCTTCCCACACCTCCTTCGTTAGCTGGCTATATTACCCGCAGAGCTCACTGTAGAACACATGCCTAGTTCCCAGAAGTTAAAAACTTGAAGACTGCAACAGTTCAGAGCCCTTTGGAGGAGCCAGCACCTGCTCCCAGAACAGCATCAGGGGAGCTAGAAGAGCCAGGCAGAGGCTCAGGACTACATGTGTGGCCACATCTAAGGACCAGGCAGAGATGAGATTTAAGCAAAGATCGAGGGAGGGAGATGGATGCTTGGTTGTGCAGCTAGATGGCAGACAGGCCTGATTTCTCAAGCCTCAGAGGTTTAGGGAAGTGTCTGGAGCTGACCCTGAGAATGGGGCAAGAGATCAGTAGTTCTAAAGCTACTACTTTTGGCTTCCTTTGTCTTTGACTTGGGTCCTGTGGCCTGGGAACTCAGTGGAAGTAGCCTGCCTACACTGTGGGTCTCGATGACTGGCGGTGTCAAGTTAAGACTCCAGCCACTCAGTGCTTTCTGAGCCTTGCCCACTGAGCCAAAGTGTGTGAGGTTTTTGCTTCACTTGGGCCCAAGGCTGGGCAAGCAGGCCACATTAACTCAACAGAAGGAAGGCCAAGGAGCCCCTAAGGGGATGCTGACACATTTCCCATCCCCCAGCACCACCCTGACTGAGCTTTGTACCTGCTTAAAGGACTCGGGGATATTTCCTGGAGGTAGACTGGAATTTGGGGAGGAGCCACTGTGGGGGAGACAAAGGGGAGGTTCCCTGCTGAGTTTGTTAACAGATCTCAGTTCTTGGGTCTGGAAGTGGTAGAAACACACCAGACCCAGAGAAACTCAGACAAGAGCAAGTTAAGGCCAGTGGTTCCTAGAACAAAGGAAAGGGGTTACTAAATAATAATAAATAATAATAATAATAATTCTAACCATCCCATCCAGATTATCTGATGGAAGGAAAGGAATCAGAACCAGAATGGGTATTGTCCAGTCTTGACTGGTCAGTGTCCCGTCTTCCCTGAAAGAGTAACAGAATGTAGAAAGAATCTGTTTCTGACTGGTCAGGGGTTAAGCAGTCTCATGCAGTTCACAGATCAAGTCTGACTCTCAGGGTCAGTATATTCTCTGGAGACTGCCTTTATTCTACATCTGAGAGAATGAATGATTGTTTCTTAGCTCTAGGCTGTGAGGACCCTGGGTCACTGTTTAAATCTGCAGAGAGAGGACCAACCAAACAGGCAGGATCCTCCCTAGGATCAGATGGGTCTAACTTTTAGGTGGCCCCGTCTGTTTCAAGTTAGGGTGCTCTCTGCAGGCTCTGAACTACCAGAACCCATCAGGTAGTCAAGGGTCCCCATCCTGCTAGGCCAAGCAGGATAGGCGTATGTCCCCGAAACTGTATTGTGAGATTTTCAGAATGTCCCAACGGCTGCAGCTCCTACCGGCCCCTTCTTTCTGTTGCCACTGGCTTTTTTCAGTTTGCCCAAGAATGTGAGTTCCCAGCCTTCTCTATCCAGGCTGTCTCTATAAAGATCATTTTATTGCTGGGATTACTTAAGGAAATAGGCATAAAGATAAAGGTTTTCCTGGAAGATTCAGGCATTTTCACTCAAGTCTTGTTTCCTCATTGAGAGGTGTGTCCCGTCACCAAGGTTGCGTAACAGAAGACGCGTTCCTTCCTGAGGCCAAGGCCAGTCTCATCTCGTGTACCCCTGGTTGGACTTGAACTCACAATGACTCAACACCTCCTGGTAGCTGGTATCACAGGTGTCAGATAGGGACTGATGGAGGCTAAGTGGAAATGAAAGGAAGCTGACAGGCATCTCTTGAAGCAGAATTGTTCTTTAATCAGAATGGCTGGAAGACAACAGCTGCCGAAACAAGATTGTGTGTGAACATGGCCTGGGGGGCTTGGGGGATTGTGGGCCAGTAAAGGTGGATCGGGTGGGTGGATCAGTTCCCCCACCTACCCCCAGTCTCAAAATGGTAGATACCAGCAGTGGGTATGTGGATCACCTGATCAGAAGCTCGCCATGTGTTGCTAGTCAACTCTGCTGTCCGAGTCTCTCAGCCCACCTGAGGCTTTTGGGTAATTAACCCCTCAACAAGCAAGTTCCACCGTGTCAAACTTATTTAAGTAGTGCTGGGGGTTAAAAGCGGAGGCTTCTTGCCGGCTTAGGCAAGCACACTACCAACTGAGCTATCTCTCCAGCTCTGTTTAAACGTTTTCCAGTAAAAGCAAAAAGTTTCCGAAGGGGCAAAACTCAAAAAACTAGGGAAGACTTTTTGTGACCTAATGAAATCAGACCCAGTGGGGAGACTGAGCAAGGCCTGTCTGCTTGGACTTCTCACACAACGGACCTGTCTCTCTGGAGTTAGAACGTCAGGTAGAACTCCTATTCCCAGGCGAAGGTTAGGATCCTGAGGTGAGTCTCTCCAAATAGAAGGGAACAAAGTGGACTTTCTAAGTTTTATGGTTTACTTTAAGGGAGGAGGGCTCTACTTTTCTTTTCCTCTCCTTTAATTCAGGGTGACAAAGGGCCGGCACTTACTATTTTTTCTGGGTGGACATAAGTAACAACTGTGGAGTGTAGTTAATATGCCTAGCGCTGGGAACATTTTGCATGTATAATCTGTATTACTTTGTCTTTAGTAAAAACAGGTTTACTTTTCGATGTAAACTCTTTTATGTACCCTCGTCGGGGTGGGGAGTGGGGAACCCAAGCACACCCTCAGCAGGCGATTCCAACTGTTAGCTCTCGCTCCACACTGGGGCGCTGCTGAGCGGACCTGCGCAGTTCGGGGCTTCTCAGGCCACGCAGGCTGCGGTGAAGCCTGTACTTGAGGCATTTAAGTGTCTGTCTCTGTAACACTCACCATCACAAACATCCTTCACTAGAGAGGAATTGGATGTTGGGGACCTGGGGATCTTTTGAGTCCAACAGCCTCTGGATGAATTCCACAAACTCTCTCAGGCTCTCTCATACAGTAGCAACTTTCAGGCTTGGGATAGCGATCGGTGTGTGTGTGTTGGGAGGAGGGTTTCCTTACTAATGACAGAAGGCTTCAACCTGTCCTCAGCTACCAGCTCTGTATTCAAAGGGGACTTGAAAGGGGTCAAAAGGCCATCCCACTGTTACCCAGAGCTGGGCGGCCTCCTCCAGCATATTTGCATAACTAAAGGAGACCACTTAAGGAATCCTGCCTTTCACAAAGGAAACCTGTTCCTAGGTGTAGTATCGGGGAGTAGGAGAAGCTTCTGGAATTCCGTTCAACACTATATTCAAAGGAAGAAATGGAGGTCTCAGAAGGATCCCACAGCTATTGTGTGACAGGGATTGACTGGAACCCTATGCTCCCAACCCCCACTCCACATTGTCTCCCCCAGCATCCCTCCCCTCCGCTTTCCTTACCAACAACTTAGTGGTAAATGTGTTTGCTTCTTTGTAAAAGCCTACAGCGCACCAAAAAAATGTTAGGTTCAATGAGTGACATTTGGGAGAATCTCAGAAGCATAGCACCAAACGGGAAAAAAAAATCCAGATAATTATTTAAATAATCTGATTCAAGGGTTTTCTGTTCCTATAAAGCACTGGCACTGACTGAAATGACTACTCCAAGTCTGAAGCCTCTTCCTACACTCTTTGTTTATAAAAAAAAAAAAAAAAAAAAAAAAAAAAAAAAAAAGTATTTATGGGAGGGGACTTGTATGTGTCAGAGGACAGCTTGCAGGAGTAAGTTCTTGCCTTTCGGTAGGTGGGGTCTGGGGATAGAACTCACGTGTCAGGTTAGGTGGGAAGCACCTTCCTCAGCCATCTGGGCTGGGCCCCCTTCCCACCACTTTCTAAGCTCATGACTGTGCAAACTGCCCACTCTGGGGGAGCACTTAGGTTGACTTTTCTCCCTTCTGTGGACAAACCAGTTTTCCTCCGTTTGCAACTCAATTCTTCAGCTCTGTAAAGAATGTACGCTGTTGAACGGCTCCTCTAGCCGATCTCGGCTTCTCCCCCTCGCACCAGTAACTAAAGTCCCTAACGCATGCTCACTTGTGTGGTGAGGTGTTTTCTTATTTAAACAAACACCTAAGCACTGAGCAGATAGAATGCAACTTTTGCATATATTGCCGAAACAACACTGGAACATGTGGGAACATGGTTAATTCTAAATTGGTAGGTAGTTAGGGAGAGCGGTCCGAGATGAGATCAGACTGACCTCCAAGTGCTTCCACTGTAGATGGAGCTGGGCTGTTGCATAAAGGAAGCTCTCCTCGTTTCTGTGGCTTGTTTTTCACTCCTGCAGGCCTCTGTACTAACTGCCAACCAGCAGGATAACTCCCTGCCCCATTCCCTGGCCAGCCACAGATAACCCAAAGGGTGGGTTTAGCTAAGCTAACTCCTTATCCCTCCCAACTGCACTAACTGCTGGCCGCAGATAACCCTCAGGGTGGGTTTGGCCCTCTTTTGAAGGTCCCCACCCCTGTCTTAATCAAGTTCTTGCAGACCTTTAAAATGACCCAACAGACTAAAAGTATCATGCCCAGTCTGATTTTAAGGGAACCCAGCCCTGCACCGCACCCTATTAGAAAATATATAAGCCAAGAGCTGGGAGTAGTAGAGCACTGTTTTAGTCCCAGAATTCGAGAGGTAGAAGCGGATGTATTTCTGTGTTTTCAAAAAACCAGTCTGGCCTAAGTAGTGAGTCCCAGACCAGCCAAGGCACAAAAAAACCCAATACACACAGAGAGGCAGTGAGACAGAGAGAAACAGAGAAACTAACTACCTCAGGTCAGAGAAGACTACCTTTTTCTCTGACACCTCCTGCTCCCAAGCCCCTTGTTAGGCACTGGGTTCCACCTCTGCAATAAAAATTGTGAAGATGGACTGCAGCTTTCGTGTCCTGTAATTCTTTACCAGACAGAAAAATGTAGTGGAGAAAGGAGAACTAGCAGGCAACATAAACTTGGAAGTACATTTTACATTCTCTATGGGCTCATCAAGGTAAGCTGAGTGCTGTATCTAGACTCTTTGATGTGGTCTGAATCCCCCTAGGAGCTTGGAGAAAATACTTGACCAGAACATAAACTGAGCAGATTAAAAAGGAACCCGAGGATTGGGAGTGGACTTGACGCTAGTCCCAAAGGCCTTGGGACTCCTAAGAGCCTAGTGTCAGCAGCATCCTGGCAGCACTGAGGGACAGGGATTTACTGACCCATGCAGAACAGAAGGCAACCTATGAGAATCATCCTGCGCTCTGGATTTCTCCGGCACAGCCCAACCGACTGGAATGACCGGAATTCCTTCCCAGCCCTGGGTTCTGCAGGCCCAGCGCTTGAAGTCACCAGCAAGGAGGGAGCCTCAGGTGGGCAGCATCCGAGACCCTGCTGGGGACAGATGGAGTGCTGCCGGATCGGGGGAGGAGGCTTGTTGAGGGTCTACGTGTACACATTCAAAGGGATTGACTTAGTACTGGCCACCAGTGGCGTGGATGGCGTGCAGTGGTCGGCACACCCCTGGGGCAGTCTGGGGGAGGGTTTCCCTATGTTCCCAAGGAGCGATGGGATCTCCGTGAACCCCGGGAAAAGGCGGGGAGCGCCCCCTGCCGACCTCCTAGATGCCAGGCGCTAGAGAACTGATACCTTGGACCATTAGGTGCAATCTGGAATTTAGCATCATTTGAACATTACTAACGTTTTGTGAGAGCGTTGTGTGCCTCAGTATTGGCTTCACACCAAACAGGTAGTGGGAATTGACCTCTGACAGTTAGTACGAAGGGTTCTTACTCTTTGCATAAGCGGACTGTATAAAGGTCTCCATTGTACCCAGTTTGTAACACAAAAGCTCAGGCTCCAGCAATTCCAGCAAGGCTGCCACCTGCCACAATATTACCAGTTAAGAGTTATGGTAGCCAGGCGGTGGTGGCGCACGCCTTTAATCCCAGCACTTGGGAGGCAGAGGCAGGTGGATTTCTGAGTTCGAGGCCAGCCTGGTCTACAGCATGAGTTCCAGGACTACACAGAGAAACCCTGTCTCAAAACAACAACAACAACAAACAAACAAACAAACAAAAAGAGTTATGGTGTCCATGGGGGTCCAAGCTTGGAATCTTAACATTTGGGAAGTTGAGGCAAAAGGATCCCACACAAGTTTGAGGGCAGCTTGAGAAAAAAAAAAAAAAAACCCACAGAGAGAACTTTACTCAGTGTGGCCACATTGGGAAGAATAAATAAAAAAGGTCCAGCAAGTATTGGCCATGAGCCAGGTTTAAAGAGAAAAAGAGCTGAGAGAGAGAGAGAGAGAGAGACGGCAAAAGCTATTTGTGTTCAAAGCAGGCCTGGTGACTATGTGGTCTGGCTGATTGCTGTCTCTGTTCTGGTTGTGCAAGGTGGTCCTAGACTCCGTCATGGCTCGAGGGACTCAACCTGGGTCCTGGAAGATGAGCACTTCCGCCTCAGGCTGTAGCCTGCCTTTCTATATAATCACCCTTGTCTCGGGACAGTTTGTTTTCCAAGCTTTGATCCTCCGGGAGAGTTAGAATAAAGACTTATCTCTGTGCCTTCAGCCAAAGGAAACATACACAGGGAAAGCAGAGATGCCAGGTTCCAACCTGCTTTAGGTACCCTGTGGTTACACAGAGAAACCCTGTCTCCAAAAACAAAACGATACAAGAAAGAAAAGAAACTGAGGCCGGGCGGTGGTGGCACACGCCTTTACTCCCAGCACTTGGGAGGCAGAGGCAGGCAGATTTCTGAGTTCAAGGCCAGCCTGGTCTACAGAGTGAGTTCCAGGTTCCAGGACAGCCAAGGCTACACAGAGAAACCCTGTCTCGAAAAACCTCTTCAGGTGTCCATGAGCACTGTGTGCACAGACAGATGTGCAAGAAACACACCCATACAGATACAATATATTAAGTCTTTTTTTTTAATTATTAGATGTATTCATTTTATGTGTGAATGTTTTGCCTGTGTGTGTGTATGTCCACCACATTCATACTTAGTGCCCTCAGAGGTCAGAAGAGGGCACCTCCTGGAACTGAAGTTATAGATGTTCATGACCTACCCCATGGAAGCTGGGAATCAAACCAGAGTTGTCGTCTTTATTTAAAGACTATCATTGTCTTCACACACACCAGAAGAGGGCATCAGATCCCATTACAGATGGTTGTGAGCCACCTTGTGGTTGCTGGGAATTGAACTCAGGACCTCTGGAAGAGCAGATGGTGCTCTTAACCACTGAGCCACCTCTCCAGCCCCCAAACCTGAGTCTTCTATAAGAGCAACAAGTGTTCTTAAGCCCTCAGCCATCTCTCTAACCCCTAAAGAAAGTCTTTTTTTTTTTTTTTTAAATTGCTGAGCATGGTGATAGACACCTGTAATCCCAGCCTTCAGAAGGTAGAGGTAGAAACATCAGGAGTTCAAGGCCAGCTTCAGCTACACGGTTAATGTAAGATTGCCCTGGGGGCTCCACTTACACATAGACAGGTGGAAGGGGGCACAGATCACCCTGGGGGTACTGGAGAGATGGCTCAGCAGTTAATAGTGGCTTCCTGAAGCCCTAGGTTCAATATCGAGAAGCCATATGGTGGCTTATAACCAATTGTAACTCCAGTTCCAGGGGATCTAATGCCTTCTCCTGATACATCTTTGGTTGGATGTAGTGGTGCCTTTTCTTTCAGTGCTCGGGAAGCAGAGAAAGGCAAATTTCTTATGAGTTTGAGGCCAGCCTGGTGTACAAAGAGGCCAGGACTACAGTGTAAGACCACTTGAATTTGGAGCCCCCAGACCCACATAAAGTTGACGTGGTAGTGGATCTATAATCCTAGTACTTCAAGAAAGGAAGCAGAGATCACTAAGCGTGGGGACAGCTAGCCTGGCATATAGGGCAAGCGTGGGGACAGCTAGCCTGGCATATAGGGCAGAGAAGCAAAGACCCAGTCTCAAACGAGGTGAAGATAAATAACTAAGGTTGTCCTTTGCTTTCCACACACACCATGGCATGTATACGCTATGTGTACAAACACACACACACACACACACCATGGTACGTATATGCTGTGTGTACAGAAACACATACACCAACAGAACTGTATCTGTGTGCCACACATAGATGATACTTTCCCTTTTGCTTGTAAAATCTTAGCATAGATGCACATTTGAGAGAAAGAAAACATCAAGTGTACCCAAGCCAGAACTTGAATAGGCCCAGCCCCATGTCACAACAAGCTAGACAGCACCCACAGAAGTAAACCAGATAGCAAGGACAGTGACAACAGCCACCTAGTTTCCTTCTTAAATAGCCACTGAGACAAAAAAAAAAAAAAAAAAAAAAAAATTATCACGGTCAATTCTTTTGAAATCAGGTACGCTAGCTACATGATTGATTACAAGTTAGGCGCTAATACCAATTTGCACTGTGCTATTCTTTAGGCCTTTAGTCCCCAGTCTTTAGCTACAAAAGTTGTGAAATTCCACAACTTTAAATACATTCAGTATTCTAAGAAGAGGTAATCCAAATAAGTAAATTAATGGTGCAAGCATTTTAGGAAATGAACATGAAAAGGCTAAGGAATTCAGCGGATATTGAAACCGGCCTGTGCTCAGCCCTGAATTATAGTGTTAGACAGTAAAATCCACGTGAGGCCTCGTGGTGCCTCAGTGAGTAGGTAAAGCAGTTACTGTGCCATGTGAGGACCTGAGTTCTAATCTTGCTCCGGCAGAAAGCTGGACACCATAGTGAGTTGGTAACGCCAACATTCCTTCAACATTGAGCACAATACTGGGCATGGCCCTGAGAGACTCCATTTTGCAAGCAGTTTCTGACTCTATTTCGAATGTAAATACAGAGGCAAAATGACCCTGCACCTGGGTAGACACACGAGCAATATTGCTTCTCTGTCACCACCCACGAAAGACAAACGTGTAAAAAACATATTCCTAAATCAAAAGGATTCCACCCTATAAACTTATCAAAGTAAATTGGGATCACCGTAAGCATAGTAAATTTATATCAAAAAGAATTAAAAAGCTACTTCTGCCCAGCAGCCACATGGCAGCTCATAACTCTGTAACTCCAGTTCCAGGGGATCTTCTGGCCTCCTCAAGTACCAGACTGAACACGATGCACATACATACATGCAGGAAAAAGACTCATTTTCATATAAATACTCTTTTAAGAAATCACATCAAGAAAATCAGGCCTGAGAACTTACCAAACACATTAAACTAAAGAAGGAAGCAAGCCTACTCCCTGGATCCCGTGAGGAGGAGGGCACTGAAAACATCAGCTGGACAAACTCGTCATTTGATCACCCAGTGTGTTTATCAAGGGACTGAAAGGCAGAGAACTCAAGACTGTCCCAAAAGCTCAGCTTGGTCCCCACCGCTGATTCTGCCTGATGCCATGGTTGTCTGTCTATCCACTGACCTCCCTCCCCAGGTCTACCTGGACCTATTCAATTCTCCACAGCCTCTACCATACCACTCCTCACTTTGGTGGCTCCACTTCACCCTGAGGCTCAGCTTAAACCTGTGGCTTCCTGGTTTGCTTCTGCCACTGTGTCTCCAGTGGCCCTCCAGCCCTGTTCTTCTCTAACTCCCACAGAGACTCTTAACATGTGTACCAACCTTTGCTTCTGCCTCTCAGGAAGGCCTGTCTAAATGCCACCACCTTTTTAATCCTTTGTAACCATTGCATATACATGTTTTTGTAAATTTGTACATATGTGAATATGTGTATTATATGTATATATGTGTATATTGTGTGTATATGTGTGTATGTGTATTGTATATTATGCATGTGTGTATGTATATTATGTATGTGTAGATATGTATATATGTATATTATGTACATGTATATATGTGTGTTATATGTATATGTATATATGAGTGTGTTTATGTATATATGTGTATTGTGTATATATGTATATGTGTATGTATGTATATATATGCTTAGTGAGAGAGAGATATTTACTATGATGTGCTGTGTGATATGTTATTACTAGTAACTGAGATTAGAGGGAAGGACTCTGTATTGGCCAATGTGCAGCTATCAAGGAAACAGGACTACTGGGCAAATCACCAACACAGCCTGCAGAGATCATTGTTATTGATCTCCCTGGCATTGTGGAGAGACACAAATGTATCTGTTTCTGACACAGCGGTTCATCTCAGGCTTTGCTTTTTTGTTTTTATGTTTGTATTTTTCAGTGCCAGGGATCAAAGGCACAAACTTTCACATACTGGGCAAGTATTCTATTGAAAGTTAAGTCCAAAAATAAAAATGATGATGATGACAATGATGGTGGCGGTGGTGATGTGGTGATGTGGTGGTGGTGGTGGCTGCGACGGTGGCTGGAGAGATAGCTCAACAGTTAAGAAACAGGCACTCCTCTTCCAGAGGACCTGAGCTGCCTTCTCTTCTCCCTGGGGTTTTTGGCCACTGGTCCACAAGAACAAAGAGAACAGAGTCAATGAACAGGGTTTCAGAAGGCCCATAGGTATGACAGAATGACAGACATATCTCCATGGTCAGCTTCAGAGAGACAGCACAACTTTATTCGGGGTGAATCCAGGGCTGTATAGTTTTTGGAAAGAGGGTAGGGATTTCTAGGGTGCACATGTATCATTGGCTAGAGCTTAGGGTACCTCATGTACATGGAGAGGCATTTCAGGAACTCCAGGTGCTTGCTGGACAGGTTCTTATCCAGAGAAAGGAAGCTGAACCTGTAATCTCACCAAGGCTGTGTAACATTCCTCAGGTATCCGGTGTGAGGTCTGGGATCCCCCAGGTGAGAAGAAGAAACCTCTCAGATGCTGACGAAGAAGGCTACCATTTTGCACCTAGCTAAGGGCTTTCCAGTAAGGTTACACTTTGACCATAGCAGCAGGATTTCCTCACCCTTCCCAGCAGCCACGCCAGGCGGCAAGCTCACAGTTACCTGTAACTCCAGTCCCAGAAGGACCTGGTGACTCACATACAGAGGCACATACACACATGTGTCATTAAAATAAAAATAATAATTGGGCATTAAAATCATTGTATTGGTATATGTCCAGACATACACCAAATCTAACAAATGAGGATGAAAGACAAATAAAATTACCATGAGGCTGAAGAGATGGCTCAGTGGTTCAGAACACGTATTCTTACGGAGGACCTGAGTTTCCTTCCCAGCACTGACATCACACAGCTCATAACTACTTATGACTCCAGCTCCAGGGGATGCCTCTATCCTCAGGCATATATATATATATATATATATATATATATATATATATATATATAATATTTTTAAAAATAGTGTGTTGATGAAATTAAGACAAATTAAAGTATAAAATTATTTGAATCATAATTTATATGCAGACCTGAATAGATTTTTAAGTACCATAAAAACAAAAGAGATTGATCCCAGAAGGAAACCTATTATTCCCTGAAGTAAGGATAGATTGGAACAAGTTATCACAGTATCAAAGAGATGGCTTTGGAGAGTCTTCAGTGGCTTTGGGGCTTAAAAATCTTTCAAATTCCCAAGAGACAACTTGATCCAGTCCATGGCTACCATGCAAAAGAATGATACAAGTTCATATTCTCTCTCTCTCTCTCTCTCTCTCTCTCTCTCTCTCTCTCTGTCTCTCTTTCTCCCTCCCTCCCTCCCTCCCTCCTTTCCTCCCTCCCTCTGTGTGTGTGTGTCTGTGTAAAACCAGGGCTTGTTTTAACTAGTTCTGAAGTTTGTTACAATCCCAAGCCCTGTGAGAGAGTATAGTTAAGTGCCCTTGACTCTCACGAAGTCTAAGTTACTACTTTGCCCCTGATCTCCTGATCCTGAGTACTTTATCACTGGTCCCCAAATTCTACTAATTAATAGTCTCCCCCTGGCAAGGGCAGAATCAGTTCTCTCTTTGAAAATGACCTCTGCCCTTCCTCCCCCCCCTACCTCCCGCACCCAGCCAGGGGCTCATCTCTTTACAATTATCATGTCTGTATAAAACACAATTTTCATGCCAGGGAGTGGTGGCACATGCTTTTAATCCCAGCACTTGGGAGGCAGAGGCAGGCGGATCTCTGAGTTCGAGACCAGCCTGGTCTACAGAGTTAGTTCCAGGGCAGCCAGGGCTACACAGAGAAACCCTGTCTTGAAAACCTCCCACAATTTTCACCCCAAAGGGCAGTAAGAGCTAGTTTATTCTGAAGCCAAATATGCGTGAGCCTGGGGCAGGAACACAGATTCACTCTATGTTTTAATGAGGTAGCAATTTCTAGAAGCTTTTCTAGAAACAGACAAGGCTATAAATCTACACACTTAACATCAGGTAGGTGGATCAGAACCAAGTGAGGGATATCTCCACTTTAGGCAGATATTATCTGATGGTGTCCTTAACCTTCTCACTGGTGGGAGCCAGGTGTCTGTACATTACATAGTTTACCTACGGGTGACTGGATGTTAGCTCATGATACAAGAGGGCAATAAATGACTATTAAGAGAGCTAAAAATAGCACTAAATGAGTTACAGTTAGACTCTGGACCTGCTATATTCCAACCTCTGAACAGCCATTGAAATTCTTTTTTTCTTTCTTTTTTTTTCTTTCCCCGAGACAGGGTTTCTCTGTGTAAGCCTGGCTGTCCTGGAATTCACTCTGTAGACCAGGCTGGCCTCGAACTCAGAAATCCACCTGCCTCTGCCTCCCAAGTGCTGGGAGTAAAGGCGTGCGCCACCACTGCCCGGCCTCTTTTCTTTTTGATTTTAAAGAATTATTTATTTTATATATTTGAGTACACTGTAGCTGTCTTCAAACACACCAGAAAGGGCATCAGACCCCACTACAGATGGTTGTGAGCCAGCATGTGATTGCTGGGAATTGAACTCAGGTCCTCTGGAAGAGCAGTCAGTGCTCTTAACCCCTGAGCCATCTCTCCAGCCCCTGAAATTCTAATTAATAAATGCACAGCCTCTGTCGTTCTGAGATCATGGCTGGACATCATTTGTCCTCTTGTTTCTGCCACTGTCCTGAACCCAGATGATGGTTGTGTATAACCCACTGCTCCTAACGACGACCCCCAGGC
The DNA here is from genome assembly GCF_011762505.2 of Arvicanthis niloticus. Classification (NCBI taxonomy): domain Eukaryota; kingdom Metazoa; phylum Chordata; class Mammalia; order Rodentia; family Muridae; genus Arvicanthis; species Arvicanthis niloticus. Next base: position 18,721,787 of record NC_047674.1, on the reverse strand, counting down.
CTTCGAAGGCCACCTTGGGACACCTGCTACATCCTGCTGGGGCTGACTCACACCAGCATCCTCCCAACACCATCTACTTTGTAATCCCTCCATCCTTACTCCCCACAGCCCAGCCTCTCCCCTGCACCCCCATATCAGCAACTAACTGGGAGCTGATACCCTGTCCCAGCTGGGAAGTGGATTCTACAGTAGTTGCTTGGGTCTCTCTCAGGCAGGAATGTGAATCTTTTCCATTTTAGCACAAATTCTGTTCAGGTTGTAGTTGTTCCCTAACAGAAGCCAAACTAGCTCAAACAGAAGACTTCTAATGTGTAACAAAACCTCTCAAACTTTAGCATGTCCAATACAGGTGTCCGGATGGCTGTTCTTTTCCTGCCTGTGTGTCTCTTCTCTGAAGCAGCTTAGAGTCCCTACAAGCTGACTTCACCTGTGGAGAAGACGATTTCGGGCAGCATCAGATGGACATGTCTTTCAGCTGGTGGCCACAGAAGAGGAGCTGAAACTCAGCTGGTAGTGTCTGCCTAGCAAACAGAAAACCCTGGGTTCAGTTCTTACCACCGCATAAGCCTAGTTTTCCAACTTGGGAGGAGATAAAGAAGATTAAAGTAGATAAAGGACAATTTAAGGTCATCATTGAGCACACAGGGAGTTCTACAACAACTTGGGCTAGAGACAATACCTTTAAAAAAATAAAAGGGCTAGGCAGTGGTGGCGCACGCCTTTAATCCCAGCACTTGGGAGACAGAGGCAGGTGGATTTCTGAGTTCGAGGCCAGCCTGGTCTACAGAGTGAGTGCCAGGACAGCCAGGGCTACACAGAGAAACCCTGTCTGGAAGAAGAAAAAAAAATCCTAGGGGCTGGAGAGATGGTCTGGTGGTTAAAACAGACATTGACCGCTTTTGCAGTGGATTCAAGAAATAAAGAAATGTTCTCTTGAGTATTAATAAAAGTGATTAGATCATGTGACAAAGACCCTCTCAAAATTACAAGGAGTAAGTAAGTGTATGAGTCTCTTCGTATAAAATCCCAGAAGATGAAAATTAATGCCTAATAAAGAAAGCAGATGGGTGGACAATGGAGAAGGAAGGGCTGAGGGCCTGGCACACTTGGGGGTGAGAGTTTTATAATCTCCAGGAACAGGGTATTTCATAGGCTTTCTCCAAGGAAGGCTTGGAATTTGCACATTCTGATCTCTTGTATTTATTGTTATTTCACTTGTGAGACCCATAAATACCATTTCCAATTCAGTGTTCTGCAGAGTTCTATCTCTAGGACCCACATTATGGAAGAAGAGACTGATCCCTGAAGGTTGTTCTCTGACTTCCTTCACACAAGTACACACACACACACACACACACACACAGAGAATAAACAAGTATGTATAAATAAAATGTAAAACAAAGAAAAAAGACCATGTTTGGTGATATACGCCTCTTAGCCCAGCACTCAGGAGGTAGAGGCAGGAGAATCAGGAATTCATGATCATCCTTAGCTACATAGAGAGGCCAAGGCCAGCTGTGATACAGGAAACCTTGTCAAAAAAAAAAAAAAAAAAAAAAAAATCAGTGGCTCAGTGGTTGTGTGTACTTGCCTCCAACTGTGACAAGCTGAGTTCAAGGCCCAGAACTCAGCACTCACATAAAAATGGAAGGAGAGAACCAAGTTATCCACAAAGTTATCCTCTAACCTCCACACATACACCATGGCATGCCAACTCATGCGTTATGTACACAATATAAATACACATAACATTTCAAAAATCGGTTGAGAGGCTAAGAGTACAGGTCAGTAAAAGAATGCTTGCCTAGCGTGCATGAGGACCTGAGGTCTACAAGTCCGGCATGACAGCATATGCCTGTAATCCCAGCACACCAGCGGCTGAAGCAAGAGGATTACCATGAACCAGCCTGGGCTATGTGGAACCAATTACCAGGCCAGCCAGTTTAGCAAAATGTCTAAACTAATAACAAAAAACCCAATTGATATATGTAATTAATATATATGGACTCTAATGTATTTGTGTATCTTTACACTAATACACACTTGTTTGATAACTCCATAAAATTACCTAAATCCTCTTTTTTTTTTTTTTTTTTTTTTTTTTTTTTAAAGATGGAAACTCATGTATCCAGGCTGGTCTAAAACTAACAAAGAAGCTGGGTGGTGGTGGCGCACGCCTTTACTCCCAGCACTTGGGAGGCAGAGGCAGGCGGATTTCTGAGTTCGAGGCCAGCCTGGTCTACAGAGTGAGTTCCAGGACAGCCAGGGCTATACAGAGAAACCCTGTCTCGAAAAAAAGAAAAAAACCAAACAAACTAAAACTAACAAAGACCCACCTGCTTCTGTCTGCTGAGTGCTGGAACTAAAACTTCTCACCAGCACATCGTTCCTTCTTTGGCTTTTATGGGGCTTCATGGCATAGGTGTGTTATACCCACGTGGAAATGTATTCAGATGATGCAGGCAGGCTAAGTGGAGGAACCCAGCAAGACCTGTCTGCTAAGATTCCTTTAATGTCCTCCCTAGAGGGTAAGTTTTGCTATCAGATAAGAGAGATCCCAGCATTTAAGATTAGAGTTTTTATTATCCACCCTAATGAAAAAAATTCCTGTTTCTCCCATCCAGCTGCAGTGAGGACAGACTCAGTGGCACCAGGCTTCCGCCTTCTTGTCCCTTAGTCTGTCTGTGTAGCCTCAGGAGTTGAAATTGCCGAGGAAGTATGTCACATTTTTATGACATGAAAGTTTTGAAACGTTCCACATCAGAAGAAATCAAGGAAAGAAAGAAGGCTATCGGTAATGTCTCCGTACTGACACAAGGCACACAGACCTTGAAGAAGGCAGAGAAACCTTAGTTAAAGACGTTGGTGTTGGTGTTGGAGAGGTGCCTCAGTGGTTAGCTCGGGTTCAATTCCCAGCACCCACATGGCAGCTCACAGCTGTTGGTAACTCCAGTTCCAGGGAATCCGACATCCTCACACAGACATGCATTCCATCAAAACACCAATGTACGTTAAAAAAAAAAAAAAGTCATTAAAAATAAAAAGACATTGGTGCTGCCACAACTGACTGTTCTGAGCACTTTGTGGGAAGGCTTTCTGTAAAAGATTGTGGCGCTGTTTTGTATGATTCTATCTTCAAAACCTCGGAGGATAGAATAAGATTGGCCGGGTTTGTGTAGGCATGCCTCTGAAAGGCACGATGAGCTCTGAGCGACATAAAGACGCCATCAAAAAGAAATGTCAAGGCATAAAGCACAAATATCAGGCAGAAGGGTCAGGCGATTTCAACCCAATTTGAATTGCTGAAAAGCCAGGTGAATCCTCAATCGTAGCTTTTGAAGGATTGCCCATGTATGTCACCAGTCGGGACCACAAAACTGAAAGCTGCCCTACCTCATACTATCCTCTCCCTATATAAGTAAAACAAATATTTTAAACCAGAATCTTACTGGGGAAGCGCTGGCTTGACATTCTTTAAGAGTAAGCTAAAAATTCTACGGCACATGTACAAACACTGCCATTCGGAAATCTAACCTCTCAAGTTTCATTGATGTGGAATTAATTTGTTATTGGCCAAATGCCTATTTTGACGAGAAGGCTTGTAAACAAAAAAAAAGCTCAGGATTTTTTAAAATTTATTTTTATTTTATGTGCATTGGTATTTTGCCTGCATGTATGTCTATGTGAGGGTCTCAGATTCTCCTGAAACTGGAGTTACAGATGGTTGTGAGCCACCATGTGGTTGCTGGGAATTGAACTCAGGACCTCTGAAAGAGCAGTCAGTGCTCTTAACCGCTGAGCCATCTCTCCAGCCCTAAACTCTGGATTTTTTTTTTTTTTTTAATAACATAGTTTGAAAAACAGTAGAGCACCAGTGATGTGAGGAGAGTGAGCACATCTTTGCTAACCTTGGCAGTTAGGTTGTTTCCTTTGCTTAAAGAAGGGACTGGAGGGGCTGGAGAGACAGCTCTGTGGTTGAGAACACTAGCCATTCTAGAGAGGACCTGGGTTTAATTTCCAGCACCCACAGGGCAGCTCACCACTGTAACTCCAGCTCCAGGAGTTCCAACACCTTCATACGGAAACACATGCAGGCAAAACATGAATGCACATAAAATAAATATAAATAATTTTTTAAAAGAGGGGGCTATAATCTGTGTATAATATAGGCCTAACTTCTCTATTCTTTGCTAACTTAAAAACAAAATAATGAGATCGAATTCTCTACAACGTGTAACAACAGTAACATACACCTGTCAGCGGTTAGACTAAGCCAGCCCTTTTAACTCTGCAACTTACATCGTGAGATCACCAGGGAGCCGCAGTGAGAAGCTCCAGGAGGCTGGAGGCTGCTTCCACTGACTGTCTATTCTCCGGAGAAAGTTTAATGCCTTGTAGCTAGTGGGTCAGAATTGATTGAGGCAACCTGGAAATAAAAGAAAAGAGGAGACTGCCACATAGAAGCAGGTGGTTCTTCGTTAACAATGAAGAGTGGCAGTTTCTGTGCAGGGAAAAGAGACCCTGTGCCCAGACGCAGTGGCTGGGAGAGTTTTATACCCAGTTTTGTCCATGTACCTGTGTCCTGAGAATGCAGGACAGGAAAGTGGCGGCAGATGTTCTTTTTTCTTTCTTTCTTTCTTTTTTTTTTTTTTAAAGGTTTATCTATTTTATATATTTGAGTACACTGTCGCTGTCCTCAGATCCCATTACAGATGGTTGTGAACCACTATGTGGTTGCTGGGAATTGAACTCAGGACCTCTGGAAGAGCAGTCAGTGCTCTTAACCGCTGAGCCATCTCTCCAGCTCTGAGGCAGATGTTTGTTTGTTTGGTTTTTTTTTTTTTTTATGTGAGTTCACCGCTGCTGTCTTCAGACACACCAGAAGAAGGCATCAGACCCCAGATGGTTGTGAGCCACCATGTGGTTGCTGGGAATTGAACTCAGGACCTCTGGAAGAGCAGTCAGTGCTCTTAACCACTGAGCCATCTCTCCAACCCGAGGCAGATGTTCTTAACCTCTTGTCAGGATTTTCTCTACTCATAAATGCCTGCAGATGTTCTTATCAATGTGTGGACTTTCTTGTCAGGAGATTTTTCAACTCATCTAAGGCTCTGTGGTTTAGGCCACTTATCTTTCAGTAACCAATTATCATTTTTGTATGCTTGGTTTATTGATTATTGTTTGGTTTTTTGAGACAAGGTTTCTCTGTGTAGCCCCAGCTGTCCTGGAACTCACTGTATGGACCAGGCCAGCCTCTTATTCAGAGATTCACCTGTCTCTAGCGCTGGGACTAAAGGTGTGTGCTACCAACCCAGCTAACCCATTGTTAATGAGAAGAATAAAATAGTATATTGATAAGATCTTTACTTCTTTCTCCTTTAGAACTATGTTGTACCCAGTACATAGGATTGTGGGGTGTTGAGTACGTTCATTCTGGGGCCTGGCAGAATACAGCCGTTAACCAACTATGTATGTGAAATGGGTCATGGAAAGGGGCAGGGGGATTGACTGGAGCTAACATTCCAGGTGCGACATTGACAGTGCAGAGATGCACAAACAGGTGAACTTAGAAGAAGCAATACTGACTTAATGTAAAAAAAAGAATGCCTGGGAGCTGGAGCTGGAGCTGGAGCTGGAGCTGGAGCTGGAGCTGGAGCTGGAGCTGGAGCTGGAGCTGGAGCTGGAGCTGGAGCTGGAGCTGGAGCTGGAGCTGGAGCTGGAGCTGGAGCTGGAGCTGGAGCTGGAGCTGGAGCTGGAGCTGGAGCTGGAGCTGGAGCTGGAGCTGGAGCTGGAGCTGGAGCTGAGGCAGGCCCCTCAGTGGTTAAGAGCTCACTGCTCTTACAGACCAGACTGGATTCTCAGCATCTACATAGTGGCTCAGTACATCAGGGGATCTGATGACCTTTCTAACTTTCACAGACTCCTACATGGACAGGAATTCACACACACACATACACACACATACACACACACACACACACACACACACACACACGCACGCACGCACGCACGCATGCAGGCAGATATGTAGGTAGGTAGGTAGGTAGGTAGGTAGGTAGACAGACAGACAAGTAGATAGGTAGATAAGATAGATTTTTGTTTGGTTGGTTGTTTGGTTTGGTTTTTAGCTCTTTAGCCCTGAATGTCCTGGAACTCAACTCACTCTGCAGACCAGGCTGGTTTCATACTCAAAGAGATCTGCCTGCCTCTGCCTCCTGAGTGTTGGGATTACAGGTGTGCACCATCTCAAGGCAGCAGGTAATTTTTTAAAAGATGCCTTGGGAAGAAGTATCAAGATATGTACTATGGTATCCCTACCACTTGAGTAACAAATGTTTTTTGTTTAATATTTGTTTATTGTGTGTGTGTGTGTGTTTTCAAGGACACGCCTGTGCACATTCATGCCACAGGTGCAAGTGGAAAGCAGAGGACAACTTGCAGGAGTCAGTTGTCTTCTACCATGTGTGTACCAGGGATCAAATCCAGGTTGTCAGGTTTAACAACAAGTACTTTATCTGCTGAGCCATCTCACTGGCCTGAGAATTGACATTTTAATAATGCTAAATTCCACCGGGCGGTGGTGGCGCACGCCTTTACTCCCAGCACTTGGGAGGCAGAGGCAGGCGGATTTCTGAGTTCGAGGCCAGCCTGGTCTACAGAGTGAGTTCCAGGACAGCCAGGGCTACACAGAGAAACCCTGTCTCGAAAAACCAAAATAAATAAATAAATAAAAATAATGCTAAATTCCCCAATCCATCTACGAGCAATGTATAAAAACACATACGTGTATGTGTGTACACATAACTTTATTATGTCTTTCCGCAACTCTAAAATTCTCCTCAGTGTACAGGTCCAGTACATCTTTTGCCACATTCTTTTGTATTTTGCTGTTTTAATGATGGGAGAAGAAACCCAGTGGCCCTTACATGAGCCGAGTGCATCCAGCCACAGAACCACACTTGCCAACCTTTGGGAAGCTACTTTTAAGTAGCATGTTGGTGGGGTTTTTTTTTTCTTTCTTTCTTGATGATTTTTTCTATTTTTCAAACTTCTGGTTGCTCATTGCTAATATTTAAAAACAACTATGAAGCTGGAGAGATGCCTCATCAGTAAAGAGGGCTTGCTGCTCTTGCAGCAGACCTGTTTTGGACAGCTCACAACTGCTGTACCTCCAGCTCCAGGCGATTCAATGCTTGCTTCTCTCTTCTACAGATGCCACACACACTCACTGAATATACTCAGACATACACACACATAAAAGTGAAAGTGGTGTTTCTATTTTAACATAGATGTAATTATATAGAGAATCTGTCTATATAGCTCTGGCTGTCCTGAAACTCTCTACATAAACCAGGCTGGCCTCCTCAAACTCACAGAGATCCACCTGCCTCTGCCTCCCAAGTGCTGGGATTAAAGGTGAGCCCCACACTCTCAGTCCTCCACATTCTTTTAAGGTTTTTAAAAGTAATTTTACAAAGCTCTATAAAGTTATTTCTATTATTATTTTGTGGGTGTGGGTGTTTTGTCTGCATGTATATCTGTGCACCATGTGTGTGCTTGGTACCAGAGGATACCAAAAGAGAAGTCAGATCTCCCTGGACTTGGACTTACAGATGGGTTGTGAACCCCATGTGGATGGTGGGAACCAAACCTGGGTCCCCTGAAAATGCTGCTGAGCCAACTCCATGAAGCCCTTAATATATATATATTATATATACTCCATACATACACACACATACACACACACACACACATATATATATATGGAGTGTGGTGGCACTTGGGAGGCAGAGGTAGACGGATCTCTGTGAGTTCAAGGCCAGCATGTCTACAAAGTGAGTGTGAGTCCAGGACAGCCAGGGCTCTGTTGCACAGAGAATGCTGTCTCAAAAAAAAATTTTTTTTAAATTGTTTATAAGTGCTTTGAATGCATGTGACTGTACTTTGTGGTCCCTGGTACCTACTGGAAGAAGGCACCATATTCCCTAGAATTGGATACAGACTATTGTAAGCCATTATGTGGTGCCGGGAACTAGTTCTCCTAAAGGCTGAGCCATTTCCCCAGCTCCATGAAGCATTTTTTAAAAAGTCCTCTAAGCCGTTTGTGAGAGAGATCGGTGGTTAGTGAGCAAAGTGTTTGTCCTGCAAATGTGAGGACCTGAGTTTGGGTTCCTAGTACCTGTGCAAGAGTGAGACATGGCTGTGAAAGTTTGTAATCCCAGCACCTGGGGGCAGGGAGAAGAGATAAGGGAACCCTGGGGATTTGCTGGCCAGCCAGTCTAGCCAAAAAAGGCAAGGTTCAGTGAGAGACCTTGCCTCAAAATATTCGGTAAAGTGACTGAGGAAGACATCCTGACTCCAGCCTCTGGCCTCTACACATGCCTGTACTGGGCACACCTGCATACCAAACACAGACAGACAGACCTACACACACAACACAAAGCACATCTAAAAGAATAAGTAATCAAAGCCAGATAAGAAGGTTTGAAAAGGAAAAAAGCTACTGGCTAACACGACGCTTTGAGTGTAAAACATCCCTTACAGGTGCAGGCATTTAAATGCTTGGTCCCCAGTTGGTGGCACCGCTGTGGGAAGCTTGAGAGGTGTGGACTTGCTGGAGGAAGTGCCTCCCTGGGGGTGGGCTAAGAGGTTTTATAGCCTTACTTCTCCTCTAGGACACACATACTTTCTTGTGTCTCTGTCCCTGTCTTTATCTGTCTCTCTGTCTCTGTCTCTCCCCCCCCCCCCCCCCCCCCCCCCCCCGTTCTCTGCTTCAGGCTTGTGGTAAAAGACGTAATCGCTCTGCTTCCCACTCCCGCTACTGCATCTGCTGCTTGTCTGTATAGTCCCTGCCATGATGGGCTCTTACGCCCCTAGAGCCACGTGCTAAGTAAACTCTTTCTTCCATAAATTGCCTTAGTCATGGCGTTTATCACATCAAAAGGAGAGACTGAACTAGGCGTTACAAGGCTAAAAATCTACTGCAAATGAAAGCCAGAGTTAAGTCATTTACACGGCCTGCTAGAGCAACAGTCAAGATTCATGCAGCTCAACAGTTCAGGAGTGAGTCCCCAGAGCAGCAGAACGGTCGTGCACAACAAAGAAAGAGCTGTGGATTCCCGGAAGAGTTCATGTTAGGAGTGATTCTAAAAAAGGTAGTTATCTGCAGAATAGGAAAATGAGCATATGACAAAGTAAGCTCCAGATAAAGAATCCATCATAGTAACAGTACTGGAATCCCAAAACAACAGCGCCCCGCATGCAGACGGCCATGCATCTGCGTAGAGCAACAGTGAAAGTCACAAAACACAAGGCACCAAACAATATATTCACATCTCAACCTTTGGGGCTTCTGGAGCCTAGAAGCATCACACCAAAGAGGTGATGTGAAGTCAGGGTGTTGGCATTTCTTCTAGGCTCTGCCCCACGGTTACCTGGCAACAGGCAGATGTGCCTGACTATAAAAGGGGCTGCTTAACCCTCCGCACTCTTTTGCTCTTGTTCCTCTTCTCTTCCCTCTCTGTCCCTTCTCTCCCCATTTCCCTCCCCATTCTCTCTCCACATGCTCATGGCTAGCCTCTCCCCCCCACTCCCTCTCCCTGTCTTCCTCTCCCTTCCTCCCTCCCTCCCTTTCTCTGTTTCTACTACCCCCTCAACACCCCTCCCATGCCCTAAATAAACTCTATTCTATACTATACCATCGGTACCTCAGGGGGAAGGGATGCTTCAGCACGGCCCGCAGAGGCAACCCCTTAACCGCACCATACTGTGTTTCCACCAAACATATCCCTGTTTTGTTTTTCTTTTTATAAAACACAACACAGGGAGACCTGGGGGTTGGGAACAATCGGAAGTGGGAGAGGCCCAGGGCAAGGAAAGGAAGGATCCTCAGGCTCTGATATTTAAGTTAAGATGCCCTATCTTTTCAGCTGATCCTGGAAGACGCTCCATAATCCTGTAGCCTCTGATCATTGGCCAAGATGAACAACTTGGCACAGAGAAAACCAGGCTCTTGGATATGAAAAAGATGAAAAGGATGAAATCCCCCAGGGCAAAAAATGTTCAAAGATGTACCAAAGAAGATGTGAAAGCAGAATAATTAATAAAGTAATTCAATAGCCAGAGAGAAATCAGCCAATTTATGAGAAAATCTGGGTGAAGCCAAGTCACCCAGCATGGTAAGGTTTTCTAGATAAGGCAATGTCTGTCTGAGATGATTAATCCTTTTTTAAAATGATTAAATTAATTAGTTAGTTAGTTAGTTAATTCAGAGACAGGGTCTCAACTATGTAGCCCTGACTGGCCTTGAATCCACAGAGATCTACCTATCTTTGCCTTTTCAAGTGCTGAAATTAAAGGTGTGCCAGAAGAGGCTGTAGGAACCTCCGAGACTATAGTTACAGATGGTTGTGAACCATATGAGTACTGGGAATAAAACATGGATCCTCAGAGAAACCCTGTCTCAAAAAACCAAAAAAAAAAAATAAATAAAATAAAATAAAAAATAAAAATAAAAAAATAAAAAATAAATAAAACATGGATCCTCTGGAAGAATAACCATCTCTCCAATCCCTGGCCTGCCTGCCTGCCTGCCTTCCTTCCTTCCTTCCTTCCTTCCTTCCTTCCTTCCTTCCTTCCTTCCTTCTTTCCTTTAATTAATTTATTTTATGTGCATTGGTGCTTTGCCTGCATGTATGTCTATGTGAGGGTGTCAGATCTTGGAATTACAGACAGTTGTGAACCACTGCCATATGGGTGGTGGGAATTGAACCTGGATTCTCTGGAAGAGCAGTCAGTGCTCTTAACTGCTGATTCATTTCTCCAGCCCCTTAGCCCCTCTTTCTTTCTTTTTGAGACAGGGTCTTACCATGTAACTTTGTCTGGCTTTGAATTTGCTATGTAGACCAGACTGGCTTTAAATTAAAAGAAACCCACCTGCTTCTGCCTCCCAAGTGCTGGAATTAGTGGTGCAACTACCATGCCCAGTTTTAGTAGTAGTAGTAGTAGTTGTTGTTGTTGTTGTTGTTGTTGTTGTAACTATATGTGTGTGCGTGTGAGTGTGTGTGTGCCATAGTGCATGTATAGAGAGTAGGGGACATCTTTTGAGCACAAGTTCTCAGCTTTCATTTTTTTTTTTCCTTTTTCCTTTTTTGGTTCTTGGAGACAAAGTTTCTCTGTGTAGCCCTGGCTGTCTTTTTTATTATTTTTTTATTGGATATTTTATTTATTTACAACACAGATGTCATCCCCTTTCCCTATTTGCCCTCCCTAGAACCCCCTATCCTATACCCCCTCTTTCTTTATGCTTTTATACCATTTTGATTACATGCATGTATTAAGGTCAGTTCTAGGTTGAGGGTCTAGCAATACAATAGATGCAAATAGTCAAGAAACAAGCAAGACAATAAACACAAATAGTCAAAGAAAAAGCAAGGCATTAAACCCAATTACGTGAACACTCCTGTGATCACTGTTTCTAAAGGCTTATCAGGATGACCAAAGTATCTGAGCCTACTTCCCTATCCTAGCCCAAGGTCATTTTCATGTCTAAAGCCTACTTCCTTGTTCTAGCCTAAAATTAGATTCCTGTCTGAAATTACTTCTTTGTTCTAGTCTAATGTCAGATTCCTGCTTGAAGCCTACTTCCTTGTCCTTGGCCAATGTCATATTCCTATCAAGCAGCCTATTTCCTTGTCCTTGGCCCAGTTTCTTGCCAAGCAGCCCCAAATGCTCTCTACCTCTCTCCCTTTTTTTATTTCATTAACAAGACTGAGCCTGTCTTAGGTTGTTCTGACAAGAATGCTTTCCTTACCCATCATGGAATATGCATTATCAAAGGCAATGCATTTCTGTCTTAGGTTGGTAAGCCTCTGTGCAGAATCTTACCCGTCCTTGGCTTGTCAGCCTGTTAATTTAATAACTCTGTCTGGGGGTCCATTTTCAGGTTTAAGCCATGTACTTTGTCTGCCAACATGTTGATGTTGTTAAAGATAAGCTTTAACATGATGGGCAGGAATAAAGGAATAAAAGTATTCCCAGGACAAGAAGGGCTAGCCTGATCAAGCTATATATGCCATTCCTGAGGTTTGATCAAAATGGAAATACTGAGCTCAGGCCATGAATAATTTTATTGGCATTATCTGCAGTATCAAAGGTCAACAGAGCAGCATTCTTTAAATTCATAATCTCACTATGCAAAGTTAACACACCCAAATAAGTGTTAGGATTATGCCAAATATCCTACAGGTGTCTTTAAGCTTTTTTCTAATTATAATGACAATATTGTGAATTTTAAAAGTGACACTACTCCAATGATATTTGTCATGACACTTGGGATGGCTTCTAACTCTTTTTTTTAATTTTATTTATTATTATTATTATTATTATTATTATTATTATTATTATTATTATTATTGGTTTTTTTGAGACAGGGTTTCTCTGTATAGCCCTGGCTGTCCTGGAACTCACTCTGTAGACCAGGCTGGCCTCGAACTCAGAAATCCTCCTGCCTCTGCCTCCCAAGTGCTGGGATTAAAGGCGTGCACCACCACCACCCAGCTGGCTTCTAACTCTTGAACCCTGAACCTTCTTCAGATAATTTGAATGGGTTATAGAGCATCATTTGTTGTTCCAGATACCTATATAAATCCTTTTGTATACTCAATACATTAGTAACATTTTTTTGCTAGATGGTTAACAAAAATAGTTGTCTTAACTCCTTGTGTCAATGCTATTGCATAAGCAGTGGTGCTAGCAGTTAGTGGAATTAAAGCTGTTATATCAGCAATAATCAAGCCTGCTACCCTCTTGCTTCTGCTTAAACCCTAACTCACTTCATCCAGCACTTTCATGCTTTCTTCAGAGAATCAAGTTTTTCTAATACTCAGGGCAGTGAAATAAAAGCTGGTTGACAGACCCCCATAACAGACATGCCAGGTTTCAACACACTAACATAATTGGAAATTATACTGTCAATGCAAGTTACAATAAATACTGTAGAAGAGACAAAACCAATTTTAGTTTGACAATTAAAAGAGCCTTAAAACATGCACTAACCCTTGTTTGAAATCCAGATCCTGTCCCAACGTTATCTCCTGCTATCCTAACATCATAGCGAGCTGCAGCTAGCTTCCAAATATATCTCTGACAAAGTCCAGATACAGTCTCCCAAAAGTAGACTGTTATTTCCCATCTTGGATTGATTTCTAGACCAGTATATGATTGAGTCCTAATAGCTGGTCACCTTTAAGAAGAATACAAGAGACATAATTTCTCTTTTTGATTCTCTATCCCACAAGGTCTAAAAATTTGAGGCAAGGCAGCTTGTCCCATCTGGGATATAATCAAGCAAAGGTGATTCAGGAACATATGTCCAATACCCCAGTCACCCTTCTCAGGGCACTCAGCAAGCTCACAGGTCAGTATCATTCTTTGTCTCAGCAACAGTATGTCTCACCAATCTTTTTAAAGTTCCATGGGCCTCTACCAAAATACCTTGTCCTTGAGGATTATATGAAATTCCCCGTAATAAATTGTTGACAAAATGTCTCGACTGCTCAACTACAATTGCCAGACCCATTATCTGTTTTTTTATTGGATATTTTATTTATTTACCTTTCAATGTTATCTCCTCTCCCATTCCCCCCAAAACCCCTTATCCCTTTCCCCCTCCTCCTATTTCTATTAGGGTGTGCCCCCACCATCCTCTCATTCCCCCTTCTCCCTGCTCTCAAATTCCCCAACACAAGGGAATCCAAACTTTCAGGCACCAAAGCCCTCCACTTCCACTGATGCCTGGCAAGGCCGCCCTCAACTACCTATACAGGTGGAGCCATGAGAGCCTCCCTTTGTGCTCTCAGGCTGGAGATTTTAGAATGGCTACTCCAGCTTGTTTCATAGGACCATTTGCTTGAAAAATTGTTTTCCAGCCTTTTACTCTAAGGTAGTGACTGTCTTTGTCACTGAGGAGGGTTTCCTGTATGCAGCAAAATGCTGGGTCCTGTTTATATATCCAGTCCGTTAGCCTATGTCTTTTAATTGGGGAATTCAGTCCATTGATGTTAAGAGATATTAAGGAACAGTGATTGTTGCTTCCTGTTATTTTTGTTATTAGCGGTGGCATTGTTTGTGTGACTATCTTCTTTTGGATTTGTTGGAAGAGGATTACTTTCTTGTTCTTTATAGGATATAATTTCCCTCCTTGTAGGAGCTTTCCTGCTATTATTCTTTGTAATGCTAGGTTTGTGGAAAGATATTGTGTAAATTTGGCTTTGTCGTGGAATATCTTGATTTCTCCATCTATGGTAATTGAGAGTTTTGCTGGGTATAGTAGCCTGGGCTGGCATTTGTGTTCTTTTAGGGTCTGTATGACATCTGTCCAGGATCTTCTCACTTTTATAGTATCTGGTGAGAAAACTGGTGTAATTCTGATAGGTCTGCCTTTATATGTTACTTGGCCTTTTTCCCTTACTGCATTTAATATTTTTTCTTTGTTTTATGTGTTTGAAGTTTTGATTATTATGTGACAGGAGGTATTTCTTTTCTGGTCTAGTCTATTTGGTGTTCTGTAGGCTTCTTGTATGTTTATGGGCATCTCATTCTTTAGGTAAGGGAAGTTTTCTTCTATAATACTAAAGTTAAAGATATTTACTGGCCCTTTAATTTGGGAACCTTCACTCTCATCTATACCTATTATCCTTAGGTTTGGTCTTCTCATTGTGTCCTGGATTTCCTGGATGTTTTGTGTTAAGAACTTTTTGCATTTTGTGTTTTCTTTGACAATTGTGTCAATATTTTCTATGGTATCTTCTGCACCTGAGATTCTCTCTTCTATCTCTTGTATTCTGTTGGTGATGCTCGTGTCTACGACTCCTGACTTCTTTCCTAGGTTTTCTATCTCCAAGGTAATCTCCCTTTGTGATTTCTTGATTGTTTCTACTTCCATTTTTTATGTCCTGGATGGTTTTGATCAATTCCTTCGCCTGTTTGATTGTGTTCTCTTGTAATTCTTTAAGGGATTTTTATGTTTTTTCTTTAAGGGCTTCTACCTGTTTACCTGTGTTCTCAATTTCTTTGAGAGTGTTATTTATGTCCTTCTTAAAGTCCTCTATCATCATCATTAGAAGTGATTTTAAATCTGAATCTTGCTTTCCTGGTGATATGGGGAATTCAGGACTTTCTAATGTAGAAGAACTAGGTTCTGATGATGCCAAGTACCCTGGGTTGCTGATGCTTATATTCTTGCGCTTGCCTTTTGCCATCTGGATCTCTTTAGTGCTACCTTCCCTGTCTCTGACTGGAGCCTGTCTTTCCTATTATTTTGGCTGTATCAGAACTGTGTGGGATGGGTGTTGCTGCTAGGATTAGAGCTGAGGCCCAAGATTTGCTCAGTGCTCTGGCGCAGACTGAAAGGAAGCAGTACTCCAGGCCAGGAGTGAATTCCTGGGTCCCAGTGGGTCCCAGTTACTCCCTGTTTGGGGTGGGTGTTGCTGTCTCCTTGCCTAAGATACTGCATGGGTTAGAGCTTCTGGGATCCCTGCTTCCTCTGGGTTTTGTGAAATTGGGTGCAGAGCTGCCGCCCGAGATTTGCTCAGTGCTCGGGCCCAGACCGGAAGCTCCCTGGCTGTCTTGTCTACTCTCACTGTAGACCAGGCTGGCCTTAAACTCAAAGATCTGCCTGTCTCTGCCTCCCAAGTACTGGGATTGAAGGCATGCACCACCACCACCACCACCACCACCACCCTACCACCACCACCACCACCACCACCACCTTGTAGCTTCCACCTTAAGGCACAGTCTCTGCACTGTGTGCTCCAAGCTGACTCTGGTCCCCAGCTTCTGGGCCATGCTCACGACTTCACCTCTCATCTCTCAGGAGATTCTGGGATTGTAGGTATGTGTTACTTAATCCAGCTTTTTCCCCCCCACATAGGTTCTGGGGATTGAACTAGGATTGTCAAGCTCTTGCAGCTGGTACTTTTACCCATGAGCTATGGAGCCATCTTCCCAGCCCAGAATTCACTTTTTTCCTCTGCTCCCCTAATCCTGGTGTGACATCGAAGCAAACACCATCATCCAGGCTGACGGGAATTGTTTTGTCCCTTGGTTGGGGTTCTACTCTCAAAACCTTCCCAGGCTTTCTTAGATTCTGTGAGCTACCCCTTTGGTCTCCAGGGCTGTTATGACTCTGTGTGAATGAATGAATGAATGAATGCACTGTTAAGTCCCTGGGATCCAGCCAAGAACCTTCTGCCAAAACCCATTAACCTTGCACTGTGAGGACCTGCTGTCTGGCTCCACTCTGCCTCTTTGGGAGAGTTTCCTTCTTTGGGAAATACAATTTTATTTTTCTTCAGGATCATCTGCCTCTGTGTGTGGTATGTGTGGTGTATGTGTGTGTGTGTGTGTGTGTGTGTGTGTGTGTGTGTGTGTGTGAGAGAGAGAGAGAGAGAGAGAGAGAGAGAGATCCGGGGCATGTTGGGATGTTGGGCAAGTGCATGCAGTGTTTCCAGCCCTGGTCATTTGCTTTTACTCATCATGCCCACTGTGCAAAACTACAGAAGAGTGCTAAGGACGAACCTCAGCTGAGGGGGTTTGTCTAGCAAGGCTGAAGTTATGCATAAGCCACATGAACTGGGTATGGTGCCACACACCTGTTCAAGGCCTTAGGTTTGAGTCTTTGCCTCCTACAAAATAAATAGATACCCCCACCCGCTTATGCTCCAGTCTGAATTCTGACCATAAATGAAGTGCTATTACAAGATTTAGAAGGGAGAAGTGGAAACTAACCAGCCACACACTGAGATACACAAAGAAAATCATTGCTCCCTGGTGTCCAGTGAGCAGTTGAGAGCTTAGCAGATTTTCTGTAGCTCCAGGTCTCCCCCTAGCGGTCATCTGTTTTACAACCTCAGCTGCCTGTGATCGTCAGTAAGATCTCCCCATTGGTCTTTATCTCCTAGAACCTCTCTGACTTTTTCCTTTTCCATATCCTTTAATTCTTCTGCAAATCTATAATCCCTTGAATCAATTCTCTTTCTTTTCAGAAGAAACATGGTCCTTCTTTTGGGCGAAGTGTGGGGTCCCAGTAGCTCCAAGGTTCCTTTCTCCAAGCTAAATTGATAAGTTGTCACTGAGGTATGATGGTTGATTTTGAGTGTCTTAATTGGATTGAAGGGATGCCTAGATAATTGGCAAATTCCTTTGATCTGTGTGTAAGAGTTCTTGTGTAGGACACTGGCTTATGAGTCTCATTATAGAGCCCAAGCCATACTTCTGCCTCCCCCTTCCAAGTGACTGAATTTAACAGGTATGCACCATCATACCCAATTTATGTTTGTCTGTGTTGAAAGACACCTTGCTACGGTGGGAGGGGTAAAAATAAACTTACTGAGTATACTTTATTGGTTCCTTAGCATTGAACTTATGGCCAGCAACATCATGCTGAATTTTCCCTGGAAGGCATGTCACAACTTTCTTGCATTAGTAACCCATGTCAGCTTTTTAGAACTGCATGTGGGGACCACATTCAACAGGGATATCATCAATTAAAAGTACAACCTGTGGGCTGGAGAGATGGCTCAGTGGTTAAGAGCACTTCCAGAGGCCCTGAGTTCAGTTCCTAGCAACCACATGGTGGCTTACAATCATCTGTAATGAGATCCAATGCCCTCTTCTGGTGTGTCTAAAGACAGCGACAGTGTACTCACATAAGTAAATAATTCTTTTTAAAAAGCACAACTTGCAAAAACTGGGGACTAGAATTTTAAAAAACATAACTACTTATAGGAAAGAAAGGTGCATGCCTTTAATCCCAGCACTTGGGAGGCAGAGGCAGGCAGACTTCTGAGTTTGAGGCCAGCCTGGTCTACAGAGTGAGTTCCAGGACAGCCAGGGCTATATAGAGAAACCCTGTCTTGGAAAAAAAAAGAAAGAAAGAAAGAAAGAAAGAAAGAAAGAAAGAAAGAAAGAAAGAAAGAAAGAAAACAGTAAGAGATCACTGTCAATAGACCAAAGATTTTGCCACTCTGTATGCCTATAAATGGCATATACATACATACATACATACATACATACATACATACACATACATACACACACTGTGTGTGTGCAGGTACTCATGGAGGCTAGAAGGAGGATGTCAGAACTCCTGGAAGTGGAGTTAATAGGCAGTTATGAGCCAACATGTAGATCCTGGAAACTGAACCTTGGTCCTCTAAAAGAACAGCAAGTACTCTTAACTACTGTGCCATCTCGACAGCCACCCAAGTACTGATTTGAGTCACAATTTTTTTAAAGATTCATTTATTTCATTTATATGAGTACATGGTAGCTGCCTTCAGACAGAAAAGGGCATTGGATCCCATTACATGTGGTTATGAACCACCATGCGGTTGGTGCTGGGAATTGAACTCAGGTTAAGAGCAGTCAGTGCTCTTAACTACTGAACCATCTCTCCATCCCTTGAGTCATGAATTTTAATAAATAGATAAATTTGCAAATATGAAGTCTGTGGATAATGAGGACCGAGCTATGTTTGAGCTTTGTATCTAGAATATCCCCCAAAAGCTCACGTAGTAAAGGCTTGGTTCCCCAGTTCCTGGTACTGTAAGGGGCAGTGGTGGAACCTTTAAGAGGAGTAGTCTTGTTAGAGTAGAGTGGTGTGGGGCATGCTCATGCTTTCCTTGAAGGCCTTTTCTCACTAAATCTTGTGTTTGCAGTAGGGCCTTGAGCATGCTAGGCAAGTGCTCTACCCCTAAAATATACCCACAGCCCATAGACTGTATATATTATGCTTATTCCAAGTTATTGACTTGTGTGATTGTAGAGGCTGAAAAATCTAAATTCTACGCGGGGGTGTGGCATTTTGCAGGAGCTGAAATTCATGTGCAGAAATATATTATTTCTGCATATATTATCACTGTCCCCTCCCCTGGCTGAAAAATATTCAGCAAAAGTGACAAGGCACTGGAGATGGTGTCAGCATATTAACTGTTCAAATCATTGAAGTGTTCTGGGACCCCAATAAATCATGGGGGTTTTGCATCCTGACTTTTGCCCAGTTCTGGCACAAGACTTCCCCTAAACACAGGTACTGGGGATTGACCCTAGGATTTCATTGGTGAGCTATGTCCCTAACCTTTTAAATTTTTTTCTTGAGCCTAAGTTGCCCAGACTGGCTTTCAGCTCACTCTGTAGCCCAGATAAGCCTTTAATTTATGATTCTCCTATCTCAGCCTGCTAAGTAGTTATAGGACTGCCTGCCCAACCAAGTTCAGCATTAGAGCCAGAATTTATTGTGTGTCTAGGCATATGTGTATATTGGGGGTTACTTGTGCTTATGAAGGACACAGATTGCATCAAGTGCCTTCCTCAATCATGCTCTATCTTATTTTTGAGACAAGGTCTCTCACTGAACCTGGAGCTCACTAAGTCAGCAAGGCTAGCCCAGCCAGCAAAGTCCAGGATTTTGGCATGAGTGATCACTACATGTAGCTTTTTTATTTGTGTGCTGGGATGTGATGTCTACATAAATGCATGACCAGTACTTTACTAAGCCATCTCCCCAGTCCAGGACCAGAATTTATTCAGAATGTCTTCAGTTGGTTGAGGCTTTTCAACCAACTGATTTAGGCTTGTATGATCATTTAGGATAATCTCCTTTACTCCTCTCCACAGCAGAAAGTAGGTTCGTGGGAGGCAGAGGCAAGTGGATTTCTGAGTTCGAGGCCAGCCTGGTCTACAGAGTGAGTTCCAGGACAGCCAGGGCTACACAGAGAAACCCTGTCTCGAAAAACTTAAAAAAAAAAAAAAGAAAAGAAAAGAAAAGAAAAGAAAAGAAAAGAAAGAAAGAAAGAAAGAAAGAAAGAAAGAAAGTAGGTTCGCTGCAGAGGACTGTTGTCTACGTAGACTAACATCTTAAAAGGCCATTGAAGTCCTTGGAAGAAACTGCACAGGCTTGGCTTTCCTATCACACTACAGTAGCCCCATTGAAGGAGGAAACCATGAAGATTACCTCGTATCTGTTTCACTTTCAGTCATAAACACAACAGGACACAAAAGCAATGGTGTTTCCTTTGCTGGAAAAAAATGCTTGTGGCTGTTAGAATGAAGCCAGCAAAACTGAAAAGATCACTCTTGGAAATACATGTGAAGATACACATATTTAGCCAGGCATGATGCCACTTCTGAAATCATGGCATTAGAGAGGCAGAGACAGGAACATCTGTTGCAGGTTCAAGGTCACCTTTGCTAGGGTCTAGGACAGAACTATACAGGGAGTCCTTGTCACAAATAGTAAAGAAACCAAAAAAAAAAAAAAAAAACAAAACCCATGAAAGCAAGTTTTTTCATTTGCATTTTATTATTTGTGCCTGTGTGTGCGTGTGTGTATGAGAGACAGACAGACAGACAGGTGGGAGTGGAAATGAGGGCATACACATAACACATATGTATGGAGGTCAGTGGACAACTTCTAGACTTGGTTCTCTTTCTACCATGGGCCATGGGTCCCCTCAGGTCATCTGGCTTGAACAACAATCTCTTTTCCACTGAGCTATCTTATTCTGTTTTTGACATACTCATCATTCATACTTCCTCAGCCTCCCAAGTGCTAAGATCACTCCTAGTTTGCAAAGAGGTATCGTATAAAGAAAGCTCAATTAAAGAAAGAGATTGGGGTGCTTGAGAGATGGTTCAGTGGTTAAAAACACTGATTGCTCATCCAGAGGTCCTGAATTCAATTCCCAGCAACCACATGGTGGCTCATGACCATCTGTAATGGGATCTGATGCCCTCTTCTGGTGTGTCTGAAGTACAGCAACAGTGTACTCATAAATAAAAATCAATCTTTTTTAAAAAAGGGATTAGGGGCCTGTGGGTAGAACTCAGTGGTTGAATACTTACAGAATATGTGAGAGGCTTGAGTTGTACTCCCCAGTATTGGTGAAAATTTGTTTTTCAAGATAAGGTTTCACTGTGTAGTCCTGGATGTCCTGGAGCTCACTCTATAGACCAGGCTGGCTTTAAATTCACAGAATCCAGAGTGCTAGGATTAAAGGCATGCACCACCACTGCCTAGGCTGAATTTTAAGTCCAGGTCAGAACAAGTGGAGTACTCCTTTAATTCCAGTACCTAGGAGGCAGGGGCAGGTGGAGTGAGAATTCAAGCCAACCTTTGCCTACACTGTGATGCTGTTACAAACAAAAAAAGCAGGGGGGCGGGGGGCCTTGGATGATAGGCAAGGCAACTAAATTCTCCCACACTGAAAGACATGAAAGAGAACAGCATAGGCATGAAATATATGGAGTTTTTTGTTAGAGCAGAAAACACTAGAAGTAGTTTCTCCGGCTGAATGACTGTCCATACCTCTTTATGAGAACTTCTCAACTTGAGAGCTTCTGATCCTCCTGCCTCCATCCTAAGTGCTGTTTACAAGTGGTCACCACCATACACAGTTGTATTGTTTTTCTTTTTTGTTGGCTATTAGGATGGCATTCTATACTAACTGAGCTGTGTGTCAACAGTTCGCCCGTCCCCCGTCCTCCCCCCCCCCCCCCCCCCCCCCCCCCCCCCCCCGTGCCTGAAGATTTCCCACTGTCAAAGTGCTTCCTTTGTAGTTATCTTCCCAATCTACAAAAGCCATGGGTGTCTGGAAAGTGATTTTGTCAAACAAAATTTTCCTTGGAAAGAGAAGCTTCATTGTCTCTACCAACCAAGATGCAATTTTGCCATCTTATTTAAAAGGAAGCTCTTGTGTCATCACCCAAGGCTGTGCTGTGTGTGCAGCACTTCCTCTCTATAGTTTTGTCACCATTGATGGAAGCCACCAATTTAACCACACATTGTCTCTCAGCTGCTGTATTCATAAACCTTGAAAGGGGAAACTGCTTAAGTGTTCCTTTCTGGGTTCCTGAATCATTTTCTCAAACTGTCAGCAACGGTCATTTTTCCTGAAGGGAAAAACAAAACAAAACCCAGATCTAGAAACACTAGAGGTTTTTTATCCTTTCCACGGTTTACCGTTAATTATTTAAACGTTTAAATCACTGTGTGATATGCATGTTCAGGTACATGCTTGCTAGAGGCCAGACAAATGTTGAATTGGTTCTGTGACCTTATAGAGGTCACAGGCTGTCATGCTTGGTGGCAGGCACCTTTACCAAGTGAGCTCACTGGCCCTCTTTGCAGATATTTTTAACCAACAAATGCAATGTCTTCCTACTTATGACCAATTAATGACCAAAAGTTAACATTATGATGTCCCTAGAACACTTACAATCTTGCTTTGATATGGAAGAAGAAATTAGAAATGGCACCCTTCCAAATCAAACACTGGGAAAATCTGTAATGATAGAACACAGACACAAAGGATTCTCTATCAAAATTGCTTTACAAAGAAATCTGCTGACACTCAGAAACTTCACTACTTCTCAAAGCTATTTCAATCTTGAGACCACCCAGGTTGAATCAGATAGCTATCCTTTCTCACCTATGATTCAGCAAAAGATGAATTTGATGTTAGGATGAACACATTAAAAGTGGCTTTAAACCTCATATTCAACGAAAAACAAACTCAGGTTCCACTAGCTACTTGTCACTGACAACATACAAGATGCCACTTAAGGGATAAGACATCTCTTTTAGTTCATTGTTTGGCAGGGAAGGCATAGAAGCAAGAGTTGCTCATGGCAGCTGGGAAATAAGGCTGCTTGCTCATGTGGGGACAGATTAGGGAGCAGAGACTCAGCTTTCTCCAGGCTTTTTATCCAGTCTAACACCCTAGCCTGTAGGGATGACACTACCCACATTTAAGGTGGGTCTTTCTAATTCAGCTAGTCCTCTCTGGAAATGCCCCCAGACACACTCAAGGGTATGCCGCAGTGTTGTCAACTGAACTGATCTAGAACGAAATAGGAGATATGCTTCTAAGTATATCTGTAGGGGATTATCTAGATCAGGTTAATCCCTGGCTATGCCTGAGAGGTTGTCTTGATTAGGTGGAGGTAGTTCCACTCTACCTCAATTGCCTCAGGTAGGTACAACCATTCCTAGATTGGAGTCCTAGTCTTCATGGAAAGGAGAGAGCTAGCTGAATACAAGCACCCATCACTCTTTTTCCTGACTATAGATGCAATGTGACCAGCTGCTTTAAGCTCCTGGCACCCTGATATCCTTGTCCGTCATGATGTATTATATTCTGAAACTGTGAATCAAAATAAACCCCCTTTCTTTAAATTGCCTTGGTCAGGTATTATGTCATAGCAACATGTAACTAATTCACTAATACCCTAGACACTTATCAACCTGATCAAGTTTATAACTGATATTAGCCAACAGAGATAACAGCTGCAAATCTATTCTCTGGCTCTAGACCACAAAGAGGAAAAACTGCAGGCCAAGAGTGATTAAACATGCCTTTGATCCAGCACTCAGAAGGCAGAGGTGAGTGAATCTCTGGGAGTTAAAGGTCAACTAGTCTACATAGTGAGTTTTAGGATAGCCAAAGCTACATAGTGAGAGAGATTTTCTCTCAAAAAAACCAACAAAAACCCAACAGAAATTTAAAGGAAAAAACAAACAAAACAAAAGAACTGCAATCACTTAATTATATGTACAAGCTGAGGCCCTGGTCTAATTTCCAAGTACCATAAAAATAACTACCAGATAAAATTGACACACATACCCTCAAAGTCAGTGTTTAGCCTGGTTTTCTACAAGTGTGCCAAGATCAGCCTGATTTCTGGGCAACAGAGGGGTACTAAGGAGAGGCTGAAGAATGAGTCTGGAAATTTGGAGAAAACATGAACAAGAGCAGTAAATTTGACATAAAAATTGTTTCCAACTTTTTCTAAATATTAAACTTTCCTCTCCATTTTAAACTTAGGTATATATATGGGGGCTTTGCTAGCATTTATGCTTCTACACCATGTGCATAAAGTACCTAAGAAAGCAGAAAGGGACTCTGGATCCCTGGAACTACAATTACTGTGAAGCACTATTTGGATGCTGGGAATTGAACTGGGGTCCTCTGCCACAACAGCCAGTGTTTATCACTGCAACTCCTTATTTTCCACTCAGTGATTACAATGGCTCAAGAAAAAACACAGCTGGTATTCCTAGGATGAATACATTAAGTGGCTTTAAAGTGAATCTCATATTCTAGGACAAACAGAAATCCAGATTCTGCTAACAACTTATCACTGACAACATACAAGATGCTACTTAAGGGAAGAAAAGCAGGTGTTAGAAGGGTCACAGCTTAGGTATAGGACTAAAAGCAGAATGTCAGAACAAAATGTACTTGAATTAGCAAGATTAAACCTAAGTCCCACCACATGGCCTCTAAATGTGGGTCAATGTCCAGTTTAGACATGCAATGAGAAACAACTCTCCATAATCCAAACAAGTATTTAACCACAACTCATATTAAAATTACAAATAAGGGGTGGCTCAGCAGTTAAGGGCATTGGCTACTCCTCCAAGGGGACACAGGTTCATTTCCCAGCACCCACATGGCAGCTCACAACTGTTTGTAACATGGTGGATCTGACTCCCTCACACACACATACAAATAGGCCAATGCACATAAAAATTTACAAATGACTTCAATCACTGTAGATGTTTAGGAATTTGCAAGAAAAGAATTTAAATGACAAAGGGCTTTGTAAACTGGAAGCCATGAAAATCCTAGAAGACACTTGAACTAGAGAGATAGCTTCTCTAGAGTCCAGAAAAACCAAGTTTGATTCACAGTACCCACATGGTGGCTCACAAGTACTGGAAGATCCACTCTCTTCTGGCCTCCTGTGGCACTGCATGCACATGAAGACTTACACACCCATACACATGAGCTTCACTAAAGAGCCTAGCAGAAAAATCAGTGAACTAAAAACCAGACCAATAGAAAGTATCCAAATATTCAAAGAGAAAAAACATGGGGGGAAAAAAAAACTAGCTTCAATGGCAGTATCAGGTTATCAGTATATATCAGGTTATCAGTATAACAGATTCCAGTAGAGAATGAATGGGACTGAAAGACATTATTTGAAAAATAATGGATGAGGATTCAGTTAGAAGTACTGATTGTGGTTGTGTATACCTGTGATCTCAGCACTTGCAGCTGAAGATATCAAAGACAATCAGGTATACACCGTAAAACCCTATTCAAAATAAAACAAGCAAATCCCCCAACCCAGAGTTGGCTTTTTCAAAGGATTAAAACGGGCCTCAGTCTATTATCTAATATTAATGTGTCTCTATATAATGGAGTCTGACATGGTGGTGTGCCTTTAATGTCAGCACCCAAGAGGCTGACAGTCTTGAGACCAGCCTACTCTACCTATTGAGTTCCATGATGGCCACAGGCTAAAGACTGTCAAAAATAAAGATGGTGGCCTTGAAGATTAGTGAGAAGCCGATGACCAGGATCCCTAAAACCCAGATAAAAAACCACTGAAATGATGTGCATTCTCATTTCCACATTACTGTTGCCAGAAGCACTTGGAGCTTGTAGAGTATGAAGCCCAGAAGAGACCCTGCTTCAAAAGGTAGAAAGATCCTGTTAAGAACACACAGGTTAATTGGCCTAAAGGTCCTCACCTACAATGTTGAGTGTTTCCTGGAATCAGTTCCTCACAATGTTGAGTATTTCCTGGAATCAGTTCCATCATCTCTTAACTTAGCATTTAGTAGGCACTTAATGGAAGATAGCATCCAAAACTAGGTTTTTTTTTTTTTTTAACTATTTAAGGCCTTGAGAACTGTTATTCATGGCAAAGGGTTTACCATTAACTGAATGTTAGCCTACAAGATGCTAATCCTAGGGCTACAGAGCTAGCTCAGCAGTTAAGAGTACTTGCTACTCTATAAGTAGGTCCGAGTTCAATTCCCAGTACTGTCCTGAAATATTAACTAGTTCCAAGACAATTTGACCTCCCCCACCTTCTAGCCTCTGGGTACCATACATACATACAGGACCCATACATGCAGGCCAAAACCCACAGAAAAGGAGAAAATCTTGCCTTCTCCCCTTCCTTTCCACCTCAGTATAGGGTCAGAGCTATGCCCCTAGCATCTGCCTATTGTTCCTAAGAGGTTCAGGCAGGTGCAGGGAAACTGAAAACTACATTGGGCAACCCCAAATCACTAGCATATTTAGGAAATAAGCCATACTGACAGGCTAGTCAAATAGTTAAAAGCAGGCTGCTATTGCTATTTAAAAGGCTTTGCTGCTTTTTAAAGACCTCTACACAATGCTGTGGCTATTCTACCACCAGATGAGTTTGGTGTTCTCATGCCCTTATGTTGCCACCTGCTGGAAGAATGAGAAAAGGAAACCACCATTTCTGGAAGGGTGCTTACTGCTTTTCTAAAATGTCTGCTAAGTCCCTCCAGTTTAGGGGGAGCTATTCAACTGTAAACCTGATGACCGTACAGGAGATCACCACAATCCACAAAAATTATATGCCTGCTTAGCACCAGAACTGTACCATTTTCTTTGGTGTTGTCTTGGGGTCTTCTATGTAGCCCTGGCTATTTGGAACTCTACAAGCTAGCCTCAAATTGGTCTGCCTTCTGTGATTAAAGGCAGCTGGATACCCACAGCTACAAGCCACTAACTTTTAACTAGCAGAACCAAGGGCTCCCCACCAAACAAATCTAGTGCCCATCTACCTTACTTTTAGGAGAGACTGCAATGGTCATACCACATACTCAAGCTACCAGACAGGTTCTAAGAGCTACCCTACAGAGGGTCTTTGGGTTTGTTGAGAAAAAGACTCAAATAGCAGACTTGCCTTTCTTGAAAGTCAATTTGTTAGGAGTGGGACATGGAAAAACACCTACAGGAAACAGTTTCTATTAAGGTTAGCTAGGCACCTATGCCCTAAAAACAAAAAGTGTATGGTAATACATCCTTGATAGACCACTGAAAGTCCAAGGGCCAATGTACTCCTAATTATACTGGACCTCTAACAACACAAACTTCCTGTTAAGTGAAGTCAAAAAAAGGCCAGTTTCCTCTCTGCAATTAAGTGAATGTCATAACCAGCTGCCACTTACAAACTGTTTCCCAAAGCTTTTCTAAGATTTGAAAGGTTGTTTTTGGCCTTTTCAACACAGGGTCTCTTATGTAGCCGTCACTATCCTGCAACTCAGCTCAGCTTTGCTTCCTCTGGGATTAGATTATGTCACTACCACCTAACTGCTGAGGTTTGGTACTCAGTTTTGACACTGAGTACCTATTGGTTGCTCGTGTGAGCTTTTTTTTTTCCCCTTGGTTTTTCAAGACAGGATTTGTTTGTTTCTCTAACAGCCCTGTTTGGAACTCACTCTATACACCAGGCTGGCCTCAAAGCCAGATCTGCCTGCCTCTCCCTTCCAAGTGCTGGGGTTAAAGGCATGTACCACCATACTGGCTGTGTCAATTTTTCAATCCAATGGGCACCATTGGTGACTTGTCCAGGTCATTTCAGATTACACTGTGCTGTTCTTATTGTGCTGGGAATAGAAGTGTGTATCACACAAGCTCTTGTATGGCATTTCCAGCACTGATCCATGTGATCTATTGAACACTTGTCCAGTACACACCCATCTAAGGTACAAATAAGATTAAATCCTCCAGATCAAAATCATGATGAAACCATCCCCCCAACAACCAATTTTCGTATTTGTAGCTGGTACTCTCGAAAGCAGTAGGAACACAACTCAAACTCCCACTGGGCAGAGTTGGTCTTGCCAAGCTCTTAAGCAACGATCCAAATGTAACCTCTAGGAAGTATTAAGTCTGGCAACAGAGTTTAGGATCTTTACTGTCTTGGAATGTCCTTAAAAGGCTCTGTCATTGAACAGGTAACAGAGTAAAAACCCCAGAGTCCTTTCTTTAAAATGAAGAGGGAAAGAATGGGATGGAAGGAACTATTCAAACTTCGTCTTCTTTCCTTGTGGCTTGAAGTCTCCTCCTCCTCTGCCGCCTCGGAAGCTTCCTCTGCCTATAGGAAGGAAAAACATCATGAAAGGGTGATACAATTAGGAATTGACCTCCCTACCCAAGGTGGTGGTTAAGACATAGGAATGAAATCATAGGAATCAATCAGAAGTTTCAGTTCTTTTCCCTTCCTTACCTCCAAAGCCTCCCCGGCCTCTTCCACCAAAGCCACCTCTTCCACCTCTGCCTCCACCTCTGCCTCCGAAACCTCCTCTGCCTCCACCTCGACCACCAAAGCCACCTTCACCCTTAGGTTTGGCCCAGTCCAAGGTAACTTTGTTTCCATCAATTTCTCCATCTTCCATAGCCTCCTTGGCAGCTTTGGCATCTTCCTCACTATTAAAGTCTACAAAACCAAACCTAAAACACAGTAAAAATCACCCATTTTAAATTAAGTACGTACATTTTACAGTAACATAATAGCACAAAGTCAGAGTGACCATAAAGCACTCTTTAGGCCCCCAAAAAACCCCCACCAGTATCTGAGATTGTCTCACACAACAGCCAAATATACCTCTGAAAAAACAGAAGGTAAGTGCTAGTTCTGTGAACTCTCTCTCCTTCTCGTGCGAATCCATAATCTGTCACTGGTTGACAGAAAGGAGCTCAATGAGAAGATACTGCAGACCCAAGTTCTCCATGCAAAATTCACTAAAAAGAAGCAAGACTATGTCTTCTTACCCTTTAGAAGAACCAGTTTCCCGATCAGTGACTATTCTTGCACGAACAGAGCCCTCAAATGATTCTTTTAAGGTCTCTTCAGTGGTATCCTCAGACAGACCTTTGACAAACAGAGTTTTGGATGGCTCTAGAAAAGAAAAATGCCTATTTTATAGGTTTCACTATGAACCCTTGGTGAGTACTGCCACATTCTGCTGAAAGCCATCTCTGACACTGACTTTGTTGTACAATGTATTTCTTTACAATGTCTTCTTTTACGAGGAAAAACAATGCAGGTAAATTAAGGTTAAAAAAAAAAAAAAAAAAAAAAAAAGGGACTACACCAGATCAGGGCAATCAAATCCAAAAGTTGCTGCTTTGAGCTGACATAGCTGGATCAGAACTTGACTATCTAGAGGAATTTTCTTGAGATTTCATCAATTGTTTCTCAGGTAATCAGTCATCATATCCAGTTGTCATTACTCAGCAACAGCATAAAGACAGCCCCAAATAAGCATGGACAAACATAAAATCAAAAAATGTCACCCAGCCCAAGTCACATCACATCAAGAGACTTACGACTTCTTGCATTAGGTGATCCTCTGGGTCCTTGCAACTCTAGCCTGATTGTTCTGCCCTCAATTTCCATTTTATTACAGGAATTTAAAGCTTCTTTAGCATCTTCAAATGAGGCAAATTCTATAAATGCATACCTGAGGATTGAAAATCAGTTCTCAGAAGCCTAGAAACACGTGACATCAGCAGGTAATTACCAATGCTATCAATATTTACTATCCTTTGCATAGCTAAAACTTAAGGGTTTTTTTAGGCTAACATGACAGTCTTTTAATCTTATGTATAAGAGTATGCCCAGCCATTAAAGGCACACACCTTTAATCCCAGCACTTGGGAGGCAGAGACAGATAGATTCGAGTTCGAGACCAGCCTGGTCTATAGAGTGAGTTCTAGGACAACCAGGGCTATACAAAGAAAACCTGTCTCAAAAAAAAACAAACAAACAAACAAAAAAACCCAAAACAACAAAGAGTCCAGCCCACATCTAACATAAAAATTTTACCCTTTAGATTTGCCATGTGGGTTCTGGGGCACTTTGATAAATGTTGCTTTCTCAAATACTTCCTGAAGAGTTTCTTCTGTTGCACTGTAGGAAAGGTTACTTAAAACCAAAGTCTTTGATTCACCTGCAAGTATAGATACCACATTAGCAAGAAATGTTAGAAAGTCTGTATAAACTAATGCAATCAGTGAGCCACATATAAAGCACGTTTCCAACCTATTCCATAAAAGGTTAACAGAAACAATGGCACTTTAGCCATGGACCATATACCATAAACCTAAGAACCAACACCACAGTGTATATCCATTATATACAGTAATCCCCTTCTTGTTCCGTTCATATTCAATCCAAACAGATGACTGTTCTTTGTTGTCCTAGAGTATTTCTCCAAAATATAGTTTAAGCCATTTAAAGGAGAAAACACAACAAAGCTGTATTTGCCTACTATACTCCAACAAAAATGATTTCAAATAGCTTTTATTCATGAAAACTTATCAGCTATATATAAAAAAGGTGAACTAGCTAATCATAAAGTACAAAGATGCAAATGATCCCACCTCCACTGTACAATTAACCCTTTAACTTACCACTCCAAGTGCTATTCTTTCCAGTTCTCTCTTGCCTTTGTCCTTTCTCTCCAGTGTAGTAGAGTGAGACAGATCGTCCATCAATTTCTGCTCCCTGCTTTTCTTCCAAGTTTTTCTCGGCATCAGCCTCAGACTTAAATTCAATATAAGCAATCCTGACATAATCGGGAGTACAAGCACAATGATATGTTAGACAATTACGGTGTGAGCTTACATATTTATGACTTAGTTATATGTGTAGTATTTAATGAAACAGGTAGTAGACTGTTAGTGTTCACTCTTTTACTATATTAGCTCATCTTTAAAAATCATCCTTTAAACTGGCCTCCTTACTATTACATAAGAAGGAAAAATGAGTCACAGACTGAACTGCCTAGAATCTCATTTCTCTCAAAAACAGGGAAGGATACTACTGGTAGCCAAAGATGCCAATTTGGATTGAGGCCAGACTGTAAAATTGATCACAGCTTCAAAACTCATCAGTTAAGCATTTTTAATCTTAGAACTTGAGAAGTGGAGGCATTCAGTTTTCTGGCTATGAAGTTTGAGCAGCACAGACTATTTAAGACTGTTAAGGGCAAGAGAGGGAAAGACTAAACTCAAATTCTTGTTAACAAAACATACATACCCTTTACTTTTCCCATCTTGGCTGACTAATCTGATCTCCATGGCATCTTCAAATACTTCTTTTAATTCATCCTTGGTTATGTTGAAAGAGAGGTTTTTGGCTAAAAGTGTTCTTGCAGCTCGAACTATATTAAAAAGATTTCAGTACATCATCTTCCAAGTCACAGAAGAGTAAAGCAAATAGTTCTTATAAAGGACCTAGATCTATGCTATAAAAATGATGGTATAAGGGATGGGAAGGTAGATCAATGGTTAATAGCCCTTTGCTCAAAGAGGACCATGTTCAATTGCCAGCACCCAGTCACCTGGTACTCACAAACATCTGCCCAGTTTCAGATGAGGCTCTCCTGGCCTCCCTGGACACTAGGCAAACTTACCTCCTACTTATGAACATGCATATAATGTTCCCCTAGACCGTACATATTCGTATTAAGAATTAAGAATACGAAAAAAGTCTATTTTGAGTTAGTTCCCATCTCTAAGATACCTCACCATTCATATGGATCATTCTACAATCAGCAACAGAAGCGTATACCCAGTAAGCATGAGATAAGACTGCAAATTGAGTACATAGCTACCTTGTAAAATGAACAAAAGGGTTGGGACCAAGGGTATGTATGTAGCAGTTTTAAGAGTGCTTGCCTAGTATGTAGAATGCCCAGGTTTAATTTTCAGCACAACCAAATAAGAAACAAAAGTCTTCAAAACCAAACTCTGAAACTTAAAATAGGTATCAAGAATTCATTCAAGAGATATGTAAGCCTTGAGCTCACCACATGGTGTGCACATGTGGTCATAGATCAACTTGGGAGGTTTTTGAGACAATGTTCCTCTGTGTAACAGCCCTGGCTGTCATAGAATCACTTGTTCTTTTTGTCTTCAAACTCAGATCTGCTCCTGAGTGTTGGATGTGTACTAGCACAACGGGCTGTTTCTTTATGTGGCTTCTAGAAACCAAGCTTTTTGCAGCAAGCATCTTTACTCACTAAGCTTTCCATCATGCCAACTCCGACATTATAAATCTCAGAAATCAAACTTGTCAGCAAGCACATGACCCATGTCATCTCACTGGTTCACAATGAAGATGAAACTAAAAGAAGGGGGGCCAAGACTGTCTCCTAAGTCTGTTAGTATCCAGTTAGCCCAGACCCTTTTACATACCTTTCTTACTATCTCTTCCTTTTGGTTTCTCTAGTTTAATTTCATTGCCAAACACTTTTAAACCAGTGAGCTCCAAGGCCTTTTCTAGGTCTTCAGCAGACTCAAAGTCCACATAACCAAATTTCCTTGAAGATACAAACAAAAACAGATTAGAGGGTGATCTACACTTATACCATGTGGTACTCACATGGACAGCACCTACAACACTAACAAAATAAAAGGAGATCATCCTTATCTCCCATAAAACCAAGTACATGTACCAAGACACAACAAATTCACGTTGGTCTTTTCACTCAGTAGCTGGCGTGGACCCTGCTAAGTACTGAAAATCCTTTTTTGCTAAAAGCATTCACTATGACTATGCAGATCCAGTCATAGATATTGCCAAATGTCAAATTCTTAAAATTGCTATTTGACACCATCAAGTCAAACCAAGGAATTTCAAATAACAGGCCCTGATTTGATGATTTAGTTCAT
This sequence comes from Arvicanthis niloticus, assembly GCF_011762505.2. NCBI lineage: Eukaryota > Metazoa > Chordata > Mammalia > Rodentia > Muridae > Arvicanthis > Arvicanthis niloticus. Next base: position 18,689,211 of record NC_047674.1, on the reverse strand, counting down.
TACTGTCCAATCCGTGTATTTAAGGGCATGAGAAATGACAACTGTTCTTTATTAATGTAGTTAATGTTTAAGGGCATGGAAAAACACAACTGGAAGGTAAAAATACTAGCTGAGACACATTCAATGAACAACTCACCTATTTGTACCAGTTCTGACATCCACAACAGCAAGATCATTTTTAGCAAAAAGTTCGCTGATGGCAACTTTTAATTCAGCAAACGACTTGTTTGGATTAAGGTTTCCAATGAACAGATTGAAAGGTGTAGTTGGCTCTGACCCTGCACAGAAAATGAACTTTTAGTCTACTTTTCATTCAACAAATGAATTTCATCATTAACTTTATTATAAAGCACATCAGCATATTGCATTTCAACCCAATGTTTCAGTATTAAGTCCCTTTGTCATTCATCACTTGTGCTATTGCTACTCTGATCTCTTTGTTCCCCCAGTTTTCCAGGCTTACCTTCTACTTTCTGTTTCTTGGCTTCAGGGGCTTCTTTCTGCTTGGTCATCTCCTTCTTCCGTTTTCCAGGTGCTGCTTTAACAGGTTCTGGATGTTTTAAAATGTCATTCATTAGTAGGCAGACATTTTAGCATTTACATTAAGCATTACTTAAATCAGCATACTTTAGAAGTTAATTTGGTTACCTTCCTCCTCTTCTTCCTCATCCTCTTCCTCCTCCTCATCGTCTTCCTCATCATCATCTTCATCCTCTTCCTCATCATCCTCCTCCTCAGCTACACTCTTTGCTTTCACAGGAACAACTTTTGCAGGAGCTTTCTTTCCTTTGGCTGGTGTGATCTCCATAACTTCTTCCTCAGAGTCTGAAAGAAAGATGGCTCGCTCAGCAGGCAAATGCATTTGCTACCAATCTAGACAACATAAATGCTACAAGTATTAAAAAAAATTAGGTAAAGAAATGAAAACCTATTAAGTTATATTATAGAAAGAATTAAGATCACAAATCAAATGAGTTTCTAATATAATCATGAAACAGTCAGGGAATGTACATGCAGTGCTCTCAATACCCTAAGCTCTAACTCACCATCTTCATCCTCTTCCTCATCATCTTCATCATCCTCTTCATCTTCTTCCTCATCTTCTTCATCCTCTGAGGCAGGAGTGGCAGGAGCTGCAGGAGCTGCTTTTGATGGCTTCACTCCTTTTACTACTACTGGTGGCTCAAATTCATCCTCTTCCTCTTCCTCATCATCTTCATCTTCATCCTCATCGCTATCTTCTTCATCTTCTTCATCTTCATCCTCATCACTGTCTTCCTTCTTGGCATTTTTACCGTTCTTAGCCCCCTTGGCTGGAGTGACAGCTCCCTTTTTACCAGGAGTTGGTACCAATGCTTTTGCTTGTGCGGCTCCCTTCTTACCAGGTGTTGGAACTACTTTGGCTGGTGTAACAGCTTTCTTGGCTGGTATGGCTGCTGCCTTTTTGCCTGGGGTAACAGCTGCTTTCTTAGCTGGTGTGGGAACTGCAGCCTTTTTTGTTTGTGAAACAACCACCTTCTTTGCTGGAGTTGTGGTAGCCTTTTTGCCTTTTTTCTGAGGGACAACCACCTTGAAATCAAACAAATAAATGATATGCATTCCTCTATATCCAATGCTATGTTAAGATACTAACAAACACTAACTTTGAGCACAAGATGGACATTAGATACGTTTTTAAAAAGTCAAGAGCTGGAGAGATGGCTCAGAGCACATGTTTAACTCTTGTAACAAGTGCAACACCCACATGTGGCTGTAATTCCAGTTCCAGGGGAACTAAGTACATTCTAGTGTGAGGGTACCAAGAGGCATGCTTAATACACTCACACATCAAGATAAATGTTAAACCCTGTAATAGGGGAGATGGCTCAGTAGTTAAGAACACTGACTGCTCTTCCAGAGGTCCTGAGGTCAATTCCCAGCAACCACATGGTGGCTCACAACCATCTGCAATTAGATCTGACACCCTCTTCTGGCTTGCCTGAAGACAACTACAGTGTACTCATATATGTAAAATAAACAAAAATAAAAATGTTAAAAAAAAAAAAACCACCATGTAATAAGGATACATGGCTTTCAACACTTAAAAAACTCTTAAATCAGCACCTGAGCTTTTCTGATTGCCTGACCATAAAAACTGTCTTGAGACACTATGTACTCCCAGCTCGCTGGAATTCAAAATTCCTATTTCTGTCTCCTGTGCATAGACTGTCTTTAAATGGACCTTAAGAGTGTCAAATCTAGCAAATAGGCAATTAGCAGCTCTTCACCCATACAATGTATTTTTAACAATGATTGGCATTACATTTCATACAGTACGCTGAAGATCAGTGATAGGGACCAGTACTGCAAAATCAAACATACAAGATAATAGGAATGATACATTTTTGCATAAAGAACAAGAATTTTTAAAAAGCTACCCTCTCATCTAAATAGTGTCCAGCTTAGCCCCTTAGTACATAGAACAAATAAACCCACATGGTACCACCTAAGCTATGAGACCCTGACTCCAACTCCACCTAAATCAAAATCTGGGTTTCTCACTAAACTTCCTGTCATATGGCTGGATACTGTGGCTAATACCTTAATTAAGGAGAAACTATCTGAGGCTGGTCTACAGCTTTGTGTCACAATGTCCTGCCAAAATTCACAAAGCCAAGTAACCATGGAAAAATAGGCTAGAATAAGCCGTTTCCCAAAAACAAAACGAAAATAACCCCACAAATCTATGGAGAACGCTACTCAATACAGCATAGACAGCCTCCCAGATCGACTACTATACTCAAAATTACTATCAAGAGCAACAAAAGGTTTGCCACCCAACTCTTTACTACATTAGTATCCTGTATCTGACAAAACCTATGGACATTCAATCCCACTGGTTTTTATAGCTGCATCTTAAACTTTAACACCATTTTCCAAACAGCTTCCTACCTCCTCTTCTCCACTGCTGTCATCTTCATCTTCTGACATTTCTTCATCTTCACTATCTTCTTCCACCTCCTTTGGGGGAGGAGCCATTTTCTTGGACTCACCGTGGGTTTTGCCGGCCTACAAATGCACACACATACAATAAAAAAAAAAAATCACAATCACGTGCGCATTTTAAACCACATTCTTTCTTACTGTCTAAAGAACACAAGGCATGACACTCTTCTGACAATTTTTTTCTGAGAACCACGCGCATAGTTTGTCTTTCCTTCCCACAGACAACTGAGCAGACAGAACTCTTCACCAGGAAACAGCCACAGGTTTTTTTTTTTTTTTTTGAGTCTACTAGTCGTGGCCCCGTATTTTCTGGCACCTCCCACAAAAAAAAATGCAGTTAAAGGCATCACTCTAAATTATCTGCTGGGGGAGGGGTTATCTCGAAAGCACCTGTTAGAAGCAGCACCTCTGTAACCAAACTACTTCCGACTTCCTCAGGCTTACAGCCGAACCACGTGGAGCCACCAGGCAGGTCACCACGCGCTCCCTGAGGAGCCCACCACGTGTCGCTCTACCGGTCACGGCCGGAGACAGCGGATCGCTGGGCAAGCCACCTAACCCCACCCTGCTGTCCCCCTTCGCGGTGTACGGACACTCCCCCACTGTCCGGGACACGCGACACGTGCGGAGCGCCGCAACCCACGTGGCGGGCCGCGCACCGGAGCACGTGCGCGGGGAGGCGGGGCCCCGGGAGCGCTGGCCGCTTGAGGTTGGCGCTCGTTTCACACGCCGGGCCTGCGCCCCTCTCGGCGCTCAACTCCTCCAATTTCTCCTCACACCGACCCCTGCCGCCCGGTGCACTCGACCACTCGACATCGCCCTCCCGGAACCTGCCTCAGCTCTTCTCATCCCCCTCGCCAAGTCAGAGGGCAAACACCGCGAGACCTCCCGCTAGTCGCGCGAGACTTCCCCCAGCATGGCGCCCTCGAACGCGCCCGGGATTGCGCGCAGGCCCTCCTCCCCTCCGCGACGGGCGCGCGCGCGTCCCTCAGAAAGCAGGCCTAGTCGCCCGCGTCCGCGCGCCAAGGCCTCTTACCTTTGCGAGTTTCACCATGATGGCGGATTATGGCGACGGCGCGGGTGGAGAGCGAGCAGCTCAAAAGAGCTTAGTGGAACCACGCGAAGCCGACTGCAGTGGCGGGTAGTGAAGGCTCTGGAGCACGTACAACCGCCTGCCAGCTACCGCTAGCGTCTGAGGCAAAAGACTGAGCCTGCCCAGTAATCGCCTCTGGAAAGGCGACGAAGGTGTCCTCGTGACCTCACCTCCACCAACCAGAGCTCGCGTCCGTCCCCCCAAGCCAACCGCGAGCCTTAACCCAGGACAGCGTGGGGCGGGCCTAAAGCGTGGGGAGGGCGGGGCTGGTAGGGGCGGGGCCTGACGTCTGCTCCTAAGGGCGGGATTAGTTTTGGCCAAGACGGACGTTGACTGGTCGGTGTGCAGGTCCTTTGAGTGTTCCTGAGCGGCCCGCTCTCCACGCGCCTGCGCAGTGAAACTCCAGAGTTTGGCGCGGCTTGTGTGTGGCGCGAGTGGGTAGCGGCATGGCCCGGATTCCCTTAAGTATTCGTACGCAGCATGGACGTCTATGCTCAGGTGGTCTGGGCTTTTCTCAGGGGTTTCCCCCGCGCTGCGGAAGCCTGCGGCCCACGGTGGACTTCGCGGGGGCCCCCAGAGTGTTCACCGCGCGGTCCTGCTGAAGAGCTGGAGAGCGCCGGAAGGCCTAGAGTTGACTGGGGCCTATCAGCGGGCCTCGGCCTGCCCTCCGTGGAGCCCAGCACACACCTCTTGGCTGTGGCGGCCTGGTGCGAGCCACCGCTTTTCTGAGAGCGCCTAATAAAAGCAATTGTGTGTGTGTGAGCAGTGCACAAACAGTCCATTTAATCTCAGTGTGTGTGTGTGTGTGTGTGTGTGTGTGTGTGAGCAGTGCACAAACAGTCCATTTAATCTCAGTGTGTGTGTGTGTGTGTGTGTGTGTGTGTGAGCAGTGCACAAACAGTCCATTTAATCTCAGTGTGTGTGTGTGTGTGCAGTGCACAAACAGTCCATTTAATCTCAGTGTGTGTGTGTGTGAGCAGTGCACAAACAGTCCATTTAATCTCTGTGTGTGTGTGTGTGTGTGTGTGAGCAGTGCACAAACAGTCCATTTAATCTGTGTGTGTGTGTGTGTGTGTGTGTGCAGTGCACAAACAGTCCATTTAATCTGTGTGTGTGTGTGTGTGTGTGTGTGAGCAGTGCACAAACAGTCCATTTAATCTGTGTGTGTGTGTGTGTGTGTGTGTGTGTGTGTGAGCAGTGCACAAACAGTCCATTTAATCTCAGTGTGTGTGTGTGTGTGTGTGTGTGTGTGAGCAGTGCACAAACAGTCCATTTTAATCTCAGTGACCTCACGCGGTGGGTAGGTATAACTCCAGGTTCAGAGAGATGACTTCCCGCCCTGTGGTGGGGAGAAGTACTCGGCCTGCCTGGGTCACTCCCAGGTTCCCTCCTCCATGGCGGGAAGACAAGAGCGTTGTCTTGGGTGGCTTTAAATGGATTGCAACTAACTGGTTCCAAGCGTAGCATACGGTGCCCATCAGCAGCTGGCAATATCGATTAAAAATCACCTGTGGAGACTTTGTCAGGGATTGAGATACGGCCTCGTTATTTGCTCTGGCTGTCCTAGAGCACACTATGTAGACCAGGCTAGCCTCGACCTGGATCGGCACGTCTGGCCCAACTTAGGAGATTTTACTTTATTTTATTTTATTTATTTATTTTTTTTTTTTTTTTTTGAGAGAGAGAGAGAGAGGTTTTCTCTGTGTAGACCTGGCTGCCCTGGGACTCACTCTGTAGTCCAGGCTGCCCTCGAACTCGGAGATAACCCTGCCCCTGCCTCCCTAGTGCTGGGATTAAACGCCTATGCCATCACACCTGACTACAACCTCGGGAGATTTTTAACACAAGTGGGATGTGTTGGGTCCCCAAGTTTTCTATCTGAACACGGGCCTTTGGAGATAAATAGAAATAGTCACTGTGCCATGCTTACTAAGGCCTTCCCAATGCGGTAGATAGCCACATCTACACACACGTGCTCTCTAGTCAGGGCAGAAGATGGGGACCAGTGTTGTGTGGGGGACCGGTCACACCCTGAACTATATAGTATGGAGCCAAGGGAGACTCTTGGGATAGGAAGGATGGTATGAGGAAGACCCTGGATATGTCCAAGCAGGGCAAGCTAAAGGCACTCGGAAGGAGACGAAAAGATGAGCTGTGAGTGTGAAATGACATTGGTGACTCCCAACAACGTTGACATGGCTTCTCTTTGTCAGTCTAATCTATCTGTATGGGCTATCCTCAGCCCTCTGGTGTAAAGTGCCACAAAGAGACTTACTCTTGCACCCTAGGTTACACTCTTTTTTTTTTTTTTTGGTTTTTCGAGACAGGGTTTCTCTGTGTAGCCCTGGCTGTCCTGGAACTCACTCTGTAGACCAGGCTGGCCTCGAACTCAGAAATCCACCTGCCTCTGCCTCCCAAGTGCTGGGGTTGAAGGCGTGCACCACCACCGCCCGGCCCTAGGTTACACTCTTAGGTATCACTTGCCTAGTACTTTTTTTGGCCATTTATTATTAATTTGCCCCTTCCCTAGACAGAACACGGACTGTTGTCTGCTTCATTCTTGGTACCTAAAGCATTGCCTGGCATATAATAGTGTTGGAAATTACTAACTGGAGGAAGAATGTAGCTCAGTGGTGGGTGCACACAAGGCCCTAACACCACTAAATGTGAGATTATGAACAGAAGTTTGAGTGCAGCAGCAGCAGGGACAGTTAGTACAATTTGGTGTTGCAGTGGAGTCAACACCTATGTGATGCTTACACAAATTATAATTGTGTATAACCATATCAAATTGGATCCTCAACATCCCTGTAGAAAGCATGGGGTGGCAGCACATAACTGCAACTCCAGCACTGGGGTTTGGGGAGCTGAGACAGAAGGATCTCTGGCATCTGCCGGGAGCCAAACCCAGGAAACTACCTGCTGTTCTAAGAGAACCTCAGGAAACTACCTGCTGTTCTAGAAAGGCTAGTCAGTACAAGGATAAGATGTTCACAGGTCTCAGGTCCCAGGAACTTAAAGAACGTCTGGCATTTCCTAGGAGCTGCTTACAACAATGGCATAGTCTAGGGCAATAAGGATATGACAGTGGACTACTGGTCTTAGACAATGAGGACTCAATAGTAGGATAGCCTAAAATATATTAACTTGTTTTGAAATGGGGAAACAAGATGACTTGTTTCCCAGGTTAGCCACAAATTCAAATCCTCTTGCCACCTGAGTAGCTGGGATAGATCTAAAGATTTAGGTGGATCACTGTGACTTCAAGGCTAGTTCAGTCTGTTTAGGAAATTCCAAGCCAACTAGGTCTACCATAGATTGACAGTCTAAAATTAAAACAAAAAATTAGGCAGGCCTCTTTTATATGTGCTGTTTCTGAGCTATTGTCAACATTGTATTTCAACCCTTATGGTTCCATAAAACATTGTATTTAATTATTATTTGCATGTTTGTGTATGTGTGTGAGTGCACATGTGTATGCCTGTATGTGTGTATGCTTCTGTGTGTATGCTTCTGTATGTGTGTGTATGTGTGTGTGTGTATGCTTGTGTGTGTGTTGCAGGGGGAAAGATATGCACTTGTGCATCAGTGCATTCAGAGGCAAAAGATAACCAGAGATGCCATCCTCAGCAATGCCACTCACCTCCTTTAACACAGGGACGCTCACTGGCCTGGAGCTCACCAGTCAGGCTAGGCTGGGAAGCCAGTGAACGCCGGACTCCTGCCTTGGCTTCCCCACCTTTTGTGCTTATGAGCCTGTACCACCACACTCAGCATTTTTATGTGTGTGTCTTAGTTAGGGTTTCATTGCTGTGAAGAGACACCATGACCAAGCAACTCTTTCAAGGAACAACATTTACTTGGGGCTGGCTTACACTTTCAGAGATTCAGTCCATTATCATCATGGCAGGAAGTATGGCAGCACCCAGGCACAGTGTTGGAGAAGGACTGAGTTGTACATCCAAAGGCAGCCAGAAGGAGACTGACTCTTCCTCACTGGGTGGAGCTTAAGCATAGGAGGAGACCTCCAAAGCCCACCCCCACAGTGACTCACTTCCTCCAGCAAAGCCACACTTCCTGACAGTGTCACTCCCAATAGATCAAGCATATTCAAACTACCACAGTGTATTTTGGGGATTGAACTCCCGGTCCTCATGCTTACATGACAAGTACTTTACTGACTGAGCCACCCCATCCACACCTGAAAAATGAACATTTTTAATTTTGTTTTGTTTTTCTAGGCAGGATTTCTCTAGGTAGCCCTGGCTGACCTGGAATTTATTCTGTGGAGCAGGCTGGCCTTGAACTCAGAGATCTGCCTACCCCTGCCTCCGAGTGCTAGAATGAAAGGCCTGTACCACTACTACTTGGCATGAAATTTTTATTTATTATTGTGTGTATGCATGGTATATATGCATAGTGTGTGTGTGTGTGTGTGTATGTGTGTAGGCATGTGCATTAATAACAATGAGGAAGTCATAGGACACCTTTGTGTAGTCCTCTCCTTCCACTTTTACACAATTCTGGGACTTGAACTTGGGTCCACAGGCTTGGCGGCAAACACTGTTACCAAATAAGCCATCTCACAGGTTTTTTTTTTTTTTTTTTTTTTTGTTACTTCTACAGAGTTTTACTATGTAGACTAGGTTGGCTTCAAAGATCCACCTACCTGAGGCCTCCCAAGTTCTGGGATTAAAGGTCTGTATCACCAGATCTGGTCATGTGACTATAGTTTTGCTATTCCCATTCTAACATTGATCACTAACGGTGGCTATGCCTCCATTTCTCCTTCGTAACGTTCTTTTGCTTTGTAGCATTTACTGCTCTGTGGGGCAATTGAGACTATGTTCTAGATGTGTTCCTTGTCAAAATTTAACATTTTTCATTAAAAAGGGAGGAGGAAGGAGAGAAAATTGGGTCATTTGGCCACTTAAGGTCCCTCTTAATGCCGGCCGGTGCAGTAGCTGCAAGGGACCAGCAGGTGTCAGCACTGAGGCACATCTGGGTCTGGGTCACTGGCTCTGGTGCTGCCTTGAGATCTCAGGCGCTGCTGAAGGGGAGCCAAGTATCTCTGTTTTATGGTTCCAGGTGGCAGGTCTCATCCTGCCTCAAGATCTGTCACTACTGAAACATGTAGCCATATCTCCTTTGTGTCCCGAGTTCCATCTTCCCTGGGACTCCCTGATCACACTGTCTCCAGTATCTCCACTGTGGAGAAGCCAGAAGCAGAAAGGAACTCCCACAAGCAGAGGACAAAAGCCTATGTACTGAGGAGGAGCAGATCGCACAAGAAAAGAGGACTCCACTCAGAAAGAAAGAGGACCCTCATCTATGAGGAAAGCAAGATCTAACTCAGCAGAGAGGGACTGACTGAGACCTGGGTGGGATGGCCCTAGCATCTGATGGAAAGACAGACTGGGGCTTGGGAGACTGACAGAAACCACTTACCTGGCAGGAGGCCAGCTGACTGGACTCTAGGCTATTTTCTGTGGAAAGCAGGGAGACATGGAGGCCAAGTGGTCAAGAGCTGAGGGTTGGTTGCCCACATTGGTGCCTGCTATGCTTCCTCAGATTCACTTTCTGGATATGATTGGGTGCTATTTCTACTTTTCAGAGAAAGCTTTAGGGCCTCAGAGAAGGCTCATTGTGTAGCGGTGCTTGCCACCTGCATGAAACCCGAGTAAACTCTCCTAATAGTTTCCTTGGTCATGGTGTTTTATCACAGCAACAGAGAAGTAACTGTTGGAACACAGCCCAAGTCTGTGCTATGAAGATGTCTGTGTTAGGAGATTTCTCAGTGTTTGTGAAGAAAAAAAAAAAAAAAAAAAAACAAGCCAAAAGTCTTGTGACCCCAGTTTCTTCAGAACATGGAGCTGCTCTTGGAATGTGTTCTCATGCCCCTCCCAGGTGTAGATAGGAGTGAATTTACTTCAGATTGTTCATTACAAGTGGCTGTTGTCATTTGTTTACATGCCTTTATAGAAAAACATGTTTGTTGTTGTTTGCCCACCACGGGCAGCTTTGTTCTTATGATTAAACATTTTACTTACGAGACTCTTCTTAACCTTCAGAGTATAAATTGTCTGATGCTCTGAATAAAGTTGGCAACTGCATGAGGCTTTAGTCTGCCTTGTTTATCAGCTCCGTTCTTCCAGGTCCCACTGCTTCTAGAGAAGTAAACAATAACGAATACATTACCTTGCACAGTTGCTAACCCTTTCTGAGACTCAAATGTCCCTTGTCTGTAAAATGCAAAGAATAGAATCTACCTTACAGAACTCCTGTGGAAACTAATGGCGTACAAAGCACATACACACAAAAATCTTAAATTCCAATACTTGGGAGGCTGAGGCAGGATGATCCTGGTGTTAATACAGAGAGACCCTACCTCAATAAAACAGTGGGGCACGGTGCATGCCTTTAATCCCATCACTCAGGAGGCAGAGGCAGGTAGATCTCTTGTGAGTCCCAGGCTAGCCTGATCTACATATTACCTTACAAGCCAACCAGAACTACCCAGAGACCTTTTCTCCAAAACAAACAGAAAATTAAAGCTTAAGGAAGAGATTGTTGATTTCTTTACAGTATCCTTTTTCTGCCGTTTTTTAACTGTAACTACATTATTTGCATCTGTGTGTCTCTGTGTGTGTGTACACATATGCCATGGCTCTCAAGTGGAGGCCAGATGACAGCTTTGGGGTACGTATATTAGTCATTTTTCTGCTACTGCAATAAAAACACCATGACCAAGGCAAGTTACAGAAGGGTTTATTTGGGCTTACAGTTCCAGGAATAAGAGTCCTCCATGGCAGGATAACATGGCAACGAGCAGCAGTAGAAGAAAGCGGGAAGCTGACATCTTTAACCTAAGCCCAAAGCAGAGAAAATAACTGCAGGGAGGCAACTTAGTTCTCTCCTTTTACCGTGTGGGTTCCAGACTGAACTCAAGTCACCAGGCTTGGCGGCCAAGGGCCTTTCCTTTCTGAGCCATCTCAGTGGCTCCCTTTTCTCGATTTCTGACGATTCTACAATTAGCTGCTTACTCGTTCTGTCCTGTTTCTGAGTCAGCATCTTGCTATGTAGCCCAAGTTGCCCTGGAACTCACTGCCTCCACGTTTCTGAATTGCTGACATTATAGGAGAGTGGCATTTGCCATCGTGCCAAACCTTACAACAGGTTTTTATTACTTTAATAATTAAACTAGTTTTTTTTTTTTTTTAAAGATTTCTTTTTATATCTGTGTCTGTGTGAGTGCATATACGTGTGTACACAGGCATCCTCAGACCCCCCTGGGAATAGGGTTATAGGCTGTAGAGAGAATCTCTTGTGTATTGCATCACTTATCAATTAAAAAGCTGTTGACCTATTAGCCTAGGCAGGAAATGGGAGGTAGGAGTTCTGGCAGAGAGAGAGAATTGTTGAATAGAATCGGGCTCAGGAGAGATTCACCTGAACTCTGATGGAGATAGTCGAATGAACCTGAGGAGAGGTAACTAGCCATGTGGTAGGTTGTAGACTAGAATAGATGGGATAAGTGGGTTATGAGCTAGCAGGCCTGAGCCAAAGCCTTTGGCCTAGGCATTTATTCACAAATAATTCAGTCCCAGAGTTCTTATTTTGGGAACTTGGGCGAGGGTGGAAAAGCCCCACAGTTACGATGGGCAGTTGTGAGCCACCCAGTGAGGGCGCTGGGAGCTAAACTTGAGTTCTCCTCAAGCGCTCTTGAGTACTGAGCCATCTTTCCAGCCCCACAGGCTAGTTTTCTTTGGGGGTTTTGTTTGTTATTGTTTTGTTTGCATCAGTCTTATTCTGTAGCCCTAGACTGTCCCGGAACCAACAGTGATCATTGTGCCTCAGCCTCCCGAGTGCTGGGATTATAATGTCTTAGTCACTGTTCTATTGCTGTAAAGAGACACCATGGCCATGACCACAGCAACTCTTAAAAAGGAAAGCATTTCATTTGAGCCTTGCTTACAGTCTTAGAGGCTCCCCACTATCTCACTGTGGGGAGTGTGGAAGCAGGCATGGCAGACATGGTGCTGGAGACGTAGTTGAGAGTTACATCCTGATCTGCAGGCAGAGAAAAAGAGATAGGTGGAGAGAGGGAGAGAGAGGCAGGCTGAGACTGATCGGGCCTGGCTGGCTTGGGCTTTTGAAGCCTCAAAGCCCACCCCCAGTGGCACACCTCCTCCAACAAGGCTACACCTAACCCTATAAAGCCACGCCTCCTAGCTCTTTCAAAGGTTCCACTCACTAGGACAGAGCATTCAAATGTATGTCCCCTTTGGGAGGGGGGGACATTCATATTCAAACCACAATAGGGGTGAGCCTCTTTTGGGTCACAGGGAGAGTTTTCTGAGACCATGCTGACATCTGTGGGCCACATCCCTGAAAGAATAATACTCCGACTCTAACACACACTGACACCCTGCTGTGCCTGCCCTACAGGTGCCTGTGATGCCAACCATGTTCCCACCCCTGTCTGTCAGGAGGCCAGCTGCACCCGGCCACAAGCCAGCAATGTTTCAAAAGACATGTGTAAACCCAAACTGGAATCATAACCCAGGCCCAGAGGGCAGCGAGACGGCAGTACCAGCCCTATCCAGGGAGGATTAATTACTCAGCTGTGGCAGGTCTGTCAACCTTAGAGACAGACTTACTAGATGGCTAACTACTCAATTCCTCTAGACTCCTTTGCTCATACTCTTGGTTCAGAGGTGCCTTTGGGGCTGGAGAAATGGCTCAGTGCTTATGGGTACTAGCTACTGTTCCAGGGGATCTGAGCTCAGGTCCGGCTCAGAGATGGCAGTTCACCAACCATCAGTAACTCCAGTCCCAAGGCCTCTGAGGATACCAGGCATGCCAGGCACACCCATGGTGTGCAGACATACATGTAGACAAGATACCCCAGGGCCAAATTACAAAATGGTTGGAAGTATAACCGGACCTCATTATGTATGATATAAAGTGTAAAAATCACATGAATAGTGGCAAAGACTGGATCCCACATTCATGCCATGAAAACCAAAAGAACCTTTCAGCCTCAGCCCTCAGATTTGACATCTGAAATCTGACATCCCTTTCTCGTGCCTACAGGTGCCAAGTAATGTCAGGCTGTGATTCCCGGTGGCAACATGCCAGAGAGTAGTCACCCCTAAATCCCTGAATCAGGAGCAACCTTGAGTCTTTCTGCATTCCGTGAGAGAAACTCGAAGTTCACAGATTCGAGTGCTTCCAAACATGGGCAGACGCTAGGCAGGATGGTTTTATACTTGGGGTAACTGTTCCCAAGATATCTGTAGACCTGAAAGGGCTGGCATATCTGACTCTCTGTGCTGTGCTGCACTGAAGTCTCACGGCTCACTGCCGCCCCCCACTGGCATGATCCATATTCGTTGAGCAGGACAAACTGAACAATAGCAGCTCATTGTCATAAGGTCTGAAATCAGAGAGCCTTTCCTGGAATTCAGTCTTCAGCTCCTTCTTTCTGGAAATGTAGCTCAGGCCAGAGCTTTCACTTCTCAGAGCCTAATTTAAGGATGGAGAAATGGCCAGACAGAGTACTCCTCAAAGACGAGACAAAGACAGTTTTGCCGGGAATGAGCGAGCTGAATCATACATTTGTATAACTGTAATGGACACCCTGCCAAGAATTATCAAGTATATTTAAATGGCTTATGGTAGCAACCAAAAATGCCAATTCTCTGGCCTTAACTCTAATCATGACTAGGACATGGGGTTCCCTGCAGAAGACATGAATACGACAGTTTCTCCCAGTGGTTCAAAATCTACTTCAGTACCATGCCACAACTTGGCTGCCATAGCACTCAATTAACTCCCTGAACAAGGCTCTGAACTGTGGTACGAGGTGGTGGTGGTGTGTGTGCCTGTGTGTGTCTGTGCGAGTGTACGTATGTGTGTGTGTCCAGGTTATAATGTGGGGCTAGCCAGAGCTATTGGCAATGTAATTAGAGATGACCCTGAACTCCTAATTCTCCTGTCTCCACCTCCATGACGTGATGCAGGTAGGTTTCCAGCACGACTCCAGGTCAGTGGTACCACACACAGACCAAGCCCACCTTTGACTCTAGTATGGTAATAGACTGCTCCATACCACCCATGGCCAAATTACCTGTGCCCTTCCCCCACAGCCTTGTGGCCTGCGAGCCATTTACCACAATAGACCAAACAACAGTAGGACCTAGGAGGCATTGCATTGCAGGCCTTGGACCCTGGAGTCTGCTACAGGAGCTAAGAAGAACGGACGGCCTGCTGAGCTTGCCTTGACACCTTAGGGCTGCTATCCCCTCACTTAGCCGCTGGAGAAGAGACTCTGGGGGGTGGGGCTTCCCCTTTATATGTGAAAGCAAATTGTTAAATTTCAGGCCTTGATCAGAATACGTTGTCTTGGCCTCATGCTTCTCTCGACCTCCATTCCCCTTTCATTCCCAGCCTTCCTCTCAGGTGAACCCGGTTACCCGTAGCTGCTGGCGGCGACAATTACCATCAACTAACACTTAGTAATTTTGACCAGTCCACATTAAGCTTTCTAAGACTTTCTCAACCTAAAAGAATAAAACCTCTCCTGATGTCATGTTTACCATGGGTACAACATCCAAAAGTTCCTTAGGAACATCAAGACTCTTATCAACAAGAGGCCAGGGCGATGGCTCCTTGAGTAAAGACATTTGACACCAAGTCCGATGACTTGAGTTTGATCCCCAGAACCCTTTGGACATTTCACTCTTTCTTTGAGGCTTTCCTCCCGCTCCTACCATGCAAGTGCTTGCTGACCCCCGCTGATGAACCTGTCAGTTTGCTTGGTCTAACTTCAAAGGCACCACTTTTCTTGGTTAATTACATCTGGATGTTGGGAAGATGGCCCAGGGGTTAAGAGTGCACATTACTCATCTCTGGGGGGCTCACAACCACTGTAGCGCCAGCTCCAGAGGGACACACACCCACACACAGGGTAACACCACCACATCAGTCTGCTTTTAACATTCATGTGGAATGCGTTACTTGCATTGGAAAATATTAAAAATTGGCATAAAGACATGACAATTTTTTTTTGGTGCTTTAGTGTGGTTAAGTATAGCACCTTCTGGTTTTGCAACAACCTAGAAATAGAAATTCCTCACCCTAAAAAGAGCTTGTATCTAGGAACAGCGTTTTAAAATACCGAACATTACTACCAACTATTTAAGTGGAATAAAGACTTCATGCTGACACACAAGTAGCATCCCTGCGACTCAAATACCTCAGCTTCCCCAGCCTTAGTAATGGTAGTATTCATTACTACACACAGACCACTGGCAACTCAAGCCACAACTGGAAAACTCCTGCTGCCTAAGTTGTCCCGCACATTCCTGTCCCCGGTGACTTTTCTCCTGTAACGCCGTTGCTGAGACTACAACACACACACTCAGGAGCCACCAGAGCCAGTAGGATGCGGCAGGCCAGCCTAGCGCTGCATGCCAGCCAGCTCCTCTATGCCCTTCCCCGATGCCACTCAACACCCGAGGCCCTGGGTCCTCTGGAAAGGCAGTCAATGCTTTTAACCGTTAAGCCAGCCCAGATGTTAACAGTTTGAACAATAAGGAAACTTAGCAGCCTGGGAACTTGTCCAGGGTTGTACTCTCAGCCCTTCACATTGCTGTCTGGTTACTGTGAAATTATACCATCGCATAGCCTGTCTCAGGGGGGATGGGGAATCAAGGCCCAGGCCCAGGGTCTGCATGAGCTCTGGTTGGTCTAATGGAGTCACAGGGGCCTGTCACTTTTCAGGTAGTCTGCTGTGGAGTCGCTGGCCAGCATGCAGTACTGGGCTGGCCTGCTGCATCCATCCTACTGGCTCTTGGAGGTTGGGGGTCCTAGCAGTGGCTTTACAGGAGGAAAAGTCACTGGGGACAGAAATGTGTGGGTCAACTTAAGCAGCAGGAGTTAGCTGTTGTGGCTTGAGTTGCCTTGAGAAGCTTTGACAACAACTTAGAACTGTTGGGTATGAAAATCCCAGCAGTCAGTCAGGTGTGGTGGTGCTGCAGGGGTGGAGACTGGAGAGTCAGGAATTCATCACAGTCCTCGGCTTCAATGAGACTTTGATGCTAGCCTGGGAAACATGAGGCCTTGTTTCACAAGGTGTGTGTGTGTGTGTGTGGTGTGTGTATGGTGTGTGGTGTGTGTGTGGTATGTGGTGTGTGCATGGTGTGTGTGTGTATGTGTGTGGTGTGTGTATGTGTGTGTGGTGTGTGTGTGTGGTGTGTGGTATGTGTGGTGTGTATGTGTGTGGTGTGTGTATGTGTGTGGTGTGTGTGTATGTGTGTGGTGTGTGTGTGTGGTATGTGGTGTGTGTGTGTTGTGGGGGTATGTATGGAGTGTGTGTGGTATGTGGTGTGTGTTTGGTGTATGTGTGTGGTGTGTGTATGTGTGTGTGGTGTGTGTGGTGTGTGTGGTATGTGTGGTGTGTGTATGTGTGTGATGTGTGTATGTGTGTGATGTGTGTGTATGTGTGTGGTGTGTGTGTGTGGTATGTGGTGTGTGTGTGTTGTGGGGGTATGTATGGAGTGTGTGTGGTATGTGGTGTGTGTTTGGTGTATGTGTGTTGTGTGTGTATGTGTGTGTGGTGTGTGTGTGGTGTGTGTGTGATGTGTGTGTGGTGTGTGTGTGGTGTGTGTGTGATGTGTGTGTGGTGTGTGTGTGGTGTGTGTGTGGTGTGTGTATGTGTGTGATGTGTGTGTATGTGTGTGGTGTGTGTGTGTGTGGTGTGGGGCCGTGTGGAGTGTGTGTGGTATGTGGTGTGTGTGGTGTGTGTGTATGTATGTGCATGGTGTGTGTGTGGCGTGTGTGTATGTGTGTGTGGTATGTGTTTGGTGTATGTGTGTGGTGTGTGTATGTGTGTGGTGTGTGTGTATGTGTGTGTTGTGTGTGTGTTGTGGGGGCGTGTGGAGTGTGTGTGGTATGTGGTGTGTGTGGTGTGTGTATATATGTGTGTGCATGGTGTGTGTGTGTGTATGTGTGTGGTATGTGTATGTGTGTGTGGTGTGGGTGTGGTGTGTGGTATGTGTGGTGTGTATGTGTGTGGTGTGTATGTGTGTGGTGTGTGTGTATGTATGTGGTGTGTGTGTATGTGTGTGGTATGTGTGTGTGGTATGTGGTGTGTGTGTGGTGTGTGTGTATGTGTGTGGTGTGTGTGTGTGGTATGTGGTGTGTGTTGTGGGGGGGTGGAGTGTGTGTGGTATGTGATGTGTGTGTGGTGTGTGTTTGATGTATGTGTGTGTTGTGTGGTGTGTGTGGTGTGTGTTTGGTGTGTGTGTGGTGTATGTGGTGTGTGTGTGGTGTGTGTGTGGTGTGTGTGTGGTGTGTGTGTCGTGTGTGTGTGTGTGTTAGGGGTGAGGAAAAGTGTACAGAGATAAGGAGCCCTAGACTGCCCTTTTCACATGTGTGTATGTTGTGCATGTATCTTTTAACATATGTGGTATACATGTGTGCATGTGGAGGCCTAAGGTTGATATCAGGACTTATCCTGGATTCTTCCATCTTCTCTATTGAGCCAGAGTCTCAATCAAAACCAGAGCTTGAGGGGCTGGAGAGATGGCTCAGTGGTTAAGAGCACTGACTGCTCTTCCAGAGGTCCTGAGTTCAATTCCCAGCACATGGTGGCTCACAACCATTTGTAATGGGATCTGATGCCCTCTTCTGGTGTGTCTGAGGACAGCTCCAATGAACTCATATATTAATAAAGAAAGAAATCTTAAAACACACACACACACACACACACACACACACACACAACCCAGAGCTTGAGGATATGACTAATTGGCTTCTGGTTCTGGCTAGCCAGCTTGCTCCAGGATCTCCTGCCTATGTCTTCCGAGGCAGGAACTCCAGCCTGGCCCCCCAACACACCTGGCATCTACATGGGTTTCTGTGGCTCTGAACACCGAACAGTAAGAACTTTAACGTTATCTCCAGGCACCTCTTCAGTCCTGTCTACACTTTAGATTTGGTACCTCACCAAACACTCACCTAACTTCCTTTACCAGACAATTAACAGTGTGCCCTCAGGTCAGAAGGCCAGGTGGAGGAGAGGTCTCTCTAAGCTGCAGAGATGATGCTTGGAGGCAGGGAGGTCATCACGTGGCTTTTATTGCCACATACGGTAAAGCAGGGTTGTCATGCAGATGGACTAGGTTCTATAAGAAAGACAGATGTGACTGCACACATCCCAAACAAGCCACATACTTTCAGAAAATTGGTTCCTAGCCGAAGAGTGGCACTTTGGCCAACGGAGCTCAAAGAGCCACCCTGACACTGCACAGGAGCAGCAGCGCCTCCTAGTGGCATTACGGGGATGATGCTTCTGGCTGTCCCCTGCGTGTCCTAGATAGGGATTGCTGCTGTCCTCGCCATCCTATCCCTTTTTCTCAAGGACTGAGCTTGGCTGCTATTCCATTTTCCAGGAGCCACCGGTGGCCTATGACATATGGGACCCGGCCACGGACAGCCTGAGGACACCCTTGATAGATGTGGCAAGTTTATAGCAAGGAGCACATTATAGCTCACCGTCTTCCTGTGTGCCTTGTGCTTCTCTGGTAGAACGCCTTACACACACACACACACACACACACACACACACACGGACTCCACCCCTCAGGAACACTGTTCCTTCTGTCACTGAACAGAGGCCTCTGGGAGTTCAGATATGGTCTCTGAGAAAAATTCCTATGTCTACCCACAGGCTACCCAGTGCTTGTGATAGGTGTCCCTTCAGAACTCAGCTCTAAGTAGCATCTTTCCACAGGCTCCTTTGTTTCCAGAGTTCCCCTTGTCCCACCCACCACTCTCAAAGGGTGCTTAGGATCTCACGATGTGTGCACCCTGTCACCAAACAAAAGCTTCCCACAGGGAGCTTTCTCTCAGTTCCACAGCCCATATGTAGCCTCCGTGAGATTTCCACTGCCTTCGGAGTACTTCCGCTTCCACCCCAGCCTCTGCTGACTGTCGGTGGGTCCTGTGCCTCCCCTCTTTGCTTAGCCAGAATCTGTGCAATAGTAGACCAAACAGAGAGGGCGGCTTTTCTTTCTTGGTTTGGTCAGCTCTTCTGAGCTCAAAGGACAGGAGAGGGTGGAGTCTTCTTGGCCCAACCTCTAGGAACTCCTCCCACTGTAACTTGTATGAGACTCAGGGGGCTTAGTCAGGCAGGCCAAGGCCGCCACAGTGGAGCCCGTGGGTCAAATGGGTTGCAACCTTGAGTTTGGATACAGCATCTTCTGTGGAAAAGGCAGGAAAGACTTGTTTATAGATGGTGGGAACAACCAGATAAAACACTTTAAGAAGGAAATATGTCAAAATATATTCAGTAGAGCAAAGTGATGGGAAAAATTGTGATAAAATATACGCAATAAATTTACCATCTTAACCATTTAAACGGAGAGTTCAGTATTGGGATGGTTCAGTTTGACTGGATGTCCTAAGAGACACCCTTTGGAGCATCTGTGTCCAGAGGTGTTCTAGAGTTTAAGCACCCTTGGAGACTGGAGGGTGGGACAAGGGGGATTCTGGGAACAAAGGAGCCTGTGGAAAGATGCTATTTAGAGCTGAGTTCTCAAGGGCCACCTGTTACAGATTCTGAATGTGGACTGCACCATCCCATAGACAGGGTGTCTTAGTTAGGGTTTCCATTGCTGTGAAGAGACATCATGACCAAGACAACTCATATGACAACATTGATTTGGGACTGGCTTGCAGGTTCTAAGGTTCAAGTCCTTATTGTCATGGTGGGAAGCATGGCAGCATCCAGGCGGGCATGATGCTGGAGGAGCTGAGAGTTCTACGTCTTGTTCCAAAGGCAAACAGAAGACTAACTTCCAGGCAGCTAAGAGGAAGGTCTCTCAAAACCCACCCCCACAGTGACACACTTTCTCCAACAAGGCCACACCTCCTAATAGTGCCACTCCTTGGACCAAGTGTATTCAAACCACCACACGGAGGTACTGGACTGAATGAAAAGAAAAGAGAGAAAGCCAGCCGAGCCTCAACATCCCCACTTCTGCTTCCTGGTCTGTCCAGGTGTGAGGCGTCTTGGCTACACACTCCTACCACCATGAACTCTGTCATCCCACCCGGAGGAGCCTCCTTCCTTGCATTGCTTCTGCCAGCTGTTTGCACATAACAATAGAGAAAGTAACAAATACAAGGTTTATTAAGGGTAATAATCATGCAGCCAATCTCCAGAGCTTCTCATCTCATAAGACAGAAATTCCGTACTTATTAAGCAAGTTCCCACTGCATTTTCCTTACAGCTCCTGGTGAAAGTACAGTTTAAAATGTATGTATGGTGTGTGTGTGTGTGTGTGTGTGTGTGCGCAGGTGCATGCACCGTGTGTGTGCGTGCAGATACATGTATATGTATGTATGTCTGTGCAGGAGTGCATATGTATGTATGTCTGTGCAGGAGTGCATATGTATGTATGTCTGTGCAGGAGTGCATGCACGTATCTGTGCATGCACATGTATGAGTCTCTGTGTGTGGGTGCACACTATCGTGTGCAAGTGTTTGCTTGTGTGTGCATTGTGTGCATGGAGCTGGATGCCATCCTTGGTAATGGCACTTATCACAGGTGACTATGACCCCAGGCATTGCCCCATAGGTTCTGAGGATCAACTTGGATCCTCATGCTCACAAGGCAAGCACTGTGTGGCCTGAGCCGTCACTTCAGCCTCCGTCCCTTTCTTTTCTTCCACATTTGTTTACTCTTATTTTCCAAATTTTCTACGGAGAGGATTTGTTATTTGTATAGTTGAGTAAACAACACATCTTCAGCTGTTGTCAGATTGGCTCGTGTGTTGACTGTTTGGTTCCCAGAGCAACATCGCCCATTGCTGCTGTGTCTGGAAGTGGGGATTTGAGAAGGTGATTGGATCCTAAGCACGCTATCGATGGGTTCATAAGTTCATGGTATTACTGGGGGGTGACTGAAACTTGTAGAGATCAGGCTAAGTGGTGGGAAGTAGTTCACTGAGGGTATGCCCTGAGAGGAAAAAACCCATATTTTTTCTGCAGTGTTTTATGGTTTCCTGGCTACGGTGAGGTAAGAAACTCAGTCTCACCATGCCCTTCTCTCTCACCACATGTTGAAATAGTGAAGCCTAACCCAGCATGATGGCACATATCATGCTATCTAAGCATCCGTAGGCAAAGGCAAGCAGATCTCTATGAGTCCTAAGGCAGCCTGGTTTACAGAGAGAGTCAGTCAGGACAGCCAGGGCTACACAGAAAAACACTGTCTGGAAAACCAAGAAAGAAAGAAAGAAAGAAAGAAAGAAAGAAAGAAAGAAAGAAAGAAAGAAAGAAAGTCAGCTGATCATAGACTGAAAACCCGAGCCAAAAAAAAAAAAAATCATATTTATTTGATTTTCAGTGGGAGTTTTATTGTGCAGCCCAGGCTAGCTTCAAACTCCTGATCTTCCAGTCCTCACTTCCCAAGTGCTGGGATTACTGCTGCATGCCACCGTGCCCAACTCCCTGCCCTTAAGTTGTCACTGTCAGTGTAAAACTAACTTGTAAAATAACCCTCTACTCTCTCCTCCCCTGGACACTGGACACTGGTGCCCTGGGAAGTGTAGGACACCAGTTAGCAGGTTGTCTACAGGGTCACTGGGCAGCCCCTAGCTATGGACACCAGGTCTCTTAGCACAAGACCCAGCAACTTGCAGCAGGACACAGATCATCCATAAATGGAGTCCCTCCTTTAATGGGGTCCCCTCCCCTGAGCACCAGGTTGTTCCTGGGGTTCATGGCATGAAATGTCAGAGAAATACCGCCCTTGACCACCTACTCCCTGTAGCAGAGCTTCATGCCCTCATTTGCTTTTCATTCCTATGATAAAACACTGACCAAAGCCATCTTGGGGAGGAAAGGGTTTATTCAGCTTACCGTCCATCATCAAGGGAAAACAAGTCAGGAACAAGAGCAGAAGGGGGAGGGGTGGGGGAGGGGGAGACTTGGCTCACTGGCTTGCTCCCCGTGGCTTGCTTAGCTTGTTTTCTAGACAACTGTGACCACCTGCCCAGAAGTGGCACCACCCACAGTGGGTTGGCCCTGTGATATCAGTCATTAATCACAAAAATGTCCTTCTTCCAGGTGACGCTAGTTTCTGTCAAACTGACAAAGACTAACCAACACACTGTCTCTGCACAGCCATGTCTGGTCCTTAAGTTAGCTCATGCTTCTTCCAGATATCCCCTGGCTAACAGAATCTAGCATGTATTCATCTGGGGCACCCAGGCCAGCCTGTCTGCATGTGAGAAAGGCAACAGGCCGCCAGGAGTGCACTGCTCATAGGTTGGCCCTATCTGTTTCAGGACAAGCAAAGGATCTGCCCTTGATAGCTTGGACCAGGACCACGAGAAGGTCAGAAAGAAAGCAGGGTTTGGGAGTGATGCAGATAACCTGAAGCCAGTGATTGGCTTTGTTGTACACACAGATGAAAACACAGCAAGCTTCCTTCAAAAGGGGGCATGGGCAAGCAAGCACACCTTTCATTTTGCAAGCAAGGAACCGAAGCCTCTTAGAAAGCCAGGATGATTTGCTTGTTGCCACATGGCGACATGGTGACAAAGGCTGAGATCAGATCCAGGTCCCCTGGATCTTGGAAACCCCTATCACCTGGCAACTTGATCAGGCCCAGATCTCAGTGCAGAATGGGAGCCAGGAAGGGTCAGGGTATGCAGAGTGTCTCTTAACTATGGCACAAGGGCTGGAAAGAGGCAGACAGAGTCTGTGGAAGTTCAGAAGTTACCAGAATGACAGGTAGGTCCTGATGGAAACATGTCTGAACTTGAGAGGAAGGAGGGATCCCCGGAGGAATAATGGCTGAGTCCTAGGTAACTGTGATGATTCTGTGGGGAAGAATTTAGGGGTCTAGGGTCTGGAGGGATATACAGCATATGTTTGGTTCAATGTGGGTTTTTTTTTTTTTTTTTTTTAAATATATGGGTGTGTGCTATGTGGTGGATGCCTTCAGAATCCAAGAGAAAGTGTCAGATGGCCTAGAGCTAGAGTTACAGGTAGTTGTAAGCTGTCATGAGGATGCAGGTACCTGAACTCAGGTCCTCTGAAAGAGGAGCAAGCATTCTTAACTGCTGAGCCAGCTTTTCAGGCCTTCAATATGAGTCTTTGGCAATTGGGGTTCAATCCTCTTTCTTTTGCTGTTTTCCTCAACACTCAAGAATGAAGGCAGAGCAGACATCACTTCCTAAGCTCATCCCAGTAGTTCCCCAGACTGTCTGAGGCCTTCTGGCCCTGTGGGTAAGGCTCCTTCCAGATTTTATTCAGGAGGGGTCTGTCTCTTGCTGACACCCTGGCTCTTCATTCTCAGCCAGGGGTTCATTCCTGCTGTTCCTGGGGCCCACATCACACAGGGTACTGCTTGTGGTCAACCTGATGTGGTTATGGAAGCCATGACAGGATTGGTGGCCATGGCAGCACTGTGTTCCAAGGCCCAGGGCTTGCCGGAAGGTCTCTCGGAAGCGACTGGACATAAGGCTGTAGAGCACGGGGTTGGCTGCTGAGCCGAGGTACAAGAAGATACCAGAGGCAATGTGGACAAACTGGTAGGCCTGGTGCAGGCCGTCCGTCCAGTGGGGGGACACCAAGCTCCACATGACACGGTCAGCATGGAATGGAGCCCAGCAGATGCCGAATACCACAACCAGTGCAACTGCAAGAACAGAGAAGAGAGGCCTGATTTGATCGGTGTCACGTTTAGAGTTTGCGTCTCCTGCTCACTATCCTCCCACCCTAGAAAAGCAGGCAGGAGAGCCAGGTAGTTTTGGCCCACGCCTTTAATCCCAGCACTTGGGAGGCAGAGGCAGGTAAATCTCTGAGTTCAACGTCAGCCTGGTCTACATAGCAAGTTCCAGGACAGCCAGAGCTACACAAAGAAACTCCTTCTCAAAAGACAAAAACAAAGAAAAACCAGCAAACAAACAACACCTCTGGAAGCTCAATTCCTTCCTCAGACCCAAGGAAGCTCAAGGGTGACACTTACTTAGCATCTTGATCACCTGTCCCTGTCCCCTATCTCGAAGCTGAATCCTTCTGTGGGAGTTCTTCCGGGCTGTTGTAGTTTTCCTGTCCTTGACCTCCTCTTGGAGTAGCATCCTCTCCCTCCGCAGCCGCAGCCCAATGAGCAGGTACAACACACTGATGGTGACCATGGGCAGACAGAAGAAGAGCAGTGCCGTGATCTGTACCACCAACTTGTAGAAGACCAGCGGACGCACCAGCGTACACGTGACTGAGTCGGACACCAGCCCCCGGCAGGGCACATATAGCTGCTCGAGGCCGTGTAGGCTGGTGTTGGGCAGAGAGAAGAGAATAGCGAGGACCCAGATGGCCCCCAACATGCGGCGCACATGGGCCCGTGTCATCACAGACTTGGCTTGGAGTGGGCGCACCACGGCCACATAACGCTCCACACTCAGGGCTGTGACATTGAGCACTGAAGCTAGGCAGACCGTCTCAAAGAGCAGTATTCGGAAGTGGCAGGCGCTTGCATCCAGCTGGAACGGGTAATTGTGCCGCATCTCATAAAGCTCTAGGGGCAAGCCCACCAGGAGCACCAGCAAATCGGACACAGCGAGGCTGAAAAGGTAGAAGTTGGTGGGCGTGTGCATAGTCTTGTGGCGCAGGATGACGGTGCAGGTCAGCCCGTTGCCCAGAGTGCCCACCACAAAGATCAACAGGTACATGACACAGATGGGCCAAAACTGTTCTATCTGCTGTGGTCCCAAGTACTTCAGCTTCAGGGCCTTATCAGTAAGGTTCAGGTCCTCAGGATGAAAGATCCCCTTGATCTCACTGACATTGCAGAATATGGGGCCCCTTGAAGCATTTGGGGAGAGTGCTCCGGGAAAGTTGGAACAATTGAGGCAGGGAGGAGTCTGTAGAATAGATGGGGGAGATGCCCAGAAGTCATTTAGGTAATCTCAGCTCTGTCCTAAGTTATCACACAGAAGGTACCACACTGTAGAGGACTGAGAGTCACATCCCACTGAGAAAGAAAAGCATCTGCCACCCACCGTTAAGTGCATTTCAGCTGCAGAGTCCTCGAAGTGCAAACTTTACAAATAATAAAACTGGCCGGGCAGTGGGGGTGCACAGCTTTACTCCCAGCACTCGGGAAGCAGAGGCAGGCACCTGTCTGTGAGTTTGAGGCTAGCCTAGTCTACAG
Source organism: Arvicanthis niloticus (assembly GCF_011762505.2). Taxonomy (NCBI): domain Eukaryota; kingdom Metazoa; phylum Chordata; class Mammalia; order Rodentia; family Muridae; genus Arvicanthis; species Arvicanthis niloticus. The sequence continues at coordinate 18,663,897 of NC_047674.1, read as the reverse complement.
AGAAAGTTCCAGGACAGTGAGGACTACAGAGAGAGACACTGTCTGAAAAACAAACAAAAACCAAACCAACAACAACAAAAACCAAACAACAACAAAAAGAGTTATCTATCCTTTAACCTCTACACACATTCAAACAGCATATATGCACAAGAGTGCAAACACACACACACACACACAATCATTTTAAAATGATAAAATGGGCCCTTTACTGGATCTACTGAAACCTTTAAATAAATGACAAGTTTTTCAAGAACAGGCTTGACTATCTCCCTCGGGTGTCTCCCTTTCAAGACGGACTTCAGGAGAGCCACTTGATGTGGACATCAGAAAAGCGGGTGCACCTGCAGTATTGCTAGGTCTTTAGGGGTCCTAAGCAACTGCCAGGGCAGATCTGACCTCCCCAACTCCAGGTGGAAGGTTCAGGTATTTAAACCATAAAAAAGCACTGACACAGGGCAGGCCTGGCATACAGAAAGCTGTGTGTGACCTTGCTGTGAAGAGAAAGCCACCATAGGGGTTAAGTGAAGGAGTGAAAAAGCTAAAAAATGTACTTTGACCCAAATTTGGTTCTGTTTTCTATCACCTGAATCATTCCCAGTCTAAATATTTTATATTCTTTGCACCCACTAGACCTAGGGTTCTTACTACTTGGAACTCTCACGGAGGGGAGCTGGGAATGGGCAGGTGACAGCCTAGGTTCCAGAGAGGTGTCCCATGCCTAGAGGAAGGGTTAGCAGCCAGCAGTGCCGAGAGGTCATCAGAAAAATGACTGAAAATAAACTGACTGGCTGAGAGGTCTCTCCCACAACCTCCAAGTGCCCCACAGAATTTTTTCACCCATCTCACCCTGAGAGCTGCTCCTGTCAGGGCCCGCATCCCGCTCACCTACCATGCCTTCTGCCCGGAAGGTCCTGACTGCGCCTTGGCTTCCACTGATAGATGCGACTTGACAGCGCCTGCCCTCCCTGCCTTCCTGGTTGCTCCGCCTGTTCACAAAATTGCCACTAGGGGGCAATGCTGACCCCGGAGCTTGGAGTACTTAGGACCACTCACCAGGGACCCTATGTGCATCCAAACCGTACTAGCTAGCTGTTCGACTCACCCGGAGCTGAGAGTGCCTTCTTTTTCTAGACAACAATCCCATTTTACAGGTGAGAAAAAAAAAATGAGCCTGAGAAAGGATGTCTGTGAGACTTGGGTCTAAAATGCTGTCCCCACCAACCTGCAGCGTGCTGACTTGAGCACAACTTGTTCCGTGTCCTGCAATTTTTTCTGACCCACATGTTCAGACACACCTTCTCATATGCACCCCTTAAGCCCTGAAAGTCAGCAGTCCAGAGAGTCTCATCCCTGTGACTCTGCTTGTACACTCACAAGATAGCAACCCCCCAATAAAAAACAGTCTCATTAGGTGTTTCCAGTCCCCGTGTCCACACACTAGTCTCCTCCAAGGAAATCATCCTCTCTCCTGCCAACACCTCCTCCGACATCGGTCCTTTTCCTGAACGTTGTCAGGATCCACGACTTCACTCAAAAGAGCACACAAAAGTCCAGTCAGGGGTCATTGCGCACACTCACCGTCTGCATTTCTGCCTGCGATGTTCCCTCAGCTTCCCAACGGGCCCCCTCACCGGTGGCAATGTCTCCTTTACCCCACCCCGCTCAATGCCTGGCTTCTTAAGAACTTCATTTATAAACAAATAGTCCTAGCTTAGGAGACTGTGGGGAGCTCTGGGCGCTTGTTCTTCAGAGCCCTTGGAAGAAAGAATTTTGAAAGCTTCCTCCTCAGCTGCAGATGGATCAACTAGGACTAGCTTGATCATAACAAAAGCTCAGCGTCGCTCAAAAACCAGCTCGACATGGCTTCACTGTGTGTGAGGAGCAGTTTTTAACTGTGCTCCCATCTCTAGATCACACACACACACACCACATTGCACATGTCCCCTGAGGGCCTTTTGAAAATGTTCAAACCCCATAAAGGATGGGGAATGACATGGGACAGAAGACAGACGGCTCACACCAATCACCGTCCCTAGCGCTGGCTGTGTCATTTGCTTGGCACCTACAACCATCATGCTAAAGGACAGCCCTGCACAGGAGGACCCTTAGTTCCCATGGTCATGGCTTCTATTCATGCTCTGTCCAGAGTGTCCTGGTCAGGATCTGGTCAGGAACACATGGCAGGCTGTTCCACCAGAACCAGTAGCACCTGCTCCTGCCTGCTCTGTCCAGAGGCAGCCTCTCTGGATTTTGTGGATCTGTATATCCATTCCTGAGCTTGGTGGTCGATGGCCATCAGCCTAGACCAGGGTCCAAATCTACAGGATAGCACTATGTCAAGTCCTGGTGCATGGGCAGGGCTCCTGGAGCTGACATGAGTGCACAGCTCATAGCCTTCCATCCCCTCCTGAGAACCAAGGGGCCAGCTTCCTCAGCTCAGGTCCAAAGTAGAACCCACCTCCTCAGGCTGACCTCCTGTCCTGCTCCTAACTGCTTATGAGGATAAAAGAAGGCAGGTAAGCCTGGTGGTGTTGGCACACAACTTTACCCCCAGTACTCAGGAGGCAGAGGCAGGCAGATCTCTAGGTTTGAGGCCAGCCTGGTCTGCATAGTGGGTTCCAAGACAGCCAGGACTACACAGAGAACCAGATCTTGGAAAATAGGTGGGGGAGAGGGAAGGGGGGACAAGATGTGACCCATGACTAAACAAATGAACAAAACAAAACCTGCACCCCTCTAGAGCTGGAGGGACAGGAAGTGTGACCTTTTTTTCTCTTGGGCTCGGTGTGTGCACTAGGCCCAACCCTACTTGAAGTGGGAGGACATTTGGAATCTCATGCTGGGGCAAGCAGAAAATGCCAGGAGCTCTGGGACTATATCTCATGGCACTCTGGGCCTGGAGCCAGCTCTAAAAAGCTACCCCCAAGGCTCTCCTGGTGCCCACTTATCCAGGGCAATATGGCTGACCCTTGAGTCTAAGTCTTTTCAAGCAGCAGACCTCAGGCACATGTATCCTGGAAGCCCCTTTTGGGATCTTCCCATACATGAATGCTCAAAGTTACAATCCAGGTCAGATTTTGAAATAAAATCCCACCCCTGCCTCCCTACTCTCACCCCTCCCTCACTCCCCTCCCCCTCTACTCTCACCTCTACCTCCCTATGCATCCCATCCCCCAGACCAGGCCTCAGATCCTGTTTGTCCACAGGGGGTTTCTGTGTCTGTCGTACTGCTTCATTTTCTCTTTTAACTTTTTATATTATGCCCAGATAAAAATCCGCATCCTAGCTCTGAACTCTTGTCAGGTGGGGTACATGGGGCTGGGGCTTCTGGCCTTTTCCAGGGGAAGAAAACAGTTGCCCTACCAGATAGGATCCTATCTCCAGATATCAGATAGCCCAGAGATGTTGTTGCTGCCCAGGACCTTCAAGATGTCATCAAAGATACCCAGGTCAGAGGAAGTGGTGGATAGCTATGGTGGCATCACGGAACCAATAGGTATGTTGTCTGTTTGTTTGTTTGGTGTGTGTGTGTGTGTGTGTGTGTGTGTGTGTATGTGTAGCTGAGTTGTGGGAGGAGGGGCTCTTCCTAAGGTGTTTACGAGGTAGATGAGACCATTTTTCAAGAAGGCTCAGGAGAAGCCCAGAAAGCACACACCTTCAAGGAACACAGGACATTTCTTCTCAGATGTTCGAACTCGGAAGGAACCATTAAAGCCACACCTGAGCCACACCTGAGAACCAGGACGCTGAACCCTTTCCTGGTCCATTCGGACCCACCACGGTCACAATAGCAACTCATAGCAGCCTTGTTTAAGTGTAGATGGCAGTTACTCACACCTCCTGGCTACCCTGAAGACAAAGTGTGTGTAGACCAGTTTCATGTGGCGATGGTAATGGTGGTGGATGACTTCGGTTTGGTTTTGAGATGGGAATCTCAGGTAATCCGGGTTCACCTCCAACTCAGCATGTATCTGAAGTGTATGCTACCATGTCCAATTTGTGTGGTGTTGGGGCTCAACCCAAGGTACCATGTGTGTTAAGCAAGCACTCCACCTGCTAAGTTACACACCCAGCCAGGGTGATGCAAGTCCGTAGTTGTAGCACTCAGGAGAACCGTGGAGATCTCGCTGCTAACCTTAACACTAAGGGCTGAAGATGGGATTTGGATTTAATGTTTACTTTCTAAAGCGCTTCTGGACTCCTCTCTTCAATTCCGACTCTAATCGCCATTTTCTTTTCTTTCTGTTGTTGTTTGTTTGTTTGTTTTGAACAGGGTCTTTCTATGTAGCCCTGCTTGTCCTAGAACTATCTATGTAGGCCAGGCTGGCTTCAAACTTGTAGAGATAAAACTGCCTCTGCCTCCCTAGTGCTTCGGTTAAAGACATTTCTCACCACACTTGGCAGGAAGTGACTTTTAATATCTAAAAATATTTTTTAAATGTATTTGTTTTATATGTATGAGTGCTTTGCCTTCATGTATGTATGAGCTGAATATCCACAGAGGCCAGAGAAGGGATCACATTCCTAAACTGTACTTAAAGAGGTGTTTCTGAGTCACTGTAACTGCTGACAATGTATCCAGATTCTCTGCAACAGTACCAAGTGCTCTAAGCACTGGGCCCTCCCCAGCCCCTATCTTTTCTTTCCTTTCCTTCTTTTCTTTCTTTTCTCCACTTTTTAATGGCAGGAACTAAGCGCAGGGCCTTGTATTTACTAAAAAGCACTCTACCACCCAACTGGATCCCAAGCCTTTTCAGTGTCTCTGTATAGCCCAAGCTGGCCCCGAATTTACGATCTTCCTGTCTCTCTGCCTTCCAAAAGCTAGAGTGAGAAGCATAAACAAACTTGCCTGTCAAATTGTGTAAGAGCCCACCCTTTAAAAAAAAAAAAAAAAAAAAAAAAAAAAGGGAGGGATGGAGGAATAAAGGGAGAGAGAGAGAGAGAGAGAGAGAGAGAGAGAGAGAGAGAGAGAGAGAAGAGGAGCTGTGTGCATTTTTGTCAATTTCCCCCAGAACTGCCCCTCCTGAGAGTTGTTCCTGGCTCTTCTTCCATGGGCTAGCCTGGGCTCTTTCTCACTTGGCCCAGAGGCAGCTCCTGTGTGAGGTCAAGCCAGACTCACTTAGTGTCTTTCCCATGGATCCAGGAGGGAAGTTAATTTTCTTCAACATTCAGTCTTGACTCTAAGAGTCTATGGGTTATAGTGTCTTTCATGTTCACAGGCATGCTGCTTAGACTTCCTGTGCCTCGGCCTCCTCGAATAAAAAGTTGAGTGACAAAAGGCTCTACTTCTAGGTCTGTGACTGAGGGTAGACCAGTCACGTCAGAACTGACGGTAAATGCTAGCACATATCTCAAAAATCTTGGTACATTTCCTGAACACAAAGGAAGTGACTGGGGTGGGGGTTGTTTTGTTTTATTTAGCCAGGGTCTCATTGTGTAGCCTGGGCTGGCCTGGAGCTCGCTATGTAGGCCAGGCTGGCTTGAACTTACAGACATCTGCCTCTGGCCTCCTAGTGTTGGGATTAAAAGTGCTTGCCACTACACCAGGCAGGAAGTGAGTTTTGAGATTTCTCTTCCAAGGCAAGAAAAGAACATAGAGCTTTCCCTCTTTATTCCCAAAGAAGATTGATGTGGGAAGAGGGGTCTGGAAGAAGACAGTGAGGAGCAGGAAGGCCGGAGGATGGGAGCCTGGTCACCATTGACATGTAGGCCAAAGGCTGCTCTTGACTTGTCTCTGTACTCATAGAAAATTCTCAAGTGTGTTTATTTGGAGACGCCATAAACAGAGAAGGGACCCATGGGCCACTTTAAGAGGCCTTCCTTAGGTCAGAAGGATTCTAGGTCAAACCCATACTCACTCCTCCACATTGGCAATGAGAAAGAATTCCCAACCTCACAGGGATCAAGACCCTACAAGGGCTGCAGCATCTGCCGCTCCAGGTGCCATCAAATGCATCGCCTGAGCAGAAGGAGGCTCCTATCCAGCAAGGCTATGCACTGAGAGACAGCAGACCTGGCGAGAGCAAGGACTGGCATGTGGATAGGCCATGTGGTGTCCCTTCACCTCTTGGACTTCTTTGGGCTCTCCTTCACAGAGTTGATGGGAAGAGAATAGGTTGGGGTTTGTCATGTTCGATGTGTGGCTCACAGGTCCTGTGTGGAGCCTGCTGCTTCTAAAGGGAGTCATAGTCTGAAGTGAGTAGTGCTCCACCCTGCGAGGAGCCAAGGTGTTGTGTTTTAAGGGTGTTGGGAGGCCAGTGAAATGTCTCGATGGGTAAGAGCGTTTGCATACAAACCTGACAATCTGAGTTGGATCCTTGGAAGGTGGAACAAGGCCCTGAAGCTTAGGTGGGACCCCACAGCCTGAATCAGGCCATGCCCTAGTGCAGCTCTCTCTGGGACAAGAGAGTAAAGAGGCTGCTTGGGTCATGACCTTACAGCAGTGCCTTCAGCCCTGAGTCTATGGGATCTGGCTCCTCTGTGTTCTTAGACACATAAGCTATGCTGAACTGAAGCACATGACATGAAACTTCCCACTATCCTGAAAAGACTATAGAGAAAGCTCTCTCCTTTGTTTGGGGAATTGGTCAGGAGACTCCCCAGGGAAGATTTGCTGAGGGTCCTCCAGACACACACACACACACACACACACACACACACACACACACACACACACACGTCGATATTTGTTCCTCTATAATACATAAGTAGATATGGTTATGGTTTGGGGTCAGTCTCACTAGCCTGGAACTCATAATCTGCCTGTCTCAGCCTCCCCAGAACTGAAAGTTCCTAAAAAAAATAACAAAAACAAAAGCAAAACACACCTTACCCTGGGCCTCCTGCAAGGCCAAGAAACTGGTGAGAACTTGGGTGTCAAGAGAGTGGAACATGGTAAGTCTGGAGCCTAATTATTTTGGACCATCGCTAGCCCAGTTAATTGTCACGTATTAGCTTCCCCCTGTAGGTGACCTAATGCTTTTGTGACCGTTGGGTGAGTCCTTTGGCCTGTGCACAGTCCATCAAGCCTGCCATCAGGTAGCATCTGAGGCCTGAAGCGGGGATCCCTCTGTTTTCTGTGAGTCAGCTATGTGATGTTTTAAACATTGTATTTGGAAAATGTCTTCGTTCTATTCTACAAAAGCTTTATCAAATTGTTACCACACTTGGACATAGATTGCAGTGACCAGAAACTATATTTCCGGGCCATAGTCACTTATATTTGGATCCAGAATAAACTATCTCATATCTCCTTTGAGGTGAAGATTGAGATGTGTTTTGTTTGTTTTGAAGATCTATTTTATTTTTGATTATGTGTGTGTGTCTATATAAGTGTCTGCCGGGTGTGTGCTAGCGCCCACTGGGGCCTGAAAAGGTTCTGGATTGTTTTAAAATATGCCTTCCCAATGAGAAATCACTCTGAGTCTTTACAGATTAATAAAGGAAAAACTCTTTAATGACAGCACATGGCCAGCTCTGGGTAATCCACAAAAGGGAACCAGCCTTGAGCAGAAATCCCCCAGCTTGCATAGCTTCACAGCCCCAAGTTACACTTGGAGCAATTAACCCTATTTTACAGAGACAGACATTAAGGTTTGGTTGTTCCGGCCAATGGGGAGATTCACAATGTAAAACATTGTCACAGTCACCGAAATCAGACCAGAGGGGTTTTTTTTTTTCCCCCCTGGGGCAACTCTTACCAGGGTCATCCTGCCTGCCTGACAGAATCATGCTCTTCCTGGCAAGAGGGGCATGGTTTAATCAAGGGTTGTCATCCATGCTGTCTCCCTGAACTGCCAGGCAGAAGCACGCTCCTTTAGCTAAATTTTATGTTTATGTAAGTTAATATTTTCTAAGTAAGTTTACTGGTAAATCCTTTGTAACAGCCAGTTATTACTTTCATTTTCTTCTTCAGGCGCTCCTGGCCTTGGAGCTATAGCCGGGCCCCAAGTGTCGGGAACTGAGCTCAGTCCTCTTCCAGGGTGGTAAGCACCCCTAATAGCTTGAGGCACCTCTCCAGCCAGGAAATCGTGTTTCAGTTTCCTGCTGCTCGCCTGTCCAGGCCGAGGCCTCTCTGGATCCTAAAAACTAAGACACAGAGATCACTTGCTATGCCACGACCTCCATGAGGTCTCCCCTACCATGTGGCTTGAGGCCCCGGGTGAGAAGCAAGGATCCCCACAACAGATTGTACCCCTATTGCCCACCTTCTCTCTGCCTGGCATCCTTGTTCCATGGTGACCGCCCCATGGCCCAGGGAGATGCAGCATTAGCCCAGGCTGAGAACTGGCTCCTACTTAGTCCTGCCCACAGTCCTAACTGAACACTTTAAAGGATGGACAGCAGAATGCCCTCCTAGTCCCCTCGCTGCCCCCTTTGGCCTATGTGAGCCACAAGATTTCTCCTGGGGCCTCATTCTTCTCAGGCATAAAGCAGAAAAGGCCATTCTTGTTCAGCTCAGCCTCTGTGTGGAGGGCACTTCATTCCCACAGACACCTGGGAGCACACAGTCCCTTTAATGAGAAACACATTACAGAAACACTTTGCAAGAAGTATAAATACAAATACCCTTCTATCCCAGACCATCTGAGGCTAAGCTGCTGGCCAGGAGCCCAGGCTGCCTAAGTACTTAAGTGTATGTTGCCTGAAAGCAGGGTGCTTCCTCCGCTGAGCTGATAACAGCCCATCCATGTGAGGACTGCATTGAGGATCCGCCTAATCACAGACCCTCTCAAGTTCCCCCATTTGAGCCTACCCAAAGCAAGCCTTGGATCTTCCCTCATCTTTTGTCACTTTGAACTTTTCTATTAAAAATATTTGTAAATGTACGGGGCTTTTCTATGCCCGTACTTGCTCTAAAATAATAACACAGAGACATGGTATCTTTGTTAATCAGCTTCTTGCCCTGTACTGGGAAGATCCTGAGCTATTCTAACCCTACTCTAACTTGACTGGGCTCCCTGCTGCCCAGCCACATGTCCCATTACTTGCCATCTTGAGCTTGCCCTGGCTGCTCCTGTTCCATGTGTCCTCTTGGCGACTCGTTCTCTTGCTTTCTACCTAGGACCTCCTCACTGGGATCAGAAGTCCCAACTTTTTGTCTTCTACCAGATATTGGCTGATCAACTTTTTATTAACCAATCCAAGGTGATAGAAAACAATTTCAAACAATATGTGTGTGTGTGTGTGTGTGTGTGTGTGTGTGTGTGTGTGTGTGTTTGTGTGCAGGTGTGTGTGTGTGTGTGTGTGTGTGTGTGTGTGTTTGTGTGCAGGTGTGTGTGTGTGTGTGTGTGTGTGTTTGTGTGCAGGTGCCTGAAGAGGTCAGGATGGCATTTGGATCCCTCAGAGCTGGAGTTGCAGGCAACTGTGAGCTGCCTGAAATAGTGCTGGGAACTGACCTTGGGTCCTCTGCTCTTAACCATTGGGCCATCCCTCCCTCCCCACTTCCCTGTATTGTTCTGCCCTAGTTGCTGTGGTAAGGGAGAGGAAGAGACACAAGATAGTATTGTGTCATGCCCAGCAGAGAAAGCATCACACAGGAACTTCCATTTATAATTTTGTTTTGAACAGGGCCTCACTATGTAGCCCAGGCTGGCCTTTAGCTCTTAACTATCCCTCCAAGGGCTGGGATTCCAGGCATGCTATAATCTTGGTGAATTAACTATTGTTATTGTTTCTTCTTCTTCTTCTTCTTCTTCTTCTTCTTCTTCTTCTTCTTCTTCTTCTTCTTCTTCTTCTTCTTCTTCTTCTTCTTCTTCTTCTTCTTCTTCTTCTCCTCTTCCTCCTCCTCCTCTTCCTCCTCCTCCTCCTCCTCCTCCTCCTCCTCCTCCTCCTCCTCCTCCTTCTTCTTCTTCTTCTTCTTCTTCTTTTTTTGAGACAGGGTTTCTCTGTGTAGCCCTGGCTGTCCTGGAACTCACTCTGTAGACCAGACTGGCCTCGAACTCAGAAATCCACCTGTCTCTGCCTCCCAAGTGCTGGGATTAAAAGCATGCGCCACCACCAACAACTATTGTTATTATTAAGACTTAGGAAAAATATTAATGCCTAAGTAACTGTTACCTGTCTAGCTGCCGTTTTGTGCTGTTACTGATGTCATAAGGAAACTTTCTTATATGTTGTTTCTGCTGTTACTAGGAAACTTTCTCCTGCCCAAGTTGATTTGATAATCTGTTATGTCCTGTGCTTTGGTGTTCTTGGAAACCAACCGCAATAGAAGTCAGTTAGAACCCCTTGTATAGTTAGCCACAATAAGCTTGGACCTGAACCAACCATCAGGCAGGACTTCCTGAACCTTTGTATAAGCTTTTATGGTTTTTTGCCTTTATAAGCCACCCCTGGGATGGACCCCAACATAAGAGAGACACCCGCACCAATTTAAAAAGCTATTTGGAACAGACTTCCACTTTGAGTAGGGGGGTCAAATAAGGTTTAAGTTCCCAAGACCTCCCTAGGAACTGACATCCTACTTGGCAGAAAGAGACATGTAAGTGGACAAGTTAAGACATGAATGTTGGGCAAGGCACATCCCCTGCCACAGATGAATACCCCAACCAATGGGAGCAGGATAAACGGACAAAAAAGATGCGTTCCTAAGAAAGTCCTCTATCCATAAATCATGGTTGGTGAAATAACTTGGCACAGATGTTTGTGGATTTCAAGGCTTAAGAACTCTGTAGGATCCTGGCTCATGGCTGCAGTCAGCTCCCAAGTCTGTCCTGTGGCTCTGATCCATTCGTTAGTCCAGGGCCAATGCTCAATTAGCTATCCCTGTCTGACTGAGATCAGTGTTTGTGTGGTTTGTGGGTGACTCCTGGACCCCAACAGTTATGATGTCAGTAAAATGGTGATTCTAACCCACCATCTCCTCATCTGGTAACTGACTCGGACAATTGGAAGAATGTAAGGTTGGAATGCAGCCTCTTCTTAGGCCTCCTCACAGATACTGGTGGGCACCCAGTGAGACCTGATTTGTGAATTCCAGCAAACCTGGCGGCTGCATCTTGCTGTGAACTTCCCATTTACAAGATTAGATTCCCACTTTTACCAAGTGGGCTCTTCTTCTCTTCAGGACCCCCCATCTCTAGTGGTGGAGTCCGGGCTCTCCTGGGAGGCCTTGCTGTTGGCTTTGCCTGCCTGTCTAAGGTGAGAGTAATTCCTCTAAGACATTTGTTATTCCCCCCACAAACCATCTCAGTGTCCTCTTGAACCCTGGGCTGCACCCCAAACCTAACTGTAAGGAAAACACTAAGCACTTTGGGAACTATGGAGGGTCCCGTTTGGGGTTCAACAATAAAGAAGCAGAGATCTGTATAGTATTAGACTATTAGCCTGCTTGCTGGGGCAGGCTCTCAGCGACCCAGGTAGCTCCACCAGGCCTCCCTGTCCTGTTCCTGTTCTGCTTCCTTCCCTCTGTTCCCTACAAGCCAACAGCTTTTTATTTGTCAAAAGCAACACTCCTTTCTCATGCAAAAAAAAAAAAAAATCTATTAGCATAGTGAGAGCAGTTCCTCAGTTTACTCCTTTGGAGCCATCTGCAGCAGGACTATGCCCAATGCGTATCTTTTTGTTGCCTTTTGGCCAGATTGTAACCTCCCAGATGGCAGTTTGCATTTTAATGAGATAATCTCAGAGAGTCCTCTTTTGGGGCAGGTGAGGAAGTGACAAACATTTACATACCCTGCCAGCACCTGGCGCTGCCAAGCAAGGTAATTAACAACTGAGAATAAGGGAATCCTCTTTCATAGCCAGTTTATACAACATGTGTGGGAGTAGGTTATCCCAACCCCTAAGTATTTATAATCACGTGGAGTCAGGCTTGCGCATTCCATTTAAGACAATAACTACCATAGCTGCTGAGCTCAGTGGCTCACACTTGGCAATCCCAGAATATAAGAGGTTGAAGAGAGAGGATTAACTAAAGCTTGAGGCCGCTCTAGTTTACAAAACACTGCTGGGCAGTGGTGGCACATGCCTTTAATCCCAGGATTTGGGAGGCAGAGGCCAGCCTGGTCTACAGAGTGAGGACAGCTAGGCCTACACAAAGAAAAGCTGTCTTGAAAAACAAAACAAACAAACAAAAAACAACAACAACATCAAAAATGCCAAGAGATAGAGGCCTTAGTGGACATTTTCTCTTGCAGACCGGGCCCCCTACCAGTCTAAGCAGGTCAAATAAACACAAGGCCACATCTGTTCACCCTAACTGAGTCTGTCAGCTTCCCTTTCTTGGTCTCAACTGACCAATCCAAAATTAGAGGGAGAGAAACCCATTCCAGACTATCTAAGACCCTTAAAACACCAAGCCCTCAAAAAGACACCTAACTTTGACTTTCCAATTCTCCTTCCTTCCCTCCCCCCCCATACAAACACATTTAAAAATAAAAATTTTTAATTTTTTGAAAATAAAACCATTATGATTTGTATATAAAACACCCTCTAAGGGGTTGGTGCTTGGAAGTAGAAGGCCCCAAGTGACAGGTAAGCTATGATCAAGATTTCTGCTTTAAGCAACTGGGGATTTACAACTTGTAACCAGACTGTCTGGGAGGAATAAAGATGTTCTAAAGATCCTTGTGTCCTCCCTTTGACTACTGAATATTGAAACAGTGGACAGACGAAATCAGAATCCTCCCCACCCTGGGAATTTTCCTTTGTGAAAAAAAACAGTCTTGAAGCAGAGGTGGGGGTAGGGGTGAGGGTGGGAGGGTGGGGTTGAGCAGAGAAGGGACTTGTATGCAGGGAAAATTTACTGTGACCAGAGACTGGTGGCTGGGACTGTGATGCTTTGGGGATGGCACCTTAGCTAGGACTGACTAGTTATGCATTCATGCATGGCTTTTGTCCTCTATCTAAACCCTACCTTCAGGTCCAGACCCCAGAGATGGACTGGAGAGGAGGGGGGCACTGGATATCTTTGGCCTTCTTCCTAATGTAACCACATCAATTCTTTCTGGTTTTTATTATGACTCTTTTTTTGGGGTGGGGGGGTCCTTCTGGTGATAGGTAGTCAAATCTGGCTTGTTAGAACACAGGCTGTAACCCTGAGTCCCATAACAAAATTTAATAGTGTTGCTGGAAGCTTGTGGAAAGAGACTTCTAGATGTGAAGACTTGTCAGAGGAAGCAGGTCACTGGAAGATGTTCTTGGAGACTTTCTCTTGTCACAGATGCCTCACTCTGCTTCCTGGACACCTTGAGCACTCTGTCCAACTTCACCATCCTCCCCATGATGCTCTGGCTTCCCTCAGGCCTGCAGCAGAGAGGCCAAGTGACCAGACTGAAACTGTGACCCAAAATATTTTTTTCTTCCTTTTGTTTTTGTTTGTTTGTTTGTTTTTTGAGACAGGGTTTCTCTGTATAGCCCTGGCTATCCTGGAACTCACTCTGTAGACCAGGCTGGTCTCGAACTCAGAAATCCGCCTGCCTCTGCCTCCCAAGTGCTGGGATTAAAAGTGTGTGCCACCACTGCCCAGCTTTTTTTCTTCCTTTTAAATTATTACTTTTGGGTGTGTTAGAAAGTTAGAAACAAACAAGGAACAACCTTGGTGTCACAAAAAGAAACATGCAGAAGAACAGGCCAAAAGTTGCCCAGAAGGACAGTTCTTTTTGCTGTTGATTTGTGGATATAATAATAAAATAATAGCCGGGCAGTGGTGGCGCATGCGTTTAATCCCAGCACTTGGGAGGCAGAGGCAGGCAGATTTCTGAGTTGGAGGCCAGCCTGGTCTACAGAGTGAGCTCCAGGACAGCCAGGGCTATACAGAGAAACCCTGTCTTGAAAAAAAACCAAAAAAAAAAAACCAAAAAAAAAAATAATAATAATAATAATAATATCTCATGTATTCTTGGCTGGCCAGAAACTCACTATGTAGATCAGGCTGTGTAGAGTGAAAAATTATAAAGGCCATTTTATGAAATATGTGTAGATTTTTCCGCCTTACAGAACTCGGAACTGAAAATAAGATTTCAGGCCTTTACATTCCAGGTGAAGGACACTTGCTGGATTACATTCCCCAAGCCTCACCCAAGGCAGGAAGGCATTCCTGACTACAGATAAAGATGTTATCACCTAGGTGGGTGGGGCCATAGCCCTATAGCCGGAAAAAGTGACTCTAGATCATTTGGGCTAGATTCTCTGAAATGTTCCACTGTTCTTGGTTACCCCTCCCTTGGTCTTCCCAGTGCTATGTTCAAAATTTGTAAAACAACCAATCATGTGTAAGCACGCGAAAATGCCTTCCTCCCCCCACCCCATGCTATAAAAGACCCTTTATCCCACCACACGTGGCCAAAAACCCTGCTCTTGGAGCTAAAGAGCTTGTCGTTTTTGACCACCGGCTCCTCCCCTAATAAACCTCTGCTGATTGCATCCAGGTATGGTTTCTTGTGATTTTTGGGTGGTCGAGATTCCGGAGGCTTGAGGAAGGGTCTCCCGAGTATGGGAGTCTTCAGCTGGACTTGAACTCTCTAGAAATCCACCGTCTCTGCCTCCAGAGTGCTATGATTAAAAGCATCTACCCCACTCTAGCTGGCAATTCTGTTTGTAAAGAGAATGCCCCAAGAACCAAACAGCTCTAGCAGAGCTGACCTTCACAATCTGACATGACTGGCTAATCCTGGAAAAGGGGCCTGGGAAGTATTTGCTGGGCTAACTACCTTTGACAGAACCAACAATACACACAGTTTCTCACATATACCTGTCACAGCAACAAGGTGACTGACAGGATTATTTATGTTGACTTTCAAACTGTCTCAGATTTGACCAGTGGGAACTCTTTCAAAGTGGCTTCCGTACTCTTCTGGTATGGCCTTATCACAAATCTTTCTGGCTAGGTGTGGTGGTGGGCACCTGTAATCTTAGCACTTGGGAGATAGAGACAGGAGGATCGGGGTTCCAGGCCAGTCCCAGATATATAACAAGTTCAAGGCTAGCCTAGGCGACGTGAAACTCTTTCTTCAAAATAAATAAATAAATAAATAAATAAATAAATAAATAAATAAAACAAAATAAAACAAAAACCCTGTATTTTGTGGCACAATAAAGAGAAAAAAATATTGGTGATTGTACGGGGCTGAGGGAAAGAAAGCAAGGTGACCCTCATAAGACATTGTCTGTGACTCCTGAGCAGAGCCCATTGATGGTGATATGGTGCCAGGACATATCACTTGGGAGATTAATTTATATCCCCAAAAGTGTCTGATCCTGTTCCCCACCCACTTCCCTGCCTCTTGCCTGGGAATCAGAGAGCCTGGCTTCAAGTTCTTGCTTGTTTCAAGAATACCTCTATCCTTAGAGATAGCACAGGCTTTTGGGGAGATGGAAAAAGATCCATATGGGAGGGGGGTCTCTAGCATGAGAACCAACCCCACCTTCACCCCCAACCCCAGATTCTAATGACCTCTGAAGCAGCTGTAGGGCAAAAGAGGGGTAGGGAAGGGAAGGGAGTTCAAAAATTCCTTTGTGACCGTGGTTTTCAACTGCTGAGGGTCTCTGGGAAACAGGGTATGTGGTAGGTAAAGAGTGTCAGGTGACTGAAAATGTGGGGGTTGACAAGAATCTAGGAGAACAATTTACTGTAGTTCTGGGAACCAGGTTACTTTGTTTTGGGGAACTGTCATTGTCTAACCAAAATGGAGACTCTTGATGAAATGGTCAGGTCACAGCAAACAGTTGCCCATATTCATGAAAGCTATTGAATGTGGCTGGAGAATTGGCTCATTGGTTAAGAGCACTTGCTACCTTTAGAGAGAACTTGGGTTCAGTTCCCAGCACCCATACTGCTGCCTCTCTAACCCTAGTTCTGGGGACTCTGGCACCGTCTTCTGGCCTCATCAGGTACTGCATGCACATAGTACATATACATGCAGTCAAACACTCAGGCATTAAAACAAGTAAATCTTTTTAAAAAGGAAAAAGAAACACTGGGGATGTAGTGCAGTGTTAAGAACTTGTCTATTGTGCTTTCAGTGTCCAGCACAGCAAGAAGAAAAAACAGCAACAAAGGGGAAAAATGGATGTTGCCAGACTTGGTGGTTTGGGACCCATAATCGCATTATTTAGGATGAAGAGATAGGAAAGTAATGAGTTCAAGACAAGTCTGGGATTCATAGTTTAGACCAACCTAAGCTACAAGAGAGTCCCTGTCAAGAACAACAAGGGGTGGTGGAGAGATGGCTCAGTGGTTAAGAGCTCTGACTATTCTTCCAGAGGTCCTGAGTTCAATTCCCAGCAACCACATGGTAGCTCACAACCATCTGTAACAATTCTGGTGTATCTGAAGACAGCTACAGTGTGCTTATATACATTAAATAAGTAAAATCTTAAAAAAAAAAACAACAAAAATCTTGTTGTATACTTTAAATGCAAGAACTAGACTGTGTATGAATTCTGTCAATAAAACTAATCTTAAAAATAGATTTCACCCACCACAACTTCCTCCCTTTTCCCTGGGTCAACTCTGAGTCATGTTCTGCACAGCGAAGTGCTTGACATTTCATCTTCTGGCTGGGCCTCACTTCCTCTAGCTCTCTCACACTTTCTGGATTTTCCTAACAAATAAATACCTTCATCCCTGTCTCCAGGTCTGCACCCTCCTTGGGTTGGGAGTCAACCTGCCCTTTGGAGTGGGCTTGTGTGTGTGCATTGTGCATGTATACACAAGCTCAATGGGGTATCAGAGGTGTCTTCTCCCAATGCTCTTCACCTTATCTTTCTAGACAGGTTCTCCTCACTGAACTTCAATGTTCATCAATTGGTGAGACTACCCGGCCGGTAGGCTCTGGGAAACAGCCTAAGTCTTCCCAGTACTAAGGCCACAGATGCTGTAGTTGGATCTGAATGTTTGGGAGGCAGGCACTTTACCTGCTGAACCATCTCCCAGCCCTGCAGTCTAAGGAACCCAGCCCAAAGGAATGTTCCTGTCAGCTGCCTGTTCAAAGAGAGAGCTTAGAGCCAAGTTAAAGACCCGAGGGGCTGGTCTATACCACTGCCATGTAATCAGGCATCCGGCTAATGTGATTTGCCTTTGTCAGGCCTGGGAACAATGAGACAAGGACTGTGAAATAACCAAGCCCTGCCAGTGACCTTTACCCCAGAGCTCATTACCCCTTTGGCTCGGTTTCTTGCAGCAGAGACTTCCTGTGAGCACACAAACCAAAACGGATGAGACTACACACGGCATAGGGCATATGTAGGGCGGTCTGTGGGAAGACTGAGCCTCCTCCACTTCATCTTTTCAAAAATACTGTCTCACATAGCCCAAGCTGACCTTGAGCTTGCTATGGAGCTGAGGTTTGTCTTGAACTCCCAAGTGCTAGGATTACAGGCATGCACCGCCATGCCTGGCTTCGTTTTGAACATAGTTAGAGAAACACTACATAGCAAAAGCAAACCAGGAGCTCCCCTGCTGGCCCCAAGAAAAGGTATATCCGCTATAACAAAGGACCGCAGACTAGGTTGCTAATAAAACAGAAATTTTCTTATTATTTGGGAAGCTGAAAATTCAAGATCCAGGTGTGGGTGGGTCCAGTTTCTCCTGAGGCCTCTCTCTTTGGCTTGCAGAAGAGCATCTCTGGCCAGGTCTTACCTATATAAATATAATGAATCTTTTCTCTAAGGACACACCCCTCCTTTGCAGGTGCATCCAAGGGGAGGGGGCAAAGCTGAAGAGATGACTCATCAGCTAAGCACATTTATTTCTCCCAAAGAGGAGCAGAGTTCAGTTCCCAGCACTCATATGGTGGTTCACAAACATGTGTCACTCTAGTTCCGGGGAATTCTGCACCTACTTCTGACTTCCTTGGGTGCCGCGCATGCATGTGGTGCACATACATACATGCAAGCAAAACACTCACACATAAAATAAATAAGTCTAATATTTAAAAAAAAAAAAAAAAAAAAAAAAAGACTGTCTTGGGCTAGCAAGATGGCTCAGTAGGTAGAGCAGTAGGCACATGCTGGGACGCTGACAACCCAAACCCCATCACTGAATCCACATGCTCACTGCAATCCACATGCTGGCAGAAGAGAATTGACTCCCATAGACTGAACTCCGACCTGTACATGCACATGCCCCCCCCCCATAAATCAATAAACGTCATTAAGAATTAACATAATTAAGAAAGAAAGGCCAGGCAGTAGTGGTGCACAACTTTAACTCTAGCACTTGGAAAGCTGAGGCAGGTGGATCTCTGAATTGGAGACCAGCCTGGTCCATTCTGGCACAGCCAGGACTACACAAGGAAACTCTATCTTGAAAACCAACAAAAAGAAAAGAAAAGGAGCATTGGTGTCAGGTTTCGTGTAGTTACTGACAGGTTTGCTTCTGAGAGGCTACAGAGCCAGGCTTTAGGACCTTGTAAAGGTCTAAATAATTCAAATGCTAATCCAAGTCGATGTTTGTCATAATGATATCTATGAGATGTGGTTGGCATCGGCAGTGAATTGAGACTTTAGGTAGAAGAGATTGCCTTTGACAGTGTGGGTGGACCTTGCCCAGTCAGCTGAAGACCTATGAACAAAACCCAAGGCCCCCCTAGAGTCAGAAAGTCTTCAATGGCCCTCCTGCCTGGGGTCTCCCTGCACATTCCACACCCACCAGCCCCATAGTGACAAGAGTCAATCCCATGGACTAACTTACATGGGCATGTAGAAATGTACACCTATTGTAAACCTTGTGAAGGAACGATGGAAAATCGCTATGGGCTCTGCCTCTCTGCAGTACGCTGGGCAGCACATCCACCCTTCAGAGAGCAAAGGTGTGCAAGGGGCTGGCTGGGGCATGTCAGGAACAGAGTACACCATGGGGGTGGGGTGGGGAGGTGTCAATCTCTCTCCTGAAAGCTCTCCTGGGGTCACAAGGCAGCTGAGTGGGAATTTTGTTGCCATCTGTCCCAGAGATACAATCAGAAAATGTATCCTGCCACAGGCTTCCCCCCAAACTGTAAGAGAACCAAAAATAGGTCCTGCAGAGCTCTTCCAAAACAATGCTAAAAGTGGAAAATTACAATCACTCACAGGATTCTGAAGGCAAGTCCTAAAACAAGCTCTTCATTAATCAGCCCAGATCCTGTCACTGCTCATGAGACTTCTCCAGGAGCCCTTCACACAAGCCCAGAAATATCTAGTCTGCAGCCTGGGTCTGCTCCCTTGCTCTCCTCCTGGCTATGCTACTGCCTTAGGGAGAATGGGCTTACCTCGTTTCTTTATGTTTCAATCTCAGGACTTCTAGAGGGAACAGCAAATATATATTTACATATACATACATGCATAGATACCAAACATATGAATGAGTGCATAGATAGGTAAATAATAGATATTCAGATAGATTGATAGATAGATAGATAGATAGATGATAGATAGATAGATAGATAGATAGATGATAGATAGATGACTCATCAACCCTAAAGCTCACCAATCCCATTTGACTCAGTACCCATCAGACCCTGGGCCAAGCTATAGTGACCATTAGTGGTTGACACAGTGCCTTGTCTAGCCTAGGGACCCAGCTGTCCCAGCATCCCAGCTGGAGTGGGTGAAGTGGGCATCTTATATAAATCTCTGGAGAGAATCTGTCCCTTGACAAGATGATTTTGAACTGGGCCATTGTGGACTGCTCTCTAACTGGGCTATGAAAGCAGAAGAATATTTCAGAACGCCAGGGTAGCAGAGGAAAAGCCACTAGGCGGCTGCTGCCAGAACCCACAGGAAGCCAAAAAATCATCCTGAGTAGAGTTGAGAGTGGAGCTGCCCTAGCTGAGGTGGACAGAAAGCTGGTTCTGACAGGAGCAGACAGGTCCCTGCTAGTCCAGGCCAAAAAGAAGGAAGCATTGTGGGGGATGGGGAAGTGGGAAGTATTACAGGTTTACTGAGGTATCCACTGCACACTAACTCATTTTCTTAAATCTCTTCTTCTTTTAGATTCATTTACTTCGGTATCTTATGTTTATGTGTGTTTTACCTTCATATATGTAGGTGCACACATCATACATGCATGTATATGAATACATATATGCACATATATATACACACATGCATGTGGCATCATACATGCACACAATATGCATGCCTGGTTACCCAGGCAAGGCAGAAAGTGTTGGATCCCCTGGGACCTAGAGTTACAGGAGACAAACTGTCATGTAGGTGCTGGGAATCAGTCGGCCTCTGCAAGAGCGGCAAGAGCTCTTCACAGCTGAGCCATCTCTCCAGCCCTGTTTTTTGTTTTGTTTTTTAACTATATACACGCATTGCCTTAAAACTATAAGACAAAGCAAGACAGTGCCAGTGTCTAGCCTAGGAAGCTTGGACAGTGAGCAGTGGGTGCCTCTCTCCCTCTTTGCTCACTGACAGATCCCCCTTGGTTGATTGTTTGCTGTTTGTATCCAGATGAATCTCTGCCTTCCCAACCAGAAGAAGCCACGAGAAAATAAGTGGAATTTCTGAGGAAATTATCTGAGAGAGAGAGAGCTGACAGGGTCATCTTGATCCTTAACTGTACTTTGCTACTTACTTTCTGACGAGGGTTCTGGTGGTTGGAGGGCCTCACAGCCCTGAAGGCTGTGGATGCAGCTCGGGGGTAGAACATGAGCTGAGACGGTATGAACCCTTGGGCTCAATCCTCAGCGCTGTAATAAAGGTGTGAGTGTGTGTGTCTGTGTGTCTGTGTGTCTGAGTGTGTGTGTATGTATGTGTGTATACATGCATAAGCACATAGAGTTACATGTGTGTAACTCTAAGAAAATATGGATAGGGCAATAAGTCTCTGGTGATTCTTAGAAGCTTCTAGACCAGCCCTGGACACAATACAAAGTTCCTGTCTCGGGGTCTCTGCAAGGAAACAGAGACACTATCATTTTTTGTTTATTTTATTGATCATTATTTTTGTGTGTATATGTATATGATGTGTGTGTTTTAGCATGCACATACTTCTGTACGCACGTGGAGGTTAGAGGATAACTTTGTGGTTTTGGTTTCCTCCTTCTGAAACCTTTATATCGGCAGCTAGGACTGTACAGCAAGCACCATCACATGCTGAATCACCAAAACAGCCCCAGAAACAGTGCCTTGGTCATCGATAGCAGTTTTATAGATTGGTGATCTTGCTAGAGTTCCGGAGAGTATGACATTGACAGCTGGGCCTGGAGATTGCACTAGTTGCTTCTGCTTATAGGCCAGAGTGAGTCTTGTGGTCCTAACTGGTCCTCTAAAGACAGTGAAATACAGCACAACAATTAGAGAGACAGAAGCAGCCACTCTTCCCAAATGCACAGGGACCTAACATAAAAAATATCTTTATAGTTCATTAAATAATGCAATTAAATAATGTAATAATGTAACTCCAGTTCCAGGAGATCTGACATCCTTTTCAGGTCTCTTCAGGTGCCAGGCACATACATGGTGCACAGACATTCACATAAAACGAACATTTTAAGTCTGTTTGTTTGTTTGTTTGTTTGTTTGTTCAAGACAGGGTTTCTCTGTGTAGCCCTGGCTGAACTAACTCTGTAAACCAGGCTGGCCTCAAACTCAAAGATCTGCTTGCCTCTGCCTCCTGGGTCCTGAGATTAAAGGCATGCAACACCACCTGACAAAACTTTTAAAATCTTAATAAATGATAAAATAATAATAAGTAATAAAATCTTAGCTGGGCAGTGGTGGTGAGTGTTCTGGGTGCAGAAGCAGGTAGATCTGAGTTCAAGACCAGCCTGGTGTAGAGAAAGAGTTCCAGGAGAGCCAGGGCTCTAGTTGTCTTTTGCTACTTTTGTAGCCTCTTCTTCCTTCCATCCTTCTCCACCCTTTTCCCACCCTTTCAACCCCCTAACGCTAGATAAGAAAGAAAAAAGGATAGAGAGGAAAGGAAAGAGATCCCTGAGTAAAGTCAGGGGTCAGAAAGGGGGCAATGTTATTGTTAGAGCATCAGGTTCCTAGGAGCAAGTTTGATCTTCGATGTCAGGATATCTAATCTCTTCTTGCTTCTTCTCTGTGCACGACTACTTAATAACCCAACTAACAACAACTAACAACAACCAACAACCCTCCGCAATAACACACCAACGACCCATCCCATTTCTCGGGGCTGGCATTTATATACTCTCTAAAAAGTCTCCAGAATTCTCAGAATTCTAAGTCACTCAAATGCAGAAAATATATGCAGCTGGCAAAATCACACCCTTGCTAGAGCACGATGCAAATCATAGTCAGCTGCTGTGGACAGTCTGAAGCAGCTCCATGTCCCACACGGGATTAAAACGAAACCATATTCTTGTAACATTTCTGTGTTTTTTAAAGAAACCAAAATCCCAAAATTGTCACTAAACAGGGCTATACAGAGAAACCCTGTCTTGAAACACCAAAATGACAATAATAAAAAAATTTTTTAACAAAAGAACGTAGAACATGCTAATATCAACCACCCTCGTCCTTTGTGGTAGACTCTTCTGGAAACTATAAAGTACTTAATACAGGACCCAATGCATAGTAAATACTGGCATACTATTTGATGTTCTAAGTGGTTACTATATTTTCTTTTTTTAAAGATTTATTTTAGGGCTGGAAAGAAGGCTCAGTGTGTAAGAGCACTGCCTGTTCTTCTAGACGTCCTGAGTCCAAATACCAGCAACCACATGGTGGCTCACAACTATCTGTAATGGGATCCGATGCCCTCTTCTGGTGTGTCTGAAGATAGCTACAGTGTACTCATATACATAAAATAAATAAAATCTTTAAAGATTTATTTTATATGTATGAATGGGTTTTTTGCATTTTGGGATTTTGTTTTGGTTGGTGGGTTTTTTTTTTAACATTGTTTTGTTTTGTGTTTTGTGTTTGTGTTTTGTTTGTTTTGAAAATTTTATTTATGTGTTTGGTTTTAATTTTTCTTTTTTTCTTTTTTGTTTTTTGTTTGTTTGTTTGTTTGTTTGTTTTTCGAGACAGGGTTTCTCTGTGTAGTCCTGGCTGTCCTGGAACTCACTCTGTAGACCAGGCTGGCCTTGAACTCAGAAATCCACCTGCCTCTGCCTCCCAAGTGCTGGGGTTTTAGTTTTTCAAGACAGCTTGTGTGGCTGTTTTGATCTGAGCCGTCGGAGTTCTCTATGAATTCTATCCCTCAGGAGGCTGCTCTTCCTACTCATCTCATTGCTTTTTCTCATTTCTGACCCGTTGTGAGCTCAACTCCAGTGAGGCTACTCTGCATGGGAGTCTTCTCCCTTGTGTAACACTGGAACCTATGGCCTTGAAGGCCAACATCTGGCTACAAAATCCCATGAGCAGCTGTTTCCTCACCTTGTGCTACACTCTCATCATTTACTGTCTCTGCTGTCCCGTCTTCCAGCCACTTCCTGCCAGTAGTTTAGACTTGAAGTCTTCAAAAGTCATTTTATTCTCATCAGCATCCTCAACATAGATATAATCTTATTTTCTGGTCTATTATGGACCATTTAGCCATTTGGATCTGTTGGACATCATCCTTTCTGTTACATGCATATAATTTTGTCCCCCCCCCCCCCCACCCGGCCACACATAGATATCTGTTCCCTGCTGTGAGTTAAGCTGCCAAGTTTCTAAAATTCTAAGCTAAAGACCTCAAGCTTGACCCGGGCATTGGTGGCTCACTCCTTTAAATCCCAGAACTGGGGAGGCAGAGACAGGCCAATCTCTGAGTAAGAGGCCAGCCTGGTCTACAGAGAAAGTTCCAGGACACCTTGGACTACACAGAGAAGTCCTGTCTTGAAAAACAAAAACAAACAAACAAACAAACCAAACAAACCTAAAGCTTAGGTAAACTAAGGCAAAGCAGGGGCATCAGGTTAAGTGGAAATCTAGCCCAGTGAGGTCCTTTAACACAAGCTCAGGACAGACACCCAGTGAAGATGTAGGGACAGACACACAGGCTACCAGGCAAGCTGGGAACTCGAAGGAAGACCAACCTGCTTATCCCTTGGTCTTGGGCTTCTTTCAGAACTGTGAGAAAATTCTGTTAAGACACTGCAAATCCTCTCATGCACCCCACTTTCCTCAGTCACCCCACATGCCCACTGAGTCCCTGAGGATGTCGATCTCCTGGACACAACTGAGGTTCAGCAGGCAGCTTCCCTCTGCATGCCCGAAATAAAGCACCTCAAGGCTCGTTCCACTCTTGCTTTCTAAAGGAAGTACCACGAAGGCTTCCCCTTTCCTTACTCATCCAGTTCACCCTTAATCTGGGCCCTGGGTCTCTCCAGCCCAATCCTTCCTATGGCCCCTAAGGAGCAGGGATCTACCAGTTTCCACACAAAGAGCAGTGTTTTTACATTTCCAGTCCTGGCGATGTGACTCTCTTGGTCCCACTCTTGCCTATCCTCAGCATCCCTCAGCTGTCAGACCCTGTGGCTGAGATCTCAGATCAGCTCCACAGTTCCCTTGTACCCCAGTTCTCACCCCAGTGCAGATCGATTCTTCCCTAAAGAGCCTCTGGGTTTGTTTTCCAAAAAGCTGAAAACTTAGGAGGACTTGGAGGGTTCTCTGAGGAAGTGGGAGAGGAGAGGGTGACTAATCAAAGTGGGGTGAGGCCCCCCATTAGAAACCAGAAGGGAGAGCCAGTCAGGGGGAGTCAGGGCAGAGGACCCATTTCCTGTGTCCTGCTCTTTGTGAGAAGAGGTCCTAGTCCCCTGGTACAACATCACAGGAGCCCATAGTCCCAAGGGCAGCTGGTTTTGAGGGCAAGCTGATCCTTGTGAATCCCACAGATAGACAGGGAGTCTGAGGACCACCCCCTACCCACCTGGCCTTTACACCAGAAGGATAGCCTGGTGGTTATTAAAGCTACACACCTTTAATCCCAGCACTTGGGAGGCAGAGGCAGGCAGATCTGGGAGTTCGAGGCCAGCCTGGTCTACAGAGTGAGTTCCAGGACAGCCAGGGCTACACAGAGAAACTGTCTTGAACAATAACAGCAGGAATAGATGCTTGCCACTGAGCTTGAGCACATGAGTTTGGTCCCTGGGATCCACATGGCAGAAGGAAAGAACTGACTCATGCAAGGTGTCTTCTGACCCCACCCACCCACCCACCCATAAGATCTGGCACATATGCAAATGTGTGCACACACATTCGCAATAGATAAAAAAGAAAAGGAAAATCAAAGCCTCCCATTGGCTACGGACTCTGGGCTGACCTCAGACAACTTCAGGCCAGGTTAGGATTAGGGGAATCTTCTGGGACAACAGGAACACACCTATCCTCGCTCCCCGAGAGGGGCAGAGAGCAGCCTCCTTGGCTGGGATCCATAGCTGTCCCAGAGGTTTGCCTGCAGGTGGAGTTAGGGATATGGGCATCAATGGAGAAGACCATGGGCGGTCATAGGGGTAGAAACAATGTCCTAAACAAAGAGATAAAATTAAATGGGTCATCAAATGAAGGGATTTAATCTAACTAGCTGATATCAACCACCAACCCATGTTCTCTCTTCCAGTACCTTCGAGTTTATCTGCAAGCCGAGTCCTGTGTGGCTTTACCACATCCTGGTCACTAGCATGGTGGTTCCTAGGTGGCTCATCATCCCAGGAATCGAGACCCCATAATGGCCCAACAGACATCAGAGGAAGTGTCCCAGAAGCAGAGAGGGCTACTCATCCTTGAGCTAAAAGGAGGGAGAGAGCATCAATGCTCCATTGAAGGGTTGGGGTTGGGGAGGGCAGTTTGCCTAGATTAATCCTTACAAGGAGAGGTCCTAAGGGCTTCCTGTCTCCTTTCCAAAGCCCTCCACTGTGCTAGCCCCTGACTTAAGGCCTTACTCCCTCTGACTCCCACTCCTCTTCTTCCTTCACCACAGGTTCAGCTGAGCTCACAGGTCAGCTGCAACCCGGAGGCTGGCTCTATCTGTTGTTGCTAACAGCCCACAGATGACACCTGTACCAAGCTATGCTGTAGACTGATGGTGGTGATGTTGGAAGGGACAAAGGGTAACATTTCCCTCTAGATTCTGACCATGGTCAGTAGGCAGAGCCTGTCCTCAACCCCCAGCAGTCACTGCAGTGTTGGGAATAAGGGCCTCAGGTGCCTTCCTGCCTCTAAGACAGAGTGCCAGCTGTCAATCTTGAGGTTCATCAGTGTTGCTCAGTGATTGGTCAGTGAGGCTGGGGTGGGATCTGGGAACCTGCATCTCCAACAGCTTCCCAAGTGATGCTGACACAGTGGAGGACCATGCTCAAAACAACTGGTACAGGCCTTTCTAGTGGGTAACTTGTTTCCCCAAGCTCAAGTCTGCCCCCTGCTGGAAAGTGGCCTTTTCGGCCAAAAACTGCTTTCCAGTCTAAATTTCATCTCTAGTGGAAAATCAGTGTCTCTTGAGGCAGTCTTAAAGATTAAGCTTAAAGATTTGAGGGAAAAAAGTTCTTGAGACTTTAAATCTCACCATGTACTCCTGGCTTGCCTGAAACTCAGTATTCAAGCAGGCTGACCCCAAAATTCAGAAATTCTACTGCCTCTGCCTCTCAAATTCTGGGATTAACAGTATGGGTGTGTACTACCATGCCCATGAAATAAATAATTAAGAAATTATTTATCGCAGTTGCCAGCATATAATAAGACTATAAAGTGATTCTTTGATAACTGGCAGAAGTGTGGTGGGTAGAAAAAAGCTTCTATATTGCCTGGAATTAAAATGAACTACCGGGATGGAGAGATGGCTCAGCGGTTAAGAGCACTGACTGCTCTTCCAGAGGACCTGAGTTCAATTCCCAGCAACCACATGGTGGCTCACAACCATCTGTAAAGGGATCCAGTGCCCTCTTCTTGTGTGTCTGAAGACAGCAACAGTGTACTCATACATAAAACAAATCTTTCAAGAAAAATGAACTACTGTGTGGTGGTGGGAATCGAACACGGGTCCTTTGTAAAAGCAGCAAGTGTTAACTACTGAGTCCCTCCAATTCCATATCTTATTTTTTTAATTACATAAATTTGTGTGTGTGCGCGTGCACACACGTGTGTATATGTGTGTAAGTACATATGAGTTCAGGTGCCTACAGAGGCCAGGAGAGGGTGTTGGATCCCTTGGAGTTACAGTTGGTTGTGAGGGCTGTAAACCAAACTCCAGACCTCTGCAAGAGCCGTATGCACGTTTAACCAACCGCTGGGCCATCTCTCCCACGCGGTTTCTGTCGCATATAGGCTAGGCTGGCCTAGAACTCACTATGTAGCCAAGGCTAGCTTTGAATTCCCAGTCTTTCTGCCTTCACCTGCCAAACGCTGGGTTAACAGGTGTGCGCCATCATGTCCAGCCAACCTTCAATATTTCTAATACCATGTTGATGGGACCCCAAACTAAAAATTTTCCAAGCCACTGGGGTTACTAATGACCCATGTTCTATTGCCACGGGACACTTTGTACAGTGACCGTGCTTTTAGGTTCAGGGTGAACGAGTGCAGAGCACAAAGCTGACATTCATCCTGCACTGGGTATCTGGGATTCAGACAATCCTGAGGGATCAGCCACCATCAGAAGTCAATGCTGAGCTCTCCTGGAATGCCACAGAGTAGACAGTAGGGGGCAGCAGAGAGCTGCACCAGCCCAGGTTGGGCTCATTTCATTTCTGCCACCAGAGTTGACTCAACTAGACTCCAAAGATGTTGTCATTTGTCCAGTGCAATTTTTTTATTTGGGAGTGGAAATTTTGAGACAGGGTTTCTCTGTGTAGGCAGTCCTGGAACTCACTTTGTAGATCAAGCTGGCTCTGAACTCAGAGATCCACCTGCCTCTGCCTCCAAAGTGCTGGGACTAAAGGCGTGCGCCACCACTGTTTTAATTTTTTTAAGACTGAAAGTTTAACATAAGCCTTATGGGAGCTGCCACATTTATCATTTGAGATTCAGACATACCTGCCCTTATAGATTTTTTTTTGTTCTGTTTTTTTTTTTTCTGTTTTGTTTTGTTTAATATTTGCACACACACAACATATTTGGGGTGGGACCCAAGACAAAAATGAAATTCACGTATGGTTCATGTCTACCTTTTATGCACAATACTTTTAGAAAGCTTAACTTAACTGTGGCCCATCACAGGCGGTCAGGCCTGGAATTTCTTATTATGATATCATGTCAGGCCTCAAACAATCTTGGATTTTACGTCTGAGAACAGTTCTAGTTTCGTTTCCTGCTGGGCTAAAACACTGAGCAAAACAGTTTAGGGGAGGAGAGGGGTTGTTTCATCACACAGGTTGTAGTGCACCACTGAAGGAAGCCAGGATAGAACAAAACAGGAACTTGGGGAAGCTGGACATGGCGACGCACATATTTAATCCCAGCACACAGAGGCAGAGGCAGGTAGATCTTTGTGAGTTTGAGGATAGCCTGGTCTACACAACAAATTCCAGGCCAGCCAAGGCTACATAGTGAGACCTTGTCTCTAAAACTAAAAGCAGAACAGAGAAAGAAATCATGAGGCACTCTGTTGCTAGATCACTCGAAGACCTAAGCTTAGCTGGATATATATATATATATATATATATATATATATATATATATATATATATATATATATATATATATATATATATATATATATCTCAGGAGCTTCTGTCCAGGAAAGCATGCCACTCAGAGTTGGCCCTCCTCTACCAATCAACAATCCTCTACAGACATACCTGTGGACCAATGTGATCCGGGCAAGGCATCACCTGAGACTCTCTTCTCCTCTGGCTTAGGCTGTGTCAGGTTGACAGAACTAACTAGGACAGGGATATTCCACTTGTGATATGTTGTGGTTGTTGATAAGAGCTGTGTTAAGGAACCCAGGGGCTTGGGCATTCTAGGCAATTGCTCTGCCAGGGAGCCACACCCCAGCCCCATCACTGAGTTTGTGCCTGGGTTGGGCTTGGCTGGAAATCTCCTTCGGGCTTCACCTGCTCCCACACAAGGCTGCAGTAAGCTGGGTGGAGCCAGTTGGTCCAGGTCCCGGTATTCACACGAATCTACTTGTGGCCTGGGTGACGGGACAAACTGGGCCACATTTATCAGGCATCATCTATCACCATCAGGCAGTTCAGACTTCTTTTGGTAGCTGAGCCCAAAAAGGAGGAAGAACAGCCAAGACCTGGGGCACCAGTGCTTCAGTGTACTGCTTTGCTCTGTCCTCCTGACTTACGGACGTCATGGTTACATGTTCATCCTGGAAATGAGGAAAGCAGTCTTTTTCTTTGACACAGAGGACTTCAAAAAAGTGTCTACCACACAGTCTCTCCTCTTATGCCCTGGCCAAGCACGTCCTTGTACAGAAGCGTCAGTGACAGACCCTTGTCAATGGACACTTCACTGGCTTCTATGGCCCTTGGAGGACATTCAAGAAAATTAAACGTACTTTTCTAAGATGTGTCTGGGACGGGGCACCAGTTCCCATGAAGTGGGGTGCTATGGATGGCACTGGGGCCCCCTAAAATGTGTTGAAGCCCTAATCCTCAACATCACTGTAATTAGAGGCAGGGTTTAAGGGGTAACTAAAGTAAACCCATTAGGCTGAGTTGTTTGAAGAAGAGAGATTATCTGAAGCTGGCTGTGCTGGCACATTCATATAATCCCAGCACTCAGGAGGCTGAGCCAGAAGGATCAGGAATTTGAGGCCAGCCTGGGCTACATGAAACCTTACCTTAGAATATCAAAACCAAGAAAGAAAGTAAAGGGGAGGGAGATGAGGAGGAGGGAAAAGGAAGGAAGGAGGAGGAGGGAGAGAGGAGAGAGAAGAGGAGAGAGGGGATGAAGAGGGACCTGCACAGACAGCAGACACCATATGAGGACATGGTGAGAAGGTGGTCGCCTGCAAACCCAACCCTGACAGTACTCTGACCTGGGACTGCCAGGCTCCAGACCTGTGAAGAAATAAGATGCCCAGGGTCAATGACAGGAACAGGAAGAGGAAGACTAGAAAGGTTTGCAGGGAGGTGGCCCTTGAATGTCAAATGGAGGAGACTCTATCCCTAGTAGATCAGGGGGACTAGGCTTGGCTGATGCTCCAGGGTCTGTTCTACACAGATTACTAACAGACCTTTGGGCAGGGAGAGAGCCCCAGGGCCCCATCTGTAGGCCTCGCCAGCATCCTCGCCAGCATCCTGTTCCTGGGGGGCTTGGGGCTTGTGCTATGTTGTGACAAGATAACAAATGGCTTATTTTTAACTGGCACATACTTATTTGTGCACATGCATACAAGTGTGTGTGTGTGTGTGTGTGAGAGAGAGAGAGAGAGAGAGAGAGAGAGAGAGAGAGATTAAGCCTGGGGCACAGAATATGGTAGGAAAGTGTCTGTCACTAAGCTACTTCCCCAGCTCCTTGCTGACTTTTTTTTTTATTAATTTATTTATTTTATGTATATAGGGACATCAGATTCCATTACAGATGGTTGTGAGCCACCATGTGGTTGCTGGGA
The DNA here is from genome assembly GCF_011762505.2 of Arvicanthis niloticus. NCBI lineage: Eukaryota > Metazoa > Chordata > Mammalia > Rodentia > Muridae > Arvicanthis > Arvicanthis niloticus. Next base: position 18,633,509 of record NC_047674.1, on the reverse strand, counting down.
ATTGAACTCAGGACCTCTGGAAGAGCAGTCAGTGCTCTTAACCACTGAGCTATCTCTCCAACCTCCATTACTGATTTTTTTAAAGATATATTTATGTTGCTTTATGTGCATAAGTGTTTTGACTGAATGTATGTATGTGTACCACGTAAATGTCTAGTGCTTGCTAATTCAGAAGAAAGCCTCAGGTCCCCGTAAGTAGAGTTATCAATGCTCACAAGCCTTGTATAAGTGCCAGGAACCAAATTCAGGTCCTCTACAAAAAGCAACAAAGGGTCTTGTGCACTGAGCCATCTCTCCAGCCCCTCCTCTTTTAAAGAAAAATGCATGTATTCATTTATTTTGTGTGGAAAGGACATGTATGGAGGTCAGAGAAACAACTTTTGGGAGTCTGTTTTTTACCTTGTGGATCCTGGGGATTCCAGGATGGAAGTCAGGTCACCAAGCCTGGCAGCAAGTGGTCTCTACTTAATAAGCCTCATCTGTCAGCTTCTGTCCAGTCACATTGGTGGCACTTAAGGACCTCTGGGAGTGACAGAGAAGACAGCAGGAGGGACATTATAGATTCATCACAACTTCCACTATGGTTTCTCAATACTGGTCTGTCAGGTATATTGGCCCCTTAAGCCTACACATGGCCAGGCTATATGAGGTTAGAACAACCTAGCTCTGCAGACCCTCAGATAACTCCACACAGTGTCACAGCTGCTGTCTGGCCACCCTGAGGGGTGGCCATCCATGGCCCTGGAGATGGCGACTGACAAAGCTGACCTCAGAGCTGGATAATGGGGGCGGGACTAGGGAAAGCTGAAGCAGCCTTTGTTGTGGAGATGGGTGGGAGGCATGCTTTCTCAGTCTGTCCCCCTCCGTGGGCTTTTGGGGAGTGTTCCGGGATTTTATTTGCATCCAGGACCTGAGTTTCCTGGTTATTTAAGAAGGAATTTATTTTGACTTGCAAATGTGTTCTAGTGATTTAAATACTATGTATGCCTTGTTAAAAGGGCAAGTGAATTATGGAAGTTTTGAAACAAAAGCTCTAAAGACAGACCCTGTACCATGACGAAATAAGCTTGGAACACTGGCTGCTCGCTGGCTGGTTTGGCCGAGTCTCATAACTGTAATTCCAGCGCTTGGGAGGTATTTTATACGAGACAGGGTTTTTACTAGGTACCCCAGGCTGGACTTGAACTTCTTGTGTGTGGCATTTGGGATAATTACCTGAAATGCCTGATCTCCCTTCCTCACTCAGCCTACTGACTGCTAGAATTCCAGACCTGGACCACCAGACCTGGCTATGAGTGGGAATTTATATAGTTTAGTTAAAGGTCCCTTATGGCAGAAATATCAAATGTTATTTTTCATAGTTTGTGATTTGTCTTAAAATGTTTAGATTGCAACGGTCCTCAACTTGTGGGCCATAACCCCTTTGGGGGTCAAACAACCCTTTCATGGAGATTGCATATAAGATATCTTGCATATCAGATATTTACATTACAATTCATAGCAGTAGCAAGATAACAGTTACAAAGTAGCAACGAACATAATTTTATGGTTGGGGATCGCCACAACACTAGGAACTGCGTTAAAGGGTCTCAGCATAAGGAAGGTTGAGAACCAGTTGTTTAAAGCACTTTTGACTATGTCTACTTCCCACTTTGGTGTTTGTCAGCTTTAACACTGGAAACTATTTCTCTCCCCAAGGCAGTTGCCTGTAAACTCCTGTATGGTCTTGGTCTGTCCTTGCGTCTCCCTCTGGAGTCCATCTGGAAGAGAAAGTGCTAGGCTAAGCCAGCGTTTCCCTGATGCTAAGCAATCACCTGGTACTGCTGTGTGCTGGCCTCACGGTCCCCTTCTCAGCGGCCCCAAGGGCAACCTCTGTTCTCTGCAGGAAACCTCTGCTCTCCCAGCGTTCACACAAAGGCCTTGGCGAGCCTAGCGTGGGCCACGCCCACTAAGGGCTTTTACCTTGGAGACCTAGACACAAACAACTTAAATCTCTTTTAGGATTCTGGATCTCTCCAAACCGGGGCAGGGCTATGCTCCCAGAGCCTTTTCCAGCTTCTCCTCTGTGGGCGGCAGCATGGGCTTCCTTCTTTTCCTGGGAAGTAGGGTCTACACAATAAGAGCCCCTGCACTAACCCAGCCCAGGCCTCCTAGCTCAGCCAACCCTTCCTAGAAGGTAGGCTCAGTAACTCAAGAACGCCTTTGGGGTCCCAGCCCTCACCCACGGGGCTCATTAGACCGTTTCTTCCAAACAAATTCGGTGTGTCTTCTAAGTGGAATTACCACACCATCTGCTCTTGTGGCCCTGTTTTCTCCATTGCCTTGGTTTCTCAAACATTCAAGAAGGAGGTCTTCAGGGAAGACTTAGGGCAAGTGTTTGTTCCTCAGAGCACCGATATTCAGAGAGTCTGGCCCCAGGGACAGTCAGCCCCATAACTCAAGTTTCCAGGGACTTTATCAAGTATCCCCAAGGTGGCCTCAACAGTAGCCACATGGGAGGCTTGTGCACTGGCCTCTCCCCAGCTGAGTAAGGCCATGGGGAACATGCTGGCAGGGACCACAGTACCTGGGAAAGCTCCAGATCTAGGCACCTAGGAGTTAAGGTGGAAAATACAGAAGACGCCAGACTCCTAGGGCCACATCAGGAGTTAACCACTAGAGGAGGGGTTTAAAGAGTGGGAGAGCATAGCACTAGATACTAGAGGTGGGTGTAGGTGCACCCTAACCATGCTCACACAGACAGACGGAAGCAGTGTGCCAGCTGCTTTAACACAGCTACAGGCCTGCGATGACAGTTTATAAGGTGGACCCTGCAGTTAAGGCACGGGCTGGAAGACTGCTTTTCTATTTTATCCTAGTTTGTTTGTTTGTTTGTTTTGAGACAGGGTTTTTCTGGTTTCTCTGTGTAGCCCTGGCTGTCCTGGAACTCACTCTGTAGACCAGGCTGGCCTCAAACTCAGAAATCTGCCTGCCTCTGCCTCCCAAGTGCTGGGATTAAAGGCGTGGGCTACCACTGCTTGCTCATTAGACACAGTAAGCTATACAGCCCAGGATAGCCTCCAATTTGCCACAATCTTCCTGAGGTAGCTCCTTGGTTGGCTGAGATTGAGCAGGGTCTCAGGTAGCACAGGTTTTTCTCAAACTCCAAATGTAGTCAAGAATGACCCGGGACGCCCAATCTTCCTGCCTTTACCTTCCACATGGGGATTGCAAGTAGGTGTCACCATGCCTGGCTTCACATAGATTTTTAAGTTTTGTGTGTGTGTGTGTGTGTGTGTGTGTGTGTGTGTGTGTGTGTGTGCATGCATGCATGTGTTCATGAACACATGGACCATGTATGTGCAAGTGTTCTTGGAGACAGAAGAAAGTACCAGATCTCCTCTCCTGGAGACTAAGTTACAGGTAGTTATGATCTGCTCTATGTGGATGCTGGGAACCAAACTCCAGTGCCTGGAAAAACATCATGTGCTCTTAACTGCTAAACCTCCAGCCCTTCTCTCTCGCGCTTTCTCTCTCTCTCTCTCTCTCTCTCTCTCTCTCTCTCTCTCTCTCTCTCTCTCTCTCTCTCTCTCTCCCTCCCTCCCTCCCTCCCTCTCTCTCTCTTGCTCTTCCTTTCCTTCTTTCTCTCAAATACTTACACTTCCCTCCTCCTCCCACCCCCATCCTCTCTTTGACATAGATTTTTATATCATTTGAAATGTAATGAGTCAGGAGATGTAGTTCAGTTGCTAGTAGCCCTAGAGGCTTGACTGTCATAAAATACACCACATAAAACCAGGCATGAGGCTGGGGTGGTGGCTCAGTGGGTATCGGTGCTTGCTGTACAAGGATGAGGACCTAAGTTTGAATTCCCAGTACCCCAGTAAAAAGCAGGGCATGGCTGCATGCACACAAGTATGGCCCTGGCCCAATGGGGAAGAGGCGAGAGGGTCCCTAGAGCTTGTGGCTGTAGCTCCAGGTTCAGTGAGAGACCCTGCCTCAGGGCAGAATGACTCATATCCTCCTGTGGCCTGTGTTTACAAAGAAGTATGTACTCACTGCTACACACCCCTGTATGCAACACATATCACACACATACACACCCTGTTGAAGAGTTCTTTATAAAGCTCCACTCAATTCCCATGGAGTGGAGCCTCTCAGGATTAGGTGGAGGGGGCTGAGGAGAGCAGGGAGTCAAAGGTTCAGGAAGAGGAACACTGTAAGACAGAGACAACTCAAGGAAAAGCTTGTTCTGACCGGCGTTTCAGAGACCTGTTTCAGTGTTTCAGAGACATTGTGGCAGGAAGGCATGGTGACAGTTGTTTACATTACACCAAATGGGAAGCAAGAGGGCACGGCTGGAACCCAGAGTAAGCATGACCTACAAAGACCCTGTGCCAGAGACCGCTTTGTGCCAGCCAAGCCCCACTTCCTCCTGGCTCCACAGACTTCAGCACGCTCCTACAAGCTGAGGACTGAGTGTTCAAAAACAGAAGCCTGAGAAGAACATTACAGATTTAAGCCATAACTTCAGAGAAAGAGCGGATCAAGAGAGATATGGAAGGCAGCACAGGAAGGATGGAGAAGTCTGTGCTCTGGGATGGCACTACTTACAGTATGACCCAGAGCTGCCATTAGGTTGCATCTGCAGGCATGGTAAGCCAGTTACCATACTGGACAGCATCCCTCCATGGGCCATTGATTATTTTTTGTTGTTTTAAAAGAAAATTTCTCACTATGTAGCCTTGGCTGTCCTGGAGCTTGTTATGTAGACCAGGCTGGCCTCAAAGTCACAGAGCCACCTGCCTCTGTCTCAGGAATGCTGGAATTAAAGGCTTATACCACTGTAGGAATCTCAGGTCTCAACATAAACTTTAAAAAATTAACTTCTCCAGATACATGATCCGGGAGAAGCACATTCCAAAGACTTACACATACATTCCAGGAGAAGGGCCTAAGGTAAGAGGTTATCAAGAAGCTGGGCCTTTAACACAATAACCCTGGGTAAACAGGAGCTAGGACAAGATAGACTTAGCTAACGTTCATTGTCACAAGATAATGTGTAAACATGACTTGCCAGAGAACCAGGTGTGGGATCAGCCTTTGTGGATAACATTGTCTAAGAGATGATTGTAAAACTGCCCTTGTGCTCCATGAAAAACGGTATAAAAACTGCCCTTAGTTTTAGCTCGGGGTTCCTCTAGCCTGTGGGGGGGGGGATGGACCCCAGTGCACTGGTATCAATTAAACCTCTTGCTTTTGCATTGAACCCCCTGTCCATGAGTGTTTCTGTGGGAGCGCGTCCCCTGGTTTGGATCTTAGGGTCCAATACCACCACCCACCTGGCCCAATAGACTCTCTCTCTCTCTCTCTCTCTCTCTCTCTCTCTCTCTCTCTCTCTTTCTCTCTCTCTCTCTCTCTGTGTGTGTGTGTGTGTGTGTATGTGTGTATATGTCTCTGTCTCTGTCTCTGTCTCTGTCTCTGTCTCTCTCTCTCTCTCTCTCTCTCTCTCTCTCTCTCTCTGTATATGTGTCTGTCTCTTTCCCTGTCTCCCTCCTGGTCTCTGTGTGTTTGTGTGTGTCTCTGGCTCTCTGTGTCTCTCTGTCTCCTCCCTGTCTCTGTCTCTCTCCCTGTCTCTGTCTCTTTGTCAGCGTGTGTGTCACTCTGTGTCTCTCTGTCTTTTTCCTTTGTCTCTGGCTCTGTGTGTGTGTGTATGTGTGTGTGTGACTCTGTCGGTGTCTGTCTCTCTCCTCTTTGTCTCTGGCTCTGGCTATGTGTGTGGTGTGTGTGTGTGTGTGTGTGTGTGTGTGTGTGTGCATGTGTGGCACATGTGTAGAGGTCAGACCACAACATGCAGTAATCAGTTTTCTCCTACCATGTTGGTCCTGGGGATGAGACTCAGCTCACCAGACTTAGATGCAAGTGCCCTTTCCCACTAAGCTCAGTGGAAATTGTCCCCACTTGGGGGGCTGGAGAGATGGCTCAGCAGTTAAGAGCACCAACTGCTCTTCTAGAGGTCCTGAGTTCAATTCCCAGCAACCACATGGTGGCTCACAACCATCTGTAATGGGGTCTGGTGCCCTCTTCTGGTGTGTCTGAAGAGAGCTACTATGTACTCATATACATAAATAAACCTTAAAATTGTGCCCACCTCGGCAGCATGTATACTAAATTATCCCCACTTGGAACAAGAACAGAAAAGTTCGAGGACTACAGACAGGCAGAACGCAAATCCCAGAGTCAGGGATTGCTCCTGTGATCTTGAAAAACTTGCTTACACACATACATACACACACACACACACATACACACATGTATTGGACAGTAAAACCATGCCGGGAAGCTTGGTAAGTAAGGTAGAGCAGGTTAAGACCCGGAGACTCAATGGGCAACCTGAGACTTAGGCGACTCCCTACTCCCTGTCAGATTCCTGGCCTGAAACACGCGCCACACTCCTCATATAAAGAAATGTATCCTATGGTCCTATAGGCCTCAAACAGAGTTCTCCATGCTAATGAGGTACCTAGAGGCCCAGAGGCCATAGCCAATAAACTTCTCTTCCCAGACATTCCTCTTCCCAGACATTCCTCCCTAAGAAAGGTATTTAACCTCAGGTTCACCCTGAGAAGTGGGTATGATACAGCATGCATCCATTTTCTACCGTGAACAGCCAAAGAACAGTTTAGAATCAAAAAGAGTTTAGTTTCAAAGTTTAGAATCAAAGAATGGACTGTCTTTTTCATCAAAAGCTGCAGTGGGGAGCTATAGAGAAGACATTCCACTACAGAGCCGTAGCTTAATTCTCCAGTAGAAGACCTCTCTGCTCTTCCAGCCACAACTGCCACCAAGCCTGCCTCCACCAAGCTAAGAACAATTACCCCATGGGACAAGTCTAATAGATGCTGTCCCCAGCCCATGGGCCCCCAGACTCTTTTCTCTGCTGTGCTGAAACTCCTCCCAGTGGCTCATGGATGCCTAAGGATCTGAGAACCCCATGGCCCCAAGCCTCGTTGCAGGCCCAGGGACCCCTGAACCAGCTCTGGCTTTCCCACTTCTCAGACAATGCTTTCTCACCCCCAGAGTGGTGTCTCCGCACTTCCCTACAGCCCAGCGCCTACCCTGGTGGTGGTGGCATGGAATAAGCAAAGTCAAACTTTCAGCATTTGCTTCTCCAAGAGGCTGTGTCCAGCAGTGAGGTAGACATGGACCCACACCCCTGTCCCCAGGAGAGAAGATGTAAACATAGACCCAGTTCTCCCTAGGGATGCTGGGGTCCCTAGTGGCATCAGATGCTTGCTTCTCCTCTTACCCCCAGGAGCAGGAACTATGCCTAACCTGGCAACTAGGGTGAGCACAAATACACAAATGGAACCATCCACTCCAACCTCTATGCTGGGGATGAAACCAGAGCATGCCAGGCAAGCGCTCTACACTCATCCAAACCCAATCCCCAGCCACCTTCTTAGCACAGTGGGTATATCTGGGACCAAAGCTCGTCTTAGGATTATCCTGGAGTCTGCACCCATTAGTGGCGCCCTGTTCTCCCAGCCCAGTTGAGCAGGTAGATTGTCCTGTGTCAAAAAGGTTAACTCTAGCACTAAGGACTAGATAGATGCCGCCCAGACTCTGGCCTCCGCATTGCTAGAGAAATGGCTCCCAAAGAAAGACTGGGCTAAATTGGGGTCCTGAAGCACCAGTGAGACTAGACAGGTGGCAGGAGGAATAATCTGGTATAGCAAATGTCTGTAATCCTAGCTCTTGAGAGACAGGAAGACCAGAGTGGGAGACCAGTCTGAACTGCATAACAAGAACATTGATTCCCCCACCCCCAAAATAAATTTAAAACCCACTAATTCAAACTCAGCATCACCTTCCTTTATCATGCCCCAAAGTACAGTTCCCACAACCTCTCACAGCGCTGCGGCTGCATCTGCACCTACCTACATAGCTCTACCTTAAACTAAGATAGCTATCCTTCATTTCCTATGTACCCACAACTCTGGCTATGCAACACCACCTATATTCAGCCTGCCAGAACAACCTCTTAGCAGATTCAGGACATTCAGGACCCTTGCTCTACAAGTACCTGTGACATCATCAGCTGCCCACAACCTCCTGTGACCTCACCACCTGGACAACTGAGCCTAGCAGGGCCAAGCCACTCCTTCCCAACCACCATAAGTAGCAGGGGGCATAGATGACCACTGAGCCCTTGGAAGACCCTGAAGCCAACAAAAGTTCTGCACATGATCTTCCCGAGGCCTCCTTGGACAACAAAGCTGATGAAAACTCTGAAGATTCACCCAGAGAGTCCGAAGGACCAGATTCCCTGCCTGATGACGTCCCACCAGGAGACATTGCCATAGCACTAACTGAACAGGATGTAGATCAAGACTCTGCAGCAAAAATCATTACCACAGAGGAAGATGAAGAGCAGGCCTTCATTCAGACTGATAGCTTCGTGAAACAGGATGAAGACCTGGCCTCCAAGCAGATTGACATCATCACGGGGAAAAATGCAGACCAGGTGTCCATGCAGATTACCACAGTCATTGAGCAGGATAAAGACCAGGCTTCCATGCAAACTGCCACCTTGATGAGACAGGACGAGGACCAGGCATCTATGCAGATTGCCACTTCTGTGGGACAGAATAAAGATCAGGCCTCCATTCAGACAGACACTTCCACAGGGCAAGATTTAGAGCCAGCCAACTCCATGGCTACATCAACTGCTGGGGTCAAAGATGAGAGCCCAGGTACTTCAAGTCAGAGCCAGGAGAATCCTGAAGAGATCACATCTCTGCTGTCCCAAGACCCAGGTATCCTAAGAGGGTTTGTGGGTTTCCAGAACCCAGTGTGGGACAGGCTAGCTGAAAACAACCGTACAAGTTGGAGCCGGACCGTTTCCCCAAGTGACTCCCAGACCCAGGAAAAGATATCAGGAAAGCCGAATGTTCCAGAAGGGCAGCCAGAGATAGCTCCAAGTGATGTCTCATCTGTCCTGCCTGAAGATGTCCAGCCTTCTGTGGGAGCTACTGACCCATCCCCTTCAGATAACAGTGGTCCTGACTCAGAACCCATGACTAACACCAAGTCTGCTGAGCAGGAAGCTAAAGGTGTCAAGGCCTCAAACCCTGAGAACAAAGCGAGATCCCCAGGGCCGGCCAGTGAGGATTTAGCTGCTGACTCAAGGATCCCGCAGGCCCCACCTGCTCCAAGCTCCCCATCAGGCAGTCCACCCCCCTCTCCAGATTCCCACCAGGAGGCCCTGGGCAGGAACCTTCTGGACCCCAGTCTGTATAGGCCTGATGTGGAGAATGACTACATGCGTTCTATGACCAGCCTGCTGGGTTGTGGAGAGAGCTCCATCAGCTCCCTCACAGACATCCTGGTGTGGTCAGACACCGCCACGCGCATGGGTGTGGCTATGGGCATTCTGGCCTCAGGCTGTAGCTCTCCAGCTGACAGGCTACAGGACGAGGGTCCCCGCCTGCGCACTGTGGCCAGCCTCCTGCGCAGTGCCAGGTCAGCTTTCTCCTCTGGGGTGATGTCTGGAACTGGCTCAGCCCTGCGCTCTGTCACACACCTGCTGGAGTCTGTGGAGAGACGTACTATGGAAGGCATCCGGTCAGCTATGCGCTACCTGGCCCATCACCTCACTTCACGCTGGGCCCGCACTGGCCCCAATGGTGACTAGACCAGCAAGCCCCCTACTTATTCCCCAACCCTACACTAGATAACTGCCCCCTGCCTTTCAGTAAATAACCACAAGCGTTTATTTTCTAAGCTCTGCCCTTATCCATGCAGTGGGACAATAGGGTAAAAGGACCAATGGGGCCCACAGGTAAACTGAGGACATGTACCTACCTGTTCCTCAGCCCCATGCCCAAGCTACCTGTTTCGGTTCTGGAAGGCAGGAGAGGGTTTGGGGGTAGCGAGTACTATATCAGTCCTCACAGGGGGCCGCACACTTGTAGGTCCTGTGTAATCCTTTTAAGGCTTAGAATCAGACTTTTGAAGTCTCCTCTTGCCCTGGGCCCCACTCCCTGGCCTTTTCCCCTTGGAGTCGAGAAAGGAACTCCACTTACCCCATGCAAACATAAACATTCCAATGCCAGAAGACACAGGGACACAATGACTTTTTATGCACTATGACATGGGACAGGGCTCCAGGGAGGGTGATCAAACCATCTATCGGAAAAGAGGTGGGAGGATACTGTGGATGGAGTAAGGCCTTTAGATTTCAAACTGGCCAGAACTGGCTGCCATACCCACGGCCCACACTATCTCCATGATGTTTAACTGCCATTTGCATCTTGGAAACTATGTACAGGAGCAAGAATTGAAAGCATACCCATGGCCTCGACCTCTGGCAAGACCCAGGACCTCATCATGGATAAAGCCCTAGCCCAAACCTGCCCTTGGCACAGCCTTCCACCTTCAGCCCAGCCAGGGACCATCCACCAACCCAGTTTAACTTTCCTATGTGTCTCCAGATAGGGCCCTGAGGATGAACCCTGCCCACTAATTGGTTTGGCTTTTAGAGGTTTTTGATGCACATATTTTTAAAGCCATTTCTTTCTTTAAAAAAAAAAAAATGTTTATTTAACGCATACAAGTAATTTGGCTTTACGTATAAGCACAGTCACGTAGTGCCCACGGAGGCCAGAACAGGGTGTTAGATCCCTCACCTCCCAAACTGAAATTGCAAAGGGTTTTGAGTCACCATATGGGTGCTGGGAATTGAATCTGGGTCCTCTGCAAGAGCAAACAGTGCTCTCAACCGGTGAGCCGTCTCTCTGTGTCCAGTCGCTCACATTTTTAAAGTTAGAGTTTACATAGAAGTCAAGATTTTTTTGCTTCTCTGAAAATAAAAATCTAAGATCCTCATTGTTTTCAGGGTCTAAGCAGTTCATCTGCCCACTGCCCAGGACAGCTTACCTGGCCTTTGTCTGGGAAAGATGCTCCATGCTGGTCCCCAGAGGTACCAAGTACCACTTCCACCTTACAGATGGTTCTTGAAAGGAAACAGGAGCCTAAACCCCAAGAGGAAGCACAGGACCCAGTTGTGTATGCCCTTTATGTTGGGAAGCTGCTGCCTGCTGAAGGTGCAGCTGAATTGTCCCTATGTCATGAAAACAAGGGGTCCAGACCGTGGAGGGTGACCATTAAGACCCCAGGAAGAGAGGGCCTCCTAGAAGAACTGGATCAAACTTTAAGAGTGAGAGATGGTTTCCTCAGACAAGAGTGTTGAGAACGCCGGGCAGTGGTGGCGCACGCCTTTAATTCCAGCACTTGGGAGGCAGAGGCAGGTGGATTTCTGAGTTCAAGGCCAGCCTGGTCTACAGAGTGAGTTCCAGGACAGTCAGAGCTATACAGAGAAACCCTGTCTCAAAAAAAAAAAAAAAAAAAAAAAAAAAAGAGTGCTGAGAACAAAGGTTGAGAGAAGGGAGACAGGATGGAAGGGAGACCCATGGATGGCTTGGTAGCCACAAGACTGAAACCTCTGTCCTCTGTCCTGGACTCCAGTTGGCCCAGAATCAGGGACCTTCCACAGCACAGCTGGACCCACAGCAGAGCAATGAGGAGCCTGGCCTTTGGGTCCAGACTACCTTGGATTCTGGGTTTCCTGTGGACTAGTTGTGGGTTTTCTAGCACTTTCCTATGCCTCAGTTCCCTCACCTGCGCTGGGTTGCCATGAGTCGTGAATTGACCAAGGCACACAGTGGCGTCTATATAATAGTTAGCCACCAACCACGGTGACTCAGGACAGGGCTGGTTAGCCACCAACCACGGTGACTCAGGACAGGGCTGGTTCCGGGGGAATCGGATACCAAGACTGCAAACTGCTCAGTCAGAAGGAAGAGGACAGCTGTGGGTTAGCGACCGTTTGAGTAGGGCCTTCACTCTTAAAATCGCAAAGGGCCAACAGCAGAAGCCAAGTGATGGTGGCTTGTGAAAGGGGGGCCACTGTGGGGCTTCTCCACAGAGAGATGGTCCAGACCCCGGAAACTCAGGGCCAGCAGTGAAGAGAGAAAGCCAAGGTGGAAAGGAATCTCACAGACCAGTTGGATTGGGGAAAAAAATCAGTCTACATCCTGGTAGCTTCAGCCAAACAATTGGGAGATGTCTGGCATCACTGTCAGGTGGTGGAATCCAAAGGGTTAATAAAGGCTAGGAAAGGTCTCCAGGACTTGTCTTCTCCCAGGAACACTGAACATCTGGGTCCTGTGGCTTCCCTGTAGGTCCTTGACACTAGAAGTGGCATGCTAGATTGCCCTTTCTATTATTTTTGTTTTAATAACTTATTTTGTGTACACTGGTGTTTTGCCTGCATGTATGTCTGTGTGAGGGTGTCAGATCTCCTGGAACTGGAGTTACAGACAGTTTTGAGCTGCCATGTGGGTTCTGGGAATTGAACCTGGGTCCTTTGGAAGAAGAGCCAGTGTTCTTAACTGCTGAGCCATCTCGCCAGCCCCTAGATTACCCTTTTCACTGTCAAAGTGTCTAAAGGGACACTCGGAGGTCACAGCTACTCAGTGAGGACATAGCTCATGCTCAGGACAGGGACAAGCTAAGAAGTCAAGACTGGAACTCACTGTTCTGTCTTGCACTGGCCACTTGCACTTGCAAGGTCAAATCTCTACTTTCTCAGAAACTGTGGCTGTCACACTCCATTGGTTTGGGGTTCCAGCTCCCCCCCCCCCCCCATCCTTACTGATTGGCTTAGTCTGTCCTGTCCTTACAGACAAGAAGGCTGCAGACCTCTGGGCCTGTTCTCTCTCCTCTCCACTGGGTTAGGAATTCCACCTTGCAGGTTTCACAAAATAGAATTCCAGGCATCTAGATGCTGGCACAGCTAGAAACCGTGAGTGCTCACTTGGGAATGGGGATGGACACCCAGCATAGAAATGCGAAGCCCCCAGCCAAGATAATATGGCCAAGTGTAAGAAGGCAGAAGCTAAAATAAAGCAACTCCCTCCCCCACCTACTGCAAGAGAAGGAAAGGGAGCAGCTCACAGGACACAGGCAGCAGGGCAAGTGACCCTGCCCATCATGGGCACATGACTTGAAGTCACCCAAACGACACCACTCTGAAGGAGAACCAACCTGAATAAATTGTGGTCTTGCAAGGCTAGTTGGGGTTAGCGATGGACATTACAGCTTTGACTTCTTCCTCTGCCCATTCTCACCTTCACAGGACGGAGTGATGCCCAGTGACATGTTTACCACATCGTGGCTTTGAGCCTGCATACTACAGGTAATAGGTTTTCTAATGACGAAATAAGCCAACTCACGTCGAATTAAATGTATAAAGGAAGGTTTACTGGTGGCAACTCTCAGGTGGCCTCAAGGAACAGGGCCAGGAAAATCACCATGCAGAGAGAGGGGTTGGGAGGTGTGTAGGCATGGGGAAATAATTGCAGAGAGAGAGAGAGAGAGAGAGAGAGAGAGAGAGAGAGAGAGAGAGAACACAAAATGTCTGGATTATATAAGAAAAGCCTTGGAGGAAAACCCAGCCCCTAATTTCTACATGTGCACGGTGGCATGTGTGAGCACAATGTGCCACACATGTACACACATGTGCACAGCACAAACACGCACATACAAACACCAAATTAAAAAAAAAAAAAAAAAAAAAGAGTATCTTGCCACATGTGCTGGCATGTTTCTTTGTAGTGATTCCCCTGCAGGCTTTACAGCAGACAGAGAAAAAAGTGATCAGGGATCAGAATGAGGTAAGAATGAAACTCTGCTCAACCTGACTGTATTGTAATCATCGCTGGACCAGAGGAGCTCTAGAGTCTGGCCCAGATCATTTTACTTTAGGCATATTTAAGCACAAAACACTTTTGGAAAAAAAGTATTCAGGTATGAATTACCTCCGCCCTGAGTGCACAACAATTTAAGAGATGTTTATATTAAGATTCTTCACAAAGTACATCTGGCTTCTGTCACAAGAATGGGTGCCGTTGACTCAGAGATAGTGCCCAAGATTTAGGGTCTAGGGAGCCTGACTGAGATGAACATAATGCCTGTGGGTATCAGGACTGGCCTGGCCCTAAGGTAACACAGCTGTCACTCAGGCTGTTGTGAAAGACAAGTGGCGTCACTCCTAAGAATGGGCTCTCAGTCTAAATGCGATGGAGATTCAGGGAAAAGGACCTGGGATAAGTAAAAATATCAATTCTGGGAGATACAGGCAGAGCCTTCCTCATCAGACAGCAAAGATCACCAAACTACATCATTCCTGGCATTCCAGGAAGACGTAAGCTGTGTGTTTAACTTTCCTGGCTTCTCCAGTGCGTGCTCTTTATATTTCTTCTTGGTTTTGTCGTTTTGTGGGGTTTTTGTTGTTGTTTCTTTGTTTGAGATGGGGACTCACTATGTTTCCTTGCCTTGGCCTGGAATTTGCTCTACCAGGCTGGCCTTGAATTTACAGAGATCCGCCTGTCTCTGCCTCCTAAGTGCTGGGATAAAAGGTCTGTGCAACCATGCCCGGCTACTTGTATATTTCTGTAATTCCAAGGCCTGAAAGGTGAAGACAGAAGAACTTCAAAAGTTCAAAGCCAGTCCAAGGGCTAGCAAAATGGCTCAGCAAGTAAGGCTGGTAACCTGAGCTTAATCTCTGGAATCCCAGTAGGAGGGAACCAACCCTCACAAATCGCTACACACACACTAAATAATAAATAAATACATAATTTATAAAAATAAATCCAGCCTGGGTAAACAAAAGGATATGGCTCATAAGTTTGAGGACCTGAGTTTGGACTCCCATGTAAAAGAGCGGAGAGTGGTTGTGAATGCTTGTAATTCTATCACTGGATGGAGAAAGGATCCCTGGGGCTTCTAGCCAAGGCAAGCCCCAGGCCAATGAAAGACCCTGTTTTAAACCGAATTGGGCAGGTTTTGGTAGTACATGTCTTTAATCCCAGCACTCAGGAGGCAGAGATGGGCATCTCTCTCTGAGTTTGAGGTCAACCTGAGCTACACAGTGAATTTCCAGCCAGAGCTACATAGTGAGACATTGTCAAAAGATAAATAAATAAAAAGTAAGTAGGGGCTGAACAGGTGGCTCAGTGGTCAAGAGCACTGGCCGCTCTTCCAGAGAATCCGGGTTCAATTCCCAGCACCTACATGACAGCTCACACGGTCTGTGACTCCAATTCCAGGGTTTCTGACACTCTCACATGGACATACTAGCACCTAACTACCAATGAACACAAAGTTAAAATCATATATTTAAAAAACAAGTGGGCAGGTACTGAAGAAAGACACATGACATTCACCTCTGGCCTCCACCATATGCACATGGGCCTGCATACACACACAAGGAAGAGGAGGAGGAGAAGAAAGGAGGAGGGGGAGGGAGGAGAAAAGGGAAAGGAGGAGAGAAGGGGAGGGAGAGAAATGGGCTGGGCCATGGTAGCACAGGACTTTAATCCCAGCACTAGAGAGGGCAGAGGTGGGTGGATCTCTGAGTTTGAGGCTAACCTTGTCTACAGGTCCAGTTCCAGGACAGCCAGGGCTACACAAAGAAACCCTGGCTTGACAAGTCAAAAAAAAAAAAAAGAAAAAAGAAGAATTGGAAGTTTGGGCTAGGAGTATAGCACACATGCCTGAGTCCATACAAAAGCACAGCAATAATAAATCTAAAGTGAACAGGGCTTTTAAAATAGACTTTTAATTGAACTGAAAGACTGCACCTCTCTCCTCCTCGAGGGGTAGATCTGTTTCTCAGGCTTGCTCCACTTGAGCTTCCGGAGTTCTGACGAATGTAGAGTGCGCCCTCTGCTGGAAAGATGACAGAACTGCTCCACACCAGCTGAGTCCAGATCCAATCCTTGACACTTAAAAGAGAAGCAGAGGTTGAGTATAGCCTGAGATAGTCCAGTGCGGTGGTTTGACTATGCTCGGCCCAGGGAGTGGCACTATTAGGTGTAGCCTTATTGGAGGAAGTGTGCCACTGTAGGGATGAACTTTGAGACCCTTCTCCCAGCTGCCAGAAAGCCAGTAGTCTTCTGTTTACCTTTGGAACAAAATGTAGAACTCTCAGCTCCTCCAGCACCATACCTGCCTGCATGCGGCCATGTTTCCTACCATGATGATAATGGGCTGAACTTCTGAACCTGTAGGCCAGACCCAATTAAATGTTTCTTTTAAGACATTTTAAGAGTTGCCTAGTCGGGCAGTGGTGGCGCACGCCTTTAATCCCAGCACTTGGGAGGCAGAGGCAGGTGGATTTCTGAGTTCGAGGTCAGCCTGGTCTACAGAGTGAGTTCCAGGACAGCCAGAGCTAACACAGAGAAACCCTGTCTCGAAAAACAAAAAACAAACAAACAAAAAAGTTGCCTTGGTCATAGTGTCTCTTTATAGCAATAAAACCCTTAGAAGTTGATACCAGGGACATGGTATTGTTGTGATAGGTCTGACCATGCTTTTGTTTGGAAGAATCTGGATTTTGGGACTTTGGATTTGGAAAACAGTGGAATGCTTTAAGTGGGGCTTACAGGGCTATCCTAGCTTTGTTGTTGAGTATGATTTGAACTGTGGAAGCCTGGCTGGATCCTGTGGGTGTGGGCTTTGAGAGAGCTTCCTCTTAGCTGCCTGAGGAGGCCAGTCTTTTCCTGGCTGCCTTCCAGTCAAGATGCGGAACTCTCAGCCTTTTCTCCAGCACCGTGTCTCACTGCACACTGCCGTGCTTCCCATCATGATAATATTCTGAACCTCAGAACCAGTAAGCCAGCCCCAATTAAGTGTTGTCCTTTATAAGAGTTGCCTTGGTCATGGTGTCTGTTCACAGCAATGAAGCCCTAAGACACACAGTTAACTGGTACAGGCTGCAAATTATCTCTAGAAGGCACTTAGGCATAAGAAGACACAGGTAGGCCTAGAGAGACAGCTCAGCAGTTAAGAGCACTGAGGTCTCTTCCCAAGGATCAGGGTTCAATTCCCAGTACTTATACCATAGCTTAAAAAACATCTGTATCAGGCTGGAGAGATGGCTCAGCAGTTAAGAGTCCGTTAAGACTGCTCTTCCAAAGGTCCTGAGTTCAATTAACCAGCAACCACATAGTGGCTCACAACCCCATCTGTAATCTGTAATAGTATTTGATGTCCTCTTCTGGTATGTCTGAAGACAGCTACAGTATACTCATATACATAAAATAAATAATAGTTAACAAAAAAACAACAAAAAAAAACCCACAACAACAACCAAAAAAAAAAAAAAAAAAAAAACATCTGTATCTCCAGTCCTTTTCTGGTCTCTTTAGGCACCAGATACACATGTGGTACACACACACACACACACACACTTTTTTTTTTTTTCATTTTAATTTTAGAAACAGGGAGTCTTAGACTCTCCGACAGAAGTCATGGCAGCCGAACAGCTAAAGTTCTTGGTGCTCAGAGACACAGACTACTATAGGCCAGAGTCTTTCAAACAGGAGCCAGCCAGGCCAAGGTGTGGGATTTGGTGGAAGAGTCAGGGCAGACAGTATTCTTTGAAACCGAACAGAGTCCTACATCATTGAACAGTCTTGCTCTTAGGATTTTCATATCTCCCGATTTGATTTTCTTCAACTGTAAGATGGATCTTGTACTGGCTAGTTTTATGTCAACAAGACAGTCTGGAATCATCTGAGAAGAAGGAGCCTCAACTGAGAAAATATCTCCATAAAACTGGCTACAGACAGGCCTGTAGAGCATTTTCTTAATTAGTGATTGCTGGGGGAGGGCCCAGTGCATTGTGGGTGAGGCCACCCCTGGGCTGGTGCCCTGAGTTCTATGAGAAAACAGACTAAGCAAGCCATGGGAATCGAACTAGTAAGCAGTGCCCTAGCCTCTGTATGCTCCTGCTCGTAGGTCCTTGCTTTGCTTGAATTCAGGCTCTGACTTTAATTCTTCAATCACAGACTAATGATGTGGAAGTGTGGGCCAAATAAACCCTTTCTTCCTTAGCTTGCCTTTGGTCATGACATCTCATCATGAAAATAGGAACACTAACTAACTAAAGCAAACCTTTTTACCTCACTGAGATACTGTGGTTAGTAATTAATAGCACACCCTGGGAATCCCCACACTCCGGAGGGGAAGACAAAGGGATCAGAATCTCACAGCTCCCCTTAGCTATAACACAGCATGTTCAAGGCCACCCTGGGCTCCAGGAAAACCTGCCTCAAACACATCCAATCAGGAACTGCAAATTGGCTCTGTGGATAAAGGAGCTTGCCAAATACAGCTGAATACCTGTGCTGGATCTTCAGAGCCCACATCAAATAGCCACATGCAGTGTCATGTGTCTGTAGCACTAGCTCTCCTGTGGAGGACATAGGACGTGGACACAGAGGAATCAGCAGCTCACAGGCCAGCTCAACTGGAGTACACAGCCTGACAGCAACAAAAGAGACCCTGCCTTCACAGGGCAGAAGAAGAGAACAGACTCAAATGCCCTCTGACCTCCACATACATGACAAGCAAGTGCCAGCACTGAAACACACACACATGCTAATAATATATAAAATGCATTTTTGTTTGTTTAAAATTTTATTTGTTTTATGTGAGTACACTGTTGCTGTCTTCAGACACACCAGAAGAGGGCATCAGATCCCATTACAGTTAGTTGTGGGCAACCTTGAGGTTGCTGGGAATTGAACTCATGACCTCTGGAAGAGCAGCCAGTGCTCTTATAACCACTGAGCCATCTATCTCTCCAGCCTAATAAAATGCATTTTTAAAAGTCAAAAGATATGTATATTTTCTCCAAACAGTATGCTACAAAAACAAGCATACAGCCATCTATCTGCAGTCTTAACACTCAGGATATAGAAGCAAGAAGATCAAGAGTTAAATCCCAACCACAGGAGAGAGACCCTGCCTCAAAAACAAGGGCAAATAAGCATATTCAGTGGCATTTGCTGCCAAACCTGAAGGTCTACAGGTCTGCACCATGGTGGGCATGCGTGCTCACACACACACACATACACACACACACACACACACACACACACAGAGTTAATGTTTTTGTTTTGGGGTTTGTTTTGTTTGTTTTTGAGACAGGGTTTCTCTATGTAACCCTGGTTGTCCCTGAACTTACTCTGTAGACCAGGCTGACCTTGAACTCAGAGCTCTGTCTGCCTCTTGCCTCCTGAGTGCTGGGATTAAAGGCATGGGCCACCACTGCCTGGCTAGTAATTTAAATTTTTAATTTTAAGAAACATAGGCATGTACAAAATCAAAACATCAAAAATCCGACACACTAGAGTTATAATTTACCAGAAACTTAATCTCCAAACATAAAAATATTTGGAGTTGAGACTTTGGAGATGTAACTGGGATTCAACAAGGTAATGATGGTTTTATTGTCATTTATCTGTTCAGTGAAAAGGTCTCTCCAGGATGCCTGGCTGACCTAGAACTGGTATGTACACCAGGCTGGCCTTGAACTCACAGAGATCTGCCTGACTCTGCCTCCTGTGAGTTGGAATCAAAGGTGTGTGACACCACTTCCAGCCTTATGTTTGTTTGTCTATCTGTCTTTGTAAGAAGAGACAGGGAACCTGAGCTAGTCAGCTTGTCCTCAAGTTTAGCCCTTCAGGTGAAGCAAGCAGGCTCCATGTGTATGGACTCCCCAGTGTCTAGAACTGTGAGCTAAACGGATGTCTGTTCTCTATAGATTTCCCTTGGGAAAAAAAAAAAAAAAAACAGAAAACAGACTAAAACACTATTTAACAGTGTTAACTATTTAACAGTGGTGGATTCTGGGACTTGGGCAGCTGAGGTAGGAAGCACTAGAGTTCAAGACTAGCTTGGTCTCCGTAGCAAATTCCAGACCAACCAGGGGTATAGGGGACTCTTATCTCAGAGGACACACAAAACAATACAAAACCACAAAGTCAATTTTCTTCCTTCTTGGGGTTTCCTGTGCTGTGTACGTTTCAGGAATCTCTTCAGCAGACGTGACTTTGGTGTCCTATGATGTACTTTGTGTAAAAACAGGATTGGTGAGTTGTGTTGAGCTAAGAAAGGACAGTGGGGACACCTGGTCTCACCACCCTTCTCATGGGTCAGATGTCTTCCTTCCCACTTCTTTTCCTGCAAGCAGCTACAAGATCTCTATCTATGCCTATATCTGTGTCTATGTCCCCACTGCATCCTACCTTTCATACCTCCTCATGAAATGATCTTCAGCAGACAAAAACCACCTTTCCCACAAGCAGGGCCAGGGCCATACATGGGACCAGATGTTGGCCCAAGGCTAGACACAGCCCACGCACGGTCTACAACATGCCAGCCAGGCCACACAGGCTTGTGAGTGCCGCAGCTTTCCTTTGACAGTGTGCTTTGGAGACAAGACATTTGGATCTTTTTCAGCGCTCTGCCCAACTCCATGAACTAAAGGAATATTGCTTTGCATCTGAATTTTATACGTCAACCAATGAGGAAACAGGCTGTCTACAAACCCCTCGTATTAGTACTTTTCAAACTGCAGCTATAGGTGAGGAAAACTCAACCGAACTTGAACAAGACTAACTAGAAACAGGAGTGCCCCGGCCTGGGAAAGTAACTGGAAGGCTGGTGCCAAGACGTTCTGGGTCTCGTTACACCTGGACTTCTGGTTTCAGGGTTTGTATTCCGCCATGATGTGGAAGCGACACCCAGAGGGGCATTATAAGTACAAAGTCCTGTTCTCCACTTGCCTAACCCTGGAGCGCCTGGCCCGGCTGCTGTGGAGGTGGATGCCACTTGCACAAACACTTAAGTCAGGCTCGGGGTGGAGAGGAAAAAGACTTGGATAAAACGCAGGGAGCAAGGCTCTGTGTCTCTTCCCCCGAGGCTGGTGGCCAATTGCCCGCCTTTCCTGGGTGACCAGGGAGGAGGGAGAAGAAAAACACCTTGTGCTAGTAGAACCGGAGCCCGCGCTAGGGCCTGGTGAGGAAACAAGGCTAGAACAGAAAACTGGGCAGAAAGATGGGGTGAGGACAACAAAAGCTCTGTCTGCGAGAAAAATATCTGAGTGCCGGGCGCATTGGGCCACAAAGAGCTTTCTCCGGCCGGGCCAGCCAAGGGCAAGGCTGTCTGGGCTGCTGCAGGCCAGGGGGCACCGTTTCCCCCCCAGCCCCCAACATGGCAACGTTCCGAGGCGCCCAGGTTGGAGCCAGGCCATCAGAGGCTCAGCCGCCCCGCCCAGGCCCCGCCCCGCCGTCTCCTTGACGACCATGACCTCAACGCCGGGGCGGGGACCGAGAGTCCGTTTCAGTTGCTACGCGACGGCCGGGTGACGTCAGTCCATTGAGTTTAGTTCCCCAGGCAACTGGCCGGACAGCTGCGCCGGGAACTATTTGTGTCTGTCCCTAGAGGGGCGGCGGAGCCTCCGGGGTCTGGCGCAGCTGAGGAAGCGCTCTCTGGGGCGCGGGCGGGCGGCGGCCGCGACACAGAGGCCCTTTCAGGCTGCGAGGCCGGGCGGGGCGGATCTGCGCCCCCATGGAGCGCCCCGCCTTGGCTCCCTGCACCCTGCTTTTCTCCCACTGCCCAGGAGGCCCCTGGGCCGCCTGGCTTTGTCCTGTTTATAAACGCTCTCCTGCGTAAAGCCTGGAAGAAAGAGGCTTCTGTTTGTGGCAGCCCAGTCCACACGTCCACCTTGGCCAGGACCCAGTATCGGTGGTACTCAGTAGGTGCCCAGCATTGACGTTCCCAGAAGGCGGTTTCTACCCTTTCCGAGCTACCAGAATCAGAACCCCTTGTCAGTTTCTGGTATTTGGCTATTGGGTACTACCTGAGTGAGGTGCCTTGGTGAGCAGATGGGCTATAGAGCTTTGAAACCTTCGTGGGAAAATTAAAAAAAAAAAAGAAAAGGGCCTTGGTACAGAAAAGATTCACCTTGTCCGAAATAAACCCAGTTCTGGCCACTGGGGGGGAGGGGGGGTGAACTACAAGTATGCCAGGTACTTGGTAAACTGAGGCAGATAGCATCAGTCAGAGGAGAAAGGATATGGTTCAAGCTTGGAGAGGATGTGAGTATGATAGGAACAGCAAAACAGGTATGCAAAAATAAAGCAATGACCCAAATTTGGGCCTTAAAGCTGGACAAAGCCTGCCAGTGCTAGGGTCTCTAGAATCAGGGTGCGGTGACTGTTGTCTCTGGTTTAGGTTACACAGCAATCCAAGCTTCTCCGAGGCTCCTCCCTACCACCGGCAGCCTTTTGATTCAGGTCCCTCACCATCTGTCTTCAGGGAGAACCACTCGAAACCCCCACCTACCACCACCTCACATCCTCAGCCTCATAGGACTAGCACTGACTTCCAAACTAGTTGTCTGCTATTCTGCCTGGTCCAGGACAGTCCTACTGGTCTCTATAAAACTCGGGCATCTTGGCTTCTTGTCAATAGCCAGTAGCTGCTATATGACATAGACCCACGAGGTTCTGAGAGCAGGCAGTAGCTGTCTTCTTTCACTTTGTGGCCTCTGGGCTGGCTTTCCAGGGTAGACTCCATTCTGATATGCGGCTGGGACAGTTAGACAAGGGTTCTCTCCTTTCCTCTAGGTGGAGCCAGCACCATGATCCTGGCTTCACACACAAACAAGGGCATTGTTACTCCTGTTACACAACTTGAGGCCTACCTGGGCTCATGCCCTCACTTTCCAATGTCTCCCTGACAGTCTCTCCGAAGATCAGCCTTGACTCAGTATCCAGAGCTGGAGAACAGGTCTTTGTAATTTGTGCAAAAGGCAAATTCAAGCTTCCTTGTTCAAACAGATGATTAAGAATTTCAGCTGAGAAATGTAGATATACTATCCAATTTAAAAAAAAAAAAAAAAAGAATTTCAGCTGGGCAGCGATGGCAAGCACTTTTAATCCCAGCACTCCGGAGGCAGAGACAGAAGGATCTCTGAGTTTGAGGCCAGCCTGGTCTACAGAGTGAGTTCCAGGATGGCTAGGGATACATAGAGAAACCTTGTCTAGAAAAGAAGAATAATTTCAGGCAAGGTGTAACAGTGCACATTTGTAGTCCCGTCTCAGGAGGTTAAGATGAGTCATTTGAACCCAGTAAACAGAGACTTTGCAAAAATACAAGAGGATGGGGATTAGCTCAGGTGATGAAGTGCTAGCCCAGAGCCCTGGGTTCAGTCTACAACACTGCATAAAACCGGGCATGGTGGTGACACATGCTAATATTTCCATCCCTTGGGAGATGGAGGCAGAAGGACCAGAGATTCGAGATCATCCTTGGTTACATGTTCCTGTGGTTGTGGCTTCCTAAGGCCATCATGCTCTTTCTGATTCATCTGACTCTTTCCCTGGGTCTCTGCACAGACCCCAGGGTGGGGGTGGGGGCAGGGGCTCCTCCCAGTCCCTCTATTCTGTTCTATCTCCATCCTCTGCAAGACTGAAGAAGGACTTAACCCCTAGAGATGCTGGTCACAGACAGACGGCCTCAGCTATCTGCCCCTCTGGAGATAGCCATGATTACAGAAAATGCCTCGCCTAGGGTCACACCTCCTTCATGGGTGTGCCCAACAACTGCTGTTTATGGGTGTAGAAATGTCCAGTCTCAACACAGGACTATGAGAAAAGTCCATGGTGTCTCTGGAGCACATCATGGGAAGCTAATGCTTCCCATAGACTGTATCACAGTCCAGTCCTTCTTTCTCTGCCTGTCCCTGATCCCTTCTCCTGCCTTCCAGGAAGACTAACCCCAGAAACACTGCCTAATGAGGCCGCTACTGTCAGCTGTTTGATCCCTTTTTAGAAGATGACTTCCTTGAAGCCTGGACACTACCTAGACACTTCTAGGTACCTTTTGCCTTTTCAAATACCTATCCTGTAACAGTCAGTGAACAGGCCTACTATGTGCCGAGTACTAACTGTTCTAGGTGAGAAGAGTAAAGCATAGTGGGACACAACATCTGGCCTCCAAGAGGAACATGTAAAAAATTTAAAGCAGTAATAGGGAACCTGAGAGTACTATTAAAAAAAAAAAATCAAACGAAATCACTACAGAGACATGGCTATGGACAACTAGCTGTTCCTGGCCAAGCTTGATTTAGATAAAAGGTGTCACTGTAGCAGCCTGCCCAAAGGGGCGGGGGGTGGTGGTTAGGCACTAAACCACTTGAAAATGTGCAACGACCAGCCTCTCAGAGGGGAAGAAAGGAGTTGAGTTTAAGGCTCAAAGGGTTAAGTGTGGGATGAGAATAATAATAATGACCCAGGCAGGGCCAGATGATGCAAAGCTTAGAAAAACGGGAGTTGTCCTTCTAAAGGAAGTGGGGACCAAATTCTGAGGGACATAGAGAACTATGTGATAGCTCTCCACAGGGCAAACATGAGACAGTAGGGGGTGTTTTGTTTTGAGACAGTGTTTCTCATAGCTCAGGCTAGCCTTAAAATCACTATGTAGCCAAGGTTGACCTTCAACTTCTTGATCCTCCTGCCTCCACCTCCTGAGTGCTAGGATCACAGGTGAGCACGACCAGACATCCTTTAAGCAGTTTTTGGAATTGAACCTAGGACTTCCCACATGCTAGGCAAATACTCTTAGCCGGTGAGCCACATGCTCAGCCCCTGAGATGATTAAAGTAGCAATGGCCGAGGCAGAAAGCTTGGATAGATCACGTGTACCCATACTGTTTGGCACAAGAGTACATCCAGAAGCACTTCTGGTAGTGCTGGGTAGTGTGACCATTGGTTTGAATCTCTGCTGCTTCAAGCTGGGATCTATACAGTCCTGTCCTTGGGTTTGTTTAATGTCTGCTTACTCTTGTGCTGAATCACTGGTATCCATCCGCTGACATTTATGCCTCTGCAAGCCCAAAGCCGTGTCTCTAAGTGTGGTCTTCACAGCAGTCATCAACACAGCCTAGGAAACTGAATGGAACACAGACACTCAGCCTCCACCCAGATCACTGGATCAGAATCCTACCACTTATAAGATCCCCAAGAATTTCCCATGCTTGCTTGATGAAAATACAGCTCTGTGGTAGAACACCAGTCTGGCATACGTGAGGCCATGAAATCCACCTGATCTCCTATACCAGAAAGAAAAATAAGAGAAAGGAAACGCCAGGGGTGAGCAGGGCATGGTGGCTTGGTGGCCCACACCTTTAATCCCAGTGCTAGGGATGGGGAAAGTTTGAGGAGGAGGGTGCAGAGGCAGGTGGATCTATGTGAGTTTGAAGACAGCCTGGTCTACATACCAAATTCCACACCAGCTTCAGACATCCTGTCTCAAAAACAAAAACAAAAAAAGGTAGAGAGATGGGTCAGCAGTTAAGAGCACTGGCTGCTTTTCCAGAGGGCCCTGTTTCCATTTATAGCATCTGTGATGGTTCTCAGCTGTCTGAAACTCCATTTGTTTCATGGGATCTGATGCCCTCTTCTGGCCTCTGTGGGAGTCAGGTACCCATATGGTACACAGGCATAGGCATGCAGGCAAAACACCAATACACATAAAAAGGGAAGGGAACCAGAGAGATGGTTCAGCTGGTAAAAATCATTTGGCAACCTAAGTGTGATCTCCAGAACCCATAGAAAAAGCTGGATCTGGTGGCTTGAATCTGTCATTCCAGCACACTCCTACTGGAAGATGGGAGGTGGTACAGTATCTCCTATCAGTGGAAAACTCGTATCCAAAGTGCAGGGGCAAAAACAAGAGAGACATTGCCTCAAAAGCAAGGTGGAAGCCCAGGTACAGGGGCACAGGCCTTAAATACTCAGGGAAAAAGAGGCAAGAAGATCTCTGAGTTCCAGGCTAGCCAAGACTACATAGACCCTGTCTCCAAGCAGCAGCAGGGGGTCTAGAGGAGGGAATCGCTCAAGGGCTCCAGAGAAAACAACCACCGTCCAGTCCAACAGGGTGTAGGAATAGAAGCAAAAGGCAAGTAGCCCTTGAGCTAGGCTAGAGCAAGATTTTGATTGGGAGTAGAAGATACATCCCAAGCTAAGACAAGTGTGGGAAGGAAGAGGATGACAAAAGACCATAGGGCTGGAACTGGAGTCCTTGGATCCAGTGAAAACAGGACTTAGAGGTTAAAAGAAACACCAGAAGGCTCTACCAGGGACTGTCCACTACAGCTGAACTAAGACAGGAGAGTCTTTTGAGAGACT
Source organism: Arvicanthis niloticus (assembly GCF_011762505.2). Lineage (NCBI taxonomy): Eukaryota > Metazoa > Chordata > Mammalia > Rodentia > Muridae > Arvicanthis > Arvicanthis niloticus. Next base: position 18,607,419 of record NC_047674.1, on the reverse strand, counting down.
TTGACTTTACCTCCTACTAGCTGAGGGACTCTGATCAAGTTATTTAGCTCTTAAAGATTCCCGGTTGTGTCCGATACAAATTTGGTGGGGAGAATGACAGAGGTACCAAAAGAATCTTGGAATGAATCATTGAGATAGCACTCACTTAGTGGAGGGCTATTACAGAGTGATTGTGAGAAGCAACTGGGTAATGTCAACTGTGATGACTGTGTGGACTATTGGGTCCACAGAAGGAAGCACCAAAGGCTTCTCTCCAAGGTGGAGAGAACCGCAGGGTGTGCTGTTGAGATGAATACCGCAGAAGTGCTGAGAATGGGCAGATGGCCAGAAGCCTCAGGCAGATAGGAAACTATTGTATCCAGGCAAGCAGAGGAGGGTAGCTGTTTTTAGAACCAAAGGGATACAAGAATCCAGATCGCTCTGAGCTTTCTAGGCTGGGAGATGAGATGTATCTGGGAGAGATAGGCTAGGGGAAGTGGCTAGCTAGCTGGAGAGGGGGTGCACGGACAGCCAAACAGGAGAGAGTCAGGAGCAGAATCAGGAGGAAAAGCTCACTCATAGCGGTGTGGTGTTTGGGGCAACAGGGAGATGTTGCTCAGCTTGAAGCAGGGTGGGGGAGGTGGGGGAGGCAGGGGTTGGGCCTTGAGCACACACAGAGGAATCAGCTGGCAAATCTCCCTTGAGAGTGGCAATCACCCTAAGTCTGACTCCGAAGTGACTCACCATTCACAGAAAGGAGGCATAATCACTTAGGCTAAACCCTACTGGGTGCTTTAGGTGTGCCTGACACTGGGGCATGCCATTACATGCTTTAATTTAGGGTTCAAAAGCCCTAGAAGGTGATACTGTTACCATCTAAATCCCATACAGTAGACTGGAGAAGTCAGAATCAATAAGGCTGATGCTAGTCCAGAATTGTGAGCAGGTACATAGAGATTTGGGCTTCCAGGTCCATTACCGCAGGCTCTGTTCTGATTGGCTGATGGCTGTCCTACTGGTTATTCAATGTTTTGAACGTTGCCTTGGTTACACAGCTGGATAAAGGCAAGTAGAATTCAAACCACCCCAGAGCAAGACAAAATGATTCCCTGTCTTGGGATTGCCGTCCCGCCCAAGAGGCAGCAACCTTTGTAAACTGTAAAAGTCCATTATAAATAGCAAGTTCGCTGATCTTGTTGAAGTTGGAACAGATTGAGTTGGATGGCTGAGGAGACCCTGCTGAAGGGAGCCAGCATTCTTTTGGTCCTCTCAAGAGGAAACCAAGACACAAGGGACATGGTCAATGGAGGCCTGCTTTGCTTGAAGCCCTCCAGCATTCATGCATGAGGTTAGCCTTGGCCAGTCTTCAGGGAGTGTGTAGACCCTATAACTGTCCAGCAGAGGGCGCTACTCCCCCAGCCTTTCCTTCTACTGGCCGTACTAACCGCAACTCCACGCCAAACATACACTCCAGCACAGGCACACAAGAAATCGGAATTTAGGAGGAGGTCCCTGGGTCTTTGAGAAGTGATCAAGGAGGACCCATGGAAGTGCGAATTGGTCCCTGTCCCAATGAGAGGTAAAGCAGGGCCAAAGGAAAACTGACACCCACTTTCAGTACCATAAACCTTGGACCCATTTTACTGATGAGTAACTTGAGACTGGACACTATTAGATGACACAGGAGGTGCGTGCACGAGAGACAAGAGAGACACAGAGAGGAGAGACAGAGAACACTATGTCAGTTTCAGAGAGAGAGAGAGAGCGAGGAGAGAGAGAATACGAACCAAGGTCAGTTTCAAAGATCACAAGTAAATACCAACTCGCTGGATCCAGTGGAGTCAGGTGCACCTGCCTGTTTTTGTGGTACTGAACCATGACCCGACCAAGACAGTCTTCCCGGGCGTGGATTCTAACCACAGAACAAGTACCTCTTCTTTGTTATTTGATTAGTTTGGAGGGTTTGGGTTTGTTTGGTTTGGTGGTTTTTTTGTTGTTGTTTTGTTTTTTTTAAAACAAGGTCTCTTGCCGCCTAAGCTAGGCCCAGGCTTTGTAAGGAAGGCTGGCTTTGAATTCCTTGATCTCCCAGCATCCCAAGGTCTGAGATAACGTGCCACTAACCAGTTGTTTTTTCAAATGTTTTGAAGCCCTGAGTTCCTGCTTCTTTATCCTCTGCCTCCCAGTAGCCACCCCCTCCTCCACCCACTACACCCAGGAGCAGCTTCACATAGGCAAATCCAGGGTTTCTCTGCTCCCAGAAGCAGGCTCGGGGCCGCCATAGCCACGTGCTGTTATGTGACCCTTTCTTCCTTCACCTCCCTACCCCCCCCCCCGCCCAGCGACCCCACCCCATAATAGGCAGAGGCAGCAGCACAAATAAACAAGAGGACATATGAACTGAGACCAGACTGCCACCTCCCACCACCGAGCTCAGTTCCTCCATAAAAAAGAAAGTCCAAGGTTTGAGAGTCAACGGGTCCATCTTGCACCAACACTTTTCTACAGGGGGAAAAAGTCGGGGCGCCGCCTCTCTAGATCTGCAGCCAAATTTACAAGACCAGACTAGGCTAGGCAGAGGCCGGCACGAGAGGGAAACTCTAGCCCGGAGGCGGGAACTGGGCACGTCCGGCTGTGGGAGGCCCGGAGCCGGCATCTCTAAAATTGGGGGAAGGGGGTGGCTAAAAATCGCTTCTTCAAAGGCCCCACCCCACCCCCGCCTCCCGCATCTCTGAGGTTCCTGTGTCTAGCCGTGGCGCCCTAACGAGCCTCTATTTCATTTCCTCCCCTTTCTGTCCAACCGTTTCCTTCCTTCTGCCCTGGGAGTTGTAGGCAGCTCGCGTGTCTGGGCGCACGTGCGTGTAAGTGATCATGTGCATACTGGAGCGTGTGCGGGCGCGTCGCGCCAGTGCGGGGTCCGTGCGCGCCCCCCACGTGGCCGCGGCGACCGGCTGCTGCGGTTTCGTCCACCCATCAGGTGTACCAGCGGAGTACACGATCGCGAGCCCGCGGTGTGTGGCGGCACCCGGAGCGTGGTGACTCGGGGACGAGTGACCCGTCCCGCATTTTTCGCGCTCTCGGGGCCTGCCCTTGTTCGCCGAGACTAACAGGGAGAGGCCCCGCCCGTGCGGACGGCTCGATGCTGTGGCTGCCAGGCGCGCCGCCCCCGCGCCGGCGCCCCGATGGGTTTTTCCATGACTGCATCCGGCCCCGGCCGCCTTTGTTCCCGCCGTCCCTGGCCTGCCCGCGCGCCGGGGTTTTTCCAGGGCTCAATTGGAGCATGGAGGAGCCGCCTCCGCGCTCTAGCTTAGAGCCCCAGGAACCCTCTCTGAGTACGCACAGCTCTGTGCCCCAGTCCTATCCCTGTCCCCAGGGTTTCTGGCCTCAGCCCCATGATTGAGTACAAAGTTGGCGGTCACCCTGACTCGCGCGCCGTAGTCCTCCGCGACGACGCTCGTCGCGCCTCAAGTCCCTCGGGGAGGCTGCAAGGACTCACAGAGGTTGAGGGTGCGCACCTGCCTCCGGGTTGGGAAGGGCTGCGCAGGGCCATTAAGCCCAGCGACCGCTGGAGGGATCCGAGTGCTCACGGCACAGCAGGGAGACCGTGGTGTGTTCACGGCGTGGGCAAAGCTCGAGTGGAAAACGGCATGGGAACACTCGGGCTAGAGGCAACATCTCGTGATCCCGAGACACTCGGGATGTCGGGGAGAGCGGACATGGAGCGATGGGGAGGAGGGCAGTGGACAGTAAGGGTGGCCCGGTCATTACCCTAGTTAGGCATAAGGCCCTTGGGTCGCTACTGTACTCAGTAGGAATTGATTCCATAGCCAGATCTTTGCTTACACTAGGGTGAATTCCATGTGTGTGACCTACGTCTTTGCTTATTCCCCTAGTTATGTTGACAGGAAAAGTTTTTGTCTTTTTTTAAAATGCTGTTTCTTCTTAAGGAGGCTCACACACAACAGGGTAGCTTTCAGCCTGCGGACCAGTTTGAGGAAGGTGTATTTATAAAGAAAAGAGCCCTGGATTAAGTAGGTGTCTGTCCAGGGGAGAGAGGCAGTCCTGGACATGCTCCCTTCCAACAGCCTGCCGGAGGCCGCTGGAGGCCGTGGACACCCAGATACACAAAAGTCCAGAACTGTCTTTCTGTGCAGGGAAGGAGGGGTCGGCCCTGTGGGTCCCAACTGGTCTCTGCACCACCCTCACACCTGTAGATCACTCCCTTTTGGAAACAGTAATGGAGCAAGTGTGGCTTCAATCCAGCCTTCCAGCCAAGGCTGGAGGATCTCTATAGGTTCCAAGGCCAAAAACTTGGCTACAAAGTGAGTCCCAGGACAGCCAGAAATAAGCTACTCGGAGTGACACACCCCCCCCCCCCCCCACCATGCTTCTAAGGAGGATCACTTCAAGTTTCGTCTTTGGGGTGCCTGCCCTCTGGATCCTTCTGTTTGTTCTCAAAGGCTAAATACCCCCGCCCACTCATCCTGGTCTGAGAAAGCCTCGTGGCTGGATTCCCTCCTGCCCACAGGCTAACTCTCACACCCTTTCCTTTGTGGGACTGAGAGAGGTCCCTGGTTAAGGCCAGCCCTTGCCCTAAAGGGAGCCTGAGCCTAGATGTGAGCTGTCTGACATCAGGCCCCATCACTGTCCTCACCCAGTGCTGCCTCCTCAGAGGAACTGGACAAGCAGGGCCTTCTTAGACACACCTAGAATACTACTCTCGACCTTGGTATCTAGTTGTATGCCTCCTCCGGCACCCTGCTCCTGAGTGGTTTCTTCCTGTTCTGCCTAGAGGCCACCATAGTGGGAAAAGAGAGACTTAGGCTCGATTCCTAAAGAGGCAAACTAAACTAGGTTTAGTCTGTGAGAAGAAGCCTTGTATCGTTGGCATCCTGTTCGGACACTCGCCTCTCATCTTCTGAGGTGAAGATTTTGTTTTTATTTGTTGGTTTGGGGCTTGTGCTAGGGTCTCATTCTGTGGCCCAGGCAGGTCTTGAATTCTCCAGACTCCACTACGAGCCTGAAGGGTTGCTGAGATTAAAACCATGCTATACTAGGGCACCCTCATCTCCATGCTAGAGATGACAAAACTGAGTTGCTCCGAGTTAGGCAACTTGAACACACAGTAAGAAACTACACTTAGGCAGGCAAGATGGCTCACTGAGTAGAGCCCTGCACGGGCCTGAATTCTACCCCTCACCCCACAGGGAGGAAGGAGGGAATAACAACTAAGGATTGTCTGACTACACATGTGGTAAAGCTCGCTCTCGCGTGCGCCCGCACACAAATAAATAATTTTTGTTCTTGTCAGGTTTGTTTTTTGTTTGTTTGTTTTTTGGGGTTTGTTTTGTTTTGTTTGAGACAGGGTTTCTCTGTGTAGCCTTGGCTGTCCTGGAACTCACTCTGTAGACCAGGCTGGCCTCGAACTCAGAAATCCCCCTGCCTCTGTCTCCCAAGTGCTGGAATTAAAGGTGTGTACCACCACCACCTGACTCATAAATAATTTTTTTTTTTAAAGCACACACATGATAAAACTTTTAAAACCAGAGATAAGCCTGATGAGGCTCAGGCACCCTGGCTGCAGAAGCCATTCTCTGAGACCAAGCTTGTGAACTTCGATACCACTGAAAGCGGTGGGGAATTAATGTCCATAGCTCCATGTAAAGCAGGAAGGGAAGAAGACACTACCTGCTGGGTTACAGAAGAGACACCTTTGGAACAGTGCTGCTGCACCAGTTCCCACTTTCTGACTGCTAACTGTTTTGTGGGTTTTTATTTTAATTACAACTATCAGCCCAGAAATTTATGAGATTCAAATAGTGGAGTTGTTTGTGGGTGGGAGGGTCGGCTCCTGGTCTTATCAGCTGTAGTATGGATCCTGCCCCATTTTTTTCTCTTTATGTTTATTGACTTGGACCTCACCTCACTAGACACAACGTGTGGGTCCATGTAATGGGCATTCTTGCAAATGCAGGAAGGAGTACTTCAGTTATACCCAGATCCCATCGTCTGATATCTGCCGAGGATCTTTGGCACACCAATTCCCATTGTCACCCATCTTTGGATCTCTTCAGGCTTTTGCATAGTCCCCTATACAAAAGGGTGCGCCTGTGACTTGTAAACTAATAAGAACACTGGAAAGGTGGTTGTGTCACTTACTAGACTTCGAGGACAGTTTTGGTCACCTACCTCCCTGCTGGCGTTACAAAAACAAGCTGCTCCTGTGTGTAGAAGGCCCTGTGGCAGAAACACAAGAACACAAGCTAGACAGCCAGTGTGGCAAAGACCCATAATCGCAGCACTTAGGAAGACAAGGGAAATTCAGGAGTCCAGGGTCATCCTTGGCTTCACAGATCAAGGACAGAGACATGAGACCTGGTCTTTAAACAAAATGTAGTAACATTAATAAAGTTCCAGCTAACACCAGACAAGAAACAGGCCCAGGGTGCAGGGTTTAAAAGACTAACAGGATCTGGGCGTGGTGATTACCCCTTGATCCCAGCACTCAGGAGTCAGAAGCAAATAGATCTCTGTGTTGAAAGCCAGCCTGTTCTACATAGTAAGTTCCAGGAAACCGGAGCTATGTAGAAAGACCCTGTCTCAAACAAATCAAACGAGGTCAGGGTTTGGGGGAAGCCTGTACTGAATTCTGCCTACAGTCCTGAGATTAGAAACTTTTTTTCCCCAGAGGATCTTTCTTTAACTATTATTATTTTTTCGAGACAGGTTTTCTTTTTGTACCCGTGGCTGTCCAGGAACTAGCTCAGTGGACCAAGCTCACGGAAATCCACCTGCCTTTACTGTACCTCTCAGTGCCTGGATTAAAGGCATGTGCCACCACCCAGCTCTCCAGTGGATCTTTAGATAAGACTTCAGTCTTGACCATGCTTTGATTATATCCTTGCAAAATACCTAAGCCCAGGTTTCTTTCCTCCTCCTATTTATTTATAGGTATTTATTTTATGTATAAGGGTGTTTCGCCTGCATGTACCTTTGTGTGCAGTATGCATGCCTGGTGCCTGTTGGAAGTCACAAGAAGGCACTGGTTCCTGCTGGAACTAGAGTTCCACCACTTCCTCTTTGAATTCCCAATTGTCGATCATAAGGCTAGCCATTTCCCACTATGCTCCTACTGCACACCTACTAAGTGCCAAATCTCCTGTTAGGTGTAAGATATGGACGACACAGAATAGCATACTTCTTGGAGGCCAGAAGTCCAATGACATCACCAGAGATGCGGGCCCATCCTCTCCACACAGGACCAGGCCTCTTTGCCATCATTTTTCAACAGGACCCACAGCAGCCATGAAAGGTCTTTGTTTATGAAATGAATGTTTGAAGTGAGGTCCTGGCTACCTGGCAGGTGTTAGGAAATAAACAAACTTAAAACATAGCCCCCTCCCCAGTCCTCCGCACTACAAAAAACCAAACGAGCAAAAGCCATTAAGTTGCTGGGGCATCTGATGTCCACAGGAACTCAACATTTGTGTTTAAAGCGGATGTCAGCTGACTAAGTGTACCTGTGTTGAATGGAGGCTTTGGGGTGTGGGCACTGGGATTAAGCAGCAGCTTCGGCAGCGCATGATGGTTTGTGTTGGCTATAGTATGTTGTAGTCAAATGTCTGAGGGGGGAGGCCGGATATCCTGTGTCAGTGATCACAGATTTCAGCATCTGATTTATCTGAACTTTGGAGGACTTTTGCAACAAGGTACATAAAAAGCAAGTGACCCACGGCACACACTACTGGGCTTTACTGCCCAGCACCATGCTCTCCCCCACTACCTGGGGCTGTTCAGTGACTGTTGATAGTCCCACCCAATAGGACTCCGTGGACCCCGTGTTCAGCTCTCTGGGCAGTCTCCTTTCCCCAAAAATGTGGTACAACTCTTCTTTTTTTTTTTTTCCCATGAGACTCAGGCAGAGTCACACAGGGAAAGCAGGATTCGAACAGGGAGAGAGCAAAGGGCACAGGCTCACCCTCTGCAGGCAGCTGCTTAAGCCGCTGGGCCACCGCTGGCTTGCCTAGTGGTACAACTCTTGCCCAGCGCACTCAGCTCTGGAGTCTGGAACTTGCCCAGGGTTGCACCAGGCATCCTCATTGGTTCCATCCTGGAAGGGTTTTGTGCTCAGGCTCAGCCTGCACCTGGGGCCTCCGTTATCTCCGCTCAGAATTTCCAGGGCACTTGAAATTCTCCATTGGAAAGCCCCCACCCAGCATCCGGGAGGCCAGGAGAAGGCCTCCAGGCACCGCTCACATCTGACAAGGCTCCGGGAATACTGCCTGGAGTTTTGCTCCTTTCTCTGGAACTTGTTTACTTCAGCTTGCAGCCTCTCCCCTGGGGCTGATGGGAGCCTGCTCCCAAGGGCTGGGGAACTTGTAGACGTTTGTTCCTCCAGTTTGCTCTCCCTGTCTTATGGGCAGAACCCATGTTTCCTTTTCATTTCGGAGAAGAGAAGTATCTCATAGCCGGGTGGGGAGTGGTGGGGGGTATACAACCGCCTCCCCACCACCACCCAGTCTAGAGTATCTAGAATGTCCCAGGTTGTGTGAAATCCCCATTCACTCGCTTTTCTGTTGGATCCTTGAGATTTGGTGACTGTCAACTTTGACCTGACCTCTAGGCCGAGGGTGATGCTTTACTCGGCCCTCTGAGACTTGGCAGGACATTCTAGAAGGACTTCCGGTTACACTCTGTTTCCTTGGAGCCCCTGGCTCCAGCGGAGGACACAGCTCGTGGGCTAGCGCACACTCCTCCGCAGGCTCAGCCCGCAGATTCTAGCAGCTGGGGAGGGATTAACAATGCTGAGTGCCAGGGAGGGAGAGAAGGGGAAAGAAGGAAGGGAAAACTTTTTTTCCCCCCACGCTGGGTTTTGAACCTAGGATTTTAAAGCTTGCTAGGGAAACATTCTGCTACTGTGCTACCAAACTCTCTTTATCTTTTTTTCAAGATCTCTTTCTTTCTTTCTTTCTTTCTTTCTTTCTTTCTTTCTTTCTTTCTTTCTTTCTTTCTTTCTTTTTTAAGTGTATTTGGCTTTCATGTATATCTGGGCACTGTTGGATAACCTGGGACTGGAATGAGCCACCATGTGCCCCAGAAGGGCAGGAAGTACTCCTAACCACTGAGCCATCTCTCCAGTCCCCTATGTTTGTTTTGTTTTTTGGTTTTTGAGACAGGGTTTCTCTGTGCAGCCCTGGAACTCACACTGTAGACCAGACTGTTCTCAAACTCACAGAGATTGGCTTGCCTCTGCCTCCTGAGTGCTGGGATTAAAAGTGTATTTCTACCAACTGGCCTCTTTTTTGGGGGTGGGGTGGGAGAGGGTGTGTGTGGGGGACAGGATCTTAGTGTAGCTCTGGCTAGCCTTGAATTCCCAATGTAAACCCGACCTGCCTATGCCTCCCAAGTGCTTGAAGAGTAAATGTGTGTGCCACCATGACCTGCAAAAATTCTTTTGGAAAAATCATTATGATAAAAATATTTAAAACTTTTGGTGGTGGTACACGCCTTTGATCCCAGCACTTGGGAGGCAAAGACAGGCAGATCTCTGAATTCAGGGCCAGCTGGTATACAGAGAACAAACAAAAAAAAAAAAAGAAAGAAAACTTAAAACTCAAACAATACAGTAACCCACAGAACTGTAAGGCGGCCTGACTTCTCGGTCCTCTCTGCACAGGTGACTATTTTTCTGTTGTTTTGCCAGTTTTCCTGCCATTGTTAGAGTAGAAAGTTCCTGGTCACAAAAATAGAAACTCTGGCCAGGGTGGAGACCTGCCATTCCAGTTGGGCTGCTTCAATCCCTTGCTGGGAGCCTACCCCTAGGAAGGCAGGCTTACCTCAGACCCTGCTGGAGATAGGTGGAATAATTAGTCCTTAATGAGACACTGTACTTTTCCTTCTGAATCTCTCTCCGCCCACATCTCCCGTGCAGAAGCCACACCCACGCATGGTTCTGTCTGCCTGTGTAACCTTTCTTTTTCTTCCTCTCTCTTTCCTAAGCATACTTTAACACTTTGCTCCCTTCCCAGCATTTTCTTCTCCCTTACCTTCCTCCCTCCCAGGTGACTGCTTGTCCACCATGTGTCTGCCCTCCATACCAACCTCTCTCCGCTTCTCTGCTGTCTCCTCCTCCAGGCAGCCACTGATGTTCACAGCTGTCCTGGCCTGGGGGTTTTCTTTTAAGGTTTAATATAATTGTCCTTGTGTGTCCATAAGTCCAGGCTTAAATTATCTTATTAATGGGACCAAGAATCCCTAAGGGGACCCAGGATTTCCCCTTTATCAACACAACTTGTTGGTATCAGGCTCTGAATCCAGTGACATCACATCTAGGCGACCCCCCACATCATAGCCAAGGCAACCGCCATACATTCCCAGGATCCACCTGGCTACCTCACCTTTACCTGGGAGAGGCTAAGTCACTGCCCATATAAAACAGGCAGAACCCCCTGACCTCGTTCTCTTCTTCCATCTTCTTCTTATACTTCTCTCCCCCCCCCTTTGCCCTGTCTCCTGAATAACACCCTCCCCCCCCCCCCCCTTGGAACTGTGTGGTCTGGTGTGGTCTGTTCTGTCTAACACAACTGCTCCTGTCAGAGCTAAATGGCTACAGAGTTGAGGGAAACACACCAGATGGCTAGGAACTAAGACCCTATGGCCACTGTGATGCCACAGACCAGTAAACACAGACACACACACACACACAGAGACACACACACAGAGTGAACAAAGACATCTGTACCTTGTTGCTGATACCACTCTTGCCCTGACCACTCCATAAAAAGAGGTCAACCCAAAGAGCTAGTGTAAGAAAAGGTAGGTACCCAACACGCCTGTTCCTCATGAAAGAGGCTACACAGGCACTAGGCACACAAACGGTGCACAGACATCCATAATGAGAAGACATCCCTACACACACTTATAATACATAACAACATAATGAACTGATATAGGGGTACGTGCCTGGCATCCCAGCCCTTGGGAGGCAGAGGCAGGAGAGACTTGGGGAGCAAGGCCATCCACACCTGTGCAATGTGTGTAGTTCCTAGGCTGACTGAATGAGGTACATGAGAGAGAAGCTTAAAAATAAATAAAAGACAGGAAAAACAAACCTAATGGTTCAAACAAAACTATGGCTCAAGTGCATCTTGTTTTCTGGTGTTGGGGGCCCAGGAAGGGGGGTGCAGGGAGGGAGAGACCTGGGAGCTGGAGTTTAACAGAAATACTGTGCTGGCCAAAGTGTGTGCTGGGAACCAAACCTGGGTCTCCTGGAAGAACAACCAGCACTCGTGACTGTTAAGTCTCTTCAGAGCCCCCCCCCTTTTTTTTTTTTTTTTTGAGACAGGGTCTCATAATACCTAGGCTGGTCTCAAACCATTGTAGCTAGAGATGACTCTTGAATTCCTGATTCTACTCAGAAAAGGGACTGAACTCATGAATTTGTGAATGCAAAGCAAATGTTCCATCTACTAAGTGAATCATGTTCTTTTGTTTGTTTTGTTTTGTTTTTTTTCGAGACAGGGTTTCTCTGTGTAGCCCTGGCTGTCCTGGAACTCACTCTGTAGACCAGGCTGGCTTAGAACTCAGAAATCTGCCTGCCTCTGCCTCCCAAGTGCTGATATTAAAGGCGTGCGCCACCACCGCCCGGCGTGAACCATGTTCCCAATGGGAATGAATTCTAATGAAACAGTGTTTTGATCTCAGATCCAGTAATTAGGAGTTGGAGGAGGTCCTTAATTCTGGACAGGGCTGTGGGTTGGGAGGCCTTGCCATGTAGCTCAGGCTGGCCTCAAATTTGTTACCTACCTGCCTAGTTTTCCAAGTGCTGGGATCATAGGCCTTGCTCCTGTGTCTGGCTGTAGGGCACTGAGCTGAGAGACAACCAGGTGTCTGGTTGAACGAGTTTCAAACCCCGGTGACCCTTTGAGGGACGGTAGGCTGTTTGGCTCTGTTCCTGGCCCCCTGGTGCTCTCAGCTTCTGCCCTTTACCGCTTCACAGCCCCTCCCTCAGAGAGGTTGAGGTCTACGACCATCGGGTCACGTAGGAATGGTGCCCCAGGCTCTCCTCACATGCATATGAGGCATCCCCAAAACCTAGACCAAGCCAATGAGGTTACCTGTTGCTAAAACCTTCACCCACCCCAAACTGTATATATTGAGCCTAATTGACAAGTAAAACACACAAGAGAACCATCCAGGTGTCCGTGAACTTCCTTTCGTCGTTGACCCGCCGCCGCCGCTGCCCTTCTCTGCTACCTGGCCGCCACTTCCCGGCTTGAGAGCCGCAACCCTTTAGAGCCCGCTGGGCTCCTACCTAGCCGGCACCCCCGGCTTAAGAGCTGTAACACTTCAGAGCCGAACACTAGGCTCTTCTGCTGTCTAGCCGCATTCCCCGGCTAAACAAAGAGCTGTACCGCTTGTGACTGCCGGCTCTCTCTGGAGCCTGCCTGGAGCGCCCGGCTGCCTTTCCGTCAGCTAGACTGGCTCCTTATCGGCCTGGCCCGAGCCTGGACCAGTTTAGCACGGAGTAGCAGGGCAACACCTGAAGATTAGCCGGTGGACGCCAGCGGCCGGGGCAGGCAATCCCCCCCTCCCCACTCACGCCCTGCCACCAGCCGGGAGACCGCCGTGGGACATCCGCAGGACCAGGTCCCCACATCTGGCCAGGATGAGATTTAAAATGTTCTCCCTGGAAGGAAAAACAAGACTTCATACAAGTTCAGTTTAAAACTTAAAGGCAGCTGGTAATTATCCAGCATTAGGGAGGCAGAGGCAGGCTAAACTCTGAGTTAGAGTCTAGTCTGGTCTACTAGCCATGCTCCAGAACAGCCAGGGCTACAAAGAGAAACCCTGTCTCCACCAAATAGGGTAGTGCAGCCTCTAACTCCAGCCCTTGGGATCTGGAGGCTGGAGGATCTGAAGTTCAAGGACTCTCTAGATACTCAGACTCAAAAAAATCATGTAGCCTGGTACTTGAGGCAGAGGCAGGTCTCAGTGAATTTCAAATCAGCTTGGTCTATGTAGTGAGTCCCAGGTCAAATAGGGCTATGTATTGAGAACTTGTCTCAAAATACAAAAACAAATGAAAATGATCCACAAAAAGTCAGTAGGGCAGGAGAGGTGGCTCAGTAATTAGGAGCACTGTCTGCTCTGTGAAAGGACCCAGCCTGGGTCCCCAGCACACAAATGCCAGCTCACCACCACCTGTAACTACAACTACAGGGGGATCCAGTTACACCTTCTGGTCTACTTGGGCACCAGCCACAGTGTGTAGATACATATGAAGGCAAAACAGCCACATACTTTGTACCCTTCCCCCAGCCTTGAGCAGGCCTGAGAGACCTTGCTTACCACAACAGACCAAGAGATAGGATCTAGGTGGAGTTACCCACCTTAGCTGCACAGGACACAGAAGCAGAACTGCCCCTGGGCTTGCCTTGAGATATCTCCGGCCATGACCTGGAACAGATTATGGATTATCCCACCCGTCTCCAGGAGGGGTTGTGGGTTGGGCCTTCCCCTATAAATTGAGACCTGAACATTAAAGCTTTGAGCCTTGATCAGAGAACTTTGTCTTGGCTTCATCTCTTCTTGTCCCCCTTTCATTCCCAGCCTCCCTTTCAGGTGAACCCATTAAATTAAAATGAAAATTTTAAAAGAAAAACCTCTCTTCACACTGACCATTGCGAAGTGACAGGAGCTCAGAGGTGACTCCACAATCAGCCTCCCCCACACCTTCTTCTCTTAAAGTGGCCCTGAAGAAATGAGTCCTCATGTATTCTCTTCCATGAATATCCCCTGGGAAAACATCAGTGGGGAGTACCTGGAAATGTACAAATTACTTAGCTAAAAATAAAAGTTCAAGGACTCTGTATTAGGAGTCAGGTGTGGTGGCACACTCCTCCAATCACGGTATTTTGGAGACAGAGACAGGAGAAGCAAGAGTTCAAAGCCAGCCTGGGCTACTTAAGACCTTGTCTCTAAACGAAAGAATTCCTGAACAGGTATCAGAGTCACACCAGCAATAAAGCAAGGCTGGCCCTTGGAAGAAGGAAAGGTCCTGTCTTTGGTTTTTTTCTTCTGTTTGCCCCTAAGATATGGCTTTGAGCTCACAGGCAGGGGACTAAGAACACTCCTGGGGACGGCTACATTTGGACTCAACACCACCAGGGCAGACTTGTTGAATACATTTGGGCTAAAGGGCCTTTACTCAAAAAATGTTGCTGCCCCCGTGGGAAAACCACAGCCTGGTCCAAGGCATTGTGTGCAGGGGCTTCAGTCCCGATGGAAAAGGTCTCAGGCTGGGAACAATGAAACCGAAGGAGTGGGCACAGGGCAATCTGGTGTCAGAAAGGGACATGAGGATGAGGAGGACTTCCTTCAGCAGGAAGATGAAGAAACTATTCCCATGGCATATTTAGTAAAACATATCAACAGGTTTCTAAAGAGGAATAACTTGCAACCTTGATTTTGTGTGGTATTTTTGTAACCCCAGTGCTAGGAGGCTGAGGGAAGAATGAGACTTCAACCCTATCATGGAGTAAGATTCATTGTCAAAAAAAACAAGCCGAGTATGGTAGCCCACACCTTTAATCCCAGTGCTCTAGAACTAGAGACCAGAGGATCTCTGTGAGTTTGAGGCAAGCATGGTATACAAAGAAAGTTCCAGGACAGCAAGGGTGACATGGAGAAACTGTCACTCAAAAAATAAATGAATAAAAATAAATAAATTCATTCAAAATATATATAGCAGGGCACAGGGACACTCAGGAGCCAGAGGCAGGCAGATCTCTGAGTTAGAGGCCAGCTTTGTCTCTATATTTCCAGTTTCAGGCCAGCCAGAGCTACATAAGGTAACACTGCCTCAATAAGACATTTGTTTTAAAATAATTCTTTGATGTATGTAGAGTTTTAGTTTTATCATTAATTAAAGATATAAGCAAATTTGGGCTGCAGAGATCGCTCAGCAGTTAAAGGCACTGGCTACACTTGCATTACAGAGGTCACAGGTCGACTCCCAGCACCCACATGAAGGCTTACAAGCACCAAACCCCAGTTCTGGGAAAGCCAGTTCCCTTTTCTGGTCTCCTTGGGCACCAGACGCACTGCATTGACATCTATGCAGGTAAAACATACATACACATAAAACAAAGACATAAGCAAATTTTCATACTGAGATGAATATGCTTATTGATCTTACAGAAAAAGGTCTTGGAAGACTGGAAAGACTGGTGTGGTGGCACATGCCTTTAATCCCAGCACTCAGGAGGCAGAGTCAGCATTCTCTGTGAGTTCCGGGCCATCCTGGTCTACAGAGCTAGTTCCAGGACAGCCAGAGCTATATATTGGGTGAGGGGTAGGGATGGGGGCACTGGCTGGTCTTTCAGAGGACCCAGGTTTAGTTCCCAGTGTCCACAGCTGCTCCTCTGTATTACCAAGGCTGTGGAACAGGGCTTCAAGAGAACGAGTACCAGGATATTTACTGGGGCATTTTCCTTTGTTCTGTAGGAAAAAGGCTGGGACAGGGGCACTGTTGGGGAAACCAGGCTCAGTGAAATAAACGACAAATGAACTCTGTTCCTGGATGGAGGTGTTCTATTCTGCCTGCCGTGAACACGAACAAACAAGCTCTTCATGTCTCAGCGAGGGTAATTACAGAAGCCCGTGTCTGTGAAAGAGCAGGTCAGGAAAGGGTGTGTGCCATAATTCTGTTAATGTATCCTTTCAAAACAAAAATATTAAGTATATAAATTTTTAAATATGTAAACATGAGTTTAGGGGATGGAGAGGTGGTTCTGGGGTTAAGATTCAGATCTTGGCGCTCATGTTGGGCGGCTCACAACCACCTGTAAGACCAGTTCCGGGAAGATGTAGCTTCTGGATTCTGTGATTACCCTGTACTTCTCTGCATATTCCCATCCACTCCCTCGCCCTTTCTCTCTCTGCTTTTTGAGACATAGTCTCTCTATGTAACCATAGCTAGCCTTGAACTAAGTATGTTGACCAGGCTGGCCCAAAACACAGATCTGCCTGCTTCTACCTCCCAAATGCTGAGGTTAAAAGCATGGGACACCATGTCCCCCCCCCCCAATAATAAAAGTCAATATTGGGGGAGGGGACTTGAAGGAGTGCTTTGATTATGATGTAAAGTAAATAAATAAGTGAAACAAGGGGGGAAAGTCCCTATTTTAAAAATAAAATAAGCCAGGCAGTGGTGGCGCACACCTTTAATCCGAGCGCTTGGGAGGCAGAGGCAGGCAGATTTCTGAGTTTGAGGCCAGCCTGGTCTACAGAGTGAGTTCCAGGACAGCCAGGGCTACACAGAGAAACCCTGTCTTGAAAAAAAAAGAAAAGAAAAGAAAAGAGAAGAAAAGAAAAGAAAAAAGAAAAGAAAAGAAAAATTAAAAATATAAAATAAATCTTTACAAAAGATTTTTTTGTTTGTTTGTTTGTTTCTAATATGCAGAAAGGAACATAGACATACTGCAGGATGGTGGCCACCGGCCTCAGAATAGCCCTTAGCTCTGGGAAGCAAAGGAAGAAAAGCACCCAGGATCTAGATCTTCTACAAAGCTTTGTTGTGTGTGTGTGTGTGTATGTATGTGTGTGTGTGTCTGTGTGCCCCAGAATTCCAGAAGGGGGCTTGAGATTTTTTTGGATGGAGTTACAGGTGACTGTGAGTCACCTGACATAGGTGCTGGTATCTAAATTAGGGACCTCTGAAAGAGCAGCAAGCACTCTTAACCACTGAGCTAACTCTCCAGTCCCCCCCCCGCCCCGCCTTTCTTTAATATTATGGGCTGATGTGGTGGCCAGGTATGGTGACACACACTTGTAATCCCAGCATTCAACAGGGTGAGGCAAGAGACTCACCATGAGTTCAAAGCCAGCCTCCACTACATAATGATTTATGGACCAGACTTCAGTATAGGTACCTGTCTCAGACAAGCCACGCATGCTTATAATCTTAGTACTTGGGAGGTGGAGGCAGGAGGGTCAGGAGATCACTGTCATCCTTGATACTCTCAATAGAGAATTTAGGTCAGTGTGGAGGACATGAGATTCTGCCTCAAACAAAATAAAACAAAGCAAAACAAACAAAAACCAAAAACAGAAAGGCAGGAAGATCAGGAATTGGAGAACATTCTTTTCTACAGTGAGTTCTAGGCCAGCCTGGGCTACATGAGACCCTGTATCAAATAAAGAAAAATATAAAAGGCATTGAGATGGTTCAGCAGGTAAAGACACTAGCCCTGCCAGCTTGGCAACCTGAGTTCCTTCCTTGAAAACTACATAAAGGTGTCAGGATAGAACTGACCTCTGCAGGTTGTCTTCTGACCTCCATATTTGACTCCCACACATCATAAACATGCACGATCTAATAACAACAGTAATTTCAGAAGGCAAAATATAAGCATTCATTTATTCCTAGTGGTAGATACTGGCTCAGGACTACAACAAGAGAGTCGTAGAAAGGGCAAAGTGCTGAGCAGACAGATGTGCTGCTTGTTGAGGGTCTTTGAAAAACAAAGGGCAGGCAGTGGTGGCGCACGCCTTTAATCCTAGCACTTGGGAGTCAGAGACAGGCAGATTTCTGAGTCTACAGAGTAAGTTCCAGGACAGCCAAGGCTATACAGAGAAACCCCGTCTCGAAAAACCAAAAGGAAAAAAGAAAAAAAAAAAAAAAAGAGAGAGAGAGAGAGAGAGAGAACGCCAGATCAGTTTCTGTGTTCAGCAGAATACCTGTATAGGTCCAGGCTGCAGACAAGAAAAGATTATGCTTACATGTTTTCATGCCTGTGTGTTTGTGCACATGTGCATGCATGGGCACATTTATGACCACATGTATGTTCTGTTAACATAACCAGCTGAGAGAAGGGAGCCTCAATAAAGAAAATGCCTTCAAAGGACCCAGCTGCATGCAAACTTGTTGGGCATTTTCTTAATTAGTGAGTGACATGAAGGGTTCATCCCATTGTGGGTGGTCTGATCCATGGACTGCTGGTTCTGAGTTCTAAAAGAAAGCAGGCTGAGCAAGCTGTAGTCAGCACTCTCCACTGCATCAACTCCTGTCTCCAGGTTCCTGCCCTGTGTGAGTTTCTGTCCTGTCTTCCTTAGATGAGGAACAGTGATATGAAAGTGTAAGCCAAATGAACCCTTTCCCCCAGTTGCTCTGGTCATGGTGTTTCATCACATCGATAGGAACCTAATTAAGACAACGTGTTTGCACACACAAGTCCTGGGTGACAGGCTATGGGGAGTCAAGGCCACAGCTGGGAAGGACTGCAGGGCCCATTACCATTCAAGACCTAATGGGACTTTTAGAATGGAGAGAAGAAGGCTCTTCGATTTCCAGATCTAGAAACTAACAGGAAATGCAGTCCAGGGTAGTAAGGGACTGGGTTCTGGCGAGGGGAGGATGGAACTGGTATTGCTCCACCTGGACTACCTTAATTATTGTTCAACAAAGATGTATCCATACACTGCTTGTGATATTAAAGCCAGGCAGTGGTGGCGCACGCCTTTAGTTCTAGTACCTGGGAGGCAGAGGCAGGTAGATTTCCAAGTTTGAGGGCAGCCTGGTCTACAGATCAAGTTCCGGGACAGCCAGGGTTACACAGAGAAACCATGTCTTGAAAAACAACAACAAATCAAAACAACAAAAAGAAATTAAGGAAGTCAGGCACAGTAGCATCCATTATAATCTAAGCACTCTGTAGGCTGAGGCAGGAGGATTATTCCGAGTTGAAGTTAAAGATCAGCCAGGATACATGTTAAGATCCTGATGTTTGTCTTTTTTTTTTTTTTTTTTTTTTCATTTTGTTTTTAAAAATAAGGCTAGGGACATAGCTCAGTCAGTAAAGGACTTTGGTACAAGTACAGGGCCTGCATTTTGGTCACCAGCACCCTCATAAATCTCTGCGTGTGGTGGCTTGCACTTGGAATCCCTCCTCTAAGGTGACAGAGAAAGATCTCTGGGGTTCACTGAACAGCCACACTAGCTGAATCAGCAGCCCCAGGTCCTCAGCTCAGTGGTTCTCAACCTTCCTAATGCTCCTACCATTTAAAACAGTTCATCATGTTGTGGTGACCCCCCCCCCCAAATTAATCTTGTTGCTTCCTCATAAGCATCATTTTGCTACTGTTATGAATTGTGATGTAAATATCCATGTTTTCCAATTGTCCTAGGAGACCCCTGTGAAAGGGTGGCTTGACCTCTCCCCCACAAAGCAGTTGAGATCCACAGGTTGAGAACTGCTGTCCTAGTGTGTAGCTGGACTTTTAGCTACTTTATTGGGTTCTTCCTCCTACCACCCTTCTACACCCTTACAACTTTCAACCCCCCTCCTCCAACACTATGTGGGAGAGAAAGAAGGTTTAGAGGAGAAGGGAGGCACGGATACCATTAGATTATTCCTTACAGATTAGGGCATCCAGTTCCTTGGGACAGGGTTGGTCCCCATCATCAGGATATCTCACAACCAGCCACCAGCCACCAGCCACTAGCAACCACCAGCAGCTTCTGCACCTCTCCAGGCTCCAACATTAATATAGCCTCTGAAGAGTCCCCAGAATTCCAAAGGTGAACTCTCTTCAGCTGGCAAAATCACTCCCCTGCGAGAGCATGAGACAGATCATAGTCAGCTGCTGTGGACAATATGAAGCAGCCCCATATCCCATGCCTGGGATTAAAACAAAAACATATTTCTATAACATTCTCTATATTTAAAATATACTTTTTAAAATATTTATTTATTTATTTCATGTATGTGGGTACACTATCTCTGTCTTCAGACACACCAGAAGAGAGTACCTGATCCAATTACAGATGGTTGTGAGCCACCAGTGGTTGCTGAGAATTGAACTCAGAACCTCCGGGAGAACGCTGAGCCATCTCACCAGCCCTCATTTCTCTTATTTATTTATTTATTTATTTATTTATTTATTTATTTATTTTGGTTTTTCAAGACAGGGTTTCTCTGTGTAGCCCTGGCTGTACTGGAACTCCCTCTGTAGACCAGGCTGGCCTGGAACTCAGAAATCTGCCTGCCTCTGCCTCCCAAGGGCTAGGATTAAAGACGTGTGCCATCACTGCCCGGCAGGCTGATTTCTTCTAAGTAAAGACTGACCACTGGCACACGCACAGAGAGAGAGAGAGAGAGAGAGAGAGAGAGAGAGAGAGAGAGAGAGATGCACTTTTAAAATAGGTTAGACTAAATATAGAAGATTTAGGGATCTATGTCAGTTGATGGAATTCTTGGTTGTCAATTTGGCTACATGTGGAATTAACTAAAACTCAAACTGGAGGACACACCTGTGAGGGACTTCTGCTTAATTTAAAATGGGAAGATCCACCTCTGATCTGGATGTTTGAGGTAGAAAGACACATCTTTAAACTAGATCTTTTGAGCTGAGAAAACTCACCTTTAATCTGGGCCACACCCTATATAGGAAGCCTATATAAAGACAAAGAGGAAGGAAGCTCTCTGCTCTTCCCCTGCTTGCTCTCACCTCACTAGCAAATCCATTCCTTCACTGGCATTACAGCCTGCTTCTTAGGGATTCCAGATGATCCTGAAGACGACTGAGGCACCCAGCCTTGTGAGCTGAGCAACTACTGAATTCTTGGACTTTCCATTGACAGCCAGCCAGCCAAGGGTGACAGATTGACTAATACAACTTGTCTTGCACTGCACCTCATAAATTGTCATAGTGGTACATACTTGTATATCCCAGCATTCAGGAGGTTGAGGGGCTGGGCATGATGGTCATGCCTTTAATCCCAGAACTTGGGAGACAGAGCCAGGTGGATCTCTGAATTTGAGACCAACATGGTCTGTCTACTTAGTGAGTGCCCAGAGAGCCAGGGCCACATAGACCCTGTCAAAAAAAAAAAAAAAAAAAAAAGAGGAGGTAGAGGGAGACTCAGAAATTCAAGGTTATCTATGGATATATAGTCTTCAAGCAATAAAATAAAAAAGAGGCCAGGGTTCTTGGCACTGGCCTGAAATCACTTCGGAGGCTGAGGTAAGAAGATTCTGAGTTTTAGGCCAACCAAGGACCCTAAAAAACAAAACCAAACAAACAAAGTATACTTCTAAATGATACTGTAGGGATAAAGGGGAATTTCTCTTGTGAGGTTTCATTGGAAAGTGACAGATTAAATAGAATAGGGCGATGTGTCTATGAAGGAGCCAAGCGGTTTCACCAGACCAAAAGAACTCACAAGCGTGGTACCTACCGGCTTAGAATGATGCAGAAACTGATCTAATACACTCCCTCAGTGTAGACAATGGACACACGGCAACGTAGACGATTTTTGTTTGTTTGGTTTGGTTTTGGTTTTTCTAGACAGGGTTTCTCTGTGTAGCCCTGGCTGTCCTGGAACTCACTCTGTAGACCAGGATGGCCTCGAACTCAGAAATCCGCCTGCCTCTGCCTTTCAAGTGCTGGGATTAAAGGCCTGTGCCACCACCGCCCCGCCAACGTAGACAATTTTGAGAGGACGATTTAACTTTCTTCTACATTCATTTATGTATTGTATAGGGGAGTGGTCAGGTGTGTAGGTGTGTACATGCCACTGCATGTCTGACGAGGTCAGAGGACAACCTACCAGGGACTTGTTTTTTTCCTTCCACCCTACAGGTCCTGTGGATGAGGCTCACGCCATCGTGAGGAGACACGAACAAACTACTCACTCCAGCTAGGGAACTGACGACAGGCTACAGAAAGGATATCACCTCACCAGTCCAACTTGGTAAACCAATGGATTTTAATGGGGATATTTACAGGCGTGCGGGTGAGGGGTTACTCAGAAAAGCCTGGATGACTCAAAGGCAACTATGTAACCCAAATCCCAGCATGGAAGCAAGCCGTAATTGGCCCCAGACCTTAGCACAGCTGACTCCATGATGGAAATACCATTCAGGCCAAAAAAACTCAACACAGAGACAGTACCACCTGCCAAAGGGAAAAATGAAGAACTAAACCATCAAAGTCCATAGTTCTGGAAAAACCTCTAACCTTGCTTTTTGGCTTCTGTAGATCTGCTTCTGGCTAACTGTTCTTGTTAACTGAAGTATGTCAACTCAGAACACGGTTTTTGTGTTTAAAGGCTTGAAAGGCTCGGTGCTACACTGAGATCCTGAACACCCAGTCAGTCAGTGGCTGGCCAGCTAATCAAGACTTTCTACTGACTTAAACCCATGTCAGAGCAGAGCAGTCTTCTCTGGTGGATAGTCTTCAGCAAGGCTCAGAAAAACTGAACCCCTGGGCTCACTGCTGGCTTTGCAGACAGCAGAAGGCAGAGGTCTCTTCCAGGCAGCTTGGTTGGACATTACTACCTATGTAAACTCAGGGAGGGAGGAGCCTTGTGCCTCTGGTCAGGTTTAGGGGCTGCTGATCTGTTCTCTCCTGAATTTTTCATTCGAACCTCCTGAGTCTTAGCTAGCTTGGGAGGAAATGTGTGCAACGGTAAACCATCTCTCCAGCCCATGGTAATGTTTGTTTGTTTTTGTTTTCTCATAGTAATGTTTTTTAGGGGGACTCAGTGGGACCTGGACAACACAACAAATCAGGACAGTCAGCTGGGCCCCAGAACAACAGTGGTTTGTCCATGATTCTCAACAGGACTTAAATAGGGGACAATGTTGTGCTGACATGCTTCAGGCTCTCTTCCTGCCATATGAATTTAATTAATGGGAACTCAGGAAAGGGACCAAGGCATTGTTTTCCTCCTTAGGGGTTCAGACTTCAGGCAAAGTCTGAACTGAAGTTTAAGTGTTCAGAGAGAACACTGCAAAAAGCCTGTCCCCGAGCTAGAAGAAGGGGGCAACAAACCATTCCCTAAGTCAGAGGGGCCTGGACTCTGACAGGGGAGTCTAAGGCTTCCCAACAAGCCAAAGTATATCTCTGTGGTATCTGAGCTTGATTTAATTGCCCAGACAAGGGCTAAGCAGGGTCGGTAACCACTGCAGAGAGAGCAGGAGTGGAATTTCACCCAGTGTGGGCATCTCCAAGCAAAGCATGAAAGGCAGGAGAAGATATCTATCAAAACGCAGATTCCAGGGCAGGAGGCCTAGCAAGAGCTCTGGGGATACGGGGTCGCCACGTGGAGAGAGTGCCAGGCCTCACCCCGCCCCCACCCTAGCCAGGGCATCTCAGCATTTATGTTTTCAATAAAACTTATAGCAAACTATTGTTTGGAACTAAGGTTCTGTGGCTGGTCCCAAGAGACAAGGTTAAAAAAAAGCAAAAAGAGGGGCCCAGCATTGTGGGATTTTCTTATAATCCCAGTACTTACAAGGCAGAAATAGGAAAGTCTTTTCAAGTTTAAGGCCAACCTGCTCTATCGAGTGCCAGGTCAGGCAAGATGCTGTCTGGGGCTGGATAGATGGCTGGTAAAGGTGGTAACCACCAAGCCCGATGACACCCAAGACCCACACAGGGGAAAGAAAGAAAGAAAGAAAGAAAGAAAGAAAGAAAGAAAGAAAGAAAATAAATCTCTAACAAGTTGTCCTGACCTCCATTTCTGCACAGTGGCATACACAAATAAATATTTAGATTTGTTTGTTTGAGACAGGGTTTCTCTGTGTAGCCTTGGCCAACCTTGTACTTGCTCTGTAGACCAGGCTAGCTGACCTTCAACTCAGAAATCTACCTGCCTCTGTCTCCAGAGTGCTGGGATTAATTGCACCACTGCCACCCCACCAAACTATTTCTTTTTCTTCTTTCTTTCTTTTCTTGGTAGGGTCTATGTAGCCCTGGCTGTCCTGGAACTTGCTATGTAGACCAGGCTAGCCCCAGAACGCACTGCCTCCCAAGTATCATTATACCCAGCTCTTCCTTTTCTTCTGGCTCTCAGCACACTTTCTCTGGTACTGTATTAGGGTTTTTGTTGTTGTTGGTTTGTTTGTTGTTGTTGTTTGTGTTTGTTTGTTTTTGCTGCTGTGATAAAACCGTGTGGCCTTACAGAAGGAAGGCTTATAGCTCCAGAGGGATAAGAGTCCATAACGGTGGGGAAGCATCGTGGCAGGGTGGCCAGAGCAGGCAGCTGTGAGTTCTCATCCAGAGGTGGGAAGCCGGTTAAGACTGTGAAGTGAGATGTGGTGTTTTGAATGAGCATGGCTTCCATAGGCTTGTGTTTGAATATTTGGTCCGCAGTCGGTGGAACTGTTTGGGAATGATCACGAGGTGTCCCATCTGTAGAAAAGGTGAGTTACTAGGGGTGGGTTATGAGGTTTCAAAAGCAGTGCTATTCCTAGTTAGCTCTCTCTGCCTCATGCCTGTGGATCGGGTGTAAGCTCTCAGCTAATGCCCCAGCACATTGCCTACCTGCCTGTCTGCTGCCTTGCTAGTCACCATGACCGTCATAGACTCTAACCCATTTTAACTGTAAGCTCCAAATTAAACATTTCCTTTTATAAGTTGCCTTGGTCATAGTGTTTTGCCACTGCAATTGAAAAAAAAAAAAAGACCTAAAATATGGGATAAGACTATAAATACTTAGAGGAGCCCTCAGGAGCCTGCCCCTTCCAACCCCCACCCCCCCACCCCCCAACCTCTCTGAAAAGCACCACCAGCTAGAGCCCCGAGTCTTTAGGGGATACATGTCCTTCAGGCTTCCTTATTTTTTTCTAGAGTGCCCCCTCTCACCATGCTTGTCTGCCACGCGGCTGATTGACCACCATGTTAGCTTAACATTTTCTCCTAAGGGTAGCTTCTGAAACTTAGACCTTGTCCACCCTGGGGCTTTTCTTTTAAACCCGAAAGAATTTGTTCTTGGGGAGGGGAAAATATCGTTTAGGGCAGAATCAGGGGAAATAAGCCTTAAATGCATTGAGTGTAAGTGTTGCAGTTCTGAGGGGAAAGGTAAGGAATCCCAAAAAGTAACGCTGCAAAACAAATCTCACTCAAGAGTGTTTTTGGGTAAGACACAAGAGAGAGGGGCTGCTTCTCTGAACTGAGCAGAGGGCAGGCAGAGATTTCCAGGGCAGGGATTGGTGGGATTTCAGGTCCTGAGCTTGGGCAGCTCAGGGATTGGTGGATTATTGAGCTCAAGGGTTGGTGGGTTTTCAAAACCCAGAAGTGATCCCTCAGCGAGCCATACCAGATCTCCCAGAGGCCATGCACCATGAAAGCTGTTAAGGTAGGGGAGATAAAGGGGCACTTGGAAGCCCGTACCAAGATCAGCTGGTCTAAGTCTGCTTTTCTGGCTGCCTGAGTACAAACTGTCGTGTTGTAGAGAGAAAGTTGGACAGGTCTAGGGGCAGCTTTAGGGAACTTGTGGACATTAAGAGGAGTAAAATTTAGCTGGATGGTTGGTGGTACATTGCCTTTAATCCCAGCACTTGGGCAGAGGTAGGCAGATCTCTGAGTTTGAGGATATAGTCTGGTCTACACTGTGAGTTCCAGGACAGCCTGGGCTACACTGAGAAACCCTGTCTCAAAAAAGACAAAACAAAGGAGTGAATCTAGTGAATTGGCAAGTGTCAACTTTAGGGATATGGGCAGTTCCCCCAAAGGGGTCCCCTTCAGGGCAGGGTCTAGGTCAGGTGGTAGGGGGCCTTCCTAGCATAAAGATGAGGCCCTGGATTTGATCCCCAGCACCTCAAAAACTGGGTATGATGGCATCCAACTGTAATCTCAGCGCTTGGAAAGGCGGAGACTGGAGGAAGTGTTCTTGAACTTTGTACAATTTCCAGGCTATTTTGAAACACAAAAGATGCACATCTCAAAATCTAAATAAATAGGGCTGAGAGATGGCTCATTGGCTAAAAGTGTTTGCTTGTTCAATCACGAGAACCCATGATGGAAGGATTCCCAAAAATTGTCCTTTGACCTTCGGTGAGTCTGAGAACACAAGCCTACTTTCATTTAATCATGTTCATTCATTCATTCATTCATTCATTCATTCATTCAGTGTGTGCATGCACGAGAGCACACACACAGTGACTAGAATTAAGGACACTTATTATAATAACCAAATAAATTTCATCTTCCAATTATTAATCATGAGAAAACCTGCCTCCTCCCTCCCTCCCTCCTTCTCTCCCTTCCTTCCCTCCCTCTGTACCCTCTCCTTCCTATCTTCCCACTCTCCTTGGAAGCAGGCTATAATAGTGAGAATTTTATTATCATTTAAAAATGTATGTGTCGCCAGGCAGTGGTGGCACACAAGCCTTTAATCTCAGCACTTGGGAGGCAGAGGCAGGCGGATTTCTGAGTTAGGGGCCAGCCTGGTCTACAGAGTGAGTTTCAGGACAGCCAGAGATACACAGAGAAACCCTGTCTCGAAAAACAAAACAAGTGGTGGCGCATGCCTTTAATCCCAGCATTTGGGAGGCAGAAGCAAGCAGGTGGATTTCTGAGTTCGAGGCCAGCCTGGTCTACAGAGTGAGTTCCAGGACAGCCAGGGCTACACAGAGAAACCCTGTCTCAAAACAAACAAACAAACAAACAAAATGTATGTATATAGGCTTTTTGCCTGTATGTAAGTCTGTGCACCATGTGTGCTTGGTGTCTGTGGAGCCCAGAAGAGAACATGAGACCCCCCCCCCAGTACCAGTATTACAGAAGGTGGTGATCCAACATGTTTATGATAGGAATGAAACCAGGTCCTCTGGGAAAGCAGCCAGTGTTGTCTACCCCAGATGAGCTTGCCCATTCCTTAAAGCCAAATATACCGAAGTACCCTTTATTAATCCTTAACATTGCCAGGCACCACAACAACTAACATCCAGCAGTGTCACCAAGGGGGCAGAGGTACTTGGTCCTCTGAGAACCCGGAACCCTAAGTAGAGAGGAGGAGTGAATGGTCTCTGGAGGAGACCAGACACAGCAGGCAAGCTGAGGTCAGCTGGGAGTGTGTGCTGTAACGGAGGCACCTAGAGGGCACCTACGACCTACTCAGTGGTTTCTTAGTAAGCCTCAGTGTGCAAACACCCCAGAGGAGGAAGCTGCAATTAGGTTCCAGTTGTATACACTGCTCGCTCACTTCTACTCAGACCCTTTAAGAAGGCTTTGACATCTCTCCTCAGCCTAGACTCTATGGGTAAAGCGTTGTCAGTTTTCTATGGGTCCCAGGATTGGAGTCCTCCGCATGGCTGCCCCATGTCAACAATACACATTTACTCAAGACTTTGCTCACTCAGGGCTTCCTCCTCTCCCTACGTGGAGGCAGGTGGATCTCTTTGAGTTCAAGGCCAGTTTGGTCTATATATCGAGTTTCAGACCAGCCAGGGGTACACTGAGACCCTGTCTTAAAGGTGGGGCTGGGGCTGGAGAGATGGCTCAGTGGTTAAGAGCACTGGCTGCTCTTTCCCTAGGTCCTGAGTTCAATTCCCAACAACCACATGATGGCTCACAACCATATACATAAAATAAATAAATCTCTTTTTTGTTTTTTGTTTGTTTGTTTGTTTTTGTTTTTTTGAGACAGGGTTTCTCTCTGTAGTCCTGGCTGTCCTGGAACTCACTCTGTAGACCAGGCTGGCCTCGAACTCAAAACTCTGCCTGCTTCTGCCTACCAAGTGCTGGGATTAAAGGTGTGAGCCACCACTGCCCAGCATGAATAAATCTTTTGAGAGAGAGAGAGAGAGAGAGAGAGAAGTTGGGTGGCCTGGTAGAGTAGCACAAGGCTTTAATTCCATCACTTGCCCACTTGCCGGCAAATCTAGGATCTTATGTGAGTTCCAGAATAGCTTGGTCTAGATATCAAGTTCCAAGCCAGCAAGACCTTGCATACTGAAACTCTGTCTCAAAACACAGAGGGCCGAAGATGTATCTCAATTAACAGAGTGCTTGTTTTGCATGCTCTGATTCCTGGGTTTAGTGCCAAATACCACATAAAAAGAAGGTGAGCGCCGGGTGGTGGTGGTGCATGCCTTCCATCCCAGCATTCCAGAGGGAGAGGCAGGCAGATCTCTGAGTTCAAAGCCAGCCTGGTCTACAGCTCCAGTTCCAGGACAGCCGGGGCTACACAGAGAATCCCTATCTCAGAAACACCAAAAAGAAAATGAAAAAAGGAACCACAGACAAGGTGATGTACACCTATAATCCCAACACTCAGAAGGCAGATGTCCAATGAATTCCAGGCCAGCCAGGACTTCAGAGTCAGACCTTAATTCAAAACAAACAAACAAACAAAATTGCCCTCTAAGTTTTTACTTAGTGTTTACTAAGTGTTTGGTATTAGCATAATAAAAAAACTCAAATCAAAGGTCAGAGGCATTATTTGTAACTTACTGTGGGTATTTCAAAAGAACAATCCTTAGCTAACACTCAGAGATGACAGAAATAGACGGTTGCGTCACTGCCTGATTAAAACGGAAAAGCTGGAGGCTTTCCAAAAGGAAAACAAGAAGAGGCAAGGAGTCTGGACTGACCACTCAGAAGTGTGTGTGTGTGTGATACCAAGCATCGGTGGGTGGGGCCTTTGTTGGGACAATGTCAGAGTCTGGATGTGGCTAGTGGGCTTTTTAGCAGCCTAGCAGCTTGTGACCTGTGACTGGGAGGCTTTTCCCAGTGCACAAGTGCATAGTCAGAAACTGCATGGGGGCAGCTGCCTTCCGTGGCTCTGCCTGTGCCCAAACAGTAATGTGTCATGCCTGATGCATTGCCAGGCAACGCAGTGTATCTGGGTGTGTCCCTTAAGGCTCTCTCCAGCTCAGTAGCTTATGCACAGCCTGCTTTGCCGGTGTTCCTGGCTGGCAATGTCCTCATGAGATAGTGTGCTCTCTAACTCACTTCTCCCGCTCTTCTCTTTCCCTGCCGGTACTAAGGATGGAAGCCAAGGCCTTTCACTTGTTAGGCAAGTACATTACCACGCACCACACCTCCAGCCTGTGACGGCGCTCTCCTGGTTTTAGTGTGCAAGGCTTGTATTCTCTTACACTGCTACAGCGGGAGGCTGTTGCTAGAACTGGAAGTTTCCATTTAGCCTAGGAAGCAAGCCCTCCTTGAACCCGAAAGTTTGACTGTGGAAGACTCTAGTCACCCCTGCCTGCTACTGACTTAAGAGAAAAATAACTTATCCTCACAAGGTGCCTGGGTGAGGGATTGCGGCCCAACCTTTCATTTGAAATTGCATGAGACTGCTACCCAAAGGAGGATTTCTTTGCTTTGACACCATGTCTGGTGATTTTTGTTCTGCTTTTAGGAATTTTAAAACTTTGGACTATGAGAGCCCCATGAAATAGCCAGAAAACTTTCTAAGGTTCTCTTGGAGTTTTGTTCCATGTAGACTTTTGTTGTTTATTTTTGTACACATTTGTTTATTTAATGTGGGTTTTGCCTGCACTGTCCAAAGAAGCCAGAAGAGGGCGTCATATCCTCTGGAACAGGAGTTGGGAATTGTTGGGAGTTACCACTTGGGTGCAAAGATTCAAACTTGGGTTCCCCTGCAAGAGCAGCAAGTGCTCTTAACCACCGAGCCATCTCTCCAGACCCCCATTTTAATGTCAGCCTTGGTTACATAGCCAGTTTGGGGCCTGAAGAGCCTACGTGAGATCCTGTTTCAAATAAATTGTCTGGGGGCGTGTGCAGTTCAGTGTTGGTGGATTCGTTCTAAGTTAGATATTCAGCATTGAGAAAACAAAAAACTGGGCTTCAGCAAAATGGTTACCATGCCTGACCACCGAGTTTGATCCCAGGGGAACATGGTAGGAGAGAAAGGTGCGCTGTGGCACTTGCCTATCCCCCTTAAGTAAAATACATCTTTTTTAAAATCTTAAACGCAGATGTGAAAACAGGGGTTCCGGTAAGGGAGCTGGTTCTGGGTCTCGGGCGTCTCCCCGGGCTGCACACAGGGCTCGGGTGGGTCTCTCCAGGTCCCTCCTAGCAGGGCGGCGCTGCGGGGAAATTCCAGCGGGCAGCTCCTCCACCGCGGTGAGACCTCATTTCCTAGGGAGGCGGCCGCTGAGCACCGCCTCCATCCAGGCCGGGCGGCCAGAGCTGCTGCCACACCCCAGCTCCCAGGATAAATTTAGCTCTTCTATTCCGGTCTCTGCCCGGCCCTTGCCCTGTAGCCAACCAACCGGTGGAAGTAGAAAGGAATGAAAAAGAGAAGAGATCACAGCCTGAGAACCCCATCACTCTCACCACATGCTTCAAAGCCCAACCCCAGTGCGCACACACTACTCACTTCACTGATCGAAAATTATTTGTCCCTCGGACGTTTGGGGAGAGTCAGTCACCTTAACAGAATGGGATAGGAGTCAGGGCCCCCCTCATTGTACAGGGGAACTCCAGAGAACAAAGTGCTGGGCATGGTGGTTTCATGCCTGGAATCCTGGCACTCGGGAGACTTAAGTCAGAAGGATTGTGGCAAGGACCAGGCCAGACTGGGCTCCCGAGGGAGATTGTCTCATAAAATGAAAACAAAAGTGGGTGTGGTGCCACACATCTGGGAGATTCTAGAACTGCCTCCTACACTCAGTGTTTCCTTGGAACCTGCCTCTCTGCCTCTCTTCCAGGTCCAGCCCAGGACTCAGCCCACACCTCTCTAGGCCTGGCTCAGGCAGTTTCTATCTTCTTGTTTCCCATACTTTTTTTCCCTCATCTTTCCCTGAGGATTGAAACTGAAGGCCCAAAGTAAGCTAGGCAAGCTATGTCCCCAGCCCTGGGTCCGGAATATTTTATGATGAACCATTTCTCACCGGAGGTCTCCCTATTTAAAAGCAGAGCTTCCAAAAATAATCTAACTGTTGGACTGTAGATGAGACTCAGTGGTAGAACAGTTGTCTGCTGGACAATTCCTTTTCTTTTGCTTTAAGACAGGGTTTCTGTTACTAAGTAAGAGTGGCTATCGGCTGGGAACAGGTAGGTAGGTATTCAGGTCCTGTCCTAATGCCACGTTTCAATGCCATTGCATTTCCTTTACGATTTAGGATTTAGTGACAGAACAAAAGGAAGCCATCAATCGGAGTACTTTAAAAATACTTTGGAGGAGGGGCTGGGAGGGGCTTAGTGGTTAAGAGCACTTCTTGCTGAGGACACAGGTTCAGTTCCCAGCTTTCACATAGAAGCTTACAACCTGTTGATAACTCCAGTTTCGGGAGATGGAGTGTTCTCTTCTAACCTCGTGGAGTAAAGGCCTGTGCCACCACTGCCTGGCCAAAGCTGACTTTTTGTAATTTTGCAAGCAAGCGCGTGCGTGGGCGTGTGTGTGTGTGTGTGTGTGTGTGTGTGTGTGTGTGTGTGCGCGCGCGCGCGTGCGTACTGAGACCTACTATCAGTGCTGGACTGCTCAAGGCCCTCTGAAGTCACCTGGTGTTGCTTTAGTAGAAAAGGGTGGGTCCTTGTGAAGGTTCCCCTCGCATTTAAAAAGACCACACCCCCTCTGCAGGCTTCTGGAAAACTCCCTCCCACCTTCATCCAACCTCCTTTTTCTAACCTTTGCACCTTTGCATCTGCTTCCTAAGAGTGGTGGCTTGAGGAGCCACCCTCTCTTGGTGAATGTGACAAGTAATGTTCAGCTCCTAGGGAAGTCCTAAGGGTAACAGGGTTAGGGGGTGCACCGTAGGCAGCCTCGATTCTTTGTGGCTTATTAATCCTCAGGGCACCCTATAGTGTGAAGGAGGAAAAGAAGGAAAAAGGAATTTAATAGCCTAAATGGAGCAGAGTTTGAGAACCTTTCCTAAAGTTCCTGCCAGGCCTGGTAGCACACATGTCTTTTAATCACTGCACTTGGGAGGGAGAGGCGGACAAATCTTTGTGAGTTTATTTGTGAGTTCGAGGCCACCTGGTCTACTGAGTGCGTTCCAGAATAGCCAGGACTACAAAGTGACACTGGTTTCAAAAATAGATAAATAAAACAAAATTATTTTTTGTTTGGTTTGGTTTGGTTGGGTTTTTTTTTTTTTTTTTTTTTTTGAGGCAGGATCTCACTAGGTAGTAGTATAGTAGTTCTGGCTGGCCTGGATCTCATTGTGTAGTCCAGGCTGGCCTCAAGTTACAGAGATTTGCCTGCTTTGGCTGCCGGAGTGCTGGGATTAAAGTTGTGTGCCACTACACCTGGGTAAAAAAATGTCTCCTAAACCCAGGCAGGTCACATTCTATGTCCTTGTAGAATCTGCTTCACTGCACTCCTGGAGATGTCTACAATTGTACTGTCTCCTTTCCAGAGAGGGCTTTGGGACTCCATTGCTCTGTACCTCAGATGGTTTCTGGTAAGGCTCCTTCCAGACAGCTCTGCAGGACTCCCCGAGCCTGGCTCCCAGGCTGTGCACTCGCCTCCACTGCTTTCTAACTGGGTGGTCTGAGGAAAGATCTTTGAAGCTATTTACAATGGCACAGGAAGAGGATTTAACCTCCTTGGGTTTTGTTGAGTGGGAGAACAAGTCTCACTACAAGGACAATGTTAGCATGTGTCAGGATTAGGAAAGACTGCACATGTGTGTAGTGTGTGTGGTGTGTGGTGTGTGTGTGTGTGTAGTGTGTGTCATGTGTGGTTTGGTATATTGTGGGCCTGTGTACCAGAGGCTTTCCACAAAGATCTCCAGCCTGGCCAGGTGCGAGGGTTCTGACAAAGGGGAGAGAGCAGGGAGGGGGAGTCATCTCTGCTGCCTCCACTGCTGGCTCTATCTCCGCTGTCACAGCCCCAGTTGTTCCAATGTGCTGCACCCATCGCCAGGCTAAGCCGGTGAGAAGCGGCTAGCTAGCAAGGATCCTGAAGGTGTTTTGGGAGAGCAGATCTCTTCTCAAGTTACAGCTCTTATGACAGAAACTCTCAGACGAGGGAGTAATTTTTGGACACCTTTACATCTTCTGGATAAGATTCTTATATACAGTTTGGGGGTGGGTCAGGATCTGGCAGCAGGTACCTCCTATTGGCTTGTTCTGAGAGCTTGGGGAGACCTTATTTACATGTGGGAGGGCCTGGGGTGCTGTTCCTACCTTGACTGATGACCAGCTCTGGGGGGGGGGGGGGGGGGGGTTGTGGGGACTGTAGCTATGTGAAAGGGGCTAGAGGCTCAGGAGCTAGGGCAAACTCCTGTCATCCCTGAGGGTCTCCGAGGTTCAAAGCCTGCTCAACCAGGTACCCAGCTGCCTCTCACAGCCCACCGCCCCAGTGTATATATGTATGTGTGGTGTAGTGTGTGTCATGTGTGGTGTGTTTGTGTATGTGTGATGTGCATGTGTGGTGTGTATGTCATGTGTAGTGTGTGTGTGTGTGTCATGTATGGTATGTTTGTGTGGTATGTGTAGTGTGTATAATGTGTGTGTGTGCTATATTAAATTTCAGCCAAGCTTTTTCTTAACCCTCATAATTTTCACAGACCCTAGACTGAGGCCCAGGCTGGCTTCAAACTCTTGACAGTGTTCCATCCTCATCCTTTAGAGTGCTAGAATTACAAGCTTGTCCACACACAGAAAGAGTGGCATGATTAGGAAGTATGACCTTGTTGGAGTAGGTGTGGCCTTGTAGGAGAAAGTGTGTCACTAAGGTCTCGGATACTCCTGGCCAGTGTGTCACTGTCTCTTCCTGCTGCCCACAGATCAAGATGAAGAGTCCTCAGCTCCTTCTCCAGCTCCCAGTCTGATTGCACTCCACCATGCTTCTCGCCATGACAGTGATGGATAAAACATCTGAACTGTGAGCCAGCCTCAATGAAATGTTTTCCTTTATAAGAGTTGCCATAGCCATGGTGTCTCTTCATAGCAATAAAACCCTAACTAAGACACATGCTGAGTCCTAATTCTCTCTTAACCACTAGGCTTCACCACCAGCTCTAACCATTTTGAAATCTATTTCAGCACACCTGAGTTTCACGAAAGACTCCCACCTGTTCTGCTCTTTTGCCACTTGATCAACTGTCCTTAATGTTAACCCCACCTAGGTGAGAATAAGACCACTACCACAAACTTAAGCCAAATTGTAGCAGCTTTATTAAATACTGGCCAGGATAATGGACACTGGTCAGGTCCATTCCTGGGATTCCCAGAGAATGGTCATGAATTATGTTAGCCCAGTGCTTATAAAGGCAAAACCCATGAGGCTACATACATCCCACTTTCATTCAATAGAGGGCAAGCATCATCCTGACGTACTTCCTGCATGTGTACCTCCCACCTAAGTGTGATCAAGCTCAGCCTGTGCAGTTGGGGCAACCACCCTTGTTTACAGAAGTGAGAACACGTGACTTGTTATCTTAATTGAGCAACAGTCCCCAGCATTTCAGGAAGATACCTGTCCTTGGGGACGACGGGTTAGGGGCATTTCTTCTGGTTTATAGATCTTTCAAGAACAGCAATGTGAACTTAGAACATAAAGTAAGCCCTCGGGCTCAAGAGCATTCTTACTTCATGTTGTTGTTACTAAGTGCAAAATCCAGTCTTGGATCCAACTCCACATTAAGTTGTTCAACTAGGACTTAGGATACAAGAGGGTGATGCTAATGATTACTCTTGAAAGGGACAAGAAAACTGAGAAAGCCCGGGAGGTCAAAGGTTGAAAGTTATAAAATCTGGGTGAGGTGGGTAAATGAATCCTTTTAATACTTTTCTACTTTTTTTTTTGTTTGTTTGTTTTGTTTTTTGTTTTGTTTTTTTTTTTTTTTGAGACAGGGTTTCTCTGTGTAGCCCTGGCTGTCCTGGAACTCACTCTGTAGACCAGGCTGGCCTCGGAACTCAGAAATCTGCCTGCCTCTGCCTCCCAAGTGCTGGGATTAAAGGCGTGTGCCACCACCGCCCGGCTAAGGTTTGGTTTGGTTTTGTTTTTTTGTTTTTCCCTTTTGGACAAGATTTTATTCTGTGGTCCAAGCCTTGGGCTCTCAGCCATCCTTTGTCTCAGCCTCACAAGTGCTGGGATCGCAGGAGCAAGCCTTCAGCTCCTGCCAGTACTTTAATTTCTAATTTTTACTTGTTTCTTGCTTATTTCTGTACATGTGCTGGTAGTATATTTGTATGCACATGTGTACACACTTGAATGTAGAAGTCAGAGACTGATGCCAGGTGTTTTGCCCAGTCCCCCTACATCTCACTTTTTTGAAACAAGTTCCTCACCAACCCTAGATCTCATTAAATGGCTAGACTGGATGTCCAGCAGGCTCCAAGGATTTGGCTATCTCCTCTGCCCCTCCTTACCTCTTGCCTTCTCCCCCCAGCTGTGTTACAGATGTGTATCATCAATACCCAGCTTTTATGTGGGTGTCGGCAATCTGAATTTAATTCCTCATGCTTGGTGGCATATATTTTACTGACTGAGTTATTTCCCCAGCTCCTTAAACAAATTAAATTCAAATTTAATACAGGGTTTTGCTATGGTGCCCTGATTGGCTTTAACTCTTGAGTTTAAGAGATTCTTGACCTCCTGAGTAGCTGATACTAAAATAGTTGTAAAAGGTCAGGTGCAGTGCTGTATACCTGTAATCCCAGCACAAGAGAGACTGAGCAGGAAATTCTGGAGTTCAAGACCAGCCTGGGCTGAAATAGTGACATTCTCTCTCAAAAGAAAGAGGGGTCCTGCCAGGCAGTGGTGGTGCACACCTTTAATCCCAGCACTTGGGAGGCAGAGGCAGGCGGATTTCTGAGTTCCGAGGCCAGCCTGGTCTACAGAGTGAGTTCCAGGACAGCCAGGGATATACAGAGAAACCCTGTCTCGAAAAAAACAAACGAACAAAAAACAAAAAACAAACCCAAACACCAACCACACCACCAAAAAAAAAAAAAAAAAACCAAGAAGAAAGGGCCTAGTGAGGTAGCTCAGGAGATAAGGCACTTACTCTGTGAGCTTGATAACCTGAGTTTTATCCATCAAGCTGTGGCATGTGAACACACACATGCACACACATGTGTACAGAAACATATGCACACAGTTCTTTTTTTTTTTTTTTTTTCAAGACAGGGTTCCTCTGTATAGCCCTGGCTGTCCTGGAACTCACTCTGTAGACCAGGCTGGCCTCGAACTCAGAAATCCGCCTGCCTCTGCCTCCCAAGTGCTGGGACAATGATCTTTAATAATAACTGGTTTTTTGTTTTTTTTGTTTTTTTTTTTTTTTTTTTTTTTTTTTTGGTTTTTTGAGACAGGGTTTCTCTGTGTAGTCCTGGCTGTCCTGGAACTCACTCTGTAGACCAGGCTGGCTTCGAACTCAGAAATCCTCCTGCCTCTGCCTCCCAAGTGCTGGGACAATGATCTTTAATAATAACTGGTTTTTTGTTTTTTTTTTTGTTTGTTTTTTTTTTTTGGTTTTTTGAGACAGGGTTTCTCTGTGTAGTCCTGGCTGTCCTGGAACTCACTCTGTAGACCAGGCTGGCTTCGAACTCAGAAATCCTCCTGCCTCTGCCTCCCAAGTGCTGGGATTAAAGGCGTGCGCCACCAACTGCCTGGCTATAATAACTGTTTCTGTTTTGTTTTTCCTTTTTTAGGCAGGGGTAGGTTTCAAGACAGGGTTTCTCTGTGCAGCCCTGTTCTGCAACTTGCTTTGTAGACCAGGCTAGCCTCAAACTCCAAGATCTACCTGTCTCTGCCTTCCTAGTGCTAGGATTAAAGATGTGCACTGGCATGCCCAGCAATAATAATACAATTTCAATTTTTCAATATATATAGATTATATATTAAATATATATATTTATATATGTAAAAAATTTGTAACAAAGTATAACAACACACACAAAAAAACAACTACACTGAAAAAGAAAGCATGGTAGGAGCAGCATCATGAGATAGGTCTGGGCAGAGCAGAGCTGTCGGCTCCTTGTTTTAAGATGTGTCAAAGGTCCTGGAGGAGGAGGTACCTCACGCTGGTGTTCTTGACCATCAGCAGATGAAGCAATCTGAAAGACGAGGCCCCTGGGATATTTTCTAATTGCAGAGACTCACGGTCAGTGGCCTAATGTGAAGTGACCCTGGACATCTGGGAGACGAGCCCTGCCTGCTACTCTTGAATGGCTTTATCACCCAAGGGCTTGGAGGCACAGGGTAGAGCAGTCATCCATGCATACTACAGACATGCCTCCGTCCAGCCAAGGCAAAGTGTCCAGGACAGCTGAGTCAGTCTTCAGGTCTTGCTCTGTCCCCTTATGGCAATTCTGTATTATACACAAAGGGCTGCAGTAGGGTTGGCCCACTCTGAATTGCTGGGCTTCCAGGACTGAAGTCTGTTCTCCAGGCCACACTTTCAGTGTGTTTAACTCAGTGTTGTCAGGTAAAGGAATGTTAAAGCCCTTGTTAAAATGCACACTGTGGTTCAGTGGATTGGAGAGGGGTGGGAGACTACATTGCTTTTTTCTTTTTTAATATTTGTCCTGTGTGTGTGAGTATATGTGTGAGCGCACACGTGTGTGCACAAGAGTGCGTGTACACACACACAAGCAGAATGTACACACTCACAAGCAGAAGGTAAGAGGACAAACACCTCAGGTATTGACCCTTGCCTCACATCTTGCTTAAAGCAGGTGCTTCTTGTTTGCCGCTGTCTGTGTATTCCAGGCTTAGTGAGCCTTGAGCTCCCAGGAATCCCCCTGTCTCTGCCTTCCATCTTGCTGTAGAGTGCTCAGATTACAGACCTGCCTAGCAAGGGTGCTCAGCTTTTACAGGGGTCTGAAGTCAAGCATGGCTTGAGGTGTCTGTACTCACTGAGCTATGTTCCCTGTCCCCCACATTTCTAACTAGTGTTGGTGGAAAATGTGGGGCTCATGGGCCTCACTAGTCAGTTTGTGCCTAGAATATGCTATCAAGAGCTCTGTCCTGGGCTGGAGACACGGTTCAGTAGGTAAGAGCACTGACTGCTCTTCTGGAGGTCCTGAGTTCAATTCCCAGCAACCACATGGTGACTTACAACCATTGGTAATGGGACCCAATGCCCTCTTCTGGTGTGTCTGAAGACAGCTACAATGTACTCATATACATAAAAAATAAATAAATAAATAAATAAATATTTTTAAAAGGAGGGTTTTTTGTTGTTTTTGTTGTTGTTTTTGTTTTGGTTTGGTTTGATTTTTTGAGACAGGGTTTCTCTGTATAGCCCTGGCTGTCCTGTAACTCACTCTGCAGACCAGGCTGGCCTTGAACTCAGAAATCCGCCTGCCTCTGCCTCCCAAGTGCTGGGATTAAAGGCGTGTGCCACCACCGCCCGGCTTAAAAAAGAGTTTTGTCCCTTCAGATTGGCCTGTGATTGTCTATCAAGATGAGGGTACCCAGTAGGCCATAATTGTTCTGATTTGTAATCCCAAGATATTAGATATAAGAGGAAGACACAGAAGCATTTAGAGTTCTAGGCCAACCAGTTCTAGGATATGGTAAAATCCTGTCTGAAAAAACCAATTTACAAAACAAGGCTTAGCTGAAGGAAGAATGGCTTAGTCAAGTGCTGAGGACCTTAGTTTGAAACTCTGTAAGAATAAAAAGAAAAAAATCACATGCCAATAATCCCACTACTGGGGAAGCAGAAACAGAACAGTCTAGGAGTCTCTGACCAGTCAGTCTAGCTGAAAAGGTAAATTTCAGCATCAGTAAAAAAGATCCTATTTTTTAAAAAGTGTTTTGTGTGTGTGTTTCTTATTTTATGTACATTGGTATGTTAATTCCATATGTCTGTATGAGGGTGTTGGATGCCTAGGAACTGGAGTTACAGACAGTTGTGAGCTGCCATGTGAATGCTGGGAATTGAACCCGGGTCCTTTGGAAGAACAGCCAGTGCTCTGAACCACTGAGCTACCTCTCCAGTCCTGAGAGATCCTATCTTTAAAAAAAAAAAAAAAAAAAAAAAAAAGGTGATAGAGAAATCTGACACTGACCTATGGTTTCCCCATGCATTGGTGCATGCACACGAACACACACACACACACACACACACACACACACACACACACAGTTTTAACTAGATGGTGCTGGGACATGCCTTTAATCTCACCATCTTGGGAGGCAGAGACCATTGATTGCTGGTCTATGGAGCAAGTTCAAGTTCCACAACCGCCAGGGCTACACAGAGAAACCCTGTCTCAAAACAAAACAATATATATATATAGTTGAAAAAAAAAAACTACCTAGCAAGACAAACAAAATGTAGCTGCCAGACAAAACTGGACCAGTGAATCCTTTAAACTCTTGTCACTGCAGCTAAGAAAGGCAGGGGTTGGTGACAGGCTCACTAGCTGCTAATGGGAACCTCCTCTACCCTGCCCCCCAACCCCACCCCCAGAGGGAGCTTTTCATCAAAGCCTGGCACTGCAGAGGGGTCCTGGGGGAGTAGAAGGGCCCTGCCAGCCCGCCCTCCTCTCCTCTTTAAAGAAGTGCCTCAGCTGCCTAAACAAGCCTGAATTTCCCAACCTGCTCATAAAACCAGTTTCCCCAGGTTCTTGCGATACAGTTTCTATTCATTGGGTATGCCTCCCCCATCTAGTTGAGCTATAGACACTCTGTCTTAAAAAAAAAAAAAAAAAAAAAAAAAAAAAAAAAAAAAAAAAAAACCCTTTGTTAAGGCCCTCCTTTCTCCTGTACTAGGATAACACTAGATGTGGCATAAAGATAAATGTTAATAAAAAATATCATTAAATCAGGGCTGGGGACTTAGCACAGTTGGTACAGTGCTTGCCTAATACACAGAACACTTAGAGGCAGGAGGAAGGCCAGTGCAGACTATAAGACACTCCATCTTAGCCAGATGTGATTCCAGCACTCTGGAAGCAGAGGCAAGCAGATTTCTGAGCTCAAGGGTAGCCTGGTCTACAGAGCAAGTTCCAGAATAATCAGGGCTACACAGAAAGACCCTGTCTCTGCCTTCTTCAAAAAAAGAAAGAAAGAAAGGAAGGAAGGAAGGAAGGAAGGAAGGAAGGAAGGAAGGAGGAGAAAGAAAAGAAAAGTCACTGTCTCCAAAAAAGAAAAAGAGTAAAAGAGTATGTTTTAACAGGGCATGCTACCCGATCTGAGATCCATTGCAACACCAGAAAAAAACCAAAACTCATTGCTTTGTGAGGACTGGGTATAGATGTGAGGATCTGCAGTGATCGACATGAATATGTGGTTTTCTTAATGGAACCAAGTACTGATCCTGTTCCTGCTGGCACGGTCCATAACCTCCCACAATCCCTATCAGTAATTTATTAAGCACCTACTATGATTACAAATATTACCTCCAACCATTCCCCCTGAAATTGTGCCAAGATTAGGCCTTCTTGCTTTCCCCCTCCTCTTTTTTACAGTCCTAGAACTTGAACCCAGGACATCACACATCATAGACAGGTGTTCTCCCACTGAGCCCAGGGCAGTCACTAATCCAAATTTTCCAGATGAGCAGAATCAGGTGAGCAACTTGGCAGAGTCACAAGCTAACAAGTGTGTGAGTACTTGGTTTTACAAAATATAACAAAAGGCTATTATCTAGACAGCTTTTCATAGCTAGATAGAACATTTTTTTTTTTAATTTCACAGGAAAACTTTGAGATGCTTATTAGAAAGTTCTGATTCAATAAAGAGAAACAAGGTATTTCTGGGTATTAAGACTTGAACTTTTGCCGGGCGGTGGTGGCGCACGCCTTTAATCCCAACACTTGGGAGGCAGAGACAGGTGGATTTCTGAGTTCGAGGCCAGCCTGGTCTACAGAGTGAGTTCCAGGACAGCCAGGACTACACAGAGAAACCCTGTCTTGAAAAAAAACAAAAAACAACAACAACACAAAAAAAAAAAAAAAAAAAAAAAAAAAAAAAAAGACTTGAACTCTCATTTCTGGTTACATTTTTTTTTCCCTTACACTTTTAAAATTAAGTGAGCATTAGGGTGTCTTTATATTAGCAAAGTGACAATCCATAAATATAAGTGACTTACTTTATTTGGGAATTAAAAAACACATTCAAGTGGAGCACGGTGGTACATACCATGCCTGGCTATAGTTGCTACTTTTCTTTTTTTTTTTTTTAACTTTACCTGTATGAGTGTTTTGCCTGCATGTATGTAAATGTTAATGAATTGCTCACAGAGGAATTCACATCCCTCAGAAACTAATTACAGATGATTGTGAGTCAGCCATGTGGGTTCTGGGAACTGAACCTGGGTCTCTGAACCAGTGTTCTTAACCAAGGCACCATTTTTCTAGCCCCCCAACCCCCCCACCCCCACCCCCACCGCCAGGTAGTTGCTTTACTGAGACAGGATCTAGACTAGCCAAAGTTGCATGAATACAAGAGACCCTATCTCTATAAGAGAACAAGCACAGGGCCCCCGACTATAAGATGGCAGAGATAGTAAAGGTTGGTATCAGGCTCCAAACCCAGTGACATCACATCTAGGCGAACCTCGTCGTTGCCAAGGCAACTGCCATACATTCCCAGTATCCACCTGGCTACCTCCTACCCTTACCTGCAAGAGGCTACTTCACCACCCATATAAAACAGGCAGAACCCCCTGACCTCTCTCCTCTCTCTTCTTCCTCTTCTTCTCACCCCTCCCCACCACCACCACCTTTGCCCTATCTCCTGAATAAACCCCACGTGGAACCGTTTGGAACGTGGAACTGGTGTGGTCTGTTCTAAGCCATGCACGGACATTTATCAGTAAAGAAAGGTTCTTGGCAGAGCCAGCCCTGAAAAACTGAGACCCATAGGGTGGCCAATTTCCAAAAGTTGTGCTCAGACCTCCAGATGGCATGTGAAAAGCCTGTACTAAATAATTGATGTTAAAAAAAAAAAAAAAAAGCATCGAACCTTCATTTTGCTCTGAGTCATTACCTTTTTCAGGTTTGTTAAGCCAAGGATTCTCTGGATAGCTCTGGCTGTCCTGCAATTCACTTGGTAGACCAGGCTAGCCTTGAACTGAGAGACCCACCTGCCCCTGTCTCCCAAGATTAAAGGTGTGTGTCACCATTAAATGTCCTCATTTAAAAGGTGTGGCTCCTTTTTAAGTTTTGTTGTTTTGAGACAGGGTTTCTCTGTGTAGCCCTGGCTGTTCTGAAACTCTGTAGACCAGGCTGGCCTCGACCTCAAGAGATCTGCCTTTCTCTGCCTTTGGAAACTAATGTTAGATCTACCCCTAAAGACATATCTAAAGTGGCTTGTCTTCTTCATCTTCCTATACAGCTGTCTTAGTTAGGGTTTCTATTGCTGTCATAAAACACCATGACCAAAGCAACTTGAGGAAAGGCTTTGTTTGGTTCATGCTTCCATATCACTGTTCATCATCCAGGGAAGTAATGAGGGAACCCAGTTTGTATTAATGGAAAACAAAAACAAACAAACATACAAACCCAATCTACCAGCTAATTTTATCTTTTGCAGGGTAGAGAGTTTGGACCACTCTCTGTAGACCAGGTTAGCCTCAAACTAAGAGTTCCACCTGCCTGCGCCTCAAGTACTGGAATTAAAGGAGTGTGTAACCACTGCCTGACCTAATCTTATCTTTTAAAAATGTTTTTTAATTGTATGTATATGGGTGTTTTCCCTGCACAGTTATCTATGCACCACTTTCTTGCTTGGTGCTCATGAGACTGAACAGAAGAATCTCTGATCCCCTGGGATTAGTTAAAATGGTTGTGAGCCACCGTGTTTGTGGGTGCTGGGAATTAAACGCTGAGTCTCAATAGCAAAAAGTGTTCTTAACCACCGAGCTATCTTTCTCCAGGCCTCTTTCCTTTCCTTTTTGGAACATTTCTGCAAACTAGTGTTGACTGACCCTGAATTCTCTTGCCTCCCGTCAGAAAGAATACTTACAGATTGTGGTTAAAATATTCTTAAAAATGGTTTGTCACGCCGGGCAGTTGTGGCGCACGCCTTTAATCCCAGCACTTGGGAGGCAGAGGCAGGCGGATTTCTGAGTTCGAGGCC
Organism: Arvicanthis niloticus; assembly: GCF_011762505.2. Classification (NCBI taxonomy): domain Eukaryota; kingdom Metazoa; phylum Chordata; class Mammalia; order Rodentia; family Muridae; genus Arvicanthis; species Arvicanthis niloticus. The sequence continues at coordinate 18,564,689 of NC_047674.1, read as the reverse complement.
AGCCTGGTCTACAGAGTGAGTTCCAGGACAGCCAGGGCTACACAGAGAAACCCTGTCTCGAAAAACCAAAAACCAAACCAAACCAAAACAAAGGTTTGTCACCGTCCTCAGTCAAGTGTTTCTGTAACAAAAAAAAAATGTATTTCTGTTTCTCAAAGGCATTCCCAAATCTGAAATTGCACCTTGCTAAGGGCTGGATCAGTTTGGTAACCTGGATGCCTTTGCCTTATCCGTGGGAGTCTCACATCTCGATGCGAGTACTTCACAAAGGGTTAAACTACCATCTCCGTGCTCAAGGGGACCGTGAGGGGTAGAGAACTAGGGAAGGAAGGGGAGCCACAGGCCGCCCCGCAGGTGTGCGGGTCCCCACAGGCTGGGGGACGCTTTCAGCCGCGCCATTTCGGAACAACAGGGAAGATGGAGGAGCCTCATCCTCCCAGCGCGACCCGCGCCTGCGCCCTGTCTACCCGATGCGTCCCGCGAGGCCGTTAGAACAGGGAAAGGAGGTGAAAGGGAAAGGAAGGGAAGGGAGCGTAGGGAGGGACCAAGCCTGCGGTTCCGGCGAGCCCCGCTCCCGCGCCGAAAATCCGCTCCAGGTCGTTTGCGACCTGAAGCCGCTCCACGGACCTCGGCCGCGCTCCGCGCTTTCCCTTTAGCCCTTTGTGTCCCCGCGCGCCTCTGGGAAAGCGGGAACGCGCGCAGAGCTGGGCGCCTGCGCAAAGAAAGCACGCCCCTCCAACCGGGCGCCTGCGCAAAGGGAGGAGCATGCCGGCCGCACGCCTGCGCAGAAACAGGCGCGCCCCGCCTATACTTGAGGATGGGCGCCCCTGTCTGCCCCGCCCCTGCCCGCCATTTCATGGTCTGTCGCCGCTTCTGGGCCGACGTTCGCGGCCTCTGTGTGATGGACGCCCGGAAGCCGGTACAACAAAGACCGTAGTGCGCGGGCTGCGCGTCTTGCCGCTGCCCACGGCGCCCAAGTATGGGGGGGAAGTGGGTGATAGTGCACCTTCCGGCATGGGTTTGCTAGTCAGCCGGTGCGTGCACGGCCTGGTGCGTGCAGAACAGCGCAGCCGCCGCCTCGTTATGTCCAGTCTCGAAGCCCGCACCCTCCTAACCTGCAGGCACCCCCAGAGTCGTATTTGCCCTCTTCTAAGTGTAGAAACTCATGGACTTCTCCATATCGTGTTAGTTAGTTTGGAGGATATATTCGACCTAAGTGTGTCTACAGTTGTGTTTGCACCTCCTGGCTGTTATAAATACCTGAATGCGGGTCTGCACTAAACGTTTTTGAGCCTCAGGGAGCTGACTAGACTCACCAGTACAAGCCCTCTGCATTCTGTGTCTGAGAAAAACTCCTACTCGAGGCATATAATCCATCGTTTTTGAGGAAATAAGAGGCAAAACCTAACCACCCGGCTCCCGTTCCTTATAGGATTCTATTTTAATTTTGGAGACAGGGTCTCCCCTCATTTCCCCATTGTCCTCTAGCTCTATAACAACAGCCAGCATCCAGAAAGAAGTGTGCCACTATGTCCAGTGTACCTCTCCTAATTTTATGTTTAAGCTTCTCTTGGGCACAGCTTTTGCACGAGGGGCAAGCAGTGATGTGGAGAGTGGCCCAGGGGTAAATAGGCAATTAAGGATGTCTTAATGACCCTGTGAAGGAGGTGGGCTCTCTTAAAAGGTCAAAGTGTCCTGAAGGAAGCTATATTTGAGGGTGTTGTCACCTGGCCTCATCCTGGCAGGAAGGAGGATTTCATTCTCCTGAGCATTTATTTAAATTGAAAGAATCTGCTGGGCAGTGGTGGCTCACGTCTTTAATCCCAGCACTTGGGAGGCAGAGGCAGGCGGATTTCTGAGTTTGAGGCCAGCCTGGTCTACAGAGTGAGTTCCAGGACAGCCAGGGCTATACAGAGGAACCCTGTCTTGAAAAACCAGAGAAAAGAAAGAAAGAAAAGAAAAGAAAGAAAGAAAGAATCTAATGGGAGGCCCAGCAATGGAGACAGTAATGGAATAGTGGGTGTGTGGAGAAAGGACATGTGTCTTCCAGAGGAGAGAAGCCTCAGGAGCTGAGATTGAGTGCATCCCAGACCAGCATCTTTCTGGAGGAGCAGTAGCACTGGGCTCTTGAGATGAGACATTCTGTCTAGCTTTCCCTGGATTCCAGCAGCATCCTGTATAAGGAACTGGAATAACTACTAGAGTGTGTTCTCTCTCTCACACACACATAACCTCACTTGGCAGCCTAGTCTATGTAACCAGGAATGCATCCGGCTGATACTTCCCAGGTGCAGAATTACACCACACCCAGGAAATAGTCCGCTTTAAACCTAACAATAGCTACCTACCAATAGCTACCTAAGAAGAGACTGTAAACAGATGGGTGTGGGTGGGGAGCACATGCTTTGAATCAAAGTGCTGGGAGGCTGAGGCAGGCAGATCTCTTGGTTTCAAACCAGCCTGCTCTACAAAGGCGTAACTTTTCACAGAACATCTGAAGACTTTCTTTCCACAGATACCCCTAATATATCCTGGAGCTCCTGTGTGAAAAGGTCTCAGGAGCAGTATTCCACTGTAGGCTTTATCAGTCACTTGCATCTACAGTGTTCTTTTTCTTTAAGATTATTTTGCACATGCGTATGTTTTGCTTGCATATATGTATGTATGTGCATTGCCTTCATGCCTAAGTGCTTGTGGAGGCCAGAAAAAGGCATCAGATCCTCTGGAACTGGAGTTACAAATGGTCGTAAGTCACCATGTGGGTGCTGGGAACTGAGCCTGGATCCTCTGCCTAAGTACCAAGTGCTGCAAACTGCTGAAACTGCTGGGGTGCTCTCAACTCTGTCCATCCCTGCCTCCTGAAAGAAAAGAAGAAAGAAAAAGAAAGGAAGAAAGGGAAACACTTATTTACTGTGTGTGTCCCTGTAGAATTCACCAGAACTTGCAGGTGTTGCTTCTCTTCTATGGTGGGGGCTAAGAGATTGAATTTAGATTGTTAGGCATGAAGGCAGTTTACCTATGAGCCATTGCTCAGGGGTTTTTTGGTTTTCCTCCAATTTTATCTCTCCTTGTGGAAGGATCCTTTTCTTTACCAAGGTGCTTTGTTTTGGTTTTGTCTTTTTTTCAATTTACCTGTAGCCTACCTAGACTGTTCTGGAACCTACCAAGTAACTGAGCCTGCAAGTCTTGGCACTTCTCCTGCCTTAGCCTTCTAAATGCTGAGGTCTCAGGTGTAAGCCATCAAACCTGTCTGATCCAGCATGCCCAAAGTTTCCTTCTGCGTCTAGGCTTCCCTGTTTCCCACATAGGTTCAGATGGTCATCTGCTTCTGCCTTAGTAGCCAAGAGTGCAGGTCTCTGTCTCTGTACTGGTCTTTGATATCCTTAGTTAAAACATGGAGGGGTGGACTGGGTGCACACCTTTAACCCCTGCACTTGGGAGGCAGAAGCAGCCAGATCTCTTAAGGAGACCAACCTGGTCGATAGCGCTAGTTCAGAATAGCCAGAACTACACAGCGAACACAGAGAAACCCTGTCTCAAGAAAACCCAAAGATTAAAAAAAAAAAAAAAAAAAAAAAAACACAAAAAACCTAGCACTCAGAAGCAAGCAGATCTCTGTTAGTTCTAGGCCAGCCTGGTCTATATAGTGAGTTCCAGGTCAGGTGGTAGGGTGGGGCATGCATGAGTGGCATGTTCCTTCCACATGAAGGAATGGCGTAGTGATGCACAGACCGGCTTTCCTGGTCTTTTCACAGTTGCCCTATTTGAGCATGCTCCACAGCCTATGTCATGAGTTAAGAAGTTGACCATGTTCCCAGGGCATCAGCTAGGAGCTCTCAAGTCTCCACAGCCGTCCATCAGGGTGGGAGTATCCTACTCGGGACATCTGGGCGGCTCTGGGAGTTGAGCATTGACAGTCTAACATCTTGCCAGCTGGCCGTGGTCCCTGTGTCACTTAGGCATGACATCAAGTAGGTTTTGCCACTATTTTAACCCACCTAATGGGCAAAGGTTGGGGGCCCAGAAAGCCAAGTATGAAGCCTGACTTATAAGCCCAATGGGGAAGTCAGTCGTGATGGCTCATACCTTTAAGCCCAGAACTTGGGAGGCAGAGCCTGGTGTACAGAGCAAGTTCCAGGATATCCAAGGCTACACAAAGAAACCCTGTCTCTAAAAACCAAAATAAATACGTAAAATAAAAGGCCAATGGGAAGTAGGTTAGGTGGTCTTATCCCCTCTCCCCATCTTAAACCACAAAATTAGTTTCGTACTTTCTTTAAAGTACGAAATGTGTTACCCTCTGTGCCCACCCCCCAGCATCAGCATTTGGGCCTCTCCAGTTCCCCCCAATTGAGCTACTGTGTGGGGCTAAGTTCTATGCCCAGGAAACCCCTAGGAAGAGCTTCTCTGGTCCCTAGAAGTAAACCACAGAGACCCCACGCTGCTGCTAACATTTACATGTAAGGAAGAAAGGGTCCTTGCAGTTAAGTGCTGAAAAATGAATGCTGCCTTGTCCCTGCAGGCTTCCTGAGAGCTTTGTGGCCGTGTGTGTGTGTGTGTGTGTGTGTGTGTGTGTGTGTGTGTGTGTGTGTGTGTAAGTAAATAATTTAATGGGAAACTCCGGAAGGAAGGCAGCCTGAGGGAGACGGGCCTCACCCAACAGAAGGCAGCTTATTTAATATTTCCTTAAGCAGTAGCTGGGAATGGGGTGTGGGGTGCCTCAAAGGCAACCCTGAGAAATAAACCATTGCTCTGGGCTCTGCCTCTGGGGACTGCATGTAGCTGGATGATTTCCTCAGGGAATAGTCTTCCAGGTCACCCTTAAGGTACCTACCTGCTGTGGCAATTTAGAGATCTGACCTGGGGTGGCCGACTTGATCGACCAAGCAGCTTACGAGCAAGGAATTTGCCATTCGTGTGCACTGGGGGACCACTGGCCTTCCTGAAGCTGGGCTGACCTCCCTACACGGGCCTCTAGGTGACTCCTCCTAGATCCAACCTCCTTAGCCTGGAGGGAGGGAAGGAAGAGAGGGAGTGGTCAACTGTCTGCCCAGAGGCTCCTAGCCATGGACACAAACATTTCCTTTTGTGGTGCCTCTGTGGGCTGGGGCTGCAGCCGGAGGCCTGAGAAGGACTATATAGCACATACCCTGGATGGTTGCAGTGACCTTGGCTTACAGAAGCAGAGGCCCCACCCATCAGGCACTCATCCTATCTGCTGATAAAGAAAGGCCAGCCTTGCTTGTTTCTTAAAGCCCTCACAGGTGGCTTCAAGAGGAAGTGGTCACTGCTTACCATGCTCTCTAACCAACTTCTCCCTGTGTTGGTAGGAGTGTTCCTGAGACTGCAGGTCCGCCAGACACCACAGGTCTTGTCTGGGGGGTGGAGAATGGGCTCTAGGCCCCCTTGCCCTCTCAGGCCTGTGGCACTAGGCACAGAACAAAACCTCCTTTTTAAGAGCCTTGGAAGCTATTTTTGGCTATTGGGGATACAAGGTGACTCTCTGGCAGGCAGCCCTGGGATGGGAAGTGGGGGCTGTGTGGATGGAGATGTGGTTGTTTTTGTTCCAGGTCTGCTGCAGCTTCAGCCCTCATCTGCTTTTCACCCCTGAGTCCAAAGCTGGCAGGACTGCCACCCCACACCATGGGGCTGTCCACTGCAGCTCCCTGTGCCTGGTCTGGAAATAGGACAGTGTCCCCAAGCAGCCCAGAGCCTAATACTCTGATCTTCCTCTGTATTCTATCTCAGTTCCTGGTATTTACTTTGCCCTCCCCAACCAATTGTCCAAGGCCAGTTCTCTCTGGCCAGTAAGTATCTCAGCACACTTGAATGTTCAGTTTCACAGTTGACTGAAGGATTTTTTTTCCTAGTCTGAAACTCCTATTTAGACCAGGCTGTCCTTGAACACACAAACCACCTATCCCCTTACTCCCAGTGCTGGGACTAAAGTCATCCCTAACCACACCTGTCTTTTAAATTTTCTGTTATTAGCTTGAGACTGGGGGGTCCTACGTAGGCCAGGCTGGCCTGGCCTCATAGTCACTGTATAGTTGAGGATGCGTTTGAGCTTATGACCTTCCTGTGTTCATCTCTCGAGTGCTGAGATTACAGGTGTGTGTACTACCATGTCCAGTTTTTAGTGTGATTTTGGGGCTTCAAACCCAAGACTCCTGCATGCTGGGTAAGCAAGCACCCTTACCACCCATGCTGTGTCTCCAGCCTGGTGGTTTCTTTCTTTCTTTGGAGCAGCAGGTGAGGGGGAGCTCTGTTGTTCTGTTTGGGGGATAGAATTCATGGCCTTGCACAAACTAGACATTCAGTTACTCTGGAACTAAGCTGTACCCCCGCTCCCCATCTTTCTCCCACTAAAATGCTTTTAGTGGAGCTTAACTCATGAGCACGGTCCACCTGGTTTGATCTCCGAGTGCTATTTGTAACTGCAACAGAAACATGATCCAGGTCCAGGAAGCCTTTGCCCTCCATCCTGCCAGGCTGGTACCTAAGCCTCACTCTGGCTGGCCCTCCCAGCCAACACCCCCAGGATTCCAGGATTCCCATCCCCTCTACTCTCCCCTGAACACTGAAAAGTAACCTCCTGCCTGAGCTTTCCCTGGGCCTACCCCAGCTACTTTCATCCCAAGTCTGAAAATGGGCAAGACCAGCAGTTAGAGATCCCCCACCTCTCTCTGGCACTGTGCCTTGCCTTAAAATGAGTTGTCTATTTTACATATCTAAGTGGACCTGGCTGCCAGGTTCTCCCAGCATCTTTCAGTACCTGGCTGACTTATCCCACCCCACCTGTACCCTGAACTCTTCAGCATGGGGCCCATTCCCCAGCTACCTGTCTTTTTTATCTCGTAGCCTCTTGGCCACTGCTTTGTTCCTGGTCTCCTGGCCTCTTGGTTTCTGGCTCTTGGCTCCCTTGCTCTCTTCTCGTGGCTTGGGTTAATCTGCCCACCATGGTCACTATGGACTCTCCAAGATGTCTCTGCGTCTGCCTGTGCTCTCCCTTACGTCTGTAATAAAAACCTCAACCCCTTAGGAGTAGCCATGTCCTCCCCTTATTCCTTGTTTTCACTCACACTTAACTCTCGAGGTTGAAGAAAAGTATCTTATTAATGTCAGTAGTCAACTTTGCCCATTGCACAGGTGCAGTATACGAATGGACAGGCTACAAGGTCAGGATTTTTCCTATTTGTTTTTTAAGGCAAGGTCTCATTGTAAAGACCAGGATGGCCTTGAACTCACTGAGACATGGCTGCCTCTGCTCTTTTAATGATAGTATTAAAGACATAGGACTGAATGGTTATAAGCCACCATGCAGGTATTGGGAATTGAACAATTGAACCTGGTTTTTTAAGACAAGGTTTCTGGAAACCCTAGCTGTCCCAGAGCTCACTCTGTAGACCAGGCTCAGACGCAGATCTACCTGCCACTGCCTCCCTAGTGCTGGGATTAGGTGTGTGCCACCAACACCTGGCTGCTTTTTTATTTTTATTTTTTTTGAGAAAGAGGCCTGGTTGTGATGGCACACATTTTTAATCCAGCACTTGGGAGGCAGAAACAGATGGATCTCAAGAGTTTGAGGCCAGTCTGGTTTACAGAGTGAGTTCCAGGACAGCTGGGGCTGCTACACAGAGAAACCCTGTCTCAAAAAACCAACGAAACAAAAAAAGAGATTGCATGAGCATTTCATCTGCATGTGGGAGGCAAAGGGAAGTAGGGCTCCATGGCTCCACTGGCTCCGTCTACAGCATGAGCTCCAGGCCAGCCAGAGCTACAGAGACAGCTTTTTTTTTTTTTTTTTTTTTTTTTTTTTTTTTTTTTTTTTCTTTTTAGACAGGGTTTCTCTGTGTAGTCCTGGCTGTCCTGGAACTCACTCTGTAGACCAGGCTAGCCTCGAACTCAGAAATCCACCTGCCTCTGCCTCCCAAGTGCTGGGACTAAAGGCGTGCACCACCACAACCTGGCGAGACTTCTGTCTTTAAAAAAAAAAAAATGTAGAAAAAGAAAAATTCGTGTGTCTCTGTGTATACACCCAAGTCCTCTTCTTCTATGGGGGCCCAAGAATTGAACTCAGCTGGGCAGCAGGCACCTTTATTTATTGATTCATGTCACTGGCTCCCAGGATGTGGTTTCTACACCAGAGAAGTTTCTGAGGACTCCTAAGAAGGGGAATGGGGAAACAACCTCAAAAGCCTGGGCAGAACATGGCGGCCCGTGCCTTTCATGAAGATGAAGTGATACAGAACGTTGGCTAGGAACCTTGAAGCCATGCAGTCCGAGCTAATGGCCACCAGCTTCTCCAGCAGCCCACACTGTCTTCATCCTTCCTCCAGCTGTCACAAAGAGGCTGGTATGTCTCCCAAGACTGAAGCAAGCCAAGTTCTCAGGCATGTCCTGAGCAACACTGAAGTGAGTGAGGAGCCCTTGCTGTGCTCCCCACAGCCTGCCCCCATGCTCCCCACAGCCTGCCCCAGGAGGCTCATTCTCAGTAGTCCATTGTGGTTGTTTTCGCCATGGGCACAGCTGCAACTTTAACTGCCAGTCTCTAATTTTTTGTTTTTCTTTCAGATTTACTATTTTTATATGTATATGTATTTTTATGAGTTTATGTGCACTATGCCTGTGTGCAGGTGCCCACAAAGGTCAGAGAGCATAGGAAACCCTGGAACTGGAGGCCTTCTGCAAGAACAGGAAGTGCTCTTAACTTCTGAGCCGTCTTTCCAGCTCTTGTTTATTGATGGAGCCTTGGCTGGCCCGGAACTCACTGTGTAGATGAAGCTTGCCTTGAACTCAGCGATCCTGATGGCGGGGATTAAGTTGTGTGCCACTATCCCCAACCCTTAGTTGTTGTTGGGTTTTTTTGTTTGTTTGTTTGTTTGTTTTGACATGGTTTATTATAGCCCAGATCGACCTCAGACTTGCTTGTTATGTAATAGAGGGTGGCCTTGAACCACTTATTCAGCTCTCCCTATCTCCAGGTCCTGGGATTATAGGAGTATGATAGCATACCCCTGTGAACTTTCAGCTTCAACCAAGTGCTATGTCTTAGGAATGTTCATTCTACCTGGGGCATCTCAGGCCCGGAATGAAGAATAGGCAGGCCCAGGCATTTCTGAGTCGGCCCTTTAAAGGGGCTAAGAATCTAGTTAAGGGCAAATAAAGCTGGGGCATGCACCTGCTTAACCTCCTCAGCAGGCAGGACCTAGCTTAAGGGCTCTTCCCACTTCCCAAACTATGACCTATAATTGGATAATCAGTGGTACCTGACTTTGGTTGTTGGAGGCCCCTTAGGGTACCAGGCCATTCTGAGCTGTGGTTGCCCTCCTACCTTGTTATATGGATATGGTGTAGCTTGCACACATGGCTCCAGGTAACTGTTGACTGATGCCAGGAGAGGAGCAACCCCCACCAGCGATTAGTAAATCCACACATAGCCGGCTGGTGGTGGCGCACGCCTTTAATCCCAGCACTTGGGAGGCAGAGGCAGGCGGATTTCTGAGTTCGAGGCTAGCCTGGTCTACAGAGTGAGTTACAGGACAGCCAGGGCTACACAGAGAAACCCTGTCTCGAAAAAAACAAAACAAAAAACAAACAAACAAACAAAAACAAAAAAAATCCACACATGGCCTGAGACTCTTATTCCCTTGCACTTTGAAATTCAAGTCATGTATCTCACTGTTGCCCATTACTTGAGTCTGTGGGCAAGGACAGGTGGAGGGTGAGGTCCACAGAGTCTTTCTGAGACCTTGGCCCAGAGAAGCTATCCTCCCTGGAAAACCAGCCCGCTAGGGAGCCAGCAGACCTCAGCCCAGGCCTGGTATAAGTGGGAGCCTCAGGGTCCTGGGGAGGAGGGGAACATTACTGACTCCCATGCTAGGATCATTGTGACAGCAGAAACCCCAGAAACCAGCAAGGGCAGTGCAAAGCAGTAGAAAAGGATGTTTTGAAGAGATGCCTTAAGAGAACAGCTTTCCTGGTCCTTAAGCTCCTTGCAAGGATCCTTTGGGCCAAGGTCTGCCCTAGGGGAGGGTGTCTGGTTCAATCCAGTTCTGGAAGGACACCAACTCAGCTCCTATACTGATGGCCACAGGTGCTACCTAAATCAGGGCCCACACTAGATCATAGGCTTCTGGCTTATCACCTGGTCCCCAGCCCTGGAGACCAGTTCCCTCTGCCGTCTCTGTAGTAGTCACTATCTTCCCTAGCTGCTCTTGCTCAGGGGTCACGTGCAGTTTAGGCCTGGGACATAAAGGACTACGGGGCTCTTCCTGACTCCCAAACACCTGCATTCTCAGAGGCAGCTGCCTGACTCCATATAGACTCTCAAAGCCAAGGTTGAGATTGGGCTCTGGTGGTAGCTCTGTGTAAGGGACCTCAGGCAATTCAGGGTGAGGATAGTTAATGTGTAACTTTTCCATCCTGAAAGAGCAGGCTGTTTGAGCTTGGCTTGGTGGGAATGACAAGTTCAGAGCCTGGGTGTGAAATGCAAAGGTAGTCTCATATGTAAATCTGTGTGGGTTCCTTTTCTGACAAGGTCCAGCCACACCCAGGTGCCCAAACAAGTGCCCAATGACCTGATCCAAGACTGTCCTCAGTAGTGGGCTATGTATAGGGCACTGACCTTCAGGGAACGTGTCTTCTCTCTTTTAAGTTCAAGCCAGAGGCCTGCTCAATGAAATTTGCATGGGTCCCATGTCATCCTAGCATGAGAGAAATACTTTCAGTCTGGGGTGTATAGTCTGTGGGTAGGGTAGTTGGCTGGCTGGCACCCTCTCTATAGGAACAACACAGATTCAGGCAGGGTGTTAGAGACTAAGTCTACAGGGCTCTTATTTATTTGTTGCAGGAAATACCCTGGAGCAGTAAGGAGCCACGCTTAGGATTCTGCGTCAAAGATGCTAGACAGGGTTACACCAGCACTGGGGCAGGCAGCTGGGCCACTGAGGCCCTAGGGAGCCCCAGATGTTGTCCCTTTCGGCTCACTGCTTCCTAAAGGGTTAGTAGGAACACCAGAGAGGTTGAGAGGAGGAGCAAGGGCTCCCCTGGGGTTCACTGTGGAACAGCCAGTGAAGGCCAGACCATCTGTTCCCAAGGCTTCAGGAGAAAACTGGGCCAGGCAAGGGGCTCCCAAGTACCAGCCAGCAACACCACCTTTATCCTGTGCTTATAGAAGTAGGTACTTCCCGAGTAGATGGAGGAAGAGATGGCCTCGGAGCTCATGTGCAGAGGAACCTCAGTATTCTGTCTGGGAGTGTCTATGAACAGATGGGGAACAGGCTCCATGGCAGATGGGAAGAAGAGGGTACCCAAGATACTGCAGCCCTAAACCATCAAAAAGTTCCCCCTCTCAGTCCATCTCTGCCTGTGGATAGTTCTCAGAACCTGCAGTGGAGAAGGCAGGTTGTAACAGACCCCTTCAGGCTGGGCTGGTGTTGAGCTCTGCTCTGGCCCTCTACTGTCCCCACTCAAGGTCACCTGACTCTAACCTCCATGCTGTCTGATCCTTGTTGTCAACCTGCAGCTACCCAGATCCCCCTTGTGTTGAGTAATAGAAGTGCCTCCATCTTGTCTCAGTAACTTCTCTCATTGCCGATCCATGAAGGTGATATCAGCCGCAATCTTTTTTTTTTTTTTTGAAATGGTTTTTGGGATGGAACCCAGGACCTTGTGCGTTCTAGACAAGCCCTCTACCACTAACTACATCTTTAGCCTTTCATCTCCACCTGGGTCCTGTTTTGTCCTGTTTTGTTTTATTTTTAAGACTGGGTCTCATGTAGTCCAAGCTGACCTCATACTCACTATGTAGGTGAAGATGACCTTAAACTTCAGATTATCCTGCCACCACCTCCCAAATGCTGAGACTATAGACCTGTTCTACCAGGCTCAGATTATGTGGTGCTAGGGAGTCAAACCCAGACCTGCATTTAAACACTTTACCAACTGAGCTGTATCCCCAGGTCGCTACCTAGGACTTTTGAGACAGGATCTAGTGGTTTCTCTACCCATCTTAATAGCAGTACAAGGCCAAAGAACCAAAGGTGAGCTTCTCAGAGCTTTAGGAATCTGGTTGTCCCAGGCTCATGTCTCAGTGAATTTCTCTTCCTGAACAACAGGTGGGCACATTTGGAGGTGCCTGCTGCATGTTCTTTGTGATGCCAAAGTCACTCTTCCCAGCCTGGTTCTTGCTAGTATCCTTGTTCAGAATCCTTTGTCCTAAGGGTGGGGGCTGACAACAGATAGGTTCCTGTTTCCACACACCCCTCTCCCACTCCTCTGACTGAAGGGGCAGAGGGCTCCCCCAGGTGGCCAAATATGCCAAGGCTGGAAGCTGGAGAGAACTTGCTTCAAACTTCTGGCCCCTTCACTCCCCTAAGTACATGGGCTTACCCAGAGCAGGCATTCAGTCTGGATATTAGGAGAGAAAGTCTGTGTGTCTGTCTGCATGGAGCACAGGAGGCAGCAGCTCAGGAGTTGTACATTATTCTTAGACTAGGGAGACTGCTGCCAGTCCCAGAGCCGCAGGAATTGGTCTTATATGTGGCCACGGGTCACAGGACACAGAGACATGGGCATGGGAAGCACAGGGCAGAGCCCAGTGAGAATGGCCACACTCAATCCAAGGCTCTCATCCTCCAGTTTTATATTTTTTTTGTGGATTAAACCCCGGGTCTCACACATACTAGGCAAGCACATTCCCACGGTACCATATCTCTAGACCTTTTTAAAAACTGTAGAGACAGAGTCTGTATAGTCTAGGCAGGCCTTGAATTGGTGATCCTTCTGCCATAGACTCCCAAGTAGCTAGGAATACTGGCTTGTACCACTAGCTCTAGACTCGACTTTCTTTCTTTCTTTCTTTCTTTCTTTCTTTCTTTCTTTCTTTCTTTCTTTCTTAAATAAGGTCTCATGCTATAGCCTAGGCTGACCTGGCCTGGAATTCACTTTGTAACCCAAGCTGACTTTGGACTCAAGATCCTCTTACCTCAGCCTCCCAAGTGCTGGGATTACAACTTCCAGGAGATGTGTGCTGGGATTTCTCCAGCTAGCAAGCAAGGCCACAGATAAAAGCAGTTGAACTCCTTGTCTAAATCACAGCACACCCAGAACCTGGCTCATACTTCCTTTCATGGCAGCTTACGATCAATCACAGGAAAACAGCAGACTAAATAACCAGAAGACAGGGCAGATGTCTAAACTCATAAAGAAGGGCATATGACTTGAACTCCTTATCCTGGGAGCATGCCCAGCAGGTGCCCAGGAAGAATAGACTGTGAACAATGACAGGCTAGTCACATCTAACACATGGTAACTACAGCCTGTGGGGGTAAGGGAGAAAGCCAGCCTCCCTCTGGCACCAACAGGATGTATGCAGGAAGACTTAGGTGTTGGTCTTTCTAGACCTCTAGAACCAATGACAATCTATTGGATCTATTCCAGTGACAGACTTGCAGTCTGCATTCAGCTTACTGGCAGGGTGAGAATCAGCATTCTCAGACTTAGGTTCCTGCCTGGTAACAGTCTCAGGCTGGGGACAGACACATGGATGCTGGCTTGATCACACACAGCTCCACCCACATGAACATCTTCTGAAGGCGGAATCTGTTGCTGCCATCTGTTCCGTGCAGACACAGTGGAACACTTGGCCTCCTGTGCATGGGGAACAGTTCACACAAGTACATATGTGCACAAGTGTGCCTGTGTCACACACATACAGAGAGAGGGAGAGAGAGAGGGAGAATATGAATAAAGGGGATCTTGGTGAAAAGGGAGCTGAAAAGCCATACTGGCCCAAGTTCCTGTAGGGACACAGCTCTGGAATCTCCCTCCTCTTGAGTTGCAGACTGCCAGGTAACCTCCTACCTTCTCTAACCCTGAGGCTGTCTTCTGAACTCAGTGTGACGATTGCTAAAGCCTGCAATGCCCATGATGACCACCAGGGGGCGCGTGAGCACTGGAAAAATCCAGTCAGTCCAGCCTCCTTCCATTAGACCCTTTTTTTTTTTTTTTTTGGTTTTTCGAGACAGGGTTTCTCTGTGTAGTCCTGGCTGTCCTGGAACTCACTCTGTAGACCAGGCTGGCCTCGAACTCAGAAATCCGCCTGCCTCTGCCTTCCAAGTGCTGGGATTAAAGGCGTGTGCCACCACCGCCCGGCCATTAGACCATTTCTAAAAGCGCATTAACCCCAATTTTGTAACAGAGAAGAAAGGTGGAGGAGGGGACTGGAGGGGAGAAAATGGCTAGGAGGCTGAAGGAAGCACATACCTACATACCTACAGACCAGAGACATTGACAGATTTGGGGCCTTAATTTTGGGTATTTTGAAATAGTCTTCTTTAGTCCAACCCGGCTTCAAGGATGGCCTTGAACTGATCGTCCGGTCTCTAACTCCTAAATTCGTGGATCACAGGAGTGCACCTCAGCTCAGAGCATTTTATCAGAGAAGGGACAAAAATCTAGTTTTCATTTCATCTTGGATACAGTGTGGGTTAGGTAGCATTGGAGCTCAAGACATGGTTCAATAAACCTGGAAGAAGAGAGATTTGAGAAGCATAGGGAGGCAAACTGGAGGGCCTGGGGAACGGGTGTTTCTGCCAGAGCTTGGAGTAGGAAGAGGAGAGCTGCAGGTGGGGTAGGGGCATGATGTATGCAGCTTCTAGACCTGTCCTCAGATTACCCTGGAGAAGAGGCAAACACTCCCAGGGCTGAAGTAGCCCCTTTTCTCTGCCCCACCACCTAAGCTAGACAGCATGGAAATGGTGTGACAAGAGCAACCAAACCCTGGCTTCCTTCTGTTAGGGTTGAGGGGCTCAGGGATTATTCATGGGATTTGACTTAGTTCTTATGGGCCTCTCTGATAAGGTCTGGCACCCCTCCCTCTGAGATAGGTCAGACTCAGAGGCCCACCCCAGTGGCTGCAGGGCTCTGGCTCCTGGCATGCATCTGGCCCCTGGTAACATATGCACACTTGAGCACATGCAGGCTTCCCTTTAACAAAGATTCCTCCCTGGGATTCCACTTACTCTTCACAGCAGCCTGGACTACAGCCCCGTGTCATCTCAATCTCGTAAGGGGCTTGTGTGTGCTCATACAGGCATGCACATCTTACGCGTGGGGTAGCCCTCTCCCGGGGTTTAAAAAGAGCTTTTTTTTTTTTTTTTTTTTTTTTTAAAAACATTTACACACATTCACCCACCACAGAGATCATGTTCAGAGGACAATTTCTGAGTCAGTTCTCTAATTTCACTATATGAGTGAGTTCTGAGAATGTAACTCACCAATCTGAGTCTCCCTGGCCTTCTCCTTCAAGGAGTTTTGGTACAAAGTTCTCCCCCACTGACCTCCACCCCGCACCATCAGGCCTTCGGTGGCCAGCTGCGGAGAAACTGCCTGCCTCTAATGGATTATGACTCCTGTACAAGAGCAATCTAGCGGCTGGTTAAGAGTCACCAACCCTGCAAGGTACCCCGAAGGAATCCAGCTTTAGGTTCCTACCGGGAAAGGGTGTGTGTGTGTGTGCAGGGAGACAAGGGGAACTAGCAAGACGGGGCCCCTGTGGCTCTTGAAGGATGGGGGTGGAGTGGGACGTGCCTGGGCAGACGAAGTAGGGACAAAGAGGGCCCCAGCACACCTGGCGGCCTGCAGCCCGCGCCCGCCAACCCAGATTCAAAGTGGAGCGGAGGTTGTGATTGGTGGCCCGGCCCTGAGCCCCACCCCTCTCACCTCTTAAGCATCTGGAAAAAGGGAACCTTGTTGAGAAAGGCCCCTTCTCATGTTCTTAACCACCCTGCGGTGGCCTGGCTGGTAAATGAACCTAGTTCGCTCTTCCTCATGTCTCAAACCTGGCTGGGCTTCTAGGGGTCGCGCTCCATCACTATTCTCGGAGTTACAGGGCCATCCAGTCAGACTTCCCTGACTTGACTTTCAGACTCCACAGCCTCCTCCACTTCCTCGTCTTACCCTGGCCTCCACTCTTTTAAGTGATCCCTGTTCTCTGGCCCTTCTCCCAGTCCTGTCACCACCCTCGGGACAGCTCCCCGGGATCTGGTCTCTTTCCACTCGTGCACCCTGTCACTAGAGTGGCCGTCGAGCTTTCCCAGGACGCCGTGTCTGGCACTCGCTACACCAGTCCTGATGTCCCCCACCCCCCATGCAGCCGAGAGGAGGGCAAGTAGTTCGGTGCGTAGCTCTCCAGACACCGCGGGGATGCGAGCCCAACGCCTGGGTAGGCGCCCTCGTGGGTGCAGATGGCCGCCTGCCGAGCAGGTCCGTACAGCGGGGCCTGGGGACGGGGTTGTTGCTAGGAACTCAGATTTCGGCCTCGAGGGGCGGGGCTGGTGCTGAGGCCGCAACCAATCCTGTCTCTGCCCGGACTCCCCACCAGCCGCCAATCACCGTTCGGCCAACCTTCTGCCCGCCGCGTCCTTTGTTCCCTCTGGCCGGGTGGCCGCCGCGGGTCTCCGGCCTTATGACTTCCGCCCGTGCGGACCAGGCCATGTGCCGCATAGCTGGGCCCGCTAGGGGGCCTCCTGGTCTCGCCGTCAGGCGGCCTGCTCGTGCCCTTGCACAGTCTCATCTGCCCGGAGTGGCTCCGGAGGGTCGGGACAAAGCGTTTTGGGAGGCGGGCTTTAATTTGGGGGGGGGGGGGAAGGTAGGGTGGCGGCGGCACGGAGGAGCACGGGACTTGGGCCGAGGTCCAGCTCTGGCTCCACCTTTCCTTCCTCGCCCTCAGCTGCACTGCCTATGCTGCGGGATTTCCCCCATACACAGCTCTCATATCCACCCGCCTGCGAACTCCTGGCCGAGTTTGGTGTGCATCCTGTGACGTTCCTGGAAGTCGCAGGTGCCTTTCGCAGGTCCCCTTTTGTCCGAGAGTCTAGGGTATCCTTAACAGTGACCCACTCAGTTACCTTGACCTAGGGATCACAGCTCATGGCAGGGCCATCCCACAGTCTCATAGGGTTTCCAAATTACAACTAAATTACAACCTCCAGCACCCTCTCTAACACAGCACTGTCAGGCCTTGGTTCCTCCTGAGACTTGGTTCCTCTCTCACCAACTAAATTGGAGCCACCGTTCTTTTTTTTTTATCTGCAAAATGGGATTGATTACAGTGTCGTTGTCAACTTTATTGCTTTTTTGGTTTTTGAGACATGGTTTCTGTGTATAGCCCTGGCTGTCCTGGAACTCACTCTGTAGACCAGGCCGGCCTTGAGCGCCATCTGCCTCTGCCTCCCGGGTGCTGGGATTAAAGACGTGTGCTGTTTGCCTCCCACCCACACATCTTTTGACCCGGCCTCATTCGGACTCCTGTCCTCTGCTGAACAGATCCGGCCTCAGCACCTGGGCGTTGACAACGGACTCCCTTACAGCCCTGCCTGCTTTTCCTGTTTTAACCCCAGGCGGGTAGAATTCCTTTTGTTGAAGCCTCTAACAGGGGTCTAGGGAGCGGCTGGTCATCTCCGGGTCTCTTCCAAAGCTGTTGGGCATTGAGCACAGTCAGGACAACAGACCCGGCGGCAGACTGGCTCTGCAAATATGCTCTACAAACAGGCAGAAGGGCGAGGGATCCATCCCTGCTTCTTGCCTATAGCCACCTTTTTGACTTTCCTTTGGTTCCTTGCCCTCTCTGGTTCCTATGATGTCCCAGATGGATTAATATCACCAAACTGAAAGAAAACTTAGGATCAAGAACACCAGGGGCTACCTCTACCTCCTTTCAAGGATTCCCCAGGGCTCTAGCTTCTAAGTCATCTTGGGGGTGGAATTGGAGGAGCCAGTTGTCTCATTGCAGGGAGGGAGGAGAGGTTGACAAAAGAGGCCAGCTGCTGTTTGTACACAAGCCCTAAGTTGATAATGAGTGAAGGGGTGGGGGAAGGGACAGGGTGATGGCTTGGCTGGGGCCTCTGCCAGCTCAAGAGCCTGTCCAGAGTATGACTGGTCCTCTGCTGGCCCTCCTGCTCTGGCCTCTACTCTTGCCCAGTGCATAAATCTGCCCAGAACACAGTGCTAGAAGCCTGGGGCTGGGTGGTGTGTAATGAGTATCTATAGCCAGAGTGCTGAGATCTGAGAACAGCCACCAGGGGTAAGGAAGGGCCTCTGCCTGAGGAGCACAGGGTACATAAAGAGCTTGAGTGGGCAAAATGGACAGTCCTTGGCCAGAGAGGCTGGACGTCCTTAGGCGAGAGCCTCCTCTGGAACAAAGGGGAGGCCAGGAGACTCTTGCTAACACCCAAGCTGACAGTCATGCCAGGAAGGCCCATAGTGACCACTGGGAAGGGCATAGGTAAGCAAAGGGAGGCTAGAGGGGCCTGGGGAACGAGGAGCAGGAACTGCACTGCCATTGGCTACTTGCACACGTGTAATCCTGGAAGGGACTGCCTTGAACTCCTGCTCTGTGCCAGTGTTCACTGGCCCTTAGGGTCAGCCTGTCTTGATAACATACCTCATGGGTAAAGATCTGTCTCATGGCCGTGTGGGCTGGAGGGTACAGCAGCCAAGCTGAGCGTACATGGGCGTGTGCTCCTACAGGCTGTGCATGTACACAAGCGTGTGCACTCCAGCTGTCACGTGTGCTGGCTTGGCAAAGCCCTTTGTAGGGAGTTGCTGGTGCCAGGAGGAGCTGGCTGGCAGCTCCTCCAAGCCCCCTACCACCACTTCCTGTTCTCTTGGATGCTGAAACTCTGAGCCAGCAACTGCTCCAGGAGAGAGGCAGCCTGGAGCAGGGCTGCAACAGCCTGCAGGACTCAGGGGTCCTTAGGCCTTCTGTCCTCATTCCTAAGAAGCCAGAGCGAGCATTCTAGGGAGCAGCAGGAAGGACACCCCACTGAGAGGAAAAAGGAATCCTGCAGGACAGAGCAGAGCCCAGGGATGGGGTTTGGGGGGAGCTGGGCAAAGACTGGGAGGGCAAGGAGAGAGGTGGAGAATTCAGTGAGGAAATTAAAGCCTACAGCCAGGAGACAGAGAGGGAAAGAGATACAACTCAGTTGAGTGCTTGCCTAGCATACACAAAGCTGGATTCCAGTCCCACATAAACTATCTTTGGTGATACATGCCTGTAATCCCAGTATCAAGAGGCAAAGAGTTCAAGGTACACAGTAAGTTTTGAGGCCAGCTTGGGCTACATGAAACTCAAACAAATAACAAACACATAAATAAAAAGAGGAGTGGGTAGAGGAGGGGGATAGGGAAAAGAAGGAAACGTGAGGTGGGGCAGCTGAGGTGAGTGTATGCAAGTGGACTCCAACAGGAATTCACACGATTGCGGTTTGTATACATACATCACCCTGGAGTCAGTGGGAGCCATTGGAGATGCTGAGCCATGCATGGAGAGCTAATGGACAGGGCAGTAGACTGACCATAGCTACCATGCAGTAGGTTGTTGGGAGGTTTGGATGCTGTCCTTGATGTGGTCAGAGGTGGTCACCATAGCTTCCTCCCTGCTCCTGGGCTAGGGAACAGTGAGCATAACCCTGGTTCTAGGTAGTAGAGGGAGGGCCTTGGCCTGAGCAGGTGAGGAAGGCAGGAACATGGTGTCAGAGCAGGCCACCTTAATGACCTCCCAGTCCAGTGTGGCCAGGAGCTGATACTCCACTAGCTGAGAAAAACCACATTCTTCTTTTCCCCCATGCAGGTGTGTGTAGACATGGCTCGTTTTTTAGTGAACTAGAATGGATGTATATACAGAGACCCTTCCCCTGGGCTCAGTTACTTGAGTAGAGGCCTTCAAGGGCACTGGGCTCCAGGTTGGAGATTACCAGGAAGAGCCTGAAGCTAAGCCAAAGAAGAGGCCAGTCCGGTACCACCCGGTGAAAGGACCAGGCTGGCCCAGGCCCAGGGCCTTTCTCAGGCCACCCTCCCAAGTCCACAGAGGAGGCATTGATGGCATAAGAGGCGCCAGAGGCTGTTGCAGCTGGCATGGCATGATCAGCATGGTGTCTTGGAAGCAGGGATTTGAATGAAGCCCCCGGCCATCAGTGGAAGGACTCAGGACTCAGGTGTATTTGTCTGAGGTCACCAATGACCTCCTGGCATTTCAGGATTCAGGAGTTTGTGTATAGGAGATACCAGGAGGGTACCTGATAGGAAAGTTAATCACAGTGGCCTGTAATTCTTTTTTTTTTTTTTTTCTTCCAGACAGGGTTTCTCTGTGTAGCCCTGGCTGTCCTGGAACTCACTCTGTAGACCAGGCTGGCCTCGAACTCAGAAATCTACCTGCCTCTGCCTCCCAAGTGCTGGGATTAAAGGCATGCGCCACCACTCCCCGGCATGCATGTAATTCTTGAACAGGATGCTGAAGCAGGAAGGGTCTGAGATCAACCTGGACTAGTTAGACCTTGTTTCAGAAGCAAACAAAATCCAAATAAGGAACATGAAGCCCTCTTTTCTAGAATGTGGCTCCGGTGAGTTCCCAGAATGGAAATCCCTAACTGCCCAGACTTCAGCCCACCTCTGGCCTTGCTATCCATCTCCGGACTTCACCCTTTGAGAACATGGTATTCCTACTTTTCCCCTGTTCTCTGTGCCCTGACCCCCAACGACCCCTACTTTCTTGCTCCTTGCCTCCTGTTCCAGGCTTTCCCTGTCCCTCAAGTCTCAGTTCAGGCTGGCTTTCCCTGAGGAGACTCTCTGGGTTCTTGCAGTAGCCTTAGAGCCTTAGCACACCATGGCCCCCGGTAGCATTATGAGTCTCTATGATGGTTGTGCACAGTGATATGCAAAGGTTCCGGGGACAAGTTTTTACCCCTTTTCTTTCTCTTTTTCCGTCTTGGAGACTCAGACTCACAGAGCTCTACCTGCCCCTGCCTTCCATGTGCTGGGATTAAAAAGTGTGTGCCACCACACCCAGCTCTCTCCCTTTTTCCACAAGACCCCACATGAACTTGAGAATGGCTCTGGACAATGCCACCGCTCCCAGTCTCCCTCCACTGCCCGTCCTGCAACCTCCCAACAAGCCCTGGAAGCTCTAATTTACGCTCTTCCCCACCAGGACCAACCTAGGTGGACAGATGTGGGCGTGAACACTACCGTGAAGAGATGTGCACTCTCACACTCATGCATATAACACATGCACACTCAGACAAGAACCGGTATATACACAGTAAACACACCAGGCAGTGGTGGCTCACACCTTTAATCCTGGCACTTGGGGGGCAGAGCTGGCAGATCTCTGAGTTCAAGACCACCCTGTCTACAGAGTGAGTTCCAGGACAGCTAGGTCTACAAAGAGAAATCTTGTCTGAAAAAAAACCAAAACAGAACAGTAAGCACATCTGCACACACTGCATGCATACATCACATATTAGTAAGCACAGATACGCACAGAAATGCACTCACTTGTGCACACACTGCCATAGCACCCCCAGACCCAGCCACTCACGGGTATGCCACCTCCTCCCCCACAGGGACTCTCTGGGAGCACCCAACCAACCTTTCCTGGCCCTAAACTGCCACTTCCTCCTTCCATGAGCTCCCAGACCGTCAGAGGGCGCTCAAGGCCCCTTCCTACCAGGCCCAGCCACAGCTGGGAGAGCACGTGGTTGCCACCTGCCCTCCCAAGCCAGTTCCCCTTTGTTTCCCAGGTCCCAGGAGGAGGCAGCCATGCCTGAGGACCTCCCAGCCAGAGTCCTCCAGGCTCCACTCAGTCCCTCCCAGCTCAGCTCTGGAGATGAACTAGGGGGACCGTGTGGAAGATACCTAAGAAACAGGATAGCAGCCCCACAATTATGAAGAACCATCTATCACCCATTGCTTATTTGCAGCAGGATCACCACAGCCCAGGAAGGCTGGGGGCTGCTCTCCCCTGGGAGAGAATCCTCCAGACATTGAGAGAAATCTAAAGGCAATCCTCTCCAACTGTTCTAACCCCAGCAGCTGCTAATAAGGTCTTTGGTTCCTTAAGGATGGTAGTTATGACTGCTACTGCCCTGCTAACCCAGGGTCAAGGATGTTTTGCATGACAGTCACTGAAGACCCACCTCTGCCATTTAGGAGACCCTTCAATGAGTGATTGAATCTTCTGGGCCTTAGTTTGCTCAACTGTAAAATGGGTCTGCTGGATAGTTCCTGTCTTTCAGATGGCCTTCAGGGCTATGAGGCTCCCAGGCCTGGGGCCCTAGTAAATAGAAATTGGGGACAGTCTCTCTTTCACTTTCTGTGAGTTAACTCCTCAGGATTTTTGTCAGGTGTGGAGCCCTGCAGAGACTCACACAGCACGTGGCCACTAAACTCCAGTACATGAATGGAGCTGGGTAAACTCACCTGTGACATCAGCAGAGAGGCCCTAAAGAGTCCTGGCTTTGTTTTCCAGTTGATTTGTTTCTTTGGGGCTTCAGTTTCAAGTCTTGCTAAGACCCAGTCCTCCAAACACCCTGTGTTCTAGGTTCCTCTTCCTTCCTCCCACCAGGGCACCCCCACATCCCCTCCCAGCCGTCTTCTCCCCATCAAGGCCTTTGCAGCTCAGGATAGCATGTCTCTTCCTCTTCTCTTCCAGCTCTGTCAATCACAGGGAGATCCTTCTTTCTCTCAAGGTCCTTCTGCCTAAGAGTGAAAAGTCTGTTGCCGGGAGCTGCTAGCTCCCCCCCAAGCCCCTTGTCCACTGGTCAGCTGTATGTGGGATTCAGCAGGGAGGGGCAGCTGCTGGCTGGGCTGCTGTCTTCATTAGCTGCCCAGCCCCTCTACAAGTGAGTTAGCTGGTCCTTAGGGAGCACAGGATGAAGGCCTGCAGGCTCCTGGCACTGCCAATGCTTCAGGCACCCCAACCCCTGTCAGAGGCCAGCCACATCTACGCCCCTAGCCCACTGGCCTGACTGGCACTGGGCAGCAGGAAGCCGGTGCTCAGAACAGCCCTGGCTGCCCACCCACCTGTTCCCAGCAGCCTGTCCATCAGGTTACTGGCTTCCAACTGCTAGCCCCTCCCACATGCTCATCATAGTCACCTCTGCCTGGCCCAGCCTGCCAGGTTCTATCTCTTGATCCCTTTTGTCATTTAGGGGCCGGAGAGAGGTCATTTTTTTAAGTTCCTCCTCTCCTGCTGTATCACCTTGCCCTGAGACCCACTAACTGATCTTGATGAAAAATAGGGCTGCCGGGGCTTCTGCTGGGACCTGGATTCTGGCCCTGCCATCTTCTAGCAAGGGAACCTTTTGATTCCTGGTGCAAAACACTTAGGAGCCCATCGTATTCCCCTCAGCAATCCAACGTCCTTATTCTCATTTTACTTGGCAAAAGGCATGTAAAAAAGCTCAGTAGCCGGAGCTGATGAAAGAGTGAATGAATGAGTGAATGAGTGAGTGAATGAATGAGTGAATGAGTGAGTGAGTGAGTGAGTGAATGAGTGAGTGAGTGAGTGAGTGAGTAAGTGCATGCCCTTCCCACCACAGCAGTTGACATCTTTTCATCAGCTCACACAACTTACATTTCAACATCTTCGCCTAGGGGCTGGAGAGATAGCTCAGGGGTTAAGAGCACCGGCTGCTCATCCAGAGGTCCTGAGTTCAATTCCCAGCAACTACATGGTGGCTCACAACCATCTGTAATGGGATCATGTATTCATATAAATAAATCTTTAAAAGGAAAATCTTCGCCTAGAAAGCACCCACTCACTACCTGAGTCTGCCCATCTGAATTCTAAACATGGGCCCTTGTCCAGGAGCTGTTGGACCTGATCCCCTTCCCAGCTGGCTCAGGGAACAGGGCGCAGAGGTACCACCCCAGTGGCACCACGGCTCTTTGGGAGGGGGACTCCTACACATGTGTGTAATTTCCCCGGCATTGTTCTATAATCCTCAGTGTTGTTCCATAATTGGTCTCAAATGGCCTCATCCTAGTCTACAGCATCTGCAGCTCTGGTTAGCTTATTAAGCGCTTCCTTCCCATCCTCATCCCACCTTTACAGAAAGAGGAGAGGGTTAGAGAGGTGGCCCAGTGGGTGAGAGTGCTTTCTGTACCAGTGTCAGGACCAGAGTTTGAGTCTAGCAAGCACATAAAAAGCTGGGCGTGGCCTAGCACAGCCTGTGACTCCAACTAGCCACCAGCTTAGCTCCAGGCTAGTAAGAGGTCCTGTCTCTGAGGATGAGCCAGAGGGTGAAAAGAACAGGATGTGTCCTCTTTTGGCCTCTGTGGGTATCCATACCCACATACCACTCCACATACATATACCCCCACATGCATGCGTGTGCACACACACACATACATGAGCGCACACACACACACACACTTCAGCATCCTGCTATCACATTGCATCGTCATCCTCCCTCTTCTTTCATTTTGAGAGTCTGTGAGTCTCTTCAGTCTCTTCAGTTACCCAGGCTAGCAGCCTTGAACTTGACAATGTCACTAGAGCAGACTTTCAACCTTCAGTCTTTCTGCTTCCACCTCCCAAGCAGCTAGATTCTGAGATTACAAACCTGTACCACTAGGCCTGGAGTTAATTTTTATTCTTTTGAGATGAGGTGTCTCTATGTTGTTCAGATCGGACTGGAAATCCTGGGTTCAAGTTGTCCTCCTGCCTTCTGAATAAGGGTTACAGGCATACGCCACTGTGCCCAGATCTTCTAATTATTTTTTTTTAACTTTTCAAAATAACCTCACATGTGTATACACAGACTCCCTGTCCTATGCCACACTCACTCAGTAGGAGAGGTAGGAGTTGGCCCAAAGTACCATGCTATTATGTATCAAGGGGCACCTTAGGGACTGAGCTGTGACTGAGCCACTTGGGGGCTTCCAGGAAGAAGTATCCTTCCTAAAGTGACCAAGGAGATGAGGTCACTGCTCTGAACAGAACTACTCATCTTTGGGACACAAGGGCTTAAGGTTTCAGGTGAATTGGACTTAAAGGACTATTTGGGCCTGTACTGTCTGGTTTCGTGTGTCAACTTGACACAAGCTGGAGTTCTCACAGAGAAAGGAGCCTCCCTTGAGGAAATGCCTCCATGAGATCCAGCTGTAAGGTATTTTCTCAGTTAGTGATCAAGGGTGGGAGGGCCCAATGTGGGTGGTGCCATCCCTGGGCTGGTCCTCTTGGGTTCTATAAGAAAGCAAGCTGAGCAAGCTGGGGGAAGCAAGCCAGTAAGTAACACCCCTCCATGGCCTCTGCATCAGCTCCTGCTTCCTGACCTGCTTGAGTTCCAGTCCTGACTTCCTTTGGTGATGAACAGCAGTGTGGAAGTGTAAGCTGAATAAATCCTTTCCTCCCCAACTTGCTTCTTGGTCATGATGTTTGTGCAGTAATAGAAACCCTGACTAAGACAGCGCCCCTTTTCTGAGGATCTAGCTGTTTAGGCACCAGAGGCTTCTGGGCTTCCTTGCCCCCATTTTGCAACCCTCACCCCTATTATCCCTTGCTACCTCTCTTCACCTATTTTCACTTCAAGCTGCCAGTGGGACAAGCCCACACCCCTTCCAGTTCCTGAAGTGCGGATTGTGGGTAGTGAAGTTTGCTGGTGCATACCTTTAATACCTGCACTCAGGAGGCAGAGGAAGGGGGATCCCTGTGAGTTCCTGGCCACAAACCTGGTCTACATAGTGAGTCTATGTCTCAAAAAAGAAAAAGAAAAAGAAAAGTTAGAAGAGGGCCGGGAATATAACTGAGTGGTAGAACATGCACTCTGGATTACATGGATGAGAAACCAAAGGTAGCCTACTTCAGAGAAGAGGTGGGGGGCCAGGTATGGTCCCTGAGTGCCTACCCTTTCTGAGCTTTCTGGGCCTATACCAGGCCTGCACCTCACTCATAGCTGACAGTCTTGCTCTTGGATTCTGTGTGAGCAAGTTCTTTAACTATGGGGAGCCCACAGGTAAGCAGGCAGGGCTGGGGTGTGACACTTACCCTTACTGCCAGCGACTTTGCCATTACAGGCTGGATCTCCAGCAGGCAGACCTTGGCTCCAGGTATTTCTCACCAACAGCAGAGCACAAAGAGACGGAAGTTTGAGAACAGAAGTGGGGCTAATACCTGTGTGCATACACAGGAAGTGTTCTTAGAGTGTGTTTTGGATGGGAATTTGGGGAGAAAGCTCAGGAGGCCAACATGTCCAGCATCTGATGAAGCCTGGTTCAGGGCCCAGAGATGACTGAAGGCCCCTGGGAGGGGACCTAAGGCAGGGCCAGAAGCACCAGGGTAGATCGAAATGACCTCAAAGTTACTAGCACCAAACCACAGGGCCACAGTTTTTTGAAAATAGGCTGGGCATTGTAGGGCTTGCCTGCAACCTAAGTGCTCAGAAGGCAGAGGCAGGATTAGCATGAGTTCAAGACCAGCCTGGTTAACAGAATGAGACCTTATATCAACAAAACAAAACAGCAGTCCCGTGTAAACTATTTTAATTAATTAATTAATTAATTAATAATTCCCACAACAGTCCTGAGACTTGAATGTCAAGAATGGTCATTACTGGGCTGGAGAGATGGCTCAGAGGTTAAGAGCACTTACTGCCCTTCCAGAGGTCCTGAGTTCAATTCCCAGCAACCACATGGTAGCTCACAACCATCTGCAAAAGGATCAGATGCCATCTTCTGCTGTATCTGAAGACAACAACAGTGTACTCATATAAATAAAATAAATAAATCTTAAAAAAGAAGAATGGTCATTACCACTGAGTTATTCTTGAAGGTGCTTAGTTAGCTAGATGTGACAGGGCTTGTGGAGAAGCCAGGTGTCCTCTTCCATTCTGTACAGCAGTTTTCCTCCTTCCCATCATTTCTATGCACCTACTCACCTGGGCCCAGCTGGTGCACCCAGCTTCAGGGGCTCAGCTGCACACAAAAGCTTCCAGAGGCAGCTGGCTTTCAAAATGGTTGTGTGTGTCTTCTGCATTGCACTGGGGAATGTGTGATCCCTGCCAGGGTCTAGATCCTACTCCAGGGAGCCTGTTCTAGGAGCAAAGGGTAGCCGGCTGAGTAATAGGTTACTTGTTTGTTAGTTTGTGTGTGCATGGCAAAGTGTGCATGTGCAGGTCAGAGGGCGACTTTGGGGAGTCTGTGTTCTCCTTCCATCGTGGGTTCCAGCAGGACTCGAACTCAGGCCATCAGGCTGCACTTTCGTACACTGAACCACTGTGCCAGCTTTCACTTATTTTTATTTTCTAGGCTTTATATATTCTAGGTTGGCTGTGAATTTGATAGGTAGCTGAAGATGGCCTTGAACTTATCCTCCTGCCTCTGCCTCCCACCTTTGGGTTCTCTGAAGGGTTGCCTGGGACTATTCAGATTAAATATCCCCCGCCTCCCCAGGAAATGGCCAAGCCACAGGGACTATTGGATGTCCCAGTGTCCCCAAGCCTCTGTGGCTTGTTGGCAGTTTAAGAGTGGGAGCCGTCACTGGCCCAGAAGAGTTCATTATGTGGGTAGAGTAGCTGGCCTCAAACTCTCAGAACTCCTCCTTCTGCTTCTGTCTTCTGAGCCACCACAGCTCAACTATTTGGTATAAATGTGTGTGGGACATGTTCTCACACTGCACTGACCTGGAACTCACTATGTAGTCTAGTCTGGCCTCAAAATCTTGGCAACCCTTCTGCCTCAGTCTCCAAACTGCTGTGATTACAGGCTTGAGCCAACATGCCTGGCTCCTGATTTTTCACTCACTCTTAAATAATATACTTTACGGTCTCTTGGAAAGTCCCCCAGAGGGCAAGAGCATTGTAACATGGAAGTGGGGGCTGGAACCCGCTTAGTGATGGAAAGCTTACTTCATATGCGACTGCCCTGGGCTTGGCATGCACATGTACACACATAGACCAAATGGGGAAGGGGGATGGAGAAAGAAGGGGGGAGGGGAGAAACGGAAGTGGATAGAAGGGGGAATAGGACAGAAGGAAGAAAGAGCTAGATGCTCCAAACTGCACTCAGGCAGGGGAATGCTGGAAAGGACATTGAGAATGGGACAACGAGTTTAGGGTACTGGGTGGCTGAAGGGCATGGGGTGACCCATCTTCACCCCTACCGGTGTCCCCTTGGTAGCCACATTTCTTCTTTTGTGAAATGGGGACACCTCTCCAGACTGGTGTGAGGCCAGCACATTCTATCCTGTATGGAAGCACTCAGGGATAAAGGACACCAGTTTGTTAATTAATGACCACTTTCCTTAACTTAGGCCTAGACTCTAAAATTTATAAAAATACTTAAAGAACAACAGAGGGAAAACCCCTAGAGGAGCTGGACTGAGGAGGGCAGGAAGGGTGTGTGTGTGTGTGTGTGTGTGTGTGTGTGTGTGTAAAACATGTCAACCTTGGGGAGTCCCAGGGCCTTCAGCTGCAGCTCAGGGCTGAGTTTCTGGCACAGGACAGTGAAATGCAATTAACTGGTCATAAGACCCAGAGGGTCTGTGAAGAAAAATGAGAAGGGGCTGGATTCAGGGTGGCTCAGTTGCAAAGCACTGACCTGGCTTCCGCAAGGCCCTAGGTCCCACAGCAATGGGAGGAGACAGGGGTGGGGCCCCCTGAGGGGAGAGGAAGGGAGAAAGGAAGATTTGTCTTTTCCTGGTGTATTAAGCAGCAGTGACTGTGACTCCTTTTCCCTTCACCTTCTGGGGCTATTATTAACTTTCATTTGCTCAAGAACAAATGGAAATTCATGAAGATGGGCTTCTAAGTTCTTTCAAGACAAGGCCATGCTCCTGGCTGTCCTGGAGCTCCCTGTGTAGATCAGAATGGCCTTGAAGTCACAAAGCTCCTCCTGCTTCTGCCCTCTATGTGCTTGGATGACAGTGTGCCACCACACCTGACCAGTGTTGTACGGAGAACAGCTTTAGTTAGCCTGGACAACTGGTGGTAGACGCTACCCACTGCTTCTGGATGCCACACCCTACCTACCTCCTCTGTTAGAGGGTTTTTCCCTCTGCTGTCCTTTAAGTATTTTTTTTTTTTTTTTTTATAAATTTTACAGTCTAGGCCTAAGTTAAGGAAAGTGGTCATTAATTAACAAACTGGTGTCCTTTATCCCCGAGTACTTCCATACAGGTTAGAACATGCTGGCCTCACACCAGTCTGGACAATTGTGTGTTCATTTGTTTCTTAGTAGGTGTATTAGTCGGGGTTCTCTAGAGCCCCGGAATTTATGCATAGTCTCTATATAGTAAGGGAATTTGTTATGATGACTTACAGTCAGTAGTTCAACTACCCCAACAATGGGCAGCTGTGAATGGGAAGTCCAAGAGTCTAGTAGTTGCTCAGTCCCACAAGGCTAGTTATTTAAGCTGGTCTTCTGTAGAACTAGGTTTCAACAGATGCAAGTAAGCGAAAGCAAAGAATGAGTCTTCTTTCCTTATGTAGACGTTCAATAGATGGTGTGGCCCAGATTAAAGGTATGTACCACTAAGCCTGGATCTGGGACTTGTTTTGTCCTAGGCTGACCTTAAACTCAGAGATCTCCATGCCTCAATTTCCTGGAATTGAAGGCATGTACTCCCTTGCCTGGCCTAAGCTTTTCATGGTCACTATGCCACATGATCTCCATGTCAAGATCCAGGTCAGAAACTTGTGTCTTCCAGCCTCAAGATCTGGATCATAGGTGAGCCCTCCAATTCTGGATTGTAGTTCATTCCAGATATAGTCAAGTTGACAACCAGGAATAGCCACCACAGTAGGCTTTCTTTTTTCTTCTCTATCCTTTTTGAAACAGGGTCTGACAGCTCAGGCTGCCCTAGCACTTGCTAGGTAGCCTAGGTTAGCTTTGCACTTGTGGTGCCAAGATTACATGCATGTGGCAGCATTCCTAGATAACTGATTAGTTCTGGTATGCTTTGGGTGACAATGACAAAGTGCCCTCACCTTCTATATCACGCGGTCCCACCACAAGAATCTCCCAGCTCAGGTGGAAAGTTCCCGTCTGAGAAGCCTTCCTACCCCTCATCTCCTAAGGGGTATCTGCTAAGGGCAAGGCTTTGGTTGGTGAGAACAAAACTTCTTACCAGGAGACCCAGGGAAGATAGGCAGGGATGGAACTGGATTCGAAGGTGCCTCACTGATGCTGGCGGAGGGAACTGCACAAGACAGATGAACTGCCTTGCTGTGAGAATTGAGGGCTGTGTCTGCATCCACAGGTAGCTTGGAGCTCTGGAGGCTGCCACGGATTCAAACCCAAGTTCTGCCATTTATTCACAGGAAGGATTTGAGCAGCATCTGTGCTTTAGCTTGCTTCTCTTAAGGTGAAAATTGAAAAGAATAAATGTGTCTGTGTCTTTAGAAATGACTTGGCAGGTAGACAAGAGGGTCTGAGTTTGCTCCTGGGGACCCACATGGCGGAAGGGGAGTTGGAAGTATTCTCTAGGCCCGGCAGTTATTGGTCCCTACCTTTAATCCCAGGGCTCTGGAGGCAGAGACAGGCAGATCTCTGAGTTTGAGGCTATCCTGGTCTACAGAGCAAGTTACAGGACAGCCAGGGCTATACAGAAAACCCTTGTCTCAAAAAAAAAAAAAAAAAAAAAAAAAAAAAAAAAGACAAGACAAAAAGTGTATTCTGATTTTTGTTTACACACACACACACACACACACACACACACACACACACACACACACCTCAAAGAGCTGAGAGGGACTCATCTCCTAGCTCCTATAACCTCCTGATTTCAGAACAGCCTCCCTGGAGAGGGAACTGGATCCTTAGTTAAAAAAACAAAACAAAACGTTTTAAATGAGTCTGGAGTTAAGTGTCCTTGCCCCAAGTTGGACCAGCAAGGAACTGCTGTCCTTTCTACTGTTTACCCATTTTCCATGCCTTCCATAGGACAGAGCTGGACCCTGTAGCACCATGGAAAGACACACCTGGATGTCTTTCCTGCTGCTCTCTCCCTTCACACCTTGCTCTGCCTTCAGGGTTTGGCTAAGCCTTGTGTGTGTGTGTGTGCTGGGAAGCACTCCAGGCCAATTTAGGTCTGCTCTTCCTTTCCCCACTCCTCCTCACTATGTAGTCCTGGCTGGCTTTGAACTTGCGGTGACCCTCCTTTATCTGTCTCCACATTGTTAGGATTATAGATGGTGTGCCTCCACACTTTCGAGGCCCCCACACTGCCCAGCAACTCTTTCCCGCTTGCTCTGACTGTTCCTTCCCAGTAGTGTTGTAGGATTTTACTCATTTTTCTTTCTATCGTATTTATTGAGTGTTTAAACAGTGCCTGTGTGAGCAGAGGTTACTCTGCAGGTGGCTGTCCTCTCCTTCCTCCATATACGTCCCAGGAATTAGACTCACCTTGACAGGTTTGGTGACGGGGGCCTTACCTGCTGAGCCATCTCCAAGGCCATATATTTTTCCCTTTTCCAGTTTTCTCTTTTCTTACAGTGCTCCATAGTACCCTGGGAAGGGGATTTAGTGAAACCTCAAGGCCAAGCATTCCCTTTATTCAGTGCACTTGAGTGACTTACTTTTTCTTTCCCCGGTGTTTTTTTTGAGACAATCCCATCCTACAGCCCAGATTCTCCTGGAATTCTGGAATTTACTCTGCAGCTCATGCTGGTTTAGAAACACTGATAATCCTCTTACCTCAGCCTCTTCAGTGCTGGAATTAGAGGCGTGAGCTATGGTGCTAGGCCAGAACTTTTTGTGCTGAGAATGGTCCTGGGTATTGAACTCAGGGCTTTATGCTTCCTAGAGGGATGTTCTTCCCACTGAGTCTGAATAATATTCAGTCTAAATAACCACTTCCTTTTATTTTTTAGATGTGTTCCTGTGGGGTGGTGGGCTGTGAGAAGCAGCTGGGTGCTTGGTCGAGCACGAGCTTGGAACCCCAGAACCTTATTGGACGGCAGAAGTTCAGCTCTGCTCCCAGACCCTGGTTCTTTTCTTTTTTCTTTCTTTCTTTCTTTCTTTCTTTTTTTTTTTTTTTTTTTAATGAAACTTGGGCAGAGTCACAAGGGGAAATCAGGATTCGAACCGGGAGAGAGAGAGAGCAAAGGGCACGGGCTCGCCCTCTGCAGCTACCTTAGGGTTCTTTTCATTTAGCTTCAGCCCTCCAACAACCACTCCCACAGAGAGGTCTATGGCCAATAGTCTTGAGGAAGAGGCCTCAGGCCCTAGAGAGATTTGCATACTAATGAGGTACTTGAAGGCCAGAGGGTGGAGCCAATTAAGCATTCCTCCCTAGCCCCTCTCCCCCTCTCCTCCCTATTTAACTCGGGTCTGCCCTGGATTTTGGGGGGTGCATCCAGACCCATCCACCATCCGCCATGACATTAAAGCCTGTAAAAACCCATGGACTTTCTTGTGTCATTGGGACCGAGCTGTGAGGAGCCATGGAGAGGCCTTTAGTGAGCCACAGCAGCCATGCCTAACTTCCCGATGGAGGGACTCCATGCGATTCCCAGCCAGACCTACCCACAGCCTGCCCTGAGGAACCCTGCTTCTCCAGCCAATTACCTACAAGTTCCCAGGTGTATAAGTGCACATGTGTACATATTCGTGGAAGCCAGAGGTTGCTATCGGGGATCTTTCTCAATAGGAGGCAGGGTCTCCTGCTGGCCTAGCTAACCAATTTGCTCCAGGGATCTCCCATCTCTGCCTCTCTAGTTCTGGGACCGTAGGCAGGCAGCCACTCCTACTCAACATTTATTTACAAGGGCACTGGAAATCTAACTCTGGTCCTCCGATTTGTACAGCAAGCACTTTATGCACGGAACCTCCCCAGTCCATGAAAAGATAATTTCCTTATGAAACTTAGCTGGAGTATGAAGCAAAGGGCTACACCAAGTGGGGAACACAAACAGACCTGTGTTCCCTTTCCACCCAGTGGACTGTACTTACAGAGGGGCTATCAGTGCCAGGAGTCCCCCTCTCTTTTCATCTGGGAACCAGGTGGCAAAGGGCAGAGAGCTGCTTGGAACCTTTGTCAATCCAGCCTGGAAATGAGTCTTCCAGTCCCCCTGCTGGCCCAGAATGGAGGCACAAGACGGAGGCTGAGGCCCGATCAGGAGATCCCTGAGGACTCCTGAGTTTTCCAAGGATTGGAAAGCATGAAGTAACCTAAACTAAACTAAGACTCGTCCCCCACCTCTATGGTGTGTTTCTTCCTTCTGTGTAAATGTGCACTCTGGGAGGCCAGACGCTGACACTGGTATCTTCTCTGATAACTCTCCACTTTATGAAATTGTGTCTTTCACTGAATTTGGAACTCACTGACTAGGCCAGGTTGGCTGGCCAGTGAACCCAAAGCATCTGTCAGATACTGCCTTGCCCCAGCTTCTGTGTGCATTCTAAGCATCTGTATTTAGATTCTCCATGCTGGCCCAGTAGGCAGTTTACTCACTGAGCTATCTCCTTAGCCCCCTTTTGTTTTCTTTTTCTTTTCTTTTCTTTCTTTCTTTCTTTTCTTTTCTTTTTTTTTTCTTTTGAGACAGGGTCTCACTATCTTAGTATGCAGCTCTGGAACTATGGGCCTGGAACTTACTATATAGGTTTTCAGAACACATTTATTTCTGTCATGGTTGTCCCCACAGCCAAATTTATTCTTTTTTTTTTTTTAATTAACTTATTTTTACATGTATGGGTGTTTTGCCTGCATGTGTATCTGTGTACCACATGCATGCCTTGTGCCTATGGAAGCTGGAAACCAGAAGAGGGTGTAACAACCATCTGTAACTCTCCTGGGACTGGAGTTACAGATGGTTGTGAGCTGCCACATAGGTGCTAGGAATCAAACCCTTGTTTACTGAAAGAGCAGCCAGTATGGCTGCTGAAACTCTCTCTTGGCTGGCCTAGAACTCTCTCTATAGACCAAGCTGGCCTGGAGCTCAGAGATTCGATTGCCTCTGCCTCCCGAGTGCTGGGATTAAAGATGTACATTACTAAGTCCAGTTAGGTCCTAACAGCTGATCACCTCTCCCGGTCCTTACTCAGCCTTACTGAGCATAGGGTGATTTCTGAAAAATGTTGTGGAACATATCTTATTACCCTGAAAAAAAAAATTTTTTTTTTTTGAGGTAGTGTCTTACTATGTGTTTCTGGATAGCCTGCTTCAAACTCACAGGGATCCTTCTGCCTCCAATGCTGAGTGAGATTAAAGGTGTGTAACACCACACCTAACTCAACCTGAAAATTTTAAACGAGGAGGTTGACTTTTAATACTTTGGGGATCTAAAAAAACATATGTTGGTCAAAGATTTTGCGCTTCAGAGCAGTGTGGCTCTGTAAGCAGTCAGTAGGGTTGGGGCAGCCACGCTGTTGTCTCCCTAGAAAGCAGGCCATATTCTTCTCTGTTTACCAAAGTATGGCTTATGGGAATTTGCCAGAAGCCATGCGCTTGTAACCTTCCATGCCACCTTAGTGGAGAATACAACCAGAGCAAGGACAGGACAGTAATGGTCCCTGAGGGATGGCAGAATCAGGTTCAGATGTGAGGGCAGCTCTCCTCGGATGTCTCATGCATAGAGCACACACACATATCTATAAAAAAGACATCTGCCAGGCCTCCGCCACATTTAAGTTTGGTGAGGCTGGATCAGCCACATTTAAGTTTGGTGAGATTTTCCTATAGAGACAGAGACGTTTACCTGACTGTTTTCCCTCCAGAACATGGCTGCAAGAGACTGATCTGATAGGATCTTGCTCAGAGGACCTGGCTGTGTGGGAAAGTGTGGGAACATCTTGTCTCCAAGACCTAGCTCTTCTGTGTGACCTCTATAGCCCCCTCCTTGGGGCTGCTGCTATGCTCCCAAGTTGGGTGGTGTAGCAGAAAGGCAGGAGTGTGGAGAGTCTCTGCTGAATTTAGGGTCCCACAGGAACCTACCTTCTTGTCAGATGCAGCAACTCGCAGTCCTTTGAAGGTGGTTACCCAGGTGTGTGCCAGCTCCTGAGCTCCTGCAACCAGCATCTTCCTGTGCCATCTCGAGGTGAGGCTGGGCCCACCCACTCACCAATGTAACCAGAGCTTAAGCAAAAAACACCCACAAGCTCAGATATGCAAATAGGTGCACCAGGCGCTGGGATGCAGGGAAGGTGGCCAGGAAAAGGCATAGATAGGCAGAAGAGTCCTGGAGTCTCTGCAGGGGGCGTGTGCATAGGAAGTAAGGCAGGACCGCACTCTTAGACCTAGGGGTTGTGGCTGTTGCCGCTGCATGATCACCTCTGCCAGCACCTTACCTCACTTGGTTCCTGCCAGCACCCAGGCACTGCAGGCTTTGGCACTAGTTTTGAGAGCAGGCCTCAAATATCAAGAGACATTCCCCACCTCTCCCTGCTGCTTAGGTGCCTCCCAGGGTGGCCAGACCTGTGTGAATACCAGGAGTCAGGCCTCTACCCCAGCTCCCCAGGGAGGACATCGAGGGCGGGCAGGCCCAGGCCTGCTAGAGAGAGCAGCCATGGGGGGGGGGGGTGTTGTATGTGTGTACACTTACACAATCCTGCCACTGGCAAGGCGGGAGGGTTGAAAGGCAGCTGGCAGCTCCCCAGGCCCTGACGCCTGAGCAAGGAAACCACAACCCGAAACTCCAGGGGTTCTGAATTCTGAGGGGCGGGAAGGCAGGAGTTTTTGAGGCCTGCTCCACTGTGGCTACCTCCCAGACTCCACCATTCCTCAGAGGCCAAAGGCACTGCCAACCATGCTGGGCACTGAATCACAGGCTTTAGAAACTGAAGACATCATCCTCATTTGCCACCGAACATGAGAAAAATCTGCTGAGGACGGTGTTCTTTTGCCAGAGTCCTGCAAATAAATATCCTTACATCAACACACTTCCGTATAGATGGCAACGGGAAGGTGGCAGCCTGAGAACACGTTTCCCTGAAAGTGCTGGACTGTTATCAGCCCTTTTTGAACATCTAGTTCTTCAGTTCACTGTTATGCCATGTCTGGGTTTTAGAGGTGAGAAAGCAGATCACCTGATTTTACACAAACAGGAAACAGCATGCCTGGGGCTGAAGCCAGGCAACTTTAATACATGTATAAATTATATATGATGATTACATACAGTTATAATATATAATCCATTAGATACATATGTACATATACATATACACATACACACGCACATATACACATACCACCACTGCCCAGCTCCCAAATACATATTTTATTTAAAAAATTACATTTATATGGCTGAGCATGGTGGCACACTCTTTAATCCCAGTAGGAGGAGGCAGAGGAAGGTGGATTTCTGAATTCATAGGCTAGCCTGGTCTACACAGAGAGAGTTCCAGGACAGCAAGGGCTACACAGAGAAACCTTGTTTTGAAAAATTAAATCAGCCAAACAAAAATGACACTATCTGTTATCTGTTCATGTGGGGAGGAGGGTACACACAGGAAGGTCGGCAGACATCTTGTGGGAATGGCCCTCTCCTTCTATGATGTGCACCCCAGAGACTGACCTCAGGTCCTCAGGCCTGGTAGCACCTTAATCCTGGGCACCACTTCAGCAGCCCCCAATCTGACCCAGCTCCCAAATATATACTTCATGTCATGTTTTAGCTATGAGGCAGAGTTGTGAGAGAAGCAATACTTAGGAGCCATCCCAGGCTGAAGGCTAAGCAGCTACAGGACCAGGTCGGTTAAAGAAACAAGTCAGGCCTGCTGGGGAATGTATAAGGCAACAAAAAGTGTGCCCAGGAAAATTCCCTAAAAACAAACTTGCCCTGAGGCCATGTGGACCACTGGCCGGCTGAATACAGCTTTAAGGCAGGGCCAGAACATCCTACATCTGTTTGAACTAACCTAGAGGAAGAAATGTAGCCTGTTAGGGCTCACTAGCTTGTTTTGAGAGATTTGGGTAATATCATGGAAGTGCCTCATTTCCTGCCCTTAGAGCAGCCAAAGGCCTAAGACGAGTGGATGAGTGGAAGTGCAGAGGGTAAGACCAGCCCTCTCAGAAACAACTGAAGAGGTAGAACAACCTGTTAGGGAAAGAAAGGGACTCTTCATAGCCCCAGTAACTGCAGCACTTCCTGGCTGTTAGACTCCTGTGGCCAGATAGAAGGCCCAGAGGTGACTTGTGTTCCTGGTCTTCTCAACCATACTAGGATAGCCAGAGCTCTGACCATGGTTTATTTGATAACTCTAAGTCTCTTCCTAGAACTTTTTTTTTTTTCTTTGCAAGAGCCAAACACTGTCATAAATACAGCAGGTGGTCAGTAAGCTTAGCTTGAATTTAGATGGTGCTTTTGCAACCAGAAGCTTGAGCCTCCCCCACTTTTAGTAGAGGCAGGGGCATGCACAAGACTAGATAAAGCAGTTCTTCGAGGGAAATTCATACTTATCCAGCTTCTCACCGATTACCACCTTGCCTCCCTCAGCTCTCCCAATCCAGAACCTGATCTCCTCAGAACTCAGAAACCACAACTGCTAAGATGTGGGTGGTATACACCAAGGTCTTTGTGCATCTGGGTTTTGTAGATGGAATAATCCTCTAGAGAATAACGGAGCTTAATGTTAAGTCCCAGGTAGAATGCATCCTCCTTTCTGTTTATACTGAAGCACAATCCCTCCCTATCTCCTACAAAAAAAGAGGTCTTGGCAGTTGCAGTTCAATTCCTCGCCACAGTAAAGGCCGCTGGCAGGGATGGGGCAGAGTTCGGACTCAGGGAGAGTTTGTGCAACCTAGGGCGCGGGGGCGAGACAACCATCTCCAGCCATTAGTGTCCTTGGAGAAGAGCGAGACCCTGCGAGCGTACACCGCTCAGATGCCAGGGGCTGATCGGCCAAGAGTCACCACTGGACAACGGGAGTGGGCGCAGGCCAAAGGGCGGCGGCAAGGTTTCCTTAAAGGAAAAGAAGCTCGCGGAGGCCCAAAAGGCTGGCGGCGGGACTGGCACGTGCGCGCGGGGATGCGGGCCAGCCACGTGCGGCTCGCGGGCGGATAGGGGTCCAACTACAGCAGTTTCCCGACGCTGCACATTCCTCCCCTTCATCTCAAGCTTTCTAAAGGGGCCTCCTGGTGGGGATGGGCCCAAGCGCCCGAGGGAAACGATAAGGGTAGTTCAGGCTCCTCGCCTCGACCTCAAAGCTCTACGGAACTTGCCATCCATCAGTCCTCCCTGATTCAAGACTCCGGGTTTTCCCCACTCCCGATTCCGCGGCCACCACGAGACAGACAGCAGGACTGACCAATGACAGGGCGCAAAGCGTCAACTTTGTGTTCGCCCGCCACTCTCAGCCAGTGTGTGCGGGTTTCTCCCAAGTCCCGCCTTCCGTGTCGGGCGCCCCCTTCTGGCAACACACTGTCGGACGCTATCTGCCGCCATCTTGAGTGTGGCGAAGGTCGTTTCTCGAAATCAGTTTATCGCCATTCTGGTCTTTCTTCCCACTGGACAAATTTCTCAGTTCGACCGCCAAGTGCGACAGTGCTAAAAAAGGTGTAATCTAGTGTTTTTGACGTTGTTCGTGTGAGCTGGGTCGCCACGTCACGCCACGCTTGCCGAGTCCAACGCCATCTTGAGTGTGGCGTCTTTATGGTTTTTCTTTTTCTCAAAGCTCCGCGTGGTACATTAAATGGCTCAAGTTTGAAGGAACCCCCTCAAGGGCTAGTCCTAATGGCCGAGGAGACAAGTTTCTCCCAGTTGCACACTGTTCATACGCCCACTGGAGCCTCCGAAATGTTAAGGGAAAAGGGAACACTCGATGGCCGGGCGGGGCTCTGGAAGATGTTAAGTGGCTGTCGCGACGGCTGTGACCTCTTTCAGCAGACGCGGACCAGAGCCCTGAGGCGCGACATCGCTTTGTGGTGTGATGCCCAAGGGCTGTCCCGCTCTAGGACACCGCGCATCAAATCCCTCTTAGCATGAGTTTCCCAAGTGTGCAGGGCGCGAAGCCCACTCATCAGCTGACCCTGGACGGCGGGACAGGGGTGGGCGGCGGGGGTCACTAGTGTAACCGAGGCGGCGGGAAAGGAGGATGGGGCGGAAGGTGCGAGTCACAGCGCCCGTCGTGGACTTATATTCACTAGAACTGGGACAACTTGGTGGTAGGTGCGGGCCGGTCTCGGGCGCGGGAACCACGCGGGGCACCGCCCGGGGCAAGCGCCGCCCAGCACTCGCCTCCCCTCCCCCTCCCCCTCCCCCTCGCGGCCAGGCCTCCTGCTCCCCCCTCTTCCCTCCCCCTCCTTCCGAGCAGTGGCGAGGGAGGGGGGAGGACGGGGGCTGGGCGGGCAGCTTTGCCGCGCTTTGGTTTTCTGCGTCAGAAGCCTTAGCAAAACAGCTGCGGGAGCGCGCACGCGCGCGAGCCCCTCCTCGGCGTTGCGAGACCCAACAAATTCAAGACTCTGAATGACAGTGCGGCGGGGGACTGCGCAGCGCGCGCCAAGCCGAGGCACTGCCGCTTTAAGCTCACTTGCCCATTGTTCGGAATTGAGCCAATGAGAAAACGCCCGCTCCCTGTACTCAGCCAATAGCGTTGGGACTAGGGTGGTTGAGCACCGCCCACTAATCTATATTAAAGCTTCTGGCGCCGCGTGAGTCCCCCACTGGCTGCTCCGAAAAGCCATCTTTGCATTGTTCCCGGATCGAGCTCCGCGCTCACTGCAGCCACCTTCGCCGCCCACCGCCTCCTGCAACGCGGACTCCGGCAGCTTTCTCGCCAGAGTCCCCGAACTCCAGGAATTCCTCATTCGCTGCATCGGACCACCGGCGTGCCCCACCATGTCAGACGCGGCAGTGGACACCAGCTCCGAGATCACCACCAAGGTGAGGCTGGACGCCGCCCGCCCCCTCGGGGTCTGCGCGCCGTCGCCCGGGCAGTGTTGGGCGCGTGGTTGTCGGGTTCGGGAAAGCATCAGGCAAACGCTTCCCGAGAGGACCTCGCCACCCTCCAGCGGCGCGATGGCCCCGGGCAGCACTCTTTGTGTGCGGGGGAGGGGGCGCGGAGCGGCGCGGGCATTCGTGCCGCCGTCGGGAGCTGGCCAATGGCCTGGGGTCGACGCGGAACTCGGGGACGAAAACAGGGAGGGCCGAAGCACAAATTCTCGAAACTTGTTTGCGAATCGTTGGAGTGCTAGCGGGGCCGGGGTCGCGGGGCCGCGACGCACGGAAATAACTTTGAAACTCCGGCGCGTCGGCGGTCGGAAGTGTGGGGGGCGCGTGTGCGGCGCCGGCGGGCTGCGGGCGCCGGCGGCCGAGCTGCTCTTTGTTAGGCGCCTGGGTTCGCGCCCTATAGCGGGCCGGCAGCCGGTTATCCGGAATGACGCGGATGGGGCGGCGTGCTGCGCCGTGGTAATTTTGGCCGAGACGCCTAAGGGTCTGGTCCGCAGCCACGGTGGAGCATGGGTGGTCGTGGGCTGTCCATGGAGACTGCGAGCTCCGGCGGCGGCGGACCTCATGCTAGTGGCGGTCATTGCTGACGGTGGTTGGGCCCGGGCGGCGAGCCCACGCGATAGAGGGGGAGGAAATAGAAAGTGAAGCGGCCGCACGCCGGAGCGGCTGGGCGCCCCCCACGGCTACCCTGCTGCGGTGGAGACGCGGCGGCCGAGTATCCCGCGCAGACTCGCCGTCTTGGCTAGAGTCCTGAGGCCGCGGCTCGCCGTCTCCCTGGGTGGCTCGCCCGCCCAGTGGAGTGCTCTCCACCCTTACGAGCCTTGTTCGCCCCGGGGTCCAGGCTTTAAAACATCTCTATGTTCGCGCCCCACTCCTGCTGCAGTGGGAACTCGGCGCGTGTCACCTTGTTCCTTTAAATTGCTGTGGTCCGGCATCTCCACCTTGGCCAGTGCGACCCCGTGTAGAGCGGACCCAGAGCGCACTTTGGAGCGGTGCCCGCGGCCCCTGTAGACTGACTTTCCAGCGGGCATGGTGTCCTCCCCCTGCCCCCCCATGGCCTCGACGGGAGTTTCTCTCTTCGGTGAATTCCCGCGAGGTTCAACGCTTCTGAGGAGTGCGCCCCCGACGGGCTCGAGGGTCCCCGGTGGCCTACCGCGGGACGTTGCGCGCCAAAATTGGAGCCGGAAGCCGCGTGTTAACCCTCACAGTCCCGATCCCAGGGGGCAGCACGCAGCGGGCTTTCTCAAGCGGGTAGCTCCGCTCACCTAGATGAAAGCCTACCTCTGGTCTCCAGGGCACAGGGCGCACTTGGCGCCCCGGGCCACGTGCTCTTTGCGCGCGGTGCGTGCCGAGGCTCGCGCGCGTAGTTCGCTGGGTGAGCTGTGCGCCTGCGCACCGCTGCCACCCTGCCCCCACTCGCTCCCCCGGGCTCCAGCCGCCAGGGGGCGGAAGCGGGTGCAGTGGGTCCTAGGCAGGCCTCCGGTGGGCGCGAACTCACCATGCCGGCAGGTAGCCCGGGGTGGACCCGCAGGACTAGCCGCACCATGTTCCTGGGCCCCAGGTGGTCCGACCGTTTAGCCACGGGAGTGGAAAAAGTTACTCGGTTGTCCGGCCCCATAACCGCAGTTTTCCAAATGTTAGCTTGTTACTTTGAGGTAGGAGGCCGATAGGTGCCTAGTACCAAGCATGGCTGGTGCAACCTGAAGGCGGTATTTGTTTATGCCCAGGGGCTTCTGATCCCCATCTAGATTCTCCCATCCATCCCTGAGCGAATGACCATCGACTGACTCCTCCCTTCACTACCTTATTTATTTATGGCACACAGCCACCGCCTTCCAAGAAGGGTTTCTGAGGGGTGGAGCTCCCTCTAGCTGGGAACAGGCGGCAAAGGGCGTGCAGGTAAGGGCGACATTTCCCGAGCTTGTCTGCCTGGCCTGGCAGGTTTGCTGCTGTGGTGCCATATGGTAGTGGGGAGCCTCGAGTCGACACCTGAGTTTGTTTGCCTTGCTTTTGATGTGTCTAGAAGAAGATGAAGATCGTTTGGACTACAGGCCTGGAGTATCTTACTATGGTCCATGCTTCTGATGTTCCCATAGGGTAACCAAGTAGCCAGAGACTCAACACTAGTCCTATGGATCAGCTTGGTCTGATTTTCAGCACTTTGGCTGATGGGTGCCTCTATTCTGAAGACTAATGGGTTTCCTCTTCCTTCTGAAGGACTTGAAGGAGAAGAAGGAAGTTGTGGAGGAGGCAGAGAATGGAAGAGATGCACCTGCCAATGGGAACGCTGTGAGTGTCCAAGTAGCTGGGGCTTCTCTTCCCAGTTTCTACTTTTAAATTTTCAGCTTAGTTCTGGATGGTTAAGGATGTTGGACCAGGCAAGGAACTTGCCTGGTTTTTAGTTTGGGAGGTGGTATGATAGCTGTATGGTGTGTGGGGCTTTTCTCAGGTTGGCTAAGGCGCATTATACATGCAGGCCTGCTTCGGAGCTGGCTAATGGCAGATGTGTTTTCTGTTAAAGCAGAATGAGGAAAATGGGGAGCAGGAGGCTGACAATGAGGTAGATGAAGAAGAGGAAGAAGGTGGGGAGGAAGAGGAGGAGGAGGAAGAAGGTGACGGTGAGTAGTCTTGTTTTCTCAGGTTCCTTCCCTGGTCTTTAGGGAGAGGTTGGGTTTCTGGGCAGGTGGATCACTTTGAATTGCAGTGCGCTCCACCCTCCTGTTAACAGTTCTTTTCATATTTAAGAATTGTTGATCTGCCTGACCTGTCTACTCTGGCTGGGAGACAGACAGTTCAGGACCAATGGTTGCAGCCATAATTGGAGGTCAGTGGTTTTATGTAGTCCTTGATTCTCTGCAGGTGAGGAAGAGGATGGAGATGAAGATGAGGAAGCTGAAGCTCCTACGGGCAAGCGGGTAGCTGAGGATGATGAGGTAGGTTTGAGGTGTGAGGTGCCTTTTCTTGGGATACAAAAGCTTTGGGGTTTTTCTGGCAAATAGCTTTGCTTTTCTGAGGGTTTGGGAGGGTTCTGGAACTGTGGCCTAGGCTGTGAGCTGACAAGTAGTCACAGGACCGATGTTGTTCCCTGCAGGATGATGATGTTGACACCAAGAAGCAGAAGACTGAGGAGGATGACTAGACAGCAAAAGGAAAAGCTAACCTTACGCACCGTGACCTATTCACCCTCCACTTCCCGTCTCAGAATTTAAACGTGGTCACCTTCGAGTAGAGAAGCAGGCCCCGCCCACAGCGGGCAGTGCCACCCACAGATGACATGCGCTCTCCAACACCCCACCAAAACCACAACAGGAATTGGCAACATGGGAGGAAAAAAGAACCAGAACTTCCCAGGCCCTGCTTTTTTTCTTAAAAATACTTTAAAAGGAAAATTTGTTTGTATTTTTTATTTACATTTTATATTTTTGTACATATTGTTAGGGGTCAGCCATTTTTAATGATAACGGGTGACCAAACCAGCCTTCAGAGCGTTTTCTGTCCTACTTCAGACTTTACTTGTGGTGTGACCATGTTCATTATAATCTCAAAGGAGAAAAAAAACCTTGTAAAAAAAGCAAAAACAACAACAAAAAAACAATCTTATTCCAAGCATTCCAGTAACTTTTTTTGTGTATGTACCTAGCTGTACTATAAGTAGTTGGTTTGTATGAGATGGTTAAAAAGGCCAAAGATAAAAGTTTTTTTTCCTTTTTTTTTTTTTTTTGTCTATGAAGTTGCTGTTTATTTTTTTGGCCTGTTTGATGTATGTGTGAAACAATGTCCAACAATAAACCGGAATTTTATTTTGCTGAGTTGTTCTAACAATGGTGTCTCAAAGCCTGGTTTTTCTGTGTGTATCTAATTTGTTTGAGACAGGGTCCCCACTATCTCCAGAACCTGAGTGATGGTTGTGTACCACTACATACCTGTTTCTCTGGGGAGAGGTTGGCAGTGGAGTTGGATGACATTTAAAGTTCTAGGGGAAGGTTGGGACAAAGCTGCAGTTAATAACCACAGGACACTGGGAGAGGTTCCTTACTGTTGGGGCACCATCTCTTCCTGGGAGTTAGACCATTGATACTGGGCATAAACTGGAGAGGTGTTGTA
The DNA here is from genome assembly GCF_011762505.2 of Arvicanthis niloticus. Lineage (NCBI taxonomy): Eukaryota > Metazoa > Chordata > Mammalia > Rodentia > Muridae > Arvicanthis > Arvicanthis niloticus. Next base: position 18,520,917 of record NC_047674.1, on the reverse strand, counting down.
TACGGAGCCCATGCTGGTGGCACAGGCCAAGTAGTCTGTGCCAAGCTGTGTCTTCTGGCTGCTGTCCACATAATGAGTATACTGTTCAGTGCCTTCTAGTGTTAGCTTGCCAGCCAAGCCTCTAGGTCCTGAAGAATCTATGTTCTTGGCTAACCTGGGCAAGCTCTGCTTTAGTGTGGGTTACAGTCACTGCATGCAGGTTTGTTCTTCAGACTGAGTAAGAAGAGGATCCTGTAGGGGGTGCTATGTCGGCTTGTGGGATTGGAGCCCAGGAGTTGTGCCCTTGGATGTGACTACTGAGCCTGGTCCTCAGTGGGTAGAGGCTGCAAGAGTGGGCTGTGAACACAGTGAGCTTTCCTAGTTTGCAGTGGAGGAAAGAAAGGCTGGCCTCCCAGGAGCCTCAGGTAGTGGTGGGTGGGCTGAGAGGGGAATGGAGGCTGGTGGACATTGGCCACAGCTTTCAAATGCACTTAGTTCCACAGTTGGGCAGTCAGTCTGGGCTGAGTTCCCAGGACCACAAAGATTATACCTAGAAGCAAAATCTAATGAGCATTTAAAATTTAGTAGCATTGCAGTGGTAGTGCATGCCTTTAGCTGGAAGGCAGAGGTAAGATGAGTTTTGAGGCCAGCCTGGTCTACAGTAATTTCTAGGGCAGCCAAGGCTATACAGAAACACAAAAACAAGAAAACCAAGAAACAAACTCAGACCCTGGGCCTCCACTAAAGACGGAAAAAAGGAAAACCTTCCCTGGGAATGGAGATAGGGAAATGTGGAGGTGAGGAAGCAGTGTGCAGGGAGAGCAAAGGCTGGGAGATGGGGAAGGGAGGGCGAGAAATGCATACATACAAGGACCTGCCCCTCTTGACTGCCCTGTTCTACCTGGAAGCCTGGTGCTTTCTGTACATCTTCCCTCGGAGCAGAGAGGACTTAATGTGCTCTTGTAACTTAGTTCTGCTTCTTGGCGGGGCTGCTCAGACTCAGGATGGATCTTGGGGGTCAGAGCCTAGTGGGGCTTCAGTAGATATCTGTGCCCAATCACCTCTATGCTGGCTCCCCCGGAAAAGAAACCTGAACTGCCAATCTCATCCCCGGACAGTTGGTCAGCCTTGGGATATTCCCTAAAACACCCGGGTCTAGGAATAGGAGGTCTCTAAAGCAGGGGAGGAGCTTGAGCTTCACTTGAAACAGCTGTGCGTGGAGCTAGTAGCAGCTAATCCGGTTCTCTGAGGCTGCAGCCATGTAGACAGTATAGACTTGGCAGTCATGTAAACTGGCAGCCAGTGAGTGAATCTGGCTGGGCCGTAATCATCTGGAGAATGGGGCCAATAACATGAAGGCCCACTTACTGCTGACTGCTTGGTACCCTGAGACAAACACCCAGATCCCGAACCCGCATCCTATTCAAGCTGTTGTGTCCTTATTTTTCCAGCGATTAGCTCTGGGAACTACCACCCTTAGTAGAGTATACTTTCACCTGGTCCTTAGCCTAGCACACAATTAACTGGGGACATTTCCAAATAGTTTAGGGTCACCAAGATCCCACTGCTGATGCCCAGAAAGGTACTCTAGAAGATTCGTGAGCAATGGGCGCCCTCTGGTGGTTACAGGGCTGTAGAGATAAGATTTGTTAGGTCTAGGAAAGAGTCATAGGGCTGGGTCCAGGGGAAGTGCCTCTGTTGCTGTGGAGGCCATGTGGAGTTGGTGTCATTTCCTGTTATCTCCTAAGGACAGCCAATCCCAAGGATCTGGTCCTTTATTTTTCTGGAGGGGAGACCTTCCCCAGATGCAGAGCTGAAGTCCCAAGAGGTTCCTCTGTTGTTACAGGTCCAGAGCAGCCCTCAGGGGCCAGAATCGCAGTTACATGACATGTTGCCAGCTTGCTGCGGATGGTCTGTGTGTACAGTGCCCTCCTGGGGTCGCCAGTACCTATGTCTTAGAAATGAGCCAGCCTTGCCTGCCTCAGGTTTCTGACCTCTCTGTGGTGCCCTCCTGGTGCATTTTTTTTTTATCTTCATGGAGACAGAAGCCCTGTACCCAGTTTTATTTGGGGCTTCTCTCAGTCTGGTCTGATCTCACAGGCCTGGTCTCCTCAATGTTGGTACATGACCAAAGACACCTAATCAGAGCGAGCCCTGGGTTTCACATACTATACATATTTAATATATGTGTATATATCATATATGTATATCTATATATTTAATATATAGTAATATATCCATATATTTAATATATGATATATTATGTATATTGAATATATATGCATTGTATATAATATGTATATATTTAAATATATTCAAATATAATTATGTAAATATATGCAAATATATTGCACTATTTGTCTGTAGTACCCCTAGAGGCCAGAAGAGGGCATTAGATTCTCCCAGAACTGGAACTGGAGTTACAGATGGTTGTGAGCTGGGCATCCAATCCTACCCTCTGGAAAAGCAGCAGCCAGTGCTCCTAACCACTGAGCCATCTCTCCAGACCCAACTTATTTATTTTTAAACAGGTATTTTTATTTTATTCTTTCTTTAAAAATATTGATTTTTTTTTTTTAAGCTGGGTGGTGGTGGCGCACGCCTTTAATCCCAGAACTATGGAGGCAGAGAAAAGTGGATTTCTGAGTTCGAGGCCAGCCTGGTCTACAGAGTGACTTCCAGAACAGTCAGGGCTACACAGAGAAAACCCTGTCTTGAAAAACATACAACAATAACAAAAAAGACGGACAAAGGCTGCTTGAGAAAGAGGTAACACAAAGGTGAGGTAGAGGCCGTTTTCACTGGCTGGTGGTCTCCTCTTTTCTGACTGATGGCTTTCAGACTTGGGGAGCATAGATAGGTACAATCAGTTTCACAAGAGATTGCTGCTCAAAGGTGTGCTCACATGGAGGTCAGAAGTCGGTTCTTACCTTCTACCATGTGGCTTCTGGGATGAGCTCAGGGCCGCAGGTTTAGCCTTTAACATTGAGTGATCTAGTCAGCTCTAAACAGTAAACAGTCATACCTTTTTATATTTTATTTTTATTTTCAGATTTATTTAGTGGGGCTAGTGAGATGGCCAGCGGTTGAGAGCACTGGCTGCTCTTCTAAATGTCTCGAGTTCAATTCCCAGCACCCACATGGTGGCTCATGACCATATATACAGGGATCTGATGCCCTCCTCTGGCATGCAGGTGTACATGCAGACAGAACATTCATGTTTTAAAAACCACTGAGACATCTCTCCACATCATAGTCCCTTCTTTTGAAACAGGGTCTCTCTTTCTATGTGACCTTGGCTGGCCTGAAATTCACAGAAGTCCACCTGGCTCTGCTTCCCAAGTGCTGGGGTTAAATGTGTGCACCACCACCACCCAGCTCTACTTTTTAAATATGCATGAATATTTTGTCTGTCTGTCTGTCTGTCTGTCTGTCTGTCTATGTGTACACGTATGTTTACGCCTGGTGCCCACAGAGGACAGAAGAGGGTGTTGAATCCCTGAAACTGGAGTTATAGATGGTTGTGAGCCACCATATATGGGTGGGTCTTGGGAACTGAACCCAGGTTCTCTGCAAGAACAGCAGTTGCTCTTAACCATCTCTCTGACCACCTTCAAAGGCCACATCTTAGCAGGGTTCTGGTCCCTGTTAAATCCGTCCCAACAGCTGGGGTACAGCTCTAGCCCATCCTGGCCCACCTTATGCCCTCTGTCTCAAGCCTCTTTCCTTCCTTAAGCCAGAGGCACTCTGACTTTGCAGAGTTATTATTTTTGCTTTGTAGAGGGTACCCTTATCACTCAACTAACTCAGTTGCTTGGAGAGGCTCCCAGGTAGGGGAGAATCCCCTCACCATGGTCAGGATGCTTGAAGTCTTTGCCTGAAGAAAGCATACCTAAGAAACAGCAGAAGAGAGCCATCCTGTTTTTTGAGGTGACAGGAAACAGTTTTTTTTCAACTTGTGAGGGACCCACTGGGCCTTTAACTACCCGAGTGCTGAGTCTCCAAGAAGCCTTAACATGTAGCTCTCTAAATTTATATGACCTGGATTTTTTTCAGTAGAGCCTATTAACATACTGAAGGACATTGGTGTCCCCAAAAAGCTGATCTTGCAAAACACAGACCCTCTCCATGGCTCAGGGAGTATGTGCTGAACTAGGCAGGAGGTAGGTTCCTTCGGGAACTGGTTCTGCAGTCTAGCTCAGACCCTTTTTAGGCTGTAAATGTTGGTTACAGGCAGTCTGGATTGTGCTTATCACAGACAGGAGCCTGTGTGCCCTTGGCTGGGGTTGTGACTGGCACCAGCAAGTTGGGGAGACAGCAAAGGCTGGAAACTGGTAGACACCTACCTGGGAAGCATTCCGACCATCTATATTAAGGTCCAAAAAATATACTTGGCAGAGTGGTTCAGGTCTGTAATCCCACACCTGAAGGAGGCTGAAGCAGGAAGATCATTATGAGTTTCAGGCTATCCTGGGCTATACGGTAGTGCCTACCATAATATAAAAATAAAACACCATTAAAACAAAGAACTCCATATATTTTTTTTCTTTTTCTTTTATTTTTTTATTTTATGTATATGAGTACACTACAGCTTACTTCAGACATACCAGAAGAGGGCACCAGATCTAGTTGCAGGTGGTTGTGAGCCACCATGTGGTTGCTAGGTATTGAACTCACAACTTCTGGGAAAGCAGTTACTGTTCTCAGCCACTGAGCCATCTCTCCAGCCCACCACATGTTCTTAAATGTATTTCATTTAATTAGTTGTGTGTGGGCATGCACTTGGGTGCACACATGGGAGTGTGTGTGCCAAGGAATGCATTCGTAGGCCAGAGGAAAACTTGTGGAGTTGGTCTCATGGATCGAACTCAGGTCACCAGGCTTGGCAGCAAGCACCTTTGCCTACTAATCCCCACCAACATATTCTTTGTCACTACCAGGAAACCATGTTAGGTACAGCAGAACTGTTGGGGCGGGCACTAGACTCAAAGATGTCCATGACAACATTATTCTTCAGAGTCAGCGGCTTTAAAAAAGGCTATATGCTGAACTGTTGAAAGTGTTGGCCAGGAACATTGAAAGATTGCTTTGTATGACCTCAACCCTGACTCAGTCCAGAAACAACACTGGGAGCTCTGTTGAGTTTTTGGTTGGCTTTTTTGTTGTTGTTTCTTCTTCTTCTTTTTTTTTTTTTTTTCTTTTATGTGTACAAATGCTTTTCGTGCCATGTATTTCTGGGCACTATGTGCATGTAATGCCCCCACAGGCCAGAAGAGGGAGACTGATACTCTAGAACTGGGGTGCTAAGAATTGAGCGCTGAGTCCTTTGGGAGAGCAGCCAGTGCTCTTAATCACTGTTGCCATTTCTTCAGCCTTGGTTGGTTTGTTTTTTTAAGACAGTGTCTTGTGTACTTCAGGCTGGTCTTGAACTTATCATATAGCCAAAGGTGGCCTTGAACTCCCTGGTTTTTTTTTTTTTTTTTTTTTTTTCGAGACAGGGTTTCTCTGTATAGCCCTGGCCTGGCTGTCCTGGAACTCACTCTGTAGACCAGGCTGGCCTCGAACTCAGAAATCCACCTGCCTCTGCCTCCCAAGTGCTGGGATTAAAGGCGTGCGCCACCACCGCCCGGCGATCTCCCTGTTTTTACCTCTCCAGAAATAGGATTCTAGGCATGGGTGACGAGAGGCTTTGTCTGGTTCGGTGGTCCTTCCGTGTGAGGGTGTTTTGACGCGCTGGGCGGTTTGTGCTTTCATTACATTCCGTCAACAGGTCAAAATGCAAATCTTTGTAAAGACCCTGACCGGCAGGCAAGACCATGACCCTAGAGGTAGAGCCCAGTGACACCATCGAGAATGGCCTGACTCGCAGAGGCGCATCTTTGCCAGGAAGCAGCTGGAAGATGGCCACACCCTCCCTGATTACAACATCCAGAAAGAGTCGACCCTACACCTGGTCCTCCGACTGAGGGGTGGCTACGAATTCTTCAGTCTGCATCCCCAGTGGGCAATGACGGCATCACCCTGCACTCTAGCCATTTGCCCCAGTTTAAGTTTAGAAATTACAACTTTCAATAATAGCTGAACCTCTGTTAAAAACGTTAATAAAGGTTTTGTTGCATGGTAAGTATTAAAAAAAAAAGATTCTAGGTATGTGTCAGAACTGGCAAGAGGCCGTCGGTATGAGGCATGCGTGCTTCTAAGATTACACATAAGCTTCTTTTAAAATTTTTTGTAGATTTATTTTATGTGTGTCTTTTGCCTGAATGTGTGTGCGCACACCACATGCATACCTGGTGTCTGCAGAAACTAGAAGAAGGTATAAGGCCCCCTAGAACTTGAGTTAGGGGTCTGTGAACCCTCATGCACGTGCTACAAATCAAATCCGAATCCTCTGAGCAAAGCAACAAGGGCTCTTAACTGCTGAGCCCCAATACAAATAGGGCTTTTGATTGTTTTTTTTTTTTTTTTTTTTTTTTTTTTTTTCCTCAGAAAGGGTTTTTCAGGGTAGCCCTGACTATTCTGGAACTCACTCTGTAGACTAGGAGAGCATCAATTCACAGAAGTTTCTTTGCCTCTGCCTCTCTGGTGCTGGGGTTGAGGACGTGCACCACTGTGCCCGTCAGGAACGGGCACCTTTGAGATTCTCCCCCTGTCGTTTAGGTTTTACCTCAGACTGAGTTTCCTGACTCGGCCTCCAAATTACAGCCGCACACCTGGCTCTGCGTTTTTGAGAACTTGGAAACAACCACTAGGTCATCAGCAAGGGCTAAAAGGAAACTTGGCAAAATAAGCAGAGAGGCTTCTTTTGGCCGAGGTCGCACGAAAGTCTCCTAGCCGGGGTTGGTATCAGCCCTGCATCCCGGATATTCTTTCTGGCTATGACCTTAGTATGGCTAAGGATGGGTGGGAGCAGCCAGTGTCTGGTCCCCAGTTGGCTATGGAGGACCAAAGTGGGGCTGGAGAGATGGCGAGGGTGATGCTGTGCAGCAGAGTCAATACGCTTGGGTCTAGTGGAAGATGGAGAGTGGATAGGCCATGGCCTATCCACACAGAGGTGTCCATCTACCTTCCCATCTGGGTCTGTGGGAGGGCAAAGCCATCAGGACCTGCTCTACCCAAACTCCCTCCTTCTTCTGTCCCGGCGGACTTCAGTTTAGCAGCAGCTGCTGTCCTCTACAGCCATCCCAGAGGCAAGTAGGGTATATATATTCTTGCTGCTGATGACGACAGTTTCACTGATTTTGCAAAGGAAATGGAGAGCCTGGTTTCCCAGTCTGCTGTCTGCTGGCTGCTAGCTAGGGACCATCGATGCTATGGGCTTAGTCTGCTGCCACCATGGTGTTCTCAGTTCCAAGTTCTCAGAACTTGGAAGCTACTTCTTTATTTCCTGCCTCTTCCTTCTGGAATCTACCGGGAGGTGAGGGGCTCACTTCTCCTTCCAGCAGGGTCAAGCTACCATTCAGGGTCTGCTGCCTGGAGACAAGCCCGGGAAATAGGAGTCAAGGTTTAGGGTTTAACAAACTGGCACATAGCATGTTCTTGATAAACAATAGCTTTTAAAAACTGGGTCAAGGGAACAGGAAGAAAATAAAGACGAGTGCGCACATGAGTGTGCATGCATGTATAAAATTGCCAAACAGTGAAATCATCAAAGGAAAAAAAGACTATCCAGGAACAAGGAACAGTGCGCTGAGACAGGGGTTCTTGGAACATAAGAATTTCCAGGGAAGGCAAAGGGTCAGATGCAGCCTAGAAGCAAGAAGCCTGGAGGTGCCACCAGAGGGAGATAGAGGGGAGATAGTAGTTTTGGAGTGATCGAGGACAAGGAGGGATGAGCAAGAAGACACTTCCAGGAAACCGGAAATATAGAGGGACAGGAGTAGAAGGTGATGCAAGCTGAAGCCAAGGCCTCCCTCTGTCCCTCTGTCCCTCTGTCCCTCTGTCCCTCTGTCCCTCTGTCCCTCTGTCCCTCTCTCCCTCCTACCCTCACTTTGTGTGTATATATATATATATATATATATATATGTGTGTGTGTGTGTGTGTGTGTGTGTGTGTGTGTGTGTATGTGTGTGTTTTGCCTGTATTTATAGGCTCCACATACAGGCCTAATACTTGTGGAGGCCAGAAGTGGGGGTCTGATTCCCTGTAACTGGAATTACCGATGGTTGTGAGCTGCCGGATGGATGCCGGGAACTGAATCTTAGCCTCTGAGCCATCCCCCCACTTGCTTGCATTCTTGCTTATTTTTAGATCGATTTATTCTAATATGTTTGCCTGTGCATATCTACATTTGCCATGTCCGTGCCTGGTGCTCGTGGAGGTCAGAAGAGGGCACAGGGTCTCCCGGAACCGGAAGTTACAGACACTAACTACAGCGGCCATGTGAGTGCTGGGAACTGAACTGAGGTCCTGCAGGAGCAGTCAGTGCTCCCAACTGGCAAGTCGTCTCTGCAGTGCCCTTAGTTTTTAAATGTTGTGTGTGTGCGTGTGGGTACTTGTGGAGGTCCAGAGGCATCAGATGCCCTGAACTGAGTTATAGGCAATTGTGAGGAAGACGGGGCTGGCACTGGGGACAGGACAGGGGCTCCTCTGTAAGAGCATCACTGTACTTTAACTGCTAAGCCATCTCTCCAACCCTCTTATTTTCAACAATACATTTAGGGCCGGGGCTGTCACTCAGTGTTAGCACACCTGCTTAGCATGTCTGAGGCCCATCCCGAGCACCTTAGAAACCAAAGCAACCTTCCAAACAATTTGGTGGACCAAGTGAGGAGCGCAGAAAAGGCCTTTTGATTTTGTTTGTCCTTTGGAACATCTCTTCCTACAAGTCCCCAGCTTATGAAAACCATCTGTCACATCCTCCTCCCACTGATGGGGTTTAGCCAAGACAGACCTATGTTGGGCACAGCCTCTTATGGATACATAAGAGGTCTTATGGTCTCCCAGTGTGGCCTGAATGTGACATTCCCATGCAAGGCAAATGCAGTGTCAGATACGTTCCTCCACCGCAGAAGAACATGTGGGGCCCTTAAGATGATTTGTCAGGATAAGGTTAAGGTACTTGCTGCCAACCCTCACAGCCTAGGTTCAATCCCTGAAGCCCTGTTAGTGGAAGGCAATGTCCAGCTCACTCAAGTTATATCTTCTGGTCTCCATCCTGCTGCACACACACAATATAAATATTAAAAACTTAGAAAGAGTAATGCCTAGCTGGTATGGTGGCCACACCTACAGGAGGGAGAGAGATTGAGTCCAGAGGGTGATAAATAGGCTAGCCTAGTCTACATAGTGAAAACTGCCCCCCTGCCCAGATAGAGTTTCTCTGTGTGTAGTCCTGACTCTTCTAGAACTCACTTTGTAGACCAGGCTGGCCTTGGACTCATTGATCTGCTTGCCTCTGCCTCCTTTCTTTCCCCCACCCCCAAAGTGCTCAAGATATCGGCAAGTAACACAATGGGGAGAAAGATGAGAGGGCGTATTGCATGGCACTAGGCCAACCTGTGCCAAATTTTCTCCAAAGAAAATCAGTTCTGTCACCCAAATCTGCCCAAGGCTGTGTGAACTGGGATTCCCTCTTCTCCTCAGTGATCCAAGCTAATTCTTCCCTTCAGTTTGCACAGAACAGAAGTGTGTCTGCCTCTGCTCAGAGACCTGGGTTTGCCCGGGGCTGGTTTTTTTTTTTTTTTTTTTTTTTGGTAGTTGTCTTCAGACACACCAGAAGAGGGCATCAGATCACTTTGCAGATGGTTATGAGCCACCATGTGGTTGCTGGGAATTGAACTCAGGACCTTTGGAAGAACAGTCAGTGTTCTTAACCACTGAGCCATCTCTCCAGCCCCCCCCCCCCCCGGGGGCTGTCTTTATTACATTTGTGTCTCTAGCAGTTCGCAATGGCTGCATTAGCATGGCCCAAAGTAGCCTGTAGACTGTGGACATGGGTCCCCCAGAGTGTTTTCTTTGGTATCGAAAGCCTTGGAGTCTATCACTGAGCATAGCCCCGGCCTGAGGTGCTCCTGTGTGCAAGGCCTCATACTTCTGGAATCAGAATCTCTGGGGACCTGAGCAAGTACCTAAGAATTTTTGAAAACCAATGGTCACACACTATGCCTGGCTTTGTCTACATGTTTCTTCCAATACACTTCCAGAGGTTTCAGAGTATCTAGAAAGTACTCAGGCCTTCAGGTTACTAGGTATCAATTCACACCCCAGACTGAACTTATCCTATAAAAGCTGACCCGGGGGCTGGAGAGATGGCTTCCTGGGTTAGAAGTGCTATTGAAAAGGATCTGAGGTTCAATCCCAGGTCCAACATCAGGCCTGTAACTCTAGTTCCAGGCCACTCTGACACCTCTGGCCTCTTTGGTCATTTGTACTTGAGTGCAGAAACCCACACAAGTAATTAACAATTAAAATGAGTCTTAGGATGATGACTGACTAGGGGGTCCCTGCAGTTCTATCTCCCCCTTTGCCTATGTTCATTCATGGTCTGTGCTCTCTCTTCTCCCCCAACCCTGCAGCATCCTGCTATCCTCTGTTGACTCAAAACTCACGGCATGGCTCAGTGTCTCCAATTGCTGTTTCAGGATCACTGTTTCTTTTCTTTCTTTCTTTCTTTCTTTTTTTTTTTTTTTTTTTTTCTTTTTTTCCGAGACAGGGTTTCTCTGTGTAGCCCTGGCTGTCCTGGAACTCACTCTGTAGACCAGGCTGGCCTCGAACTCAGAAATCCACCTGCCTCTGTCTCCCAAGTGCTGGGATTACAGGCGTGCGCCACCACTGCCTGGCTAGGATCATTGTTTCTTGAACACATGAAACAGTATTTCCCAGAGACGGGTGGCTTCAAAGAACGGCAGAAAGATAATTCTTTTTCTGTTTTTCTCAGAGAAGCTAGCAAAAAAGAAAAAAAAATTCAATCTGAATGTTTGCCTTGATGAGAGAAGGGAGAGGCATTTTCTTTTGAGTCCGTGTCTCATGTAGCCCAGGCTGGCCTCAAATTGGCTATGTAGCTGAGGATGACCCTGAAGTGATCTTCCTGCCTTCACTTCCCAGGTGCTAGGTAAGCCATCATGCCTGCCCTGGGGAAACATTTTCCAAGTGATGCTTTCTCCACTACCATGTGTCCAGCACTGGTGAACAATGCCTCAAAGAATTCTGGGGAGCCCATACGGTTCAGGAAAACAGAAGATAATCTACACCAAGAAGAGATATGGTTTCAAGAAGACAAAAGGAAACCTTCATCCAGTTTCATTTTTTCCTCCACCTTTGTGTGTTCCAGTGTGTGAGAGAGAGAGCAGGTCTCATGACCTGGGCAGTCTGTAGCTGGAGCTAGCCTTTCCATCTCCCCCTCTGGAGTGTTGGGATTACAGGCGTGTGCCACCACACCCAGCTATGTTCCTAGCCCCTCACTCTGGTTTTTCTAATTTAGTTCTGAGTATTAAGGAGTTTTCTAAGGTAGGGCTGTAGCTTGGTTGATACAGTGCTTCTCTAGAACACACAAAGCCCTGGATTTGGACCCCAGTACCCTGAAAGTATCACACACCTGTAATTCAAGTACTGAGAAGGTAGAGATAGGACCAGAAGTTCAAGGTCACCCTTGAAGCTACAGCCAGCTTGAGGCCAGCCTGGGCCACACCACACCTTGCCTAAAAGGAAGAAAACAAAACACACTACTTCCCAAGATAATATGACAAAGAAAAACTTCACAGAAAATTGGTGCTGGGATACTCAGAATGTATCTTCTTACCCAGAGACTTGGTCAGGGAGGGACACGCAACCGACTCGGAAGGAAGGTGGAAACCTGGGAGGCCAGGCTATACCAAAGGGCCAGGTCTACCACTTTGGTTGCTAGATAACTTGAAATTGCTGTTATTTTGTGAAGGACAGTGAACTGACTCTGTGACCCAGAGGTGAGCCCCTCTCAAAGCACTCCTTGTGGTTTTCTGTGTCAGACAGATCAAGGAGCACTGCAGGACTGTGCTCTCTTCTGATGTCCAGAAGCAGCAGTGGAGGTGTTTGGGAATGAAAGCTATCAGTCTGTTTCTGGAGGGAACCATAGCTGTTATCCTATGGCGTGACAGATAAATATCTTCCTTCATGAAGACAGATTCACAGTGTAGACAAAAAGGAGAGATGGACGCAGTGGCATGCTAAAGACTGTAGGAATATTTTAATGCTTTAATTACATTACGTAATAATAATATCATAGTCTATTTTACAAGTTAAAGGTATGAGAATGTATGAAATAGAAGTGGTAGGAAAAACCTAAATGGGTCAGAAAGGTAAATTTTCTTCAAAACTGGAGGCCAAAGAAAGCCTGTAGGGCCCAAGGAGGAGGCAGGGCAGGTGACAGGCGCAGCGTGGCTCCTGGTATGGGTTTGTTCCCATGTTTGCGCCAGGAAGGAGTTGAGGCTCATCCTGCCCTTGGCTGGGTGGGGTTAAGTCTTGTCAGTGAAGATGGAGGTCTGGGGAGAAAAGCCAACTGGCCGCCTAGTCAGAGCTGGTTTCCGGGTGCACAGGTAGGTTCTGTGTTGAAGGAGTCAGCTGTAGTATCAAAGTCAGATGTGCAGAGGAACAAGTACAGCTTCCTCCTGCCCCCGGTCCAAATTCTTGGAAGTGCACACAAGTTCTCTCAAACGTAGAAAAGCCTCACTTTGGATGTGCTGACAAGAAGATCGTCGTCAAAGAACTTTGTCTCTATGATGACGTTGCCCCTGTGGGAGAGAGCCAAGAGGGTAAAGAGAGTGAGTGCCACAGGCCAAGGTGCCCCGTCCATAGATGGTGTCCATTTGGGTGCTCTGGGCTGGGCAGTGGACACACAGAGTCTCAGCATGAGCCATTACAGTTCTTGTTCAGAGCCAGCTGTGGGGCTGTACACCCATAACCCCAGTATCCACAAGGCCAAGGCATGAGGGTCTGAGTTCAAGGTTACTCTGGGCTATGTAGTAAGGTTCTGTCTCAAAAGGAGAACAAAGCCAGGCATAGTGGTGCATACCTTTAGTGCCAGCACTAGAGAGGAAGAGGCAGGTGGATCTCTGTGATTCCAGGTCAACCTGGTGAGTTTCAGGCCAGCCAGGGCTGCAAAGTCAGACCCTGTCTCAAAACAGAAACACAGCAAGGCAAATACAATTAAAGTGTTGTCTATATGGGTTAGAGCACTGCAGTGTTAAACTCACCTGACTAGTCTGTTCTCCTCAATTGAAAAAGTCAGAAATAAGAGCATGCCGTTCGCCTTGGCACACTGATGTCTTTGCAGAGAGCTCTGCACACAGAGCTCATGGACACCTCTGGCTTGAATCCTAATGGATGGCTGCAGATCCTGGGCTGACCTCAGGAAGGCAGCTCTTTCTACAATACTGAGTAAAGCAGACTGCTAGGGTGTGGCCTGTCCTGAAGACTTAATGGATTCTTGCCCTTGTCTCTTCCAAGCTGCCCAGGTCTCTCCTTGGTCTAACTCAGTTCTATTTTCCAGGATTTGATTCTGTTGCTTGTAACCAAAGAGCCTTTAATGAGGCACCTGCCCAGTGAGAACAGATTTTACTTTTCTGGTTAGATGGTTATCTTGGTGGCCCATTCTGTTTTCTTTTTCCTCATCTGGCTATGCCAGAAAATGAGCTTAGGACCTTGTGCATGCCAGGCAAGAACACTCCCACTGAGCTATAAATGGCACTGTTCCTATTTATAAAATGGAATATTATATCAAATATCAAATCCCTTTGAGGGATTAAAAATATTTTATTTTAAAAATTGATTATTTTAAGACTGGGTGTGGTAGAACATGCCAGCACTTGGGAGGCAGAGGCAGGTAGATCTCTTTGAGTTTGAGGCCAGCCTGGTCTACCGAGGGAGTTCCAGGATAGCCAGGACTACATAGAGATCTTGTCTCAAAAAAATTAAAAATAAAAAAATATCATATGTATATGAATGTTTTGCCTGTATGTAAATCTGTGCAACACACAGGTGCCTGGTGCCTGTGGAGGCCAGAGGAGGGTTTCAGGTCCCATGAACTGGAGCTACAGAGAGTTGAGAATTGCCTTGGGAATGCTGGGAATCAAACTTGGGTCCTCTGGAAGAGCATCCAGTACTCTTAACTGGAGAGCCATCTCTCCAGCTCCTCTGTAGCTCTTCTATCCATTTGGTGTGGCTTTCAGGGAGGGTCTCCTGCCAGATGAACTAGTGTTCACAATTCTATGTGGGTCTTAACTTTTTAGCCAACCCTAATACTGAGACCTTCTTTTGGCAGTGAAAGTCATAGAATTCACCTGGGTTAAGTAAGCTCTCTATCACTGAGATACAACCTCAGGTCTACTGAAATATTTGAAAGACTTTATCTTATCTCAAGAGAAAAAGGTTAAGTGGCAGTTACTGACAATGTTTTTTAATTTAAATTTTATTATTATTACTGTGTATCTGTGTGTGATGTGTTAGTGCAGGAGCGTGAAGTGTGTGCCACGCACGGCACATGTGTAGAGGTCAAAGGACAACTTTCAGAGACCATTCTCTCCTAGCTTGGTTCCAGGGATGGAACTCAGGCCAGCAGGGCTGTGCTGAGACATCCTGCCAACCCTTGGCAGTTTCTGACAAACAAACAAACAAACAAACAAACAAACTATATAAACCGCAGCTATTAAATTACAGGCCAGTCTCTGAAGAACTATGTCTGATATTATCCTCTAAGATGAAGCACTTTGGCAGATGTGTTAAGGGGGTCCAGACAACGTGCGGAGGCATGGGAGAAAGTTGCTAGATTTGATGTTTATTTTTTGAACCTGTAATTTTTCACAGGACAGAAGTCAGTAACCTTGACACACTGCTGGGTACTCTCTCACTCTTCGTTCTTTCTGGTTCTCTGCCTTAGAGTAGGAGCTGGAGTCTCACCTGCCTGAATGCCTATTCTGGAATATACTTGAGATCTCCTGGGCCCTCACTCACGTTAGGACGCTGGCGGGCATCATCTGGGATTCGGGCGCCGCTTCTATCAAGGACTGCCAGGTGTTTGTGGAGTTAGGGATCACAAAGCCAAACTCGAAGAACCACTCTGAAGGAAGAAGGAAAAGCCAGTGAGCCGGCGCTACTTGTGGGCATAGGGGAACCACAGGCTGTGTCCCTCTACTTTCCAGTGGGCTCTTCCTACCCAGAACTATGAAAGAAACCCATCGGGTACCTCCTAAACCAAAGGCACACAGAAGGACACAGGGACATTCACAGACTACTGATTTGTGCCACAGGCTGCTTTCTTCTCTTTTCTTTTTTCTGTTTTGGTTTTTCAAGACAAGGGTTTTCTCTGTGTAGCCCTGGCTGTCCTGGAACTTACTTATAGACCAGGCTGGCCTCAAACTCACAGAGATCCACCTGCCTCTACCTTCTGAGTGCTGTGTTTAAAGGTGTGCACAACTACACCCAGGGCACACAGGATTTTTCCTTATGGGGTCTAATAGACAAGGATCGGAGAGGAGGACACATTAGAAGCAGTATTCTCTTGGGAGTAGTAAGCTCTGCAGTAAAACAGGGGTAGGTCGCTCTCCAGTGCCTACATGCTCTCTTACATTTTGAGAACTCAATTCAGAGTCCGTACCAGTAAGAGCTTATGATGTGTAGATACAGCCCTATACTACACTTCATCCTAACTGCTTCTTCCAAGATCACATTGTAACCGCACATCAGGCTGGGGCACAGGCACAGGCACAGGCACCCAAGCTTCCCGTGTCAGAGGGCTCAAAGCCCCTTTTGTGTCCAGCCTTGTTTTGGTTTGTTTTCACTGGGGTTCCCCAGTGTTGTAGAATGTAGAGTCTATTATTCTAAGGTCAGTGTTCTCAGAGCACTGCCCTGCCTGCTGTCCCACCCTCCTGCACTCAGACTCCAGGAGCTCGTGGAGTGGAATACCTTCTAGGCATTGTCCTTTGAAGTAAACTTTTTGTTCCAGGCGGAATTTTTCCATTTGCTCTGCCGAAGAAAAGTTCAGTTCTCGAGACACTGCCTTGCACTTGAGGATTTTCTTGGGCACACGGGCTGAGAGAGAGAGGAGAGAGGAGACAGGAGAGAGAGGAGAGAAAAAAAGAGAGAGAGAGAGGAGAGAGAAAGAGAGAGAGATAGAAAGAGAGAGAAAGAGAGAGAGAGAGAGAGAGAGAGAGATTGGTTGGTACCTCTCTAAATGAGAACCATGAATACTTCAGGATCCTGGGAGTTCCTTTGGCTGCCTTAGAGAATTTGTTTCGATAATTAGCTTTCATTAAATGCCTTGGTAACTGCACTACGTTCCAGCTGAAGGCAGAGGGATCTAATTGGTCAACACACGTGACTTGTTGTCAAGGAACACCAGATCCGGTGTCTCCACAGGCCTCACCCCACTGCTCAGGCTGTGAACATCCTCCCTCTATGCAGGCTGTCAGTGCCTTCTTTATGTTCTGATTCCCTGAAATCATTTACCTTTCCTTTTTTCCTCCAGAAAGATAAAAATGAAAATTTTCTTCTGGAAAAAGTTGAAATCTTCTATTTGTTTATTTATTTATTTTATTTTTTTAAAGTTGAAATCTTCTAACTTCCTTTTTCTTTCTTATTTTGAGACAAGGTTTCATGTGGTCCAGATTGGCTTTAAATTAACTATATAGCTGAGGCTGTCCTTGAACACCTGATCTTTCCTGTCTCAACCTGCAAAGTGCTGGGATTAGAGAAATATGCCATCACATCCAGATCTGGGGATGGTCCAGTGCTAAGGTGGATTTGGAGAGTGAGAGAAGGAAACAAAAAATGGAACAAGAAGTGTTCTCTCAGTTACCTGCAGGGCTCACCTGTCTAGGAGATGCGTGCTTACTTAGCTCCTTGATGCCAGGCTGTGTTCTGGCATTGGGCATAGTTTGTACACTCAAGGGGCTGCAAAGTACCTTCATGTTCCACACCAGGCACAGACAGGTCTTCTGTTCCTTGCCAGAGTATCTTCCCTGTTTCGGCATCCCGAAGGTTCATCCAATTTCTGATCGAGTATGATTAAGGAAAACTGAGGCTCTGAGAGCAATCCTGACTGTGTAGGGCGGGGGGGAGGGGGGGGTTTTCTCAACTCTGCTCCTATCAACTCTTGTTTATTTTGAAGCGAGTCTGTTAAACAGCTCAGTGCCATGAAAGCAGCTAAGTATATGTAGGAGAGTCCAAAAGACACACAGAGGAGGAGGCAGAGGCCACCCCAGAGATTCTTATCTACGTCATGTTACGTAACATCAGACACGGACTGGGATGCAGCTCAGTGGTAGAGCGCTTGCTTAGCAGTTTCAAGGCCCTTCTTCAAACCCCAGCACTGGGAGAAAGGAAAGAACTCAAAGATAGCAACTAGAACTGGTAGCAAGGGCTAGAAGAAAAAAATAGTGAAAAAAATCTAAATGTGTCAAAGGAATCTCTAGCCAAAAATGGTAAAATACAGCAGGTCAGACATCAGGGTGTTGCCAAAGGACTGAGCTATACAAAGGCCCATGAGCCTCACTCACCACTGCAGCTCTCCCAGAGCCTTTTAGTGTGAGGTGATAGCAAAGACCAGCAAGATGGTTCAGGAGGTAAACATGCTTACTGCAGGAGCCTGACAATCTGAGTCTGACCTCTGACTCTCACAGTGGAAGTGCAGAACAGGTGCTCAGTAGGTGTCCTCTGACCTCTCTGACCTCCACAAACGTACTGTGGCATATGTACATACACAGAGAGACACACAGGCACACACACACACAACCCAGTCAGCCGAGAATCATCAGAAATCAAGACATTTACTGTGAAAAAGAACCAAAACAACTAAGAGAAAAAACAGACTACAGATCAAGATGCAAATATCACCAGAGAGATGGCTCAGTGGTTAAGTGTTGTTACTTTTGTGAGAGGTCCAGAGTTTACAGAACCCACATGGGGTGGCTCACAACTGCCAATATCTTCAGCTCCAGATGATCTAATGCCCTCTTCTGGTCCCCGTGGGTGCCCGAAGCCATGTGTGTACACACACACAGACACACACGCAACGTAAGTAACACATACATAAGCAATCTTTAAAAATGAGAAAGACATGCTATAACACAAACACTAGATGTTCTATATAACAGATTTTCTATATTCTAGTTGATTTTTTTGTGGTTTATGGCTGCTACAATTTATGGGATAATCAACTAAATATCTCTTTTAGTAAAAAATGGCTTCTAATAGCCGGGCAGTGGTGGCGCACGCCTTTAATTCCAGCACTTGGGAGGCAGAGGCAGGCAGATTTCTGAGTTCGAGGCCAGCCTGGTCTACAGAGTGAGTTCCAGTACAGCCAGGACTACACGGAGAAACCCTGTCTCGAAAAACAAGCAAAAAAAAAAAAAAAAAAAA
This sequence comes from Arvicanthis niloticus, assembly GCF_011762505.2. Taxonomy (NCBI): domain Eukaryota; kingdom Metazoa; phylum Chordata; class Mammalia; order Rodentia; family Muridae; genus Arvicanthis; species Arvicanthis niloticus. The sequence goes on along the minus strand of NC_047674.1, from coordinate 18,502,608 downwards.
AAAAAAAAAAAAAAAAAAAAAAAAAAAAAAAAAAAAAAAAAAGAAGCCAGATATGGTAGTACAGACCTGTAACCACACTCTCCTCTGAGAGGTACGGGCTGTGTTGCCCCTCAGAAGCTAGGGTGTATGGAGCTCTCTTCTCCCACACAGCTGAGGCAAGTACAGGCCTTGGCTTGGACACTAGAGACCTTAGTGGGTCCTGAAAGTGGCACTGCACAAGCATCTGAGGCAGAGCTTTCTGTGAGCTTGCACAGACGTACCAACTTGCCCGTTCCTGCTGCGTGGCCTCTGGTGCAGGCCCTGGCCCTCTACCTTTGGGCCGATCTTTGCCACACTCTTCCACTGTTTGGCTTGAGGTCAGCTGAGGCCCCTGCACAGCATGGCTGCTGTACATCACAGCTTTCACCCAGAGAAGGTCTACATTTTGCTGTTACACAGAAGATATACAAGATAAGCTTGGCCTGTCTGGCAGGCTAGGTTTTTTGAGTAATTAGGCCAGGAGCCAGGGTTATGCATGCCCTTTTCCTCTGGGTACATGAGTCCCAACCAGTTCTCCAAAGTGCCTGACCACGGCCTGACCACGCTCTGGGCCACTGAGTTCTTCTTTACCTATTTGCTTCACTTCCTCTGCTCTACATTTATTTTTTCTTTCTTTCTCTCTTTGATTTATTTATTTATTTAGTACACTGTAGCTGTCTTCAGACACACCAAAAGAGGGCATCCAATCTCATTACAGATGGATGGTTGTGAGCCACCATGTGGTTGCTGGGATTTGAACTCAGGACCTCTGGAAGAGCAGTCAGTGCTCTTAACCACTGAGCCATCTCTGCAGCCCCTCTACACTTGAAATTAATTAACTAATCTACTGTTCTGGGGATAGAATCCAGGGCTTTTCACATGCTAAGTGAAACTCCACAACTATGCAACTTCCACATATAAACTTCTACTTAGGTCATAGCACACGATTTTAGTTACTAAAAATCTGCCTACCTATCCTTGCATATGTGAGAAAGCTTCTTCACCTTAGATGGGGAACAGCTGACACTGTTGCCCTGTCAACCGACTCTGAGCTCAGATTTGGCCCAGATACCTTAAGCTCCAGATTTCAAGAAGACATTGTCCTTGCTTGGCCTACTCTGCAAAGGCCTCTCAATACTTCATAGTAGTGTCCCATGTGCCCACTGCAGCAACGTACACACCAGACTGTCTGTAAGTTAAAAGACAAGACCAAATACAAATGCAATTGTCTCTACAAGTCCTGACTCACAGGCAGCCAGGGCATTCTTAGCAAAAAGCTACAGCTGGAAAAAGCCTTAAAGAAATAGTCTCAGCTCAAGCTGCATCTGGATGAGAAAGTGTTCCTGGCCATGGTCAGCAAGAAAACTCTGGGATGCAAAAGATTTCTATTATTTTAAAGCTATGTGTATCTCACAACAACTAAGAAACAAAGAGGTCATGAGCTGAAAGAGAGCAAGTTGGAAAGGGAAAGTACATGGAGGATTTGGAAGAACCAGAGGGGAATAGTGTAATCATATTATAATGCCAAGAAATAAAACTATGTGTATGTGTGGGTATCCATGGGAGCCTGAGGTGTCTCTGCTGGGGCTAGAGCTAACGGTGGTTGTGAGCTGCCTGAGGCGGCCTATGCTCCTAACCTGAGCTAGCTCCCCAACCCCTTGTTTTTAATTAGGTATGTGTGTTTTGTCATTTTGTGTGGGCCTGTGCATACGCATGCAGGTGCAGAGAGGTCACAAGACAGCACTGACTGTCACAGACCTGGTCATACAGGTGGCTCACAACTGTCTGTAGCTCCAGTCCCAGGGAATCTGGCACCCTTTTCTGGCCTCCACACGCACTGCACACACACTGTGTACATACATACACGAAGGCAAACACTCAAAGACATTAAAAAAAAAAGTGTCTTGGTTATCTCAACAACTTCCAGTTCTTTAATGTACCCTAATCTGAAAACTGCCAGTGTGTAGATCAAGTGTTCCCTTCCACAGTGATAGGGACTTGTCAGATTTTATCTACTATAAACGACATGAAAGCAGACAAATACAAGAGGGTTCATCAGAGGGTGGTGGAGTGGAAGTGACTAAGGCTCCTTCAGGTTCTGTAGCTTTCTTTACAAGTGACAGGCGAGGCTGGGGCTCAGTGGTGGGCTAGCTTCTCCACGTCCTGGGTTCATTCTAAGAATTAAGGGAGGAACTGGGAAGAGGGTCAGACAGACAGACGGGGATGGAACTACCCCAACAAACAACTGACTGACAGGCCTGCAATCCTAGCATGGGGGAGGCTGAAGCACGACTGACTGTGAGGCCTTGTCTCAAAAAACCAAACCAAAACCAAAACCAAAACCAAAACCAAAACCACCAAAACCAAAACCAAAACCAAAACCCAAAACCAAAACCAAAACCAAAACCAAACCAAAACCAAAACCAAATTTTTGCTTTTGCAGCTTTTTGTTAAGCAGGATTTCCAGAGGAAACAGTGACCTGAGGTTTGAGGCTCAAAGGTCAAGTCAATTCCAATCCAGAGTGAGGATTAGGCCGGCAGGCTTTAAAGGAGGGGGTGCTGGACACTATTTATAAACACCAGGCTCTGGGTCAGCCAGGTCATCTCCCTTGTGTGCCTGTGAGGAGGATGAACAGAGGAGCCTCCCCTGGAGGAGAGCGCACTTGGTGCTCTTGCTCCAGAATTAGGGAGCAGACCGAGTAAAATGCCCTCACATCACAAGTATCAACAGCTTTAAAAATAAGCCTCAGGGTTGGTGGAGGTGCTTGCCACAAAACCTGACAATCCATCCCTGGTACCCAAACGGTGGAAAGAGAGAAGCTACTTCCATGAGTTGTCCTCTGACTGTCACATGTAAGCTGCGGTAGTCACATGCCTACCCCCATGCCCCAATACACACACACACACACACACACACACACACACGCATGCACCCCCCCCCCCCACGAATGCACACACACACTAAAAACAACAAAGTAAGTTTCAGGATAAAATAATAAGCTTCAGAGCAAAATCAAAGCTTGCAGAGTATTGAGCTTCCAGAAAGATAAAAAAAGCAAATAACATGAAAGAATGGGAGGCTCTTAGCGCAAAAGGAAGGTTTTATGGATGTGCGTGTGTGTGTGTGTGTGTGTGTGTGTGTGTGTGTGTGTGTGTGTAGAACTCCTGCTTGTGTGTGTGTAGAACTCCTGCTTTTGCTGAGGGCCTGGGCTCCAGAGCTCACATGGCAGCTCACAGCATCTGTAACTTCAGTTCAGGTGATCTAAAGCACTCTGGCCTCCACAGGCACTTGGACATGTGGTGCACACACATACTTGCAGAAACAACACTCATAAGCAAATAAGTAAATAAATAAACAAATAAAAGAATTAGATGAACTCATACTGGAGCTGGAGCCAGAAGTGAAATACAGAAGGCAGCAGTGGAGGAAGGTAGCCAAGCACAGAGGAAACTTACGGACTGGAAGAAACCAGTTAGTGCAGTGCTTCTGTCTCGACCCCTCTGGGGGTTGAATGACCCTTTCACATATCAGATATCCTGCATAACAGATATTTACATTACCATCTGTAACAGTAGCAAAATGACAGTTATGAAATAACAATGAAAATAACTGTATGGTTGGGGTCACGACAACAGGAGGAACTGTATTAAAGGGTTGCAGCTTTAGGGAGGTTGAGAACCCCTGATTAGAGGAGTGCATACCACCAGGTCCGTTTCTTTGAAAGACGTGAATGAAGGAAATAAGTTATAAGAGCTTCAAATATCTTCTTGCAACCACCCACAGGCATTTTGGGATGAATCCCTTGGAACTGGAGTTACAGACAGCTGTGAACCTCTACGTGGGTTCTGGGAACAGAACCTGGGTCCTCTGGAAGAGCAGCCAGTACTCTTAAACCCGAGACGTCTCTCCATCCCATCTCTATTTCTTGCAGTGGACTGTACCCCCATCAAATTCAAAGGTTAAAACTTTGACTCCTAATATGACAGTGTTAGATGATTAGGTCATGAGAGTGAAGCACCCATGAGTGGGTTTTGATCCTTATAAAGGGACCTCAGAGAACTGTCCCTGTCCTTCCACCATGTGAAGACCCAAACTGAGGAGAAATCCAGAAGTCCAGAAGAAATCAACTATTCTGGTACTGCCTCAAATCTCTGGCTTCCAGAACACAAAACACTTCTGTTGTGTATAAGACACCCTATCTATGGTACTTCATTATAGTAGCCTGAATGTACAAAATATTCCCAGTACATCTTAACTGCTTTTTTTTTTTTTCATTTTTATGTGTGGGTGTGCGTGTCATGTCATTGGGTACCAGTTTTGTCTTACTACATTGGCCCAGGGAACTCAAAATTGTTCTCTAACATGCATGTATATGAACACACACACACATACACTTCTAAAAGCTTTCTCAGTATATTTGTTTATCCTGTGCGTTTATGTGTGAGTGTTATGCTGCGTGTGACAGAGGACAACTGATGGGAGGAGCTTTAGTTCTCCCCCTCCTGACATGCGAGTCCTAGGAACTGGACTGGACTCAGGTCATCAGTTTTGGCAGCAAGTGCCTTTACTCACTGAGCCACCTTACCTGTTCCAACCCTATCAATTTATTTATTTATTTATTTTGTGTGTGTTCGCACATGCACACCTGAGTGTTTGTAGGCTCATGCTGATTCCCATGAACGAATATTCAGATCCTCCTGGAACTGGAGATGGTTAGAAGCTGTCAAACCTGGCTTTTCTGCAAAAGTAGCAAATGTTCTTAACTGACGAGCCATCGTTCTAGCCCCATATTTCAACAAACAGACAAACATTTTGTGTGTGTGTGCCTATGTGAGCACCACATGCAAGCAGAAGAGGCCAGAAGAGAGCATAGGATGCCCCAGAGCCAAAGTTGTAGATGGCTGTTAGTTGCCTGATATGCGTGCTAGGAACTGAACTCAAATTCTCTGCAAGATCAGTATGTGCCCTAACTGCTGAGCTATCTCTCTCCAGCTCCTAGGTCATAACGTCTAAAATGCATGCTTTCTTTAAAACATTTAAATTACATTTATTTGATTTGTATATGTGTGTGGGTACTCATGTGGAATCCAATGACGACTCATGGAAGTTGGTTCTTTTGTTCTACAATGTGGTTTACTGGGGATTGAATTCTGGTCAGGCTTGATAGCAAGTGCCTTTACCCACCGAGCCATCTTGGTGGCCCAATTATGCCCTAGTAAGAAGTATTATTCTGAGCCAGGTGTGGTGGTGCTTGCCTCTAATCCCAGTATTTGGGAGGTTGAGGCAGGGTTGTTTAGGGCCAGCCTGGGCTACATATCAAATTCAAGGTTGGTCTGTTTTCTATAGATGTTTCAGAAAACAGGACTGGTGATGCAGCTCACTTGTCAGTGTAATTGCCTCTGTGCTGGCTAGTTTTATGTCAACTTCAACAAGCTAGAGGCATCTGAGAGGAAGAACCTCAACTGAGAAGTTGCCTCTATAGGGCCGTAGGATATTTATTTAATTAGTGATTGATGTGGGAGGGTGCAGCCCATTGTGGGTGGGGCAACCCTGGGCAGTGGTCCTGGGTTGTATAAGAAAGGCTGAAGCCATAAGAGCAAGCCAGTAAGCAGCACCTCTTCGTGGCTTCTCTATCAGCTCCTGCCTCCAGGTCCTTGCCCTGCTCTGCCTTCTCTCAATGACGAACTGTGTGTGATGTGGAAGTATAAGCTAAATCTTACCTTCCCAAGTTGCTTCTGGTTATGATGCTTCCTCACAGCAATAGTAATCGGAAACCAGAAATTAGTGCCAGGATTATGAGCTATTGTTGTGACAGATCTGACCATGCTGTTTTTGGGAGGATTATGGAAGACTTTGGAAAGTTGAGTTAGAAAAGTTACTGAGTATTGAAGAACTCAGTGGGCCGTTCTGTAGGAGCTTGGAAGAAAAAATGTTGAGAGAAATGAAAACAAGGGCTGGCTTGTAAACTTTCAGAGGGCAGTTTGAGAGTCTCTTAGAGACACTTAACAGGCCATTTGCTAGATTCTGGCTAATGGAAACCGAAGAATCAGCTGTGATCAACAGAGACCAGCACCACTGAGGTGAAACCTTTGCTTTACTGGGACAACTGATGCTGGTCAGCTGGTGCTGAGGAATTAGCTGTGATTGAAGCCAGCATCACTCAGGTGAACTCTGGGAATTGCTGCCTCGGGATCAACACACAAAAGCTGTGCTGTTGAACCTTGTGCTGGCAGCTGAACTTAGTAATGTGTAAGAATGGGACTGGTTTGGAAGGTCTGAAGGGGTCATGGAGAGCTCCTGATGCTTGGCATTCCGAGAGGCCACTGGTGCAGCCTTAGAAGCAGTTGAAACCCCAGGATTGAAGGGGTCATGCAGAGAACTTGAATCATGGCCATGAAGACAGCCCAGGAGAGGCTACTGGTGAAAGTGCAGCCCAGATGCAGCAGAAGACCCCAGGATTTTGGAGATGCCAGCACCACAGGATGACCACCAAGAAGAGCTGCAGCAGGGGAGTGGAGCCAGCCAGAGCCTAGAAGACAAGTTGTGTGTGCTGCAGAGGGCAGAGCTGGAGACGTGACCCAGGCCCTTTGGAGGAGCCCAAAATGTAGGGAGTAAATCACATACTCTGCAATTATTTACACTGCTGGAATTGGTTTTGCTTTGTTTAGGTTGTGACTGTGCCCTGGTTCTCTCTCTTGTAATAAGAAAATATTTAACTTGTTTTTGATTTTACAGGAGCTCACAGTTGAGAGATTTTGAATTCTTAAAGAAACTTTGTATTTTCAGAATATTTTCAAAAAACCTGGACTTTTAAGTGTTTGAATTTTAAAAAAGTTGGAATGTCTTATATTGTGGTGATGGACATTAATATGAGATCTTGGGGACAAGAAAGGAAAGGTGATGTCTTAGTGATGCTTGTGTGTCTAGCTGACAAGGGGTCAACTTGACCAAGCTAGAGGCACCTGGGAGGAGACACCTCAGTTCAGAAATGCCTCCATAGGATGAGGTTATAGAGAAACTGTAGGGCATTTTCCTCCTCCTCCTAATGTGCATGAATGTTTTGCCTGCATGTATGTATGTGTACCATATGTGTGCCTGGTACCGTAGATATCAAAAGAGGGCTCAGATCCCCTGGATCAGAGGGCTGTGAACTACCATGTGGGTGCTTGGAATCCAGGCCTTCTGCAAGAGTAACAAGTGCTCTCAACCTTTTAACCACTGAGCCGACTCTACAGCTCCTGTAGGACACTTTCTTGATTAGTGGTTGATGTGGGAGGGTCCATCCCTGGACAGGTGGTCTTAGGTTTTATAAGAAGTAGGCTGGGCTAGCTGTGAGGAGCAGGCCAGTAAGCAATGCCTCTGCATCAGGTCCTGACACCAGGTTTTGCCCTCTTAGTTCCTACTCTCCTTCAATGATGAACTGTGATGCAGAAGTGTAGGTTAAATAAACCCTTTCCTCCAAAAGTTGCTTTGGTCATGGTGCTTCATCACCGCAAGCGTCACCCTGGGATGCCCAGACAGGTCCTGGGGCTGATCACCAGCCGTTTACAAACAGGCAGCACAGATACTGAGCTCCTCAGCACAAATAGCCTTTTCCTTCCACACAAACACCTCTCTCTCTCTCTCTCTCTCTCTCTCTCTCTCTCTCTCTCTCTCTCGACTGGGTTTCTCTGTATCCTTGGCTGTCCTGGAACTCTTTGTAAACTAGGCTGGCCTCTGCCTCCGGAGTGCTGGGATTAAAGGTGTGTGCCACCACCATTACCTGGTCTTTCACTCCATACTTAAAGGTCCCTCCCATCTGATTTCTTAATTAAGTTGCATTTTATCCTTTTTAAGCAGCAGAATCTAAATTCCATCATTGCCTACAGAGCACCCTTTATGATAAGCACACTCTTACTTTCAGTATCTCCTCTTGCAGCAAGATAAAACAATAGGTATGTAAAATCACTTCTAGTATCACACTAACTGTATGACCAAGAGAATCTGCACTTCTATGGTAACTTAATGATAGCTGGCAAAGGTGGCCTCTGTCAATTTGTCACCATTATTTTCCCCTGCCTTAAGTCAGAGCCACAGGGGAGGCCTACTGAGCTGGTTGCTTTTGATTGGTAACAACAGCAGAGGCTGTGGATTCCCTCCCCTGCTCTTCCCCTGGAAACAGAGCAAGCCAAATAGTAACCCAAGTAATCTGACACACCCTGAACCCCTGGTTGCCACTTGGCAAATGTGGAAGGATCACTCAGATAAAGGGGAGGACATTCTGTAGATCAGGCTTGGCAAGGAGGTCTACCGAGTTCCTCTCACACTTATCTTTATTCAACTTCTAGCTCCCTCCCTCTTCACTTAACACACTCACTTCAAAGATCTTGTGGAAGCCAAGCCTGGCCCTTTGTCTGTGTAAGCACTCTGCCACTAGGCTACTTCCCCGCCCTAAAACAGTAGTTAGCTCTACTGTGCCTATGTTGACAACCTGGTTCTGGTAATACTCTTATGGTGACATGAGACATGACCAATAAGGAATGCGCCACACTTGAAGCATACAGGTGAATACACTATCATTTTTGTAACTTCCTTTTAGTCCAACACAATCTAAAAATGAAGTTTAAAAATAAAATGGTAGCTGGGCAGTGGTGGTGTACGCCTTTAATCCCAGCACTTGGGAGGCAGAGGCAGGCGGATTTCTGAGTTCGAGGCCAGCCTGGTCTACAGAGTGAGTTCCAGGATAGCTAGGGCTACATAGAGAAACCCTGTCTTGAAATATCAAAAAAAAAAAAAAAAAAGGTAGAGAAAGTTGCTGGCTGTTCTAGTATATAAGCTATACATCTCAGCCGAGGAGACTAGGAGGCAGAAGGGATTATGTGTTCTAAGCCAGCCTGAGTTATATAAAGAGACTGTGTCCCAAAAAAGACAAAAGCTGGCTGGAGAGATGGCTCAGTGGGTAATGGTTCTATGAAAGTCTGGCGACCCAAGTTTGGTCCCCAGAATTTACAGAAATGTGGGAGAAAAAGTCCAACTCCACAAATTGGTTCTCAGACCTCTACAAGTATGTTCTGTTGGTGCACACGTGCATGTACACACACACACACACACACACACACACACACACGTAATTTTAAAAATTATGCCAGGTATGGTGGCAAATGCCTTTATTCCTAATGTCCAGGAGGCACAGTTGGATCTCTGAGTTTTGAGGCCAGCCTGGTTTACATAGCAAGTTCCAGGACAGTCAGGGTGACATGGTGAGACTCTGCCTCAAAAAAAAAAAAAAAAAAAAATCAAATAATCAAATAACAAAGAATTTTCTAACTGGAGAAGAAGGCTGGGAGGTTAAGAACACTGATGTTCTCCTAAAGACCCAGGTTTGGCTCTGAGGACCCACAACCACCTGCAACTCCAGTTCTGAGGGATCAAAACCCTCTTCTGCCCTCCATGGGCACCAGGCACACATGTGGTGCATAGTCATAAACACACAGACCCCCCAAACTAATTTTTTCCAAGGAAGCATGTATTTGTATATAACTTTAATTTTGAAAGTACTTCGGGAATTAAAATAAAAAAAAAAAAAACACTGTATGTTGAAACCATAAAGTCAAGTCAAATGAAAAAATGAGAGACATATTTAACCTATGAGAGGCAAGGGGCCAGTATTTTACTGCAAGAACACACATGAAGGAACACAAGAAAGAACAGGCAAAGCACAGAGGAAACGCAATTTCATCTGTTGCAGTGAGGTGGGCAGATGCAGCTGGGCTGTGAGCAGGGGGGCAGGGCTCACCTTATAACGGAAGTCTTTCTGATGGGCAGTAGCTATGGGGGAGAGGTATCAGAGACGACTGCGGCCTGGAGAAGCTGGCATCTGAGAGTATGGAAAGCTTCTGGCTGGAGTAGTTATGATCATTTATAAACTGTTCTCAAGGTGTCTAGTCTGCTATGAGAGTGCAGAACTTGCTCTTCAAGTATTTTCTGTCTGGCTGTTGCCCAACCTCCATGTGACCTTCCTTCCTGGACAGTAAACCAGATCCTGCTATTTCATCCACTGAAATGGTGGTTACATTTCCACGTCACCACTGGGTGGCAAGAACGTAACTGCTTTTGTTCCTTCATCCTTTCCAGGATATGTTAACCCAGTGCCACCAGAGTAGGCTTTCCTAACTCTCACTTGCCTAATGCTAGTTCCCTGTTCAGAACCTTTTCATTTAACGATTAAAATTATTACTGTGTGTGTGAGTTCACTGTGTGTATAGGGAGTGTATAGGGAGGAAAGAGGACAACTTTACAGCGTTCTCCTTCCACTTTTGTGAGGGGTATAGGGATTAAACTTGGGTTGCCAGGCTTTTTGGCAAGTGCCTTTACCCACTGAGTATCTCACCAGCTCCAGGACTTGTTAAAACTTAAAAAAAAAAAAAAAAATTACAGGTATGATTGTTTTGCCAGTAGAAGCCTTTGCACCACATGTGTGTCTGATGAGAAAATTCATCAGCTCGCCTGAACCTGGAGTTTGGGATGGCTGTGAGCCACCATGTGGGTGCTGAGAACCAAAACCAGGTCTTCTGCAGGAGCAACAGGTGCACGTCCATTGAGCCTCCTCTCCAGTTCCTTAACTTCTTAATGCTGTTTGCTTAAACTCCAAAACATAATACTTACATGACTTTTGCAAAAATTAAAATTCAGTGTATTAAAGCTAATGTGAACATACAGCTCAGTGGCAGAGCACTTGCTCAGTATGTGCTGGGCCTCAGGTTTCAGCTCCAGGACTGCACTGCAATGCACTGCACAAAATTAGTAAGTGAACCCAGGACACAGAAAAACTCACTCACGTTGTACTGACACAAAGCCTTCCTTATTGGCTGTACAGTTATTTTCGCCTATATTTAAAAATGTAACATTGTTTTACCTCCTTAACATACTTTATGCTCACCTCATTAACAGATGCTGTCCCAAATGTTGCATTAGCTGAATTACAAAAACAAAAATCTGCTGGATCTTATTACCTTTAGCTTTAAGTCCTGGATGAGAAAACTAAGTTTGAGATATTAAAACTTTATCTATTATTAAAAATCTCATAACTAGTGGAACAAAAATAAAGGTGATACTTTGGGTTGATTTATTTTTAAGATAGAAAGAGTCCTTTCTATGAATTAGCATCAGACAATCCTCATGGGCCAGTTCTTTTGTTCTTCCCTTCCAAGGCTTCCCCAGGGAGAGCCAAGCACCGTCACCAGCTCTGGCTCCAACATCTTTCCCTAGACACCAGACCCAGGGTTTCCTCCAGGGAGTGCCAGTAACCTCTGACTTTCAGAAAGAAAGCATCCTGGAAGCCTATGCTTTGTTCCAAAAAAGATCAGGGTCAAGAATGAAACCCAAGTTTCTATCAACAAAAGCTCTCCTCCTTTCAGTTTTCTGAGGCACAGGAATGAGCTTTTGTTTGAGCTATGCCTCCTGAGGACGGATGGGGAGAGTTACAAAGATACATTTAAAGGGACAAACCTCAAGAACTGGGCAGACAAATCCTAAAGGGAATAGGAAGGGCAGGCTTTAGTCTTGGTCTGAGCTGGGCAGACATGTAACTACATGCGTCTAAACTTCTCAAAATGAACATGAAACTAAACTGTTATTGATAATGTATCTATGCTCATAAACTGACTTCCAATCAGAAATCAACATCTAGGAATATATAGATATATATTTATAAGCATGCTGGCCTGTCTGTCTATCCATCCAGCTACCTAAGGCAGGGTCTTACTATGTAACTCTGGCTGGGCTGGCCTGGAGCTCATCTTGTGTAACAGAGGATGGCCTTGACTTTACAGAAATCTATCTGCCTCTGCCTCCTCAGCATTGAGATAAAAGACACACGACATCACACCCAGTTTAGGCACCTATAATTTCCAAACTTTGAAAAAAGTTTGGAAAAACATGGTCTCTTAGCTAAACCTCTTAAAATATTTGGTAGAAATCTGAAGAACCTTTCCAAAACAGTCAACTGAAGAAAGGCCTGTGCCTCCACCCTCTGCAAGATCTGTTTGGAAAAGAAAAAAAAAGACAAACTATAAGCAGGGCCATGAGCTACACACCTTTAACACTGGCTCCTGGGAGGCACAGGCAGGCAGATCTCTGAGTTTGAGGCCAGCCTGGTCTACAGATGGAATTCCAGAGCATTCAGGGATACGCAGAGAAACCTTGTCTTAAATAAATAAACAAATAAAACAAATAAATAAAGTAAAAAGTGCACCTCAGAGTTTTGATAGCTTTTTTAAGTTCATAATAACTTCCTTCCATTTTCCTCTTGAACCCTGGTGTACTTATCCACTTACAGTTTAAACTCTTGAGGTATGAAACCATGGCTGGTATCTTAAAAAAGGTAGCATTAGTTCAGATTTGAAATTGACCAAGCATGTTGTATTATAAGAAAGTTAATTGGGCATTTCATTCACTAGCTGGGTTCAGGCTCTGCTGTGGCTCTCAGTCTCCTCCAGGTAGAGAATAGTTACACTGCGCTGTGAGAAGCCTCATCTGTAAGAGAGGCTTGTACAAAGTGCCATGGTTGGCTCGCCCGTGAGGAGGCCTAGTGAGATAAGATATCTATCAGTGTCTAACACATGCCGAGGATCTGCTCACTAAGCTGTATCTCCTTTCAGTCTTCTGCCATACCCAGGTGTCTCCTTTCTTCCTCATTTGCATATCTGGACAAGATAGCCAAGCTGATAGGGCTACAGTTTCAGGTAAAGACAAACTCAGACCAAAACCACTCAAGGAAGCTCACATCTTGTCCATACTTTATACTATTGGGACAGCTCCAGAAGTCTTTCTGCATTGAGATATAAGATCTTTCCTTTAAAAAAAAAGGAAAAAGGAGGAAGAAGAAGGAAAAAGGAAAAAGGAGGAAGAGGAGGAGGAGGAGGAGGAGGAGGAGGAGGAAGAGGAGGAGCAGCAGCAGCAGCAGCAGCAGCAGCAGCAGCAGCAGCAGCAGCAGCAGCAGCAGCAGCAGGAGCCAGGCATGGTAGCTCATGTTTGAGCCCAGCACTCCAGAGGCTGAGGCAAGAGGGCTGGCATGGATAATGAGTTCTGGTCAGTCTGAGCTACACAGTGAGCCCATGTTCACACCTACTTTCACACCTTTCTCCAACCCCTTGAATAAGCTAGCTGCCAGCTGTGGTGAACCGTGCCCTAAGGAGGCTAGGGCAGGAGGGCTGGCGAGGCTGCACAGTGGGTAAAGCTGGCTGCTGCATAAGTCTGAGGGCCTGAGTTTGATCCCAAGAACCCGTGTGGAAAGGTGGCGGGAACTGATTGTCACCAGTGTGCTGTGGCACACCCCCACAGTGCACATAATGTGCCCTTGAGCACACACAATAAAACGATTTGTTTCTGGAACTGTACATTTCTGAGAAGCTTGTCTGTAGTTGGAGGGTGGAACCGGGGCCTTATACAGACTCTACCAGTGAGCTACATGCTCACCTCAGAATGATTTTAAGTAGATAACTGTTTCATTTTCCTCCTCCTCCTGCTTTTCAAGACAGGGGTTCTCTGTGAGGCCCTGTATGTCCTAGAACTCAACTTTTAAATCAAGCTGGCCCCAAATTCAGAGATCAACCTTCCTCTGCCTCCTAAGTGCTGAGATTCGAGGTGTGTGCCACTTCATCTAGCCTTAGACCACTGTTTTTGAGGTTGGCACTTACTTCCGAAGGTTTGACAAAGAGGGTACCCTTAAATTTTTTTTTTTCAGTGCCAAAGCCCTCTGCATGCTAGGCAAGCACTCTGTCACTGAGCTGCTCCCCAGTGGCTTTGGTGACCTTGGATCACCATACAGCTCAGCCAACCACAAACTATCAATGTTTTCAAGATGTTCTGCTTGGAATTTTCTAGCTCTGTATGTAAGAATCAGAATTGTGAAATATTTGTGGTCTTGAACACGATTCCAACTAAACTAAGGACTTAAAAGGGGAAATCAGAAAGATAACTCCCTTCAGTGGCACACAGGTGAATCTAAAGGTCACTAACAATTCCTGGGCACTTGCCTGGGGTCTATGAAGCCCTACATTCAATCCCTAGTACTGCAAACAGCAACAACAAAAAAACCCCAACAATCCTCCAAAGCGAACCTTTGCTGAGCACACGTGGCAGACGACACCTACAACCCCTGCAGGCGATGCAGGCAATCAGGAGTACAAGGACATCCTTGAGTCACATGACACTTGTTTAAAAAATTTGGTGATTATCAATGGTTCAACCTTGGTTGCCTGTTATAATCTGAGCTTTCAAACGCCCACTCAAGCCAATCAAATGACAATCTCTGGAGGTGGAACTAAGGCATCACTGGTTTTCAAGATTTACCGTGTAGGGGCTGGAGAGATTAAGAACACTTACTGTGCTTAAGTGCACAGTGGTCAAGAGCACTTATTGCTCTGGAAGACGACCTCAGTTAATGCCTCTTCTGACCAGTGTGGTCTATGTAAAATATACATCCAATAAACATAAATATTAGCTGGGAGGTGGTAGCATAGCCTGGTCTACAGAGTGAGTTCCAATATAGCCAGTGCTACACAGAGAAACCCTGTCTTGAAAAACAAAAAACCAAAATCAAAATCAAACTCTTTCTCTCTTTCTGTCTCTCTCTCTGTCTCTCTCTCTCTCTCTCTCTCTCTCTCTCTCTCTCTCTCTGTCTCTCTCTGTATGTATGTATGTATGTATGTATGTATGTATATGTATATATTAAAGATTCCCCATTTGATTCTACTGAAAGCCAAGCTGGGAACTAACTAGTTGACAGTTTTCCTTCCCTGAGCAAAGGTAGTTTCCAGTAGGGTTAAAATCCCCTGAGTACTGGGGATTGACCTCAGGGTCTCCAGGATGCTAGACAGGCATTCTACCATTGAACTAGCACCCATATCCATTTTCTAGTCTATTAAGAAAGGGATCTCCCTAAGTTTTCCAAAATGGCCTAAACTTGCCTCAACACTCTAAGCAGTTGTAAGTGTGCTAGCATGCTCAGTTAGGACTGGCTTCCTTTAACTCTCATACTCAGACAAACCACAAATTTCAGTGGGTCTGAGCTACAAACTATCATTCTGTATTTCTAACCAGTTCCCAAGTGAAGCCAAAGCTAATACCCAGAAGCCAAATTCTGAGTAGCCCTGTGATTCTGGAAGGAAAATTATCTTAAAGAACAGAAAAGCATTCCGATCACTGAAGTCCGTATACTACAGCACTAGCTAGAGGGAGGCCATGATGGATGACTGAGTGGGACCATGAACAAAACACGATTCAGGAAGGGAGGCTTCAGGGATCAGAAACATTCAGAATGGTGTGCTTTACTGAGGGAGAATGGAGAGCAGCCACTGTGGTTTTTGCAGTTGTGTATACACAGGAGGGCAAGCTGGCCCCGGGAAAAAGAGAGATGGGCAGTGAGGGGAAATGATCTATGTCTAAGAACATAGAAGAAGCCAGCCCTTGGCTATAGAGCAGGCAATCGTAGGAAAACACTAGCAGGAGGCCTGCAGGAATCTCTTCCGTCAGAAGTGTCTGGGAATCAGTCCAGTCACTAAACTGAAGATGGGCTAGACTAACAGCCATCATTCCCTCCTGAGGACGAGAGAGACTCAGGGGTATAAGTCTCCCCTGGCAGTGCTTGGGAACTAACAACAAACTGACTCACTTGCCCAGATGCCTGTCTTTTGTGAGCAGAGAGAACGCTCAGAAGCTTAAATGTGGGGTCCCTTGGCAGCTTCCAGGCACTGCCTTCCTGTGACTTTCTAACCTTCTAGATGAACTGCACCAGACTGTAACAAACTAAAAGAGAAAAACTGCCCAATCCTTGGGCTTTTCCATGGAAATCAGAAATGCTTAACATACAAAACAACAAATAGTATAAAAATGGTCACAAGTTAACCAGAAGATATTTATTTCTCTAAACTCTAAAACAATTAAGAAAAATTTTCTGAAAAAAAAATCAGAGAAATTACATAACATGGTTAGCACATGTTATCAAAAAGTCCTGTTTGAACGGGTCACATCTAAGCAAATTTCTGTTTAAATGAATAGAAGAAACTGAAAACCAGAAGGTTTCAGGTGATCCATCCTATACAAGGATGCTAAGAACCCTTGGCAGAAATGGACATCTTTCAAGTTCCTATTTACTGTATAAATGACCGCTAATGTACTCTAAGCTTTTATCCATGCTTATGAGAATCTCCTCAAAATCCTATGAAACAGGCATTATTATGATCCCTATTTTGATGAGCAACTTTGGTTCCAAGATGAAAGTTCAAAGGTTTCAAAAACAGTAAGTGGTAAAGTCTTACTTATTTTTTTGGTGGCAGGGTTTTCCGAAGCTTAGGGTGGCCTTGAATTTCTGATCCTTTCGCCTTTACCTCCCAAGTGCTTGGATTATAGGCATAACCCACTAGACCCTGTTTTAGATGGTGCTGTAGACGGAACCCAGAGTTGCATTCATGCTAGATAAACACTTCATTAACTAACCCAGTTCTAAAGTTGGCTTTCCACTACCTGATTCCAATGGCTATGCTCTTAGCATCTATGACACTACCAGCTTCCTGCAAGCCATTTGTCCCAGAGAGAGAAACTACAGTACAGAATCTACTGCAGCTGAGAAACAGCACAGGTGGCATTTAGATAAACAAGTCTGTCTACACCGAGAACCCCAGGGAGGAGACTGCAGCTGCAGGGTCCTGGGTCCCTTGGTGAAGATAAGCTACCAAGGCTAGGAAGACTGAAGGTGAGAAACGAAAGCAGACTCCTAAATGGGAATGGTCCTTTGTTCTTTTCTAAAATCATTCTCTGGTGATACTGCTTAGTAGAGAATATGAAATTACTGAAACTATACAGATTCATACAGTAACAAAAACTCTACTCATGATAACAAAATTTCCTTATTATAAGCTATATTTAAATATTTGAGCTTAAATATTTCAAAATAATGATCTCCTTTGACTACTATTGTGTTTGATGATTAAAAAGTAGTTTTCTTGCTTTACTATACCCGGAATGAGACCATGAGCTTACATTATCTCAGGGTATTCAAGAACTTACAATTTCATCTTTTAAACTGAAGATTTAATGTTGTAAAACAACCTGAAATTACCTTAGTTGATATGGAGGTTTGCTTGTAATAACAAAGATTTTGGTAGAAACACCTCCTACCTTGTTTGGATAATGTTATGAGAAGACAAAGAGGAGATGAGAAAATCTCAGGAGGAAAGCATCTGACAGAATGGGTCACCTTACACTGGCCCCAAGAGGGGCTCAGTACCTGAAACCAAGCCTGGCCAATCCTAGGTCTGCTCTAGAGAGCTAGTTCAGATAAGCAAGTGGGCTCCCTTTTTTTTTTTTTGCACTAAAAGTACTAAAGACCACAACTGTTTCTTAAGAACGTATACAGGAATAGACTGACTGTATCTGCCTTGCTAAGAGAGTCAAAGGGATGGTACAAGCGAGGAGGTTCCTGAGGGACAGCAGTCTGCAGCCTGTACCTCCTCAGTCATTTCCAAGTTCACATATCCACCCACTGTCCTGCCTGGCCACCTACTGTAACCATGCTTGTGGTGAGGGATGAGAAGGTTTTCTTCTTCTTCTTCTTCTTCTTCTTCTTCTTCTTCTTCTTCTTCTTCTTCTTCTTCTTCTTCTTCTTCTTCTTCTTCTTCTTCCTCCTCCTCCTCCTCCTCCTCCTCCTCCTCCTCCTCCTCCTCCTCCTCCTCCTCCTCCTCCTCCTCCTCTTCCTCCTCCTCCTTCCTTCTCCTCCTTCTCCTTCCTTCTCCTCCTTCTCCTTCTTCTGAGACAGGGTTTCTCTGTGTAGTCCTGGCTGTCCTGGAACTCAGAAATCCGCCTGCCTCTGCCTCCCAAGTGCTGGGATTAAAGGCGTGCGCCACCACCGCCCGGCCAAGATGAGAAGTTAAAAAAAAAATCATATTCTTCTCTAGCTTTAAGTATCACTATTCTAGGCAATAGGAAAAAAAAAAAAACCTTTTCTACTCTTGACAAGGTCTGTTTCATATCTAAGGAATACATAAAGTTCAGGTTTTGTAAGTAGGTCGAGGGCATATTAATTAAAAATATTTATTTATTTTATGTGTTATGTGTGTGTGAGTGCGTATGTGGCCACCCAGTTCAGACTCAGATTGTCAGACTTGGCAGCGGATACCTTTACCTATTAACCCATCATGCTAGCCCTAAAAGAGAATTTTATTTTTTTTGAGACAAGTTTCTCTATATAGTCCTGGCTGTCCTGGAACTTACTATGTAGAAATTGCCTATCCCTGCTTCCCAGGTGCTGGGATTAAAGGCATGTGCCACCATGACAGAATTAAAAAACAAAACAAAACAAAACAAAACAAAACAAGTAACTAGTTAAAAAGACAACAGAAGACACAATATGTTAAGAGGTATTGCCAGGAAAAAAGATGACAGTTTGGCAGGGAACAGAAAATCACAGGCAACAGGTTAGCAGGTTAATAAGCTGCTTTAAACCAGGGCTTGAAAAGGCACCATAAAACATGAAGGCTTAACTGGGGAAAGCCACTGAGACCAGGCTCAGCCATACACTCCATCCTCTACACTGCTGTCTGTTCCAGGGCCCCACTGACCCTGGCCAACTGTTTTACTGCACTGTAGAACGTATATACACAATGTGCTGTGTACATCTGAGTTTATAAATAGAATTCCACCCAGGTTTATTGATCATCTCAGCACTCAACACAAGAAACTCAAATATGTGCTGAAACAAGTGAACATCACAGAGCAAGTCAGAAGGTTGATGGGAACTCTCCTTCAGGTTAACAACCAGAAAGCAAGGGTTATTCAAGAGTGTCTAAGGAGCAGACCAGAGGAGCTGCTCACTCAGGGATCAGAGAGTTGTAGAGGAGGAAAATCAGACTGCTGCTCTGCAAATAACTAACCAAGGGGGTGGGACAGACTGCTTAGTGGTTAAGAGTGAATACTGCTTTGCAGAGAACTAGTGTTCAATTCCCAGCACACTCATCAGACACACAACTGCCTGTAAATCTAGCTCCAAGAAGCATCTGGCCTTTGTGAATGGCTACACACACACACACACACACACACACACACACACACACACATCCAGACACACAATTTAAAAATCTAAAACAAACCCAAAAAATCTTTACCACACACTGTCTCTAAGGAGAACAGCTAAATCAGTCAGCTGAATTGTAGGTAAAACACATCAGAACTTAAAAGCCTTTTCTGCATTAGGTCTGAATTCATGACT
Source organism: Arvicanthis niloticus (assembly GCF_011762505.2). NCBI lineage: Eukaryota > Metazoa > Chordata > Mammalia > Rodentia > Muridae > Arvicanthis > Arvicanthis niloticus. The sequence goes on along the minus strand of NC_047674.1, from coordinate 18,483,346 downwards.
TGGCAGAGTACTTGTAAATTATATATGGGCATGTAGCTCTGAGTAATTTCAAGGTAAGTAGATTCCCCCCCACCCCAGGCAAAATGGCTGACCAAGCATATAATGACATATGCTAATGTCTACCACTGCAGACCAAAGCAGTATGAGGTAAAGCTTCCATACCAAGGTCACTGGCAGAAAGAAAAGCCTTCTGTTCATTTCTTTAGGGTGGAAGCAGCTACAATGCCTGGCAATGAACAAAGGAGGTTTCTATTTGGTGGCGTCCTGAGCATTTTCACTACAGAAATGCTGTCCTTTGCTCTGCTTTTCTATTTTCTGGTTGGATGTTTTCTTCTCTACCTGAACTTCTTTGCTTGTATACCCACTCTGTCAGCACCTCGTGCTGCTTCTGCCCTAGGTCTGCTGTATACGACAGACCCTTTAGTGCTTTCTTTTAAGATTTATTTTTTTAAATTATTATCTTAGTCTATGTGTATTGGTATCTTGATTGCATGTATGTCTGTGCACTGTGTACATTCCTGGTATGGTGCCTGAAGACAGACAGGGGGTCAGATGATCTGGAACTGGAGTTACAGACAGCTGTAAAGCCCACATGTGGGAGGCCCTCTAGCAAAGCAGCCAGTGATTTTAACCACTAAGCCATCTCTCCAGGCTCAGCCTCACTTTTGAAAAAATTTCAGAGTTCTCTCATTTATCATATGTGCATATGTATATATGTACACAAATACACATGTACACATAGGTAGGGTTAGAGGACAACTTGTGAGACTAAGTAATTTCCTTCCTTTGTGGGGCTCTTTGGGGACCAAGCTCAGATGGTTAGGCTTGGTAGCAAGTGCCTTAAATTACTGTGCCATCTTGCTGGCCACCTTTTAGTACATTCTTGAAAGCCAATTCTAATTGACATATAATGAAACCAACTTCTCTATTCAATAATTTCCCAGCAATGTTCCCACTTACAGGAGACATGGTGAGAAAATATAAATGGGTCCCTGAGAACCCAGGCTTCAGCATCCTTGAAACTTTATACGCTGTAACAAATGGTGGTATCACTGTGAAATAATACTCTGGCTCTGGCAATGCTGCTGTGCTTGGAAAAGAGACAATCTAAACCTAGACTGGCCTGGGAAACTGCAGGCAAGTAACTTAGTAATGAGAAAGAGATCACCACTTGAAACATAACACAGTCTTCTCACTAGCTAAGTCAGACAATGAACCATTTCTTTTTCTAGAGTCCACTACTGTATTGATGTACAGTTAAAGCACCTGAATCTGGCATCAGACAAGCCAGAGGGACATACCTGAAAGATTCTTACAAACTGGCTTTGCCTTGTTTGCATCCCAGCATCTCCTGATGGAAGAGATGGCATAATGCCTCCTTTCAGGGGCATGCTCCTCAAAGATTATTTCTGTCTCCTTATTTGAAGGCAAAGAAATAGGTTCTCAAATGCCACCAAAATCTATATTCAGTGATTCTTGAACTTTACCTAATTTAAAAAAAAAAAAAAAAAAGGATTATAGTTCTGAGAGGGGCATCAGTTTTCTTAAATTATAACCCTTAAAAAAGGTAAAGGGCTGATCAGTAGTGAGACACCTTTAATCTCAGCATTTAGGAGGCAGAAGCAGGTGGCTCTCTGTGAGTTCAAGGCCAGCCTGATCTACAGAGCAAGTTCCAGGACAGCCAGGACTACACAAAAAACCCGTCACCCAAATACCAAACAAATAAATAAAAAATCAAAAGGTCTGAGCTCACAGTTGTAACCCACACTTAGGAGCCTTGTCTTGCCCCTCAAATAAACAAATAGGAAACGGAAAGTGAAATATGGTCCTGAAGTTGTTTTCACTGCAAAAGACAATTATTTCCCACCCTGACGAACAGAAGCCTTCAGAGGTCCAAGACAGTATAAAAGAAAATCATTGAGCCCCTGGCCTTTTTGGCATCCTGAAACCTGAAACGTATAAATTTACAAAAGCAATTCTAAACTTTAGAGCAAAGTTAAATAAATGACTGTAGTAACAAGAGCAAGCACAACACATTTGAAGAACTATGGCTTTTAAAGTAGGATGGCAAAATTTCATATCCCCACAAGTTACATGGAACAAGCATAATCTGTACTTATAGATAATAAATGATATGCATACAGTTGGACAACTGAGAAAGTGACTTTCACTATTTAACTGAATCCCTCTTGATTTCTTCAGTGCTGGGGAAGGAATCTCTGGCCTCATGCAAGCTAGGCGACAGCCTGACCACTGAACCTCACGCCCACCCACCAATTATGATAACCTTATTCAAACTACTTCCTAAACTTAGTTTTCTGTCACCAGATTTCTTGAATAATATACTTTTGCTGATTTTATTTCCTCTGTTGTTGTTGTCAGTCTTCTTTTTTGTTTTTGTGAGACAGGGTTTCTCTGTATAGCCCTGGCTGTCCTGGAACTAACTGTAGACCAGGCTGGCCTCGAACTCAGAAATCCGCCTGCCTCTGCCTCCCGAGTGCTGGGATTAAAGGCGTGCGCCACCGCCGCCCGGGTGGAGTCAGTCTTCTGATACTGGCAGATTATAGTTCATCTTGTTCCTCTAGACACTACTCTTAGCATCAGTGCTACGTCTAAGCTGCCACAGACTCTCAGTCTGTGTCACACAGTCACTGAGTGGCATTTCCGCCCCAGCCCTCTCAGGACTTTTGCTCCTGTGCTCGGCTCTAGCCCAAGCCTGAGGTGCTCCTCTGCGCTGTGCCTGCCACAGCGCTGCTGTTACTCCTCAGAATCTAGAGATTAGACTCCTTAACACCTACTCATCTTTCAAGCCTCTATTTAGATGACAGCTCTGAAGCCTTCCACAACGCCCCCAGCCATAATCATTCTTCTGCATTTCTACTGCACTTAGGGAAATGCTATGCACTTACCACGCTGTACTCTGTTATTCTTCCCAGCTCCCTTATGCAAGTCTTGAGGAGGTCAGAGGTTGGTTTCAAGTCTATTTTCAATCACTTCACCTTATTTTTTTCAGACAGGATTTTTCCATGTAGCCCTGGCTGTCCTAGAATTCTCTATGTAAACCAGGCTGGCCTTGAACTCACAGAATCTATCTGCCTCTGCCTCCAAAATGCTGGAATCAAAAGGCTGTGCCACTTTGCTTAGCTAATTTACCTTAGTATTATTATTATTTTTTTTTTTTAAAAAAAGACATTCTCTTACTGAACTTTCTAGAGCAGGGAAGGAGTGTTTGAGACAGGGTTTCTCTGTGTAGTCCTGGCTGACCTGGAACTAGCTCTGTGGACCAGGCCTCTAATTCAGGGACCCACCTGCCTCTGCCTCCTGAGTGCCGAGACTAAGGCATGCACCACCACCTCCTGGCTCACATATAGTTTTTATTTGATACTTTTTAGATGTTTAAAGACAAAATTCCAGAATGAAGTGAAAATAACTGGACCTATTCTCAAGGTTGTCTTCTAAATAGTACCACTACATACTCAGTTATCTATGCCGTGGTCTAAAAGGGATTCTTTCTTCTTTCTCATTTATAAGGTAGTTTGGTTGCCCATTTGAAGACTACTTCCTTGTGGGATACATTCTGTGAGTAACGCTGCTGTAAAAACCTAGTGGCCCATAATGCTGTGCTTCTTAGCTCTGAGTAACAACCTCTTCTATATGATCATGATCAAAGTTGCTAACTGTATTCCTGTGATGAGCCTTTTCTTTACTACAGACTGTGTTTAACAAAAAAGTGAAATCAAGAATATACCCATTTAGGGCTAGAAAGATGGCTCAGTAGCTAACAGTGCTTACTACTCTTCCAGAGGACCAGGCTTCAACTTCCAGCACCCATGTTAGTTAACAGCTGCCTTTAGCTCCAGTTCCAGGGGATTTGACACCCTCTTCTGACCTCAAGAGGTTACATGTAGGAGTACTTTTGTATACACCCAGGCATATATACATACACACAATAAAATAAAATATTAAAAAATATGTATCTATTTGCTATTTAAATACTTTCTGAGAAGTATCTTTTTCCCCTTCCAGGTGACTAATTGGTAACAACTTCTTTCTTATCCCAGACTGCCCCCTGAATTTAAGAGATATGGAAAAATTAAAAACAATATAGAGAATGTAAGTACAGTAGAAAAGAATAATTCTCAGATGAAATATGAATGAATGGGGGCTGAAGAGATGGTTTGGTGGTTAGGAACACTGCCACTCTTCCAAAAGGACCCAGGCTTGGTTCCTAGCACCAATATCAAGTGGCTCACAACTGTCTTTACCTCCAGTTTCAGGGGATTGGACACTCTCTTCTGGACTCTGAGAGTACCAAATACACACAGTGCATACACATACATGTAGGCACTCACACAGACACATAAATATAAATCTTAAAAACAAGAAGGAATTCTGATGGCTGGGGAAATAGCTCAGTTGGTAAAGTGCTTGCCAGGCAAGCATATAAGAACCAAGTCTGATCCTGGATCCCACACAAGAGATAGGCATGGTGACACAGGCTTGCAGGACAAGTGCTGGGAAGAAGGAAACAGGTGGCTCCTGGCCACCTAACCTAGGCCAACTGGTGAGTTTAGATCCTGTCTCCAAACAAGTGGACCACTTGGTGCTTGAGAAACAACTCATTAGACTGACCTCTGGTCGCAACCTGTATTCATAGACATATGCACCTAAAGACATTACTTTATATTCTAGAGGATATTAGCACTAGTGTTATTATTACTTCTTTTTGAAATAGGGTCTCCTGCAACCTACGGTGACCTTGAGTTCAATATATAGCTGAGATAACCTTGAACTTCTGATCCTCCTGCCTCTGCCTCCTAAGTGCTGGGCCCTTCATCTGGCTTATACATACTGGAAAATCAAGTCCAGGGCTTCATGCACACATTAGGCTAGCACCCAATTAGCTACATCCCCAGCTCACTATGATCATTTATAATTATGAACAGGCTGAATAACTTATTATTTATTACTTACTATATGCTGAGTACTCTGTTAAATTTAAATTTCATCCAGTTTTTGCACCAAGACCCTAGGGTAATCCCCATTAGCAGTTGTGTCTTTTTAAATTTTCTTCCTTTTTTCTTTTTTCCCGAGACAGGGTTTCTCTGTGTAATCTTGGCTATCCTGGAACTTACTTTGTAGACCTGGCTGGCCTTGAATTTACAGAGACCTGCCTGTCTCTGCCTCCTGAGTGTTGGGATTATAGGCCTGTGCCACCACCACCCGGCTGAAGTTTCATTTAATTCTTGTAACAATACTCTGGGGATATGAGTTATAAAAACTGGGGCACAATGAGTGTGAGTGCTGTGTTGAAGATCATAAGGCTGCAGGTAGCAAGTCTGAACCTGCAGTCTTACAGCCTGTTCTATTTGCCACAGCAGTTACATACCAAATTTTAATAGATGTTAAGTACTGTCTATAGAGGCTACACACACACACACACACACACACACACACACACACACACACACACAAACACGAGAGCAAATTAGTGCTTCTCTTCCTCCAAAGTGGTTCAAAACAAGTTACTGTTCAATAAGAAGACAGTTTTAATAAGGCTGAATACATCTTCATTTATTTATTGGTCTTTCCTTTGGAAGTATTCAATATACTCTAATTTAAGTCAAATGCTTATTTTAATTTATATCCTATCTGAATATTATATTAACTTCTAGAATATAAATAAATGGAGATAATTAAGAAACAACACAACAAAAACCTATTGGGTGCTGGGCGGTGGTGGCGCACACCTTTAATCCCAGCACTTGGGAGGCAGAGGCAGGCAGATTTCTGAGTTCGAGGCCAGCCTGGTCTACAGAGTGAGTTCCAGGACAGCCAGGGCTACACAGAGAAACCCTGTCTCGAAAAACAAAAACAAACAAACAAACAAACAAAAAAAAACCCTACTGGGCATGGCCTTTTAATCCCAGCACTCATGAGGCAGATGGAGAAGGCTCTCTGTGAGTTCAAGGCCAGCCTGGTCTACATAGTGTGTTCCAGGACAGCCAGGGCTATGTAGAGAGATCCTGTCTCAAAACAAAAACAAAAGCAAAACCTTATGGACACAGATTCTACCACAGCAAATTTCCAGCGGATTAAAGATAATGAGACTATAACACATCAGCTCTGACAGTCTGGTTTGGTTTTTTTTTTTTACATTAAGATTGTAGGTGTGTTGAGTGTGCACATGCACACACACATGGAGGTCAGTGGAAAACTTATGCAGGCTCATTTCTTTCTACCAAGTGGGTCCTGGGGCTTGAGCTCTGGCTTGGCAGCACTGAGCCATCTCACTGCCTCCAATGAAAAAAATTACCCAAGTAGGTAAAATAATCTAGTCAGTGCTGTATGAGAAACCTAGTGCTATGAGAGGTCTATGGTGAAGGAGGCTGCAGTCTCAGCTGCCTGGGATGCTTCAGGGGGAGGGATGTCTTATGTTTAGGAATTTGAGACTAGCCTGGAAAACAAAGAGACCCAGTCTCAAACAAAAAGTACTACAATAGATGTATATCACTGAAAGCAACCAACAGTATCTGTGGAAATTATGAACATGGTAAGTTAAGTAAAAACATCTCAAAACAATTCTAAGTTTTATAAAAGCAAGTAACAGTAGACATTAGCTAAGTTAGCAAACTACACAAAATACAATACTATAATAAAATTTAACAGCAAAACAAAGCACCATTAAAAATATTTTAGTAATAAAGACTGAACCTAGGTGAATTAATGCTCTTTACTAGTCTCTTTTTATTTTACATTTTTACTTTGAGACCAGGTTGCCCTGGAAGGCCTTGGACTTAGTTGAGATTACAGGCCTCGACCACCAGCTCTAGCTGGCAACATCATGTTGAAGCCATTCATTCTAAGCAGGATTGAAAGGGGAGGGCACCGTTAATTCACTTTGTAGACGTCCAGTGCAGAATACCCTGTGTGTAACAGCCACTCAATAGACCTTTGTTAAATGAAATAACTGGGGAATGTGGGATTTACAATCTAACAGCTGTTTAAAATGATCAAATCCAAAATCTATGCAGAGGAAATCACATTTGTCCTATCCCAAATATTTATAATTTTCATTGACAATTAGGAAATGTTATTTTTTTTTTTAACAAACCAAGAAATAGAAGACTCTTGATTTGTATGAGCTGAAAACAGGTAAGGAGGGATGAGGTGGAGATGCTAAGAGAACAAAATCTGAAGTAACATAACAAATACAAAGCTTGCCGGGCAGTGGTGGTGTACGCCTTTAATCCCAGCACTTGGAAGACAGAGACAGGCAGATTTCTGAGTTCGAGGCCAGCCTGGTCTACAGAGTGAGTTCCAGGACAGCCAGGGCTACACAGAGAACCCCTGTCTTGAAAAAAACCAAAAAAACAAACCAAAACAAAACAAAAAAACCAAACAAACAACCCCCCCCCAAAACCAAACAAAACAAAGCTTTACATGAATTCTCTTAGTTAAATCTAAGTTTTGCAATATTATCCATGCTTATTGGATATCTATAATGGACATGGGGCAAAGCTTCCTGTGAGTAGAAGGGACACAAATATTTATTTGGGACTTTATGACTTTATAGATACATACTCATGGTAATCACACTGAAACTATATTTAACCATACTGTGAAACTAGGTGACTACCCTTAAGGATGTACAGGCATAAGCAAGAAATAAAGCAATGAAACAATATCCTAAAAGTAAACTCTTGTCTTATGGAAATTATTACATGGCAAAGACAATATTCTAAAACAATGGAAGCAGGGTGGTTTAAGTAGCTAGTAAATGTTCCTGGGACAGCTGCCTTTTCAGCTTATTCCTACCACACACTGTAAATATAAATACATTTCAGAGGATTAAAGGGTTAAGTACTGAAAATAAGAAACAGGCTATTTGATTAATCTCAGGATAAGAGAGATCACCAGCTCCTTAAACAACAACAAAACAACAATAGCTACATTACCCTCTGCTTCTGCAAAGCCCCCAAAATTGGATTAAGGCTCAAAATAGGTAAGGTATATGAGCTGAACCAGAGAATATTAGGGAGATTTTCCTTAAAGTATTTTTTAAAAATATATTTCCCTTTATTTTATGTGCACTGGTGTTTTGTCTGAATGTATATCTATGTGAGAGTGTTAGATCTTGAAATTACAGACAGTTGTGAGCTGCCATGTGGGTGCTGGGACTTGAACCTGGGTCCTTTGGAAGAGCAGTCTATAACTACTCTTTAACTGCTGAGCCATCTCTCCAGCCCCAAGATTTTCTTAAATAAGACAAAAAATGCAAAGGTCAAATGGAAACTATAGATATATATATATTTTAAAAAATGTTAAAAAAGAATTCTGTTCAAAAAAAAAAAAAAAAAAAAAAAAAAGGAGATAAACCAGGAGCCAGGCATGGTGGCACAGGCCTGAAACCCCAGCTTCATGGGAGGCTGAAGAACAAAGATCACTAGTTCAAGGCTTGCTGGGGCTACAGAGTGAGTTCAAGGCCGGTCTGGGCTACTCAGTGTGACTCTGTCTCAAAGTAAAAATTGTAAAATGATTTAGGGAGATTCAGTGCATTCCTGGGGATGAAGCTGCTGACTTCAGTGGTGTAACCACTGATGTGGAGTCCCCTTCTGGTGTATGAGTAACTCAAGAATGCCCACTGGGCGGCCCTGGTTAAAGCCAGTGAGTGAGTCACAAAGAAAAACGGAAAGTAAAACAAAAAGACATGGTGGTGGTGTGGAGACTGGATGGGATGGCATGGAGAAGAGAGAAAGGGATGGGTGTGACTGGAATGTATTATATTTGTGCAGGGGTTTGCCAGAGGATAAACAAACAGGTAATAGGAAAGTGGGGGATACAGTTAAAGGCAGAGTGTTTGCCTAGCAAGTGATCCACGCCTAGCTTCAATCTCTAGTGTTACAAAAACAAAAACCCCCAAACCAAAACAACAGAAAAGACTTTAAACAGTCTACTATGACAAAACTATCACAATAGACATGTTAGGCAAGGGGCTAATATAAAAAAAAAAACAAAACAGTAAAATGGGTAAACATTAACAAATAGTTCAGAGAAGGAAATTGAGAAACATGAAATTTGCAACGTCATTAATAAAAACACTGCCAAGACATAAGGCTCACTGGGTATCAGGTGCTTTTCCAAAGGTTTAGATATCAATTCACTTTATGTTTTGATAGACCTATAAGACAGGTGCTGTTAGTCCTATCTTCTCCCAGAGAAGACTGAGGCAGAGGTTTAGAGGAACTGCCCCAGGAACACAGGACTATAACGCAAGGCAGTCAGTGTAGCTCCTCACTTCAGTACAGTTTCCCCTTCTCTTTCTGAGACAGTCCCTCACTATATAGCCCTGGAATGCCTAAAATTCGCTATGTAAACCAGGTAAACTAAGCTGGCTTTGAACTCAGATCTGCCTCCACCTCTTAAGCACTGGAGTTAAAAGGCACGTGCTGCCACCACCTAGCAGTTAACACAGCACAGCATGCTTTAACTATGCTATATTATTTCTCCAGAGAGTGGGTGATGTAGGAATACAAATTTAAGTTTATCATTTTCTTTTCAATGAAATAAGATTTTCAAAAATAAAAAAAAAGGTCAACAGGCAAAATTGAGTACCATTGGTGGGAGAATATAATAGTGCTTTTTTTTTTTTTTTTTTTTTTTTTAAACAGTAACGTGGTATTTTGAATGAGCATGGTCTACACAAGCTCACATATTTGAATGTTTGGTTACTCCCCAGTTTGTGGAACTGTTTGGGGAGGATTAGGAGGTGTGGCCTTGTGTCACTGGGAATTGGCCTTTGAGCTTCCAAAAACCCTCAACATTTCCAGTTAGCTCTCTTTGCCTAGTGTCTGTGGAACAGATGTAAGCTCCAGTACCATGTCTGCCTACCTGCTGCCAGGCTCCCCATCTTGGTGGTCACAGCCTCTAACCCCCTGAAACCGTAAGCCTCCTCTTTCTCTAAGTTCCCTGCTTGGTCACAGTGTCTCATCATAGCAATAGAAAAATAATTAAGCAAGTAGTAAATACAATTTTTTTTTTAAGAAACAATCTGAAAACAGTTCAGAAAAAAAATTATCTTACAAAAAGTGGTAAGTGATCAAGTTGTTTCTAACATAAAATTATTTTCTTTAAAAAAAAATTGGAGTGGTAAGCCATCTAGTTCCTGTTTTATTTCTCTTTTAAAAACGTATTGCTTATGTGTATATATGTGTGCCTGCATGAGTTTATATGAGCCACACATGTGCAGGTGCCCCAGAAGGCAAGAGGGTGTTAGATCCTTGGAATCCAGTTAACTAACTGCCTGGTGTGAGTGCTGGGAATCAAACCCAGGTCCTCTACAGGAGCAATTAACATCCTTAAGTTCTTAACCACTGAGCTGTATCTCTAGCCCTGTTTTCCTTCTCTTCATTCAGATGTCAACAAAGAATACCAGAGGATGAGCAGCCCATCCCTCCCATGCTAACTTCTACATGGCTGTTTCCCTGTACTTTATAATTTAATCAGCTCAGGTCAAGTTCTCCCCGAAAGCCTGTTTCCTGAAGCCCTAACATTGCTACTTAAGTGGCTGATTCACACAGATACACACTCTTTCTTTCTTTCTTTTTCGTTTTTCGAGACAAGGTTTCTCTGTGTGTCCTGGCTGTCCTGAAACTCAATTTGCAGACCAGGCTGGCCTCAGACTCACAGAGATCCACCTGCCTCTGCTTCTTGAGTGCTGGGATTAAAGGTGTGTGCCACCACATCCAGCTTTATAGTATTTCCTATATTTGTCCCTTAGCCTTTATCTCAACAGGTTCATGTCAGTAGTAAAAGTGACAAAGTCTAAGGCTTTCTGCTGTACTCCCTTATTCCAAACAGAGAAGTACAGGGAGCTACGGAAGAGTCTGTCACTAAACTTCACTATCGAAGACACTGAGGGTTTATCATGAATGGCAGTATGTAAGGAGATACAGCCTTTTTTTTTTTTTTTTTTTTTTTTTTTTTTTTTTTTTTTTTAAAACAAAGCACAGCAGGGGCCAGTCACTTTCCAATCCCAGACAGCTGCAGACAGCTGTTTCTTCACTTCTCAATGCATTTTACATGCTCACCCTCAAACACAAACCCCACAAAACCTCGGTATAGTTTTCATTCAAAGGGTTTTCGTTTTGCACCCAAAACTTCCTGTGTTGTTTTTTTTCCCCTGGTGCTACGGAAACCACGACCTCGTTTATGCTTTCAGTCTACTTGTCCACCCCGGTCTCACTGTGGTGCATGGTTTTGTTTTGTTTGTTTGTTTGTTTGAAGTCAGGGTCTCATTCTATAGCCTAGACTAGTCTTGAACACATGACAGTCTCTTGCTCCAGTCACCAAGTGCTGGGATTATAACCATGATTTGTTATGCCTTGTATGCATTCTAGAATTTACAATCACTTTGGTTTCTAACCATAGCAAAGCAATTACATATTGGAAGATGTGAAATGGGTCCTGAGAAGGTGCAACAGGTTGCTCAGAAAACCAGTTTAGGAAAGCCCAAACCTCCACAGGAGGAAGGAGATTGGTTACAATGGTTATAGTGCACAGAAGGAGGCACTTAGGAATATTCCATATTACACAGCAGAGATTAAGGTCAGCAGAATATTAAACTGGGATATATTTCATTTGCATTTTATGGTGACAAATAGTCCATCAAAACACACAGCTTCTAGCAGGAGGTGCTGGCCACACCCTGAGTCCTAACACTTCCAGCACTCAGGAGGCAGAGACAGGTAGCTGAGGCCAGCCTGGTCTACACATCGAGTTCTGGGTCAGCCAGAGCTACACAGCATGGCCCTGTCTCCAAAACAAAACAAACGCTTCGAAGTTCCCTTACTATATAGAAAAAGGTTGCAAAAGTCACAGTACAGATACAACAGGCCTGAGGTATGGTTTCTTTTCTTCCTCTGCCCTCACTTTTCTCCTTTTTGAAGCAGGGTCTCCTATAACTCAAGGGTAGCCTTGAACTCTACGAAACTCTGAGGATGACCTGAATTCCTGATCCCCCTGCTTCCATCTCCCAAGTACTAGGATAACAGGCAGTCAATACCAAGTCCATTGAAGCACTGAATTCTGATATTATACGGTGTCCTCAACACAATCAAATAATTGTGAACAGTTCCATCATAATAAAGCATTAACTACAGCAATGCCAAGGAACAAAGATAGTTTTGCTGAAAGATAGTTTTACCGGGAGTCAGTTCAAAACCAAAGTACCTCGAGGCATCTCACACACCTCACACACCTCACATTTCTTATCTTGCTGGAAGGAGAACTTGAAAGGTTGAGAAAAGTGACTATTCAATGCACCAAAGGCCAATAAAGTGTTAAGATGGGGCCAGTCTTGAATTCTCTTTCCCCACCTCTCCACTACTCCAGCCCTAGAAGAAGCCACAAGTGAGGAAGAAAGTTGTGGAAACAAGACGGGTGTGTGTGTGGTGGGGTGAGATGAGGTACAGTTATCCCCCACATACAAGGTCACTTGCTTGGAGTCACTTTCTCCTGTTCCCACCATGGGCTTCCCGCCAAAGATGCTCCTAGGCAGGCTAGGAGGCCAGCTTGCTACACTCCCTCAGCCTCTGCATGGGGACTGCAGCCTCCTCGTGGCCTCCGGGCCTTCAGGACCCCAATTTCCGATGGGAACACTTTTCTCAGTCAGGTCCCGGGGCTCTTCCACCTCCATCCCCGCCCCCTCCCCTGCCAGGCTCCGTCAACGTCCCCTTCCTCCCTCAGGGTGCCCCTGTGTCTGCCTCCCATTCGCGGTCCCTCCCGGGGGTCCGGCACACCGTTCCTTTCCTGTCCCCTCTCGTAGCCCTTCTTTTCGGGTGCCCACCTGGCGCCCCTTCCAAAGCCTGGCTCCTAAGAGCCACGGCCTCCTCCCAGCCCCGCCCCTGCTCCCGGGCGGATACAGTTTGAAGCCTCTCAGGATATCCCTGGCCCGCTCGTCCTTGGCTGACATGATGCGGCGCCTGCCGCCTGCGGCCCTCCCACGCTGGCTCCGCGGGGCCTCGCAGACGGTACCCAGGAACCGAGGACAGCCGCAGCCCGGCCGGACACCTTAGGTGAGCAGCGGTGGCGGCCAGACCCGAACCGGCCTCTCCCTCCCCTCAGCTCCCGCTCCTGATCCCTTCTCCTTCCCTCTAGTCGTAGAGCTCCCGCCCTGAAACCAATGATAAGCCAGCCTTGGCGATTGGCATCCTGAATAGCCAATAGCAACGCTTAGCGGCTTCGCTCGGGGACGAAGAGCGTCAGTGGGAAAGGCCCTCTTGGAGGGGGTCCCGGAGGACAGAATTTTCTTTCGTGTTGTTGCCTAGAGTTTGTCCCAGCGGAGCGGTAGCTTGAAATCTTCAGAGACTTTTGAGAAACTTGCTCTCATCGTGGGCATACTAGTGGTATGAGACTATGGTAGTCTGCACTGTACAAGGTGGCAGAAACTACATTTCCCAGCATCCCAAAGAGCAGGGCGATCCCAGCGCACCACTAGAGGCCAAGGACTACAAATCCCAGCATACTATGCGCTCCGTCTTTTTAACTTAGGTTCCAGTGTGCCGAGCAGTGTGCGCATATTTGGAATCCTTCTATGGGATTGGTTTCTGAATTCTGTTACTTGAAACCCAGCAGGAAGGTACTCTTTTACCCCGGAGACATGACAGCCCACCGACAATTAACTTCTGTTTACATGGAACTCAGGAGTCTGCAAACCATGGTAAGACTGCAAACAACTAACAAAACCACAGATTAAGCCATGAGAGATAATAGAACAAAATGACCTCCTCAAATAGTGCTAATTTATTAGTCTGGGGTGCATTTTTACTTGTTTTGCAGGGTTTATGTTATATTTCTGCTTTGGACTGGGAGAGCTAAAAATTAGATACTCAGTGTCAGTACAGGAAGACTTAAGAGAATTTGCCAATCCAATCTTTTTATCTTTTGTTTTTAAATACGAGGAAATAGAGGCTCGGTGAGGCAGAGACTGGCCACAGAGCATAGCGAATTGACACAGTTAAAATCTGCTTTACGTATACTGACCTGCCATGTAGTATCTACAGTACTCTAGGGAGGTGATATTTTTAGAAGCATGACAATGTGATTGTTTTTCTCCTTAATGAACAGTTTTCCGAACTAGTGTTGAAACACCCAGAGAATAGGAAAGCATTTATTTGGTGGATTTCCTGAAAGAAGCTAGTGTGACAGTTCTTTATCCTCAGTCTAGATAGGTCTTGCTATTTTGACTTGTTTTTTGACATTCAAGTTGACATTTAATGATTTTTTTTCCCCAGAAAGTAGGTAAAGTTGGTCTAACCCTCCGTTTCCTTGGAGATGCCCATGTCCTTCCCCAGGCTGTCTTTCCTGTTTCTGTTCCCACTGCACCCATTTGATCACCCACCCATTTTTGTTTTTTTTTTTTTTTGTTTTTCTTCTAAGTAATTCAGCAAACCTTGTTTTTGTTTTTTTGTTTTGGTCAAGTACAGTTAAGTGAAAGATATGTCCCTGTTATTTGGAAGATACATAACTGTTTAGGGAGATGGAGTTGATAAATGGCATAAAAGACATTAGAATGTCACAGAGGATTACTTCTTGGCCTTTTAGTCAAAATCAAGTGGTGAATGCTTGAGAGGTCCTGATGAAGTGACTTGAACAGCTGGCAAAACTTCATAGTGGAAATGGCATTTGAACTTAAATCAGTGGTTCTCAAATTGTGGGTCAAAAATCCCTTTGACCAAACCTCTATCTCCAAAAATATTTACATTATGATTCATACAGTGGAAACATTACAGTTCTGAAGTAGCAATGGAAACAATGTTATGCTTGGGGGGTCACCACAACATGAAGAGTTCTATTAAAGGGTCGCAGCATTGGGAGGGTTGAGAACTTCTGACTTAAAGGATGAGGATTTTTCCTTCATGTTAAATATTTTATTCTGACTTATCTTTGTTAATGAGATGTGCCATACATTCAGTGAGAGAAGATATATACACCCATCAGTACCACCCAAATCAAGAAGTAGAACATTCCCAGCACCTACTATGCCCTTTCCCAATCAGTAATGCATCCTCATATCTGGAGGTAATCAACTTGTTTCCTGGTTTTATGGCTATTTAGATATTTTATCTGTGTTTGAATTTGTATGTGGATTTCACTTAAATGGGATTATGCAGTATGTATACTATATGGCTGGCATGTGTTTGTACCATTTTCTTGTTGGCAAGTTGTATGTATAATCACAGTTCATCTCTTAGAAAGTTGATGGATATCTGAGTTTTATCATTAACAGATACATTATGAAGTGGGCATTCTTGTGTGCTTCCTTTTGTGGACATGTTGCACAGATTTTAGGAAAAGAGTTGTTAACCTTGTAGAATATACATATGATCAGTGATAGTAGATAGTGCTAGTTTTTCAAAGGGATCGTAGGACCGAGTCTTTTGCCTGCTGTGTTGGAAAGTTCTACTTGCTGCTCATTCTTGTTAACCCTGGGTATTTGTCATATGTCTTTTTAATTCTAGTCATTCTATCTAAATGTGGTATTTTGTTAAAGTATGCATTTCTATTTTTCTGATGCTGTCCACCTTAACTGCCTATTTGAATGGTCTTCTTGTCAACGTGGCTGTTTAAGGTGTTTGCCCACTTTTTGAAATTAGGTTTTTGTCTTCCTACTGATTTGTAGTTCTTTGTGCAGTCCCTTAGAGATCCCTTTTTTACATATTTACATATTTATTTATTCTTTTTTGGTTTTTTTTTTTTTTTTTTTTTTTTTTTTTGAGACAGTTTCCCTGTGTAGCCTTGGCTGTCCTGGAACTCACTCTGCAGATTAGGGTGGCCTCAAATTCATATCTGCTTGTCTCTGCCTTCTGAGTGCTGGGTTCAAAGGTGAGTACCACCATTGTCAGGCCAGAAATGATTAATTTTAATGTAATATAATAGTCTTTTAAAAACCTTAATCTGCTCTTTTCATTGAATTTAAGGAATGATTGAGTGTATGGTTAATAGAATTTTTACAGGAAAATAGAGAAGGGCATTGTTTTTTTGTTTGTTTGTTTTTGTAAAAGGCTTAGAGGAGGGAGAGTAGAGAAATCTGCCTGTGTCTGCGTCCCAAGTGCTGGGATTAAAGGAGTGTGCACCACCACTTGGCCTAACAGATGGTATTTAAATACTTATTTACTTTATGTGTATATGTGCTTTGCCTGCATGTATGACTGCACTATGTGCATGTCTGGTGTCTGTAGAGGCCAGAAGAGCGTCCCAGATTTCCTGGAACTGATGTTATGAGCTGCTATGTGGGTGCTGGGATTTGAACCTAGATACTTTCAAAGAGCAGCCAGTGCTCTCACTACAACTCCTAGATGCTAAAGTCTGTGGCATACACTCTGAAGAAATCTGCTGCCGGGTGGTGGTGGCGCACGCCTTTAATCCTAGCACTTGGGAGGCAGAGGCAGGTGGATTTCTGAGTTCGAGGCCAGCCTGGTCTACAGAGTGGGTTCCAGGACAGCCAGGGCTACACGGAGAAACCCTGTCTCGAAAAACCAAAAAAAAAAAAAAATCTGCTTAATTATTTAATTTCTTGGCAGCTCTTTGCTATCTTCCAAGGGTACAAATGTAATACCATGAAAGACATTTGCTTATTCATTGTTGGCCCAACTCAACTGCTTAACATTTTTTTAATTAAGAAATTTTTATGTGTATGGGTGTATTGCCTGCATGCATGTTTGTGTACCATATGTGTATGGCACCTGAAAGTCAGAAAGAGGGTGTTGGATCCCCTGGAACTAGAGTTATAGACAGTAGAAAGCTACCATGTGGGGGCTGTGAATTGAACTCAGGTTCTCTGGAAGAACAGCCAGTGCTCTTATCTTCTGAGCCACTTCTCTAGGCCCAGCAACTGCTTAAAATTTTAAAGAAAGATTTACTCATCTATTTTTAATGTATATGTGTGGTCTTGAAGCCCATCAACTGCTTAAAATTTAAAGAAAGATTTACTTATTTTTAATGTGTATGTGTGTGCTCGAGTGTATATATGTGCATTATGTGAATGTTGTGTATGAGGTCAGAAGGCAGCACTGGATTTCTCTGGAACTGGACTTCCAGATGGGTGTGAGCTGCCATGTAGCTGCAGACAACATAACCTGAGTCCTCTGCAGCAGTACAGGCTCTTAACTGTTGAGCCATCTCTCCTGTCTCCATCTGCTTAGAAACAGTTACAGAATAGTGGTTAAGAATATCGTCTTTGGCTTCAGAGAGCCTGGATTCCAACATTGCCACCGTTAGCCTTAGTTATCATACCTGGAAAATGAGAATATTTTATACAGGTCATAGTTTTATAAGAACCTGACAAGATAAATATGGACACTAGTCATTTAGAATACTTCACTAAGTAGTGTTGCTTTAGGCTTATTGTTTTTTAGAACCCCAGGGGAGCCGCAGTTGCCTGAGGGCACTCTTGTAGGGAAACTTTAGTCAAAAGGGTGGGGTTTTGGCCCAGGATAGTGATGACGACGGCTACTATTTGGAAAAAGAATCACCTAGGGCACATTTCTCTCCTCAGGCCCCGTGTTTTACTTGCCTTGCCTCCCAGTTCTGGGGCTGCAACCCTGAGGGGACCTTCTTCTTCCTCCTCAGCCTCAATCTAGGTGGGAGGTGGCGAAAGCAGAGCGGGAACATTGTGTAGGCGGAACTCGAGTGCAGCAGTGGGAGGCTTCCGGGGGAACAGCACCGGTGACGGGTCGGCGGAGACAGAAAAGCGCCGGACGCCGGGCGGATCATGGAAGCTTGACAACCTGCAGGCAGGCTCTGGGAGGCCGAGACATCGGCGAAGAGAAAAGAGAGTCGGCGGGGACAGGTAGGGAAAGGCAAGAGGGCAGGCCGCGCGGGCCTTGGCTGGACTTTCAGCTTCTCTCCGGCAGGCGTTCCCAAGAAAGCGGATGGCCACGCCGCCCCGCCCCCGTTGCAGGACGCCTGGAGGCTCCTTACTCTGTGCTAGTGGCTAGGAGCAAGACCACCAGTCCTGATGTCCACTCTAGCAGGCGACTGTCACCTTCCACACGGTGGCTGCCCTCGGTCTGCCCCTTCCGGTAGAGGCTGTCTCCTTTGACCCTTTTTGGTCCTTCAGAATAGCGTCCTTCCGAGATGGGAATTCATCTTCACTCCGCCCCTATCCGTCTCTTTGAGGAGACTCCCATTTCAGAAGAAAACGTTGATCATCTTATTCTATCCACTCTCTATCCCCACTTGCTTTGTTCTTGAAGTTGAGATCTTTTCCCCATCCCATCCCCATCTCCTTCCCATCCTACTTATGCTTAGTATCGCGGCTGAGAGTCACATCTGTTTTTTTAGTTGTGTCTGTTTGGGGTGGGGACCAGGCTTTCTTTCTCCTTTTCTAACTTAGTCTTCTCTCCTGTCTTCTCCTCACCTGTCTTTTTCTCCTTTTCTCCTCCTCCTTTCCTCAGCTTTATTCACTCCCCCACCCCCAGAACTCTTTGTCTTCTAGCACTTCACTTTTTCTGTTTCTGACAGGACCTTCTTAAGTAACCCTAATTGAGGCAATATACTTACTTTTCTTAATATCCTGAAAGGGTTGTGCATAACTCCACAAGAAAACAATGCCTTTCTTGTCACAAGAAAACTATTCTTTGACATTTTTTTTTCATCATTCACTCACACCCCCCTTTTCTTTCATTTTGTCACACTCTTTCAGTGTTTATCATTTCTGGAAGATAGGTCTTATGTGGGATTCCTTTAGAGTTCATACACAGCATTTATTTGCATTACACAATTGAGGAATTCTTCTGTACCTAATATCTTGAATATGACAGTACAGTATCTGCATTGGGGGTTGGAGAAATGGATCTGCAGTTAAGAGCGTGGGCTGCTCTTCTAAAGGACCTGAGTTTGATTACCGACACCCACATGATGGCTCCAACCATCTGTATCTCCAGTCTCTGGGGATTTGATGCCCTCTCTGGCTTCCTTAGGCACCAGGCATACACTTGTTGCCCATTCATACATGTAGACAAAATGCTTTCATAAATAAAATAAATTAATTATAAAACAATATCGCATTGTTATCTCTTGTTATGAAGATTTCTGGAGTCCAAGTTCTGGAGTCATGTTTGTTAAAATGTCTGAATCATCAGGAGGTCAAATAGATGCATTTCCTGACTTAAACAGAATGTATTTTCTAGATATGAATTGTCATTGCTTAAGTTTGTAAATAGTTTTTACCACTTTCCTTTGCTTAGATGTTGTTTTACTTCATTACTGGGCAACCTAGTGCCTTGTATGATATACTAAGCATCTCTTTATTGTGGAGCCCTCAAGATGGAGTTTCTGATTAAATAAAGTGTGGCTCTTGGCTTCACTCTGTTTCTGATTTGTGCCAGTCTGTAGGTGGGATTCTAGTGACACAAAAATTACCTCTGTGTGGGGTAGTATTCTTTGTCTCTTAACCCAAGCCTGCAAGTGAGGTAGGTAGA
Organism: Arvicanthis niloticus; assembly: GCF_011762505.2. Taxonomy (NCBI): domain Eukaryota; kingdom Metazoa; phylum Chordata; class Mammalia; order Rodentia; family Muridae; genus Arvicanthis; species Arvicanthis niloticus. The sequence goes on along the minus strand of NC_047674.1, from coordinate 18,463,862 downwards.
TATACAACATACAAAAAGAAACTCCTTTGTGTCCTGGTCAGCTTTATGGACTTAGAAGGTGATACTTCTGAGGTGACAAGATAGGGAAGTGTACTTTAGAATTGAGGACAGAATATCTTTAACTCCAGGCTGAATTCTGTCCATCTCACAAAGTAGCTATTGTATCTCAGTTAGGAGTTTTTGGTTTTTTTTTTGTTTTTGTTTTTGGTGTGTGTGTGTGTGTGTGTGTGTGTGTGTGTGTGTGAAGATTCGGAGGTTAAAATATCCTTGTGTCTGAACCAGCTTAAATTCACACTTTGGAAAGGAGAAGGTAGTAGATGACTGACCCATTTTCCTTTTGGACAGATCTCAAGACCAGAGAATGGCAGGTGAACAGAAACCCTCAAGTAACCTCTTGGAGCAGTTTATTTTATTAGCCAAAGGTACCAGTGGCTCAGCCCTCACCACTCTCATAAGCCAGGTGCTGGAGGCTCCTGGTGTTTATGTTTTTGGAGAACTGCTGGAGTTGGCCAATGTTCAGGAGGTAAGAATAGTTTTCACAGTTTCTCTATCCTCTCTATGTTATGCCGTTTTGCTTCTCTAGGTTTCCAGTGAATGTCAACACTGAAGCCTTGTGGATTTGTTTGGTATCCTGTTGATGGAAAGATGGGGATTTGTGGGCCAGGGGAGGAGAATTATCAAGGATAATGTCTTAGAGTTCTTTTATTCAGTATTTTTCTTGAACTTGGATCAATTAGATTGAGTTGTTAGCAGTCCAGAAGATAGTAGGAAAGTTTGAATGATCTTGACACAAAGTAATGTTCTAAGTGTTTGATGGTTACAGTCATTGTACATTAGTAGCCAGGTGGAACAAAGAGATGCAAAGCAGTGTGTGCTTCTCAGCCTCCAAATGTCACTTTAGACATTTGAGTTTTCTTTATTTGTTTTGAGAAAACTGCAGACATATGTATACACTGGAAGGAGTTCTCAGGTGATTTCAGTGTGTTGGTGGGGCAGGCTGTCTTCACTTTGCCTATATAGGGTGGCACTGGCTGTATGCATGACCGATGTCTACTGATTTAGGCCTGGGTACTTCTTGCTAATCATTTGTAGGATGCTGCTGAAGGTGGCCCTGGTGTTCTTGGTGGTGGTGGTCTGCATATAGGATGTGGTTGGCATCTGTTAGGTAGTTCACCTTCATGGCCACAATGACATGATTGCCCTCAGCAATCTCAGAGCCAATTTTAACCTGAGGTGTGTGTTCAGGTTATTGGGCTCAGTACTATTTGTTTGCTTATTTCTCTTGATTGGGAAACTAGAGTTCCTATGGCCACATGGAACATCACACATGGCTCATCTTCTTATGATGCCCAGAGATGGGAATGGAGCAACTTAAACATTTTGGGCAGTGGGGGCATGCACAGGATCTTATCTATGTTGTGGCTGTAAACTTAGTATGTAGCTGAAAATGATGCTGAACTTCCAGTCTTCCTCTATCAAGTTCTGAGATTATAGGCGTGCACCATCACATCTGGTTTTATTAGGTATTGGTGATTGAACCTGGGGCTTCATGCATGCATGGTAGGCAAGCACTGTACCAGTGAGCCACATTCCCAGCCAGCCTGGTTTTTATTTTATTTTTTTTTAAATATTTGTTTTATGTACACTGTAGCTGTCTTCAGACACATCAGAAGAGAGTATCGGATCCTATTACAGATGGTTGTGAGCCACCATGTGGTTGCTAGGAATTGAACTCATGACCTGGAAGAACAGTCAGTGCTCTTAACTGCTGAGCCATGTCTCCAGCCCCCCTGATTTTTATTGTGTTAATTGTAAATTTTTATTTTGTGTCACTCCTGCTTGTTATATGGAGGTCTGTGACGGTAAGGTTGGCTCTACTTGCCATTGCTGCTCTGAGCTGAGCACATAGCCTGAACATACAGACTTTCAGTAAAAATTCAATAATTCTTTGAGGAAGATGTGTGAATTAGGCTTATTTTTTTGAGATTGAGTCTCATGATTCCTACGTTGGCCTAGATTCTGCTCTTCCTGCTGCCACCTACCATCTGCTGGGATTACAGGAGTGTGCCACTGCTTAGTTAGGCTCATTTTCCAATAGAAAAGATGATAAGTGTTTCTTCAGATTCGAGAAAATCTGAATGAACATAACATGCCAAGTAGTTGTTTTTGTGATTGTTGAAGATTGCCTAAGAGGAAATGGGTGAAAGCAAGCTGGCAAGACCTTACTGACTTAGGCAGCCAAACAACTTTTGGAGTGTTTGCACTAGAGAAAATAGTCTACTCCAGCTAACTCTAGTTATCTGTGTGAAAAGTAGGGGCTGGATTCAGTGGCCTTTACTGAATCTCTTTCCCTCTGATCCCAGGACTTGAGGAAGTTGATGATAACTTGAGAGGGAAGCTTGAGGTATGTAAGGATGCTAACATACTCACACTGGTGCTTACTGCTGCTTAACGAACCACTTTTATCTGTGCATAGTTTTTGTTTTTCTTGTTGTGAGTCAGGAGTAAGCTAGTTGCTTTTCAGTGTTCTGATTATGGATGCAATTATTGGAACTTTTTTAAAAAGTTGCTAAAATTGAACAGTGTTGTTCCTGTTTTGCTTTATGGAGTTTGTTAAGTTGAAAGAGGTATTGTGTGTATGTGTTACTGAGGATTGAACCCACAGTCTTCTGCATGCTAAGCAGGTGCTATGCCACTGAACTATGTCCAAGCCCTCTTTTTACTTTTATTTTGAGACAGGATCTTTCTAAGTTTCCCAAGCTGGCTTGGTGCCTCTTCTGTTACTCAGACTGAACTTGAGCTAGTTACTCTCTTCCATAGCTTCACAAGTAGCAGGGATTACTGGCCTGTGTAATGTGACTCAGTTGCTCTTTGCATTTTTCCTATTGATGTCTTCTGCCATCAGCATCAAAGAAGTAATTTAATGAACATTTTTATTTGGCTCAGGCTGATAACTGTTACAGTATAGCTTTTCTGTCACACCCTACACTGTACTAACATTTCCAGGGTTAATAGTTCATATATAGTACCAAAACTTGGAACTAGCCATACAGTTTGTTCAGATGGGATTGATGGTAGGTGCCAACATATTAAGTTTGGGGCTGGCAGGATGGCCCAGTGGCTAAAGGAGCCATAGTCTGATGGCCAGAGTCTGATCTGAGAGCCTTCATAAAGGTGGGAGAAGAAAACGGACTTGACAAAGTTGTCTGTTACTTTACACATGTGCACTGCATACACAAGCACACATACACACCATACACACATCCTGCAGCAACAGTAAAACAAACAAGCAAAACTCATACAGAGTTGACATATAGACAGGATCACCACACTCTTGTTTTCTCATTTGAGACAGGCTTCATTTTCAGGTAGTGCAGGCAGATTTTGAACTCAGTATGAAGCTGAGGATGACTTTGAACTCCTGATCCTCTTGTATCCACCTCCTGAGGAATTGCAGGCTTGAACTACCATGCCCAGTTTATGCAGTGCTGGGACTGAACCTAGCTCCAAGTGCAGGCTAGGCAAGATTCTCCCAGCCATCAGTATTTGTTCTAAGGCAGGGGAGATCTGAGAAAATGTGGACTGCCTCTTGTGCATAAATCTTTTTGGTGGAGTGAACTCAAAACAGAGCGACAGGGAGAGAAGGAAGGAGGAAGCTAGTTGAGCATCTGATATGTTGTACCAAGAATCAGAATTGGAAAGGGCCTTAGAGACTACCTAATCAAATAGTATAGAAAAAATGGCCATGACATCTTTGGCATTTGGTCACATGTCCTCCATTAGAATATTGTCATGGTTGGTTGAAATTTGTTGTGTGGTGAACTGAACTTTTCTTTTCTCAGCTTGCAGAAGGAGCTAATGCTTCCTATTTACAGTTGCTGAACCTGTTTGCCTATGGTACATACCCGGATTACCTAGGTGAGTTGGTTAAGATCCTTTAGAAGACTTGTCTTAACTGTTGGAGCTGGTTTTAGGGTGATTGAGTTTTGGGTTATAATGTGTGAATGTGGGCAGGGTAGCCAGGTATTGACTTGACTGTATCTCCATCTTCTGTGCTCCAAAGTTTTATAACTTTATAAAATGATTTCCCTGATAACTGTTTAGTTTCCTAGGTGTAAAATAGGGACTGTGTGTGTGTGTGTGTGTGTGTGTGTGTATACGTGCACACATCTATGAACAGAGCCCTTGTTTATTTCCCAGATTGGTGCCTTGAGAACGAGTGTAGAGCATTTAACTAGCAAAGTAATTTGCTGTTTTTTTTTTTTTTTTTTTTTTTTTTTTTTTTTTTTTAAATTGAGATGGGTCTTACTATGTAGCCCTGGCCACCATGGAACTCACTATATATAACAGGCTGGTCTTGAACTCACAGAGATTATCCTACCTCTTTCTCCTAAGTGCTGGAAGTAAAGGCATGCTTCACCACACCTGTCAGTTCAGTATTTTAAACTTTATCAGAATTTTTATTTCTTTGAGGGGTGGTGGTGAGATGGTTCAGCACCTGAAATGAAGCCTCCCTGACAACCTGAGTTCAGTCCCTGGGACCCACATGGTGGAAAGAGAGAACTGATTACTGCACATTGTCCCCTGACCTCTACAGTGCACATTGTGTTACATGTGTTATGCGTGTGTGTGCGTGTCACACACACACACACACACACACACACACACACTTTTTTTTTTTATTGTTTTGCTTTGCTTTGTTGACCGGGTTATGTATAGCACAGGCTGGTCTTGAAGTCAAAACTTACCTGCTTCATTTTTTTTGATTATATGCTTAGATTGTATGGATGACCCACAATGCCCAACTTGTTATCAAAATAAGATTGTCATATTAAAGAAAATTGGAAAAGAATTTAGAATTTTGAGGACTTTAAAAGGTAACATGGGGCTGAGGAGATAGCAATTAAGAGCACATGCTTCTTCTACAGAGAACTGGAGTTCAGTTCCCAGAATTGCATGCAGCCCCTTAATGCCATCTGTAACTCCAGTTCCAGGGGTCTAATGCGTCTGGCCTCTGGGGGTACCTGGACACATGTGCAGATACCCACACACAGACACACACACAGAATTGAAAATAGTAATATTTTTAAAGAAAGGAAATGTGGTATATGTACCTTTTTATGTAACCATGGGATATAGGCAATAGTTGTAGTTAAACATATCTATAATTTTTCCACAAAAAAAGTGAATATTCACAAGTAAGATAAAAAAAAAAAAAAACCCACTACTCTCAGTTCAAGGTAGGAATTGCCACTTGATGCATTTCAACATAATGCTTAGGAGAAAAGGATTCAGCTGGACGGTGGTGTCGCATGCCTTTAATCCCAGCAGAAGCAGGCATGCCACACAGGCTGATGGCATGCTGTATGTCAGTAGGCAGAGTGGGCAGCTTTGTGCCGAGCAATGGGGAAACTCACTTTGTTTTGTTTTGAGGCAGGGTCTCGTTCTCTAGCCTCTTTGCCTTACGTTCAGATCTGCCCCACTCTGCTCCCTAAGTGCCACCACACCCAGGTGGACCTCTGAGTTCAAGGCCTTTCTGATCTACAGAGTGAGTTCCAGGACAGCCAGGGCTACTCAGAGAAACTCTGTCCTGGAACAACAAATAAACAGAAAAATTCAGTTTTTGGAATCCAGAATGATGGTTAAGAGGCTGAGGACATTTGAACTCTGTCTGGTGAGTGGCTCTGAGGGTGAGCTGCATGTGTGCATATGTGAGTGCATCTGCTGTGCTGTCATGTAGCTACTACTGTGATCATTAGTGTCAGGACTAAAGGTTTTGCTCATCCTCAAGGTTCATCTTAAACTTTTCTCCCATGAAACCTTTTTATTTTTGTATCTCCCGATTGCTTTCTCTTTCTCTGTCCTCTTTTCTTCTTCTCTTCCTTTAGCCTTTTCTTTTTGTCTTCCTTGTCCTCTGCCTGTCTGTTCTGGTAGTTTTACCTTTGCATTTATAGCTATTGCAACATCTGATTGTAAGACTTGGGCTGGGCACAGTGGGTCACACCTTTAATTCCAGCTTAAAGTAGTGGATGAGGAGTTTAAGGTCACCCTGTGTTACATAAGACCCTTTAGCAACAATTATCCAAACCAAACTAACCCTGACGACAGGTTGTGTCACCCCACAACCATCAAGATGGAGTCCATTAAGTTAGTTGGCCATGTTGTTTTGTTTGTTCATGCCTTGCTTTGATGCTAAACTCCCGAGTCTCTGCTTTTTGGAAGCACATGATCTTCCAGAGAAGGTAGGGCCTGCTAAAGAAGGGCTGGTGAGTGAGCGCGTGAGCAAGTGCACAGTCATGACAGTGATCTAGTAGTAGATTTTGTGGGGGAGTTGATGAGTTTATCATAAAAATAAATCCTAATTTTATTTTGTGTCTTGATTTTTGTGGTGGGTGGGACTGAACAGCCAACAAGGAGAGCCTGCCAGCACTGAGTGCAGCTCAGCAGAACAAGCTGAAGCATCTTACCATCGTGAGTTTGGCATCAAGAATGAAGGTACTGTCTCAGACCTTTCTTGTCTTCATCTGAACAGCTCAAGTGTCTCGTTGGCATCAGTGAAAGAACTTGCAGCTAGTCTTATCTTAAATGCTTGAAGTGTCCTTGGCAGATAAAAACATAATTAAAATGTGTGGACAGTCACTCCCTGTTCTGTTTTGGAAAAGAAAGCCCAGCAGTGACTGATTCAGCAGATCTCTTTTCTGCCATGCTGTGGAACTTCATGCAGGGAAAGCACTTTGCCATATTAAGAGGGGCCTGCTATTTAAATGCTTTTAAAAGATGCATCTTTTTACCTGGGTGGTGGTGGCGCACACCTTTCATCCCAGCACTCAGGCAGGGGCACCCCTGTAAGTTCATACATCTTCATACAGCAAATGTCTCTTTTTGACTGTTTTTGTCATGGGTATACAGACTCACTATGTATTCATAGGCTATTCTCAACTCACTGTGTAGCACAGGTTGACCTTACACTCATGGCCGTCCTACCTCAGCCTCCCACATGAGGGTTACAGATGTATCACACCACATCTGTAGGAAGTAAGGCTTCTTTCAGCTAGTTAGCAACTTCCTGAATCCTAGTCTCTTACTAGCAACTTCCTGAATCTCCTAGTGCACAAGTAATTATACTCATGCAGGAGAAAGGACGTGCTATTTTGGGCTGAGTGGACTTTAGCTTATTTTGTGATAGCGGGGATTAAATTCCAGGCTTGTGCATGTTAGGGAAATACTCTTTATCCCCGAGCCACAACCTCTATCCCAGAGAGGTAGATTCCTCATCTTTGTGATTTCTTTGTGATCTTCAGGGTTAATTGCATTTTTTGCCTCATCTGCTCACTTTGTTTTTATTTATTTAATTTTCATACGCTAACATGAGGTCCTAAGCTGTAAGGTCTCACAGCACACCTGCAGGTTCTCTGCCCAGCTGATCTAGAGGAAGCCTGCAGCCAGTAGCTTACAGCTTTTAACAAAGAGGGGCCAGACTCCACGCATTTGTAGTTGGTTTGGGCTCTCACCTCTTCCTTACCTGTGTCTGTTTCTGTGAGCTTTAAAACGTTTGCATCTCTATGTGATTAAGAGTTGTATGTTTGTTCCTTGATTGTCTTTTAGCTGCTAAAATACTGTTACCTGATCTAATCACAAATTTCTGGTTGTCACCAAATATTTTAGGTGAGAGGTTCCTTTCTCCCTATTTTTCTCCTTTCCTCCCTCTGTTGTTCTGGAGATAAACTCAGAGATTGGAACTCAGTGCCTCATGTGTGCTTGTGTGGTGCGCCACTACTGTGCTGTTCCTGTAGCCTGAGTCAGCCCTATTTTCTTGCGGAATGGGGACACAAGGACCTTTTTCTTTTCCTAATCATGGTCTCAATCCTGGAAAAGAATAGGACTATTTTCTTCTTATGTAGCCTATCATTTTACACACATCCACCACCCTAGAGAGCATGATTTAATCCCCAGAAACTCTTCTGGGTAGGATTGCTGTTTTCTTCTGTGCTCACCTCTGTGCTCTCCTCTCCTCTGTGCTCACCTCTGTGCTCTCCTCTCCTCTGTGCTCTCCTCACCTCTGTGCTCTCCTCTCCTCTGTGCTCACCTCTGTGCTCTCCTCTCCTCTGTGCTCACCTCTGTGCTCTTCTCTCCTCTGTGCTCACCTCTGTGCTCTCCTCTCTTCTGTGCTCACCTCTGTGCTCTCTTCTGTGCTCACCTCTGTGCTCTCCTCTCCTCTGTGCTCTCCTCTCCTCTGTGCTCTCCTCTCTTCTGTGCTCACCTCTGTGCTCTCCTCTGTGCTCTCCTCTCCTCTGTGCTCACCTCCTCTCTTGTCTGTTTCTGCTTATGTAGTCAGTTTATTTCTAAACTAGAGCTGACAGCTCAGGGTTTGTCGAATGTAGGTTATTAGATGCTCTGTTCATTTTAGTCGTTGGTACAGGGCTGTTGTTGGAAATTTGATATTGGTTGCAAGAGTCTGAGAAACAAGCACACACTTGAGGATAACCTGTGATTGGTTGTTGTTGTGTTCTGTTTTGTTTTGCCATGCCTCTTCTGGGTGAACTATCCAGTGTCAGTGTTTGAGGCTTGTAACCATTCAGCATTTTATGCAAAGTCTGCAGGCTTCCAGAAGGTGGCAGTGTAGCACATACTGATATTTCTCTTCACTCTGGAAGGAGTGTTCAGCATCTGTAAGAGTGTGGATGTGGCAGCTGAGAGCTGGGTGAAGTCTAGGACATAGAGAACTTGAAAGATACCTCCTTGGGTGCTGCAGGATCCTGTTGGGTGTCACAGGTTCTACAGTCTACCCTTCTCTTATTATCTCAGATATTGGTGATTACCACTGGCCTGCATTGCTTAAGCACAGAGAGACAGTTGTTGTCTGTGTAGGTAATACTTGAAAATTTTTTCAATGCTTGCAAAATGGTTTTTAGAACTGTCATATGACCTGCCCACAGTGTATCCCCTACTCTGTGCTGCTGAAGGACCTGGAGATGAGGAATCTCAGGGAACTAGAAGACCTTATCATTGAGGCTGTCTACACTGACATCATCCAGGGCAAGCTGGACCAGCGAAATCAGCTCCTGGAAGTGGATTTCTGCATTGGCCGTGACATCCGGAAGAAAGATATCAATAACATTGTCAAGACCTTGCATGAGTGGTGAGGCTGGGAGATGAAGGGAGCATCTAGTATGTCCTTTGTGCCTCTCTCTGCAGCACTGTAACCTTCATAAGTGAGCTTGAAACAGCCAAAGCCGGGGTCTTTGGACACTGAGACAGAGTGGGGCTGCATTTGTGATTACAGCTGTGCGGCATTAGGAAGCCTGGAAAGATTCCTGGTGCCTAGCTTGTAAAATTGACTTCAATAGCAGCTGGGCTGTTTAACAGTGGCTATAAAATATTCATGTGGAGTTACAGGTAGAGTCTCTGCACTCTGGCTGTGTGGCAGTAAATCCACACCTTCTAAACATAAGCTCAGTTTGGCCAAGTTGAGGAAGTTAGTGTTTGTCAACAGCATGTTGAGCTAGTTAATGCTGGTGAAACATTGTGAGGAATATAACAGTAAATGGGCTTTTGAAGACTGTTGCATAGAATATTTGACAGTTGAAGCAGCTGGGTGTGGAGGTACATGCCTGTAACCCCAATCCTAGCACTCAGGACGCTGAGGCAGAAAGATTATGAATTGGAGGCCAGTTGGAGAATTTATCTCCTTATCCTTCCCCGCCCCCGTGAAATGAATAAATGAATTTAGTAAAAAGAACTGAGACTTTTGAGTATATTCTTATTTTAGTGGAATTTGATGCTTGCAAAATTGATTATGTGTTCTATAAGGATTTGTTATGAACTGTTTAAGTGATCTGGAGCTTATGAAACAGCATCTTAGGGAAGCTGAAGAACTTTTGAAGGGAAGAGCATTACTGAGAGTGAGGAGATTGTTCCCACCTCAGTGTGTGGGATGCTGTATGTCATCAGGCAGGGTGGGCAGCTTTGTGCTGAGAGATGGGAACTTGCTGCTGTTGTTTTCTCAAAACAGGCCTTGTTCCTATAGCCCAGGCTTGCCTCAAACTAACTATAACTATGCATTCCAGGTTTGCCTTAAAGTCAAGGTTTGTCCAGCTGCCTCCCAAGTACTACCACACCCAGATTTGTGTGTGTGTGTGTGTGTGTGTGTGTGCTTCTGCTTCTGCTTCCTGAGTGCTGGGATTAAAGGTGTGCATCACCAAGCCCAGGGAGAAGTGATTGTTAACTAGAAAATAACTTTAAGTTCTGAGAAAAAGGCAATCTCTAAAATAGAACATTTATTGTTTCTTTTGTGGGAAGGGATCAGTTAGTGATACTTGGCCTGTGTTACATATTTAGATGACTTTGTTTGGAAGGCAGGAGGGGACCAACACGACCACCTGGGGGGGGGTATGGCGTGCTAAAGGAAGTCCCATAAAGTGCTAGAAGGGTTTGTGCAGGAGGTCCCGAGCCTGCAGGAGACTACCTGGGCTTCACTGCAGCTCAGGGCTGGGTTTTTCCATTGCAGGTGTGACGGCTGTGAGGCAGTTCTCTTGGGCATTGAACAGCAAGTTCTGAGAGCCAACCAGTACAAAGAGAACCACCACCGGACTCAGCAGCAGGTGGAAGCCGAGGTAAAGAGAAAGGGAGCGTTTGTTCCTCTCCTCAGGGTGTGCCTAGAATTAGTTTGCAGTGCCATCGTGTTGTCATTGCTTTGGTGTGAATATAACAAACAGCCGGTAAATGCCTTAGGTTTAGTACTGGAATATAGGGAGTTAGCAGAGAGTGAGAGGGCTTAGAGTGTAAATGCACGTACCTTCACTGGACGAATTCTGTTGCAGCTACTGAGGAAAAGAAATGTTGGTACTGTGTGTTAAAAGTAGAAGGGAGCTGGAGAGCTGACTTGGCAGCGGTTAAGTGGACTCACTCCTTTTACAGAGGACCTAGGCTTGGTTCTCGGGACTCACATGGCAGCTCACAATCACCCGAAACTCCAGTTCCAGGATCCAGTGCCTCCTCCTGGCATCCATGGGCTCTTACGTGCACATGTACACAGATGTACATTCAGGCACACACACATACACATGCATAAAATACCAAAAACTATTACAATTTGAAATAAATCTGTGGAAGAGACCAGGTCACCTCTGCTGTACCAGTTAAAATGATACATTCCCTACTGGCCTTCTAGAAAAGTCTTAACACACTGATGTAGACAAGGCAGGACTCAGGGCTTTGTTCATTGTCTGGAACCATGAGCAGGTGCTGATCGCCTCCGAGCCATACTTGAGGGGCTAACTGCATGCTCGTCTGAACACCACATCTCTACAGAGGTAACTGAGTCATACCCTCCTGTGGCCTTGCTTCTGTTACACTTGGCCTACATTATAACCATTTTCTCAATGAGTAGGTGAGCTACATTTCTTTCCTCATTTGTCTTTAAATTACATTGTTGTTCTCAGAGGGGAGAAACTTGATGTTTTTCTTCCAAATCCTAGAACAACAATTTTCTGTGAGTTGTGCCTTCTAGAGCCTCCCTGAGTTCAGTCAGCCCTATGACAAATTGCCTGAGAAGTCTCTCATATTAGCCTTTTATAGAAAACCATTATTAAGTATAGTTCAGTGTACCTGGGGAGACATAAAACAGCAGCAGCCTTCCCAGGCTTCGCAGTGTCTCTGAGCAGGCACTCTGCAGGGAAAGGGACTAGGCTTGCAGCTCCACCAAGCCCCTTTCATTACATTTGCTTTTGGAATCTGTTTTTCTTTACATTTGAATGTGCCTCTGTCTGGTGTTTTGTGGGATGTTAATATATAGCTATTGTTACACGTTCACAAAATAGGCTGTATTCCACCCTACTTAGGTAATAGAGCAAGAGTGTTATTTTTTTATGGTGTCAAAAATCCCTCAGGAGTTGTTACAGTCTGCTAAAACCATGTCTCTTGGGTACCTCATAGAGAGCAATCTTCATCATTTCTCACATCTCTGTAGCATTTCCTTTGGGCTTGATTTCTGTTTGCTTTTTTTTTTGCTTTTGCTTACTTTTCAAAATTCAGCCCAGGCCCAAGCAGGCTTCAAGGCTTTCTACCTTCCCTGCTCAGCCTCTGGAGTGCTGGCACTATCTTACCTATCAGCATGCCTGTCTGTCTCCCACACCTGCCCTGTCTTCTCCCCTGTTTCCTCCCCAAAGGCACCTTCCTACCCTGGGGAGCTCTTGTGTTTCCTGCTCGTTTTTAGGGTCTCTAATATTACCAGGCTACAGTTTTATTAACAAGTGCTGCAGCCCACTGGAGTGTTCCTGGGCCCTATGCTTTGAAGAGTTCTACAAACCCTAGGTTACTTGGGTGAGGAGGTGGGACAGAGATAGCCTATAGGCCAGTCCTTTGAGGAAGAATGACCCTGTTCAGATTTATGTGAAAGAAGACACATTTGTGGGAGTACTTGTTACCAAATGGGTGGGGGGGACTAGATACCTTCAAGTCTTGGAGGCTAAAGTAGGTTTGACTAGTTTAGGTGGGCAACCACACTCAATCCTGTACTGCCTGGCAGAAGCACTAGTTGTCATTGTCGTTCTGTTTGTTGTCTGTCTCCCTCGGTGTGTGTGTATTTTTGTGTCCAGGTGCATAGGTCTGTAGGTGCCTGTGGATACCAGAGAACAGCCTCAGATGGCATTCCTTGGGTACTCTACTTTTTTTTTTTTTTTTTTTTTTAAACTGGGTCTCTCATTGGCCTCGACCTCTCCAAGTAAGCTGGTCAGTGAAACCCAGGAATCTGCCTGTGTGCCACCAGACACTAGACACTGGGATTATAAAGCTCTGTGCTTGGCATTGTGTATAAAGATAAAACTCAGGTCCTTGTGCTTGTGTGGTAAGCACTTTGCTGCCTGTGTGCTATTGCTTAGCCTACTAGTTGATTTTTTTTTTTTTTTTTTAAAAAGCAGAGTTCTGGCTTTTATTAAAAGACTATTTATTTATTTATTTATTTACTTACTGGAGCTCACTATGTAGACCAGGTTAGCCTTGAACTCACAGAGAACTTCCTGTCCCTGTCTCCCAGTGTTAGGATTAAAGGTATGTGCCACCATGCCTTGCCAAAGACATTTAAAAAAGAGATTTTTTTTTTTACTTTTTTTTTCTTTTGTTTTTTTTTTTCCAGACAGAGTTTTTCTGTTTAGTGTTGGCTGTCCTGGAACTTGATCTGTAGACCAGGCTGTCCTCAAACTCATAGAGATCCAGCCTCTGCCTTCCAAGTGCTGAGATTAAAGGCATGCCCAGCTTACTTTATTTTATTTATGTGTATATTGTGTGTCTATGAGTCTATGCCACATATATTTGGGTGCCTGAGGAGTCCAGAAAAGGATGTCAGATCCCTGTGAGTTGTCAGATATGGGTACTGGGAACTGAACTAAGTTCCTCTGCAAGATCAAAAAGTGCTCTTAACTGCTAAGCTGTCTCTTCGGTTCCAATCTAAAGAAACTTATAAATCAGTAAAATCTATCCCCAAATCCTGAAAAACATTGAAACATTTCAGGTTCAAGTCATTTAAGAATGGAATGGTCAATTTACATAATGATACTGATTCAGTATAAAATATGCATCCATTTTGATCTAGAAAGCTCACTCTAAGACCATGTTCCTCACAATGAAGGACGCTCCCAGCGCATGCAGCAGTAAATAGTAGACTGTTTATACTAGTACCAAACACTACTTACATTATAAACACATGGGCTGGGAAGGTGGCTCAGCAGTAGGTAAGAGAGCTTCCTGTTCTACCAGAGGACTCAGTTCACAGCACCCTGGGGGACTCATAACTACCTATAACTCAAGCTCCAGGGACCCAGTGCCCTCCTCCTCCAATGGCCTCAGGAACCATTTCCCGGCTCCTAGTCCCGTGTTTTTGCTGAAATTCTTTCGACTTATCTGTGAGCAGTCTGCTGTCTGTCTCTGGGTTTTGAATATCATTTTAGATTTTGTTATGGAAGATTTGGGCTGCTTCTCTGGGTGGTCCTTACACTTAGAACAGGACTCAGTGAGTTTCAGGTATGAACAGGTAGGTCACACAAGTTTTGTTTCTCCCTCCAGGTTAGCAACATTAAGAAGACACTCAAAGCAACAGCATCCTCCTCAGCTCAGGAAATGGAGCAGCAGCTGGCTGAACGGGAGTGTCCCCCCCATACTGAGCAGAGGCAACCCACTAAGAAGATGTCCAAAGTGAAAGGTCTGGTCTCCAGCCGCCACTAGGGCTGGCTGGGGCAGCTGGCACTCAGCAGGCCTGGGTCAGGTCGGGAGGGGACACCCAGGGCCTATTCCGTCCCTCTCTAACTGCAGTGAGTTCCAGATCTGCCCTCCCCTCACCAGTACCTCCCCATCCATTGGTACCATTGCGGAAAATGATTGCTCCTCCCTTGCCTCTTTTCCTAGTTGCTCCCTTCAGACTCAGGGGCTCAACGGATGCCATCCTAACAGGGTTTAACACTGCCCGGCTTCCCTGCAGGGGTCCTTGTTTCTGTGATGGGCTACCTCCCTCCCAGTTGTTCTTTTGCTCCCTGTCATTTTGTCAGGCTGGTCATAAGCTGGAGGCAGTTTACCCAGCCCCGAGGGATGACTGTGGAGGTGGCTCCTCTCTGAGTGAAGGGGGGCCTTCCTTCTCCAGCCCCATGTACCACAGTACCCACAATGGTGCAAGTGTCTAGCCAGGTAGCACATTGTCCCCTCTCCTGCCTTACCCCTGTTGGCAGTGCCAGTTCAGGCCATGGAGGGGATGTGGTGCTGGGCTATGTTTACTAAACCTTTGGGTTTTCAGCCTCTTAACCCCAGCCAGGATCTCTCATCAAGTTGGGGCACTGGGCTGACTAACCCCTGGTGTCTGATACCAGTGGAGGCTGCTTGGGTCTGTGGGCAGCAGAAGGTGTTTCTCCTAGCTTGGTGTCCTCTGCTGGCTACTCTTCCTGCTGTCTCTGACTGCTCAGCCTTGATTTGGCATTTAGGCCCAGCTGCCCACTGGGATTGTCTGCCAACATTTGCTCTCCTGAGATCTTTCATGTCTCCTGGCTGCCCCTGGGGTAGGAGTGGTGGTGCCGAAGCCCCTCAGACTGGCGAAGGACCATTGCTGCTGCTTTCTCCTTCCTTCCCGCCCTCCTTGGCTGGCGACCCAGAGCCCTCTGATGACACCATACTCCACTCCTGGCCAGAGAAAAGGACTTGACTAGACTTTCTGAACTTGAACAGTTTCAGGTTATATTTTAATTTTTTTTTTTGTACAGGTTGATTCTAATACATTTCAACATGCTTTTTTCTCCCTTTGTGTCAATATTTGTTATAGTATAATCGCCGGGGATTTCTCACTTAGTTAGAGGGTGTGTGTGTGTGTGTGTGTGTGGGTAGGGGGATTATGTGTGTTTGTGGGGTGAGGTGGGGGGGTGTGGGTGGGTGGTTGGGAGGGTAGAGGGATAGGTTTGTGTGTATGTGTGTGTAGTTTGTTTTCTAAGGGGAGATGGAGGCCCTATACTGATTTAAACATCATTGAGTTTGAAAAAGCACATTTTAGGGAAAAAAAAAAAAAGAAAAAAATGTAGATTTGACATATGTGATTGTGGAATATGGGGTGTCCAGCGGTGGGTTTGGAGGGCAGTAATTTGGGGGGTTCAGAGGAATGTGATGCTCTTTTAGTGGCATGGTTAAAAAGTGGGTTGATCCAGTGTTAAAGTATTCTTGTTTTCCTTTTATGCTGGTCCATATGCCCATATAACACTATGCCTAACCATAGGTTAAGTTTGATTCCCAAAGTGTGTTTGATGAATCCCCAGATCACATGCTCTGTGGAAGAGGGGTTCTGTTGTTAAATAAATGTGGCACTCCCTGCATTCTATATCCTCACTGAAGTTCATTACTAGGGTCTTGGAGGCATCTTGGGGATGAAGCCCATGCCAACATTGATTTCCTACCAGAGCTTTGTGGGTATTGATATTTCTTTCTAACAGGATATGTTTTGGGTAAGTTTGGTAAACAAGTACTTCTTACAAGATGTAGGCACCTCCCAGCCTCGTAGATATTTTCCCCACTGCTCTCTAGACCCCAGGCAGGAACACATGGGAGCAAGATACGTTCATCCTCCTCTCCAAGGTTAACTGGCAAGCTAATTTTGAAATGCGGGTTGTTTATCTTTTTATTTTATTTTTTTCCAAGACAGGGCTCTGTGTAGCCCTGGCTGTCCTGGAACTCACTCTAGACCAGGCTGGCCTCGAACCCAGAGATCCACCCAAGAGCATTGGCCAGGAAAACACAGCTGTTCTAGCCTCCTTTGTTCTTACTGTGATGAGAGGTTCTGTGTGAGTTCAGTTTCTCTCCCTGTGCCAGTTTTTCTCCACCCCACCATTTCTTATATTTCTGCATCTTCCATCTCCAGTGCCTGACTGTGACGAAAAATTTTATATTTCAGGGAGATCCTTTCTGGATTCAATGTCCCTTTCTAGCCACCAGCTTTTTCTGTTTTTAACAAGCAGGCTTCTTGACACTTGCCTGCCGTTTCTCTCTCTGCTTCCGCCTCATCGACACCTGCCCGGGAGCAGCCACCTTCTCCTCTCCCTCTGCGTTCTCTTTCTCATCTAGGAACCATTGACCTCTAGCTTTCTGACCAGTTAGCACTGATGAGTGTTCTCTCAGCTCTCATGGCACTGATACCCCAGGCCTTTCTTGTGTTTCTCTGCCAGCCGTCAAAGTTCTTCTGGGATGTGTCAGTTGCTTCCTGTTGCTATGACAGAAATAACTTGAGAAAATAGGAAGCTTCAGTTAATGGTCCCTGGTCTCCATTGTTTCTGGGCCGTGGTGGGCTGAGCATCATGGTGGAGCTGAACTGCTTATTTCTAGGCAGCTGTGAAGAAAATGAAAGGAAGGGCCTGGGACAAGACACACCTTTTCCCTCCAGCCAGGCTTCGTCTCACTGCTTTTCCACGGCTCTGGATCAAATGACAAGCCCTCGGGGTGGAGAGCACATTGCAGGTTCCAACTCTGACACAGACTCCATTGTCTCTGCTTGCTAGGGGTCCAGTGTGGCCTACCTGTGCTTGTACACGTCCTCCATAGGTTGTGTGACTCACTCCCATGGCTCCAGTTTCACCTCTAACACCCAGCTCTCCATCTGTGACTATTCAACATGAGAAACACAGCCAGTTGGCCATTTCCCCATGTGTTGTCAATAAATGGTGTTACCCATCCAAGTTTCTTGTGGTTGCCATAACAAAAGACCTCAGGCCATGTGTCTTAAACAACAGAATCAATTTTCTCACAGTTCTGGAGGCTGTGAGTCCAAGGTCATTGTGTTGGCAAGATCGATTTCTCTCAAGGCCTACATCCTTTGTGTGCAGACGGTTGTCCTCATGTCTTCTCTGTCCTCAGAGGACCTTTTCTCAGTGTATACAGATGGAGTTCTTCCTTCATGATCTCAGTTTACTCTTTCCTCCTCATAGGTCCCATTTTAATACACTCACTATGGGGGGAGGCCTTCAAAATGAATTTAGACACAATACAGTTTATAATAGTCTTTACCTGATTGAGAATTTGAGGTTTATCCTTAGTTCGTTCCTGTACTGTATTTGATTCAACCACATCTTGAGTTGCATCTTTATTGTTTGAACCAATTCTTTTCCTACCTCCCTTGCCACTTGAGGGACTGAAAACTGGCTCACCAGCATCCTTATTGGGTATACATTATGTGCTAGGAATGCAGCTGAAGGTCAGGACATATAAGATTACAAACGTAGAGGGAAGCCAACTGTGGGGGTTGATGCTTGTAACCCCTGCACTCAGAATGATGTAGGAGACTAGCTTAGGGCTAGCCTGAGTTACATAATGAGCTCCAGGCAAGCCTGGGCTATATGTATGAGACTTCCTCAAAACAACAACCGAGTAGATGGAAAGAAATTATAGATGAGTAGAAATAAACTGCCAAGTCAAAATTACAAATCCAAGCTTTTTTAAATATATAAAACAAAAAGGAAAAATACCCATCAAACCAGTTAAGGACAAATATGCAAAGAGGACCAGAGAAGCTTAGGACCATTAATTTAAATGTCAATTTAAATGAACATTTTTCTGGAAAGAGATGAATGATCATAATTTATTCATGAGATAAGGCAATCAAGAAATTAAAAATAGGGAAGGCTGCTTGTGGTCACGTCTGTTCTGGACACACATACAGTGCTGACTCCTTCAATTTGTTCCCTGGCCAACACAGGCACCCCATGGCATGTAGGCCTGCACTTGGGCACGCACACACACATTCTGAAATTTACTTTAAAAAAGACAGACTTAGTGGCACACACCTCTAATTTTAGCACTTGGAAGGTCCGTGGATCTCCGAGTTCGAGCCCAGTCTGGACTGCATACAAGCAGACATTTTAACAGTCGTCACCGAGCACTGACATGCAGCTTCCCACTGCAGTGAGCATGCACGTACTAGCTGGTTGACCTGAGAAAGCTTAAGTAGTACCACTCGCTCACTGTGAGGCCCCAGTGAAAGTTTTCTGGCAAAGGCAAGTGGTTCTGGTAATTACTATAATCCCCAGTAAAGCTATATCCTGAAGCTTCAGGGAACCTCAGAAGCCACCTCCACCCACCCTGACCAGACTGCTCAGATTCAGGAAAGCCTTGGATGCCGAGCACCTCATAGGCTACTGCAGACACAGACAGACACAGGGTGCTGCAGACATAAATACAGAGTACTGTGGATATAGATACAGGGCACCGTGGACACAGACAGGCTACTGCAGATGTAAACACAGCACACAGTCTGCCTTCCAAGAGCCACACTTTGCAGGGGGACAAGTACTTCCCGAGAGGGTCATGCAGGTAACAGGAGCAGAACAAGGTGCAGAGAAGTGATTCTCCTTAGTAAGGTTGGCTTTGTGAATGAGTACTTGCCAGTTAAATCAGGGAGGACAAGCCATGCAGAGCAAAGTACACCAAAGCAAAGCAGTGCAGATGGGCTGGTCAGGGTGGGTGGAGGTGGCTTCTGAGGTTCCCTGGAGCTTCAGGGTATAGCTTTACTGGGGATTACAGTAATTACCAGAACCACTTGCTTTTGCCAGGAAACGTTCACTGGGGCCTCATCTCGAAGTGAACGAGTGACAGTACTTAAGCTTTCTCATGTCAACCAGCTAGTACATGCATGCTCACTGCAGTGGGGAGCTGCATGTCATTGCTCGGTGACGACTGTTAAAATGTCTGCTTACTAATGAGAACACAAAACATTGTGATATTGTGGTGAAGCTGGATTTATACCCAGGTATCATAGTTAGGGTTTTACTGCTGTGAGCAGACACCATGACCAAGGCAACTGTTCGAAAGGGTAGCATTTAATTGGAGCTGGCTTACATGTTCAGAGGTTCAGTCCATTATTATCAAGGCAGGAGCATGGCAGCATTCAGTCAGACATGGGGCTGGAGGAGCTGAGAGTTCCACCTCTTGTTATGAAGGCAGCAAGGAGAAGACTGGCTTCTGGGCAACTAGGATGAGGGTCTTAAAGTCCATGCCCACAGTGACACACCTCCAACAAGGCCACATCTCCTAATAGTGCCACTCCCTGGACCAACCATGTACAAACCATCATACCAGGTATGACCTGGGCCTGGTCTTTAACTACATTTCTGTGGGGTTTGAAGTCCTGGGCTGAGTCCTGAGAAACTGTTGATGGTGGAGGTCAAGGCCTGGGTTTAGGTCTTGAGTATAAACAAGCTGAGGAGTTGTCAACCAGGTTCTGCATACTTCTCTTTCTTCTCTTAATATGTTGTTTTAGTTTAAAGTTTCCATGTTTTAGTTTAAAGTTGTCTGCTAATGATTGGGCACCCCCACAAAAGCTGAAGCCAACAGCCCAGTTTCTCTCTGTATATGTGCTAAACTCAGTTACTGCTGAGTTGTTTAGGGACCCTAGAGATGGAAGTTAGGAGCACATTCTGCTCTCGGAGAGTCCCCAAGTTCAGTTCTCAGCACCCTGTCAGCTGGCTGCAGCTGCCTGTAACTCCAGGGAATCAACACCCTCTACTGGCCTTCATGGGCACTGCATTCATGTGCAGAAACCCACACATACACACATAATTAAAATGAATGAACAGACACAAAATCTCCTTTGTGACTGGGATGAGACACCATGACCAAGAGCAGCTTGAGAGAGGAAAGAGTTTATTTGGACTACACTTCCACATCACACTGAAGGAAGGCAGGGCAGGGACTCAAGCAGGGTAGGAACCTGGAGGCAGGAGCTGAAGCAGAGTCTGTGGAGGCATGTTGTTTACAGACCCACTCGTCATGGCTTGCCCAGCCTTCTTCTAGAACCCAGGACCACCTGTCCAGGGATGTCCCCACCCACGGTAGACTGGATACTCCCATATCAACCACTAAGGAGATGCTAATGAGGCAGTGGCTTCACCAGTGGTTTTTTGGGCCTCTCATGATGCCAAGCCTCAGCTGTTCTCCATGACCTCTTTATGCCTTCAGAACAAGTACCATCTGGGAGACATACAAGTTACCAGGTTTGGCAGCCAATTCAAGTACGACCTTGGCCACCACTGGAAGGCTTCTGTGCACAGACGCCAAAGAATCTTCCCAGATTTCATCTCAATGATTCGAATCCGGGGCAGCCTCCAGAGCTCCAAGCTACCTGTGGATGCAGACACAGCCCTCAATTCTCACAGCAAGGCAGTTCATCTGTCTTGTGCAGTTCCCTCCGCCAGCATCAGTGAGGCACCTTCGCTTCCAGTTCCATCCCTGCCTATCTTCCCTGGGTCTCCTGGTAAGAAGTTTTGTTCTCACCAACCAAAGCCTTGCCCTTAGCAGATACCCCTTAGGAGATGAGGGGTAGGAAGGCTTCTCAGACAGGAACTTTCCGCCTGAGCTGGGAGATTCTTGTAGTGGGTCTGAGTGATATACAAGGTGAGGGCACTTTGTCATTGTCACCCAAAGCATACCAGAACTAATCGGCTATCTAGGCGTGCTGGCACGTGTATGTGATCTCAGCACCCAAGAGGTAGATGTCATGGGATCACAAGTGCAAAGCTAGCCTAGGCTACCTAGCTAAGGCAGCCTGGGCTATCAAATCCTGTTTCAAAAAGGATAGAGAAGGAAAAAGGAACCCTACTAAGAAATATATGAGCACATGATTGTTCCTTGGCATCCAGATTCCACAGCATCTGGAAACAGTGGGTAGCATCTACCACCAGTTGACCAGGCTAACTAAAGCTGTTCTCCGTACAACACTGGTCAGGTGTGGTGGCACACCGTCATCCAAGCATGTAGAGGGCCGAAGCAGGAGGAGCTTTGTGACTTCAAGGCCATTCTGGTCTACACAGGGAGCTCCAGGACAGCCAGGAGCATGTAGAGAGACCCTTGAGTAAACATAGCCAGAGGGTTGAAAGGAAAGAGTCACCACAGCTTAATACACCAGGAAAAAGACCCCCCCCCCATCCCGCCCATGTCTCCTCCCATTGCTGTGGGACCTAGGGCCTTGCGGAAGCCAGGTCAGTGCTTTGCAACTGAGCCACCCTGAATCCAGCCCCTTCTCATTTTTCTTCACAGACCCTCTGGGTCTTATGACCAGTTAATTGCATTTCACTGTCCTGTGCCAGAAACTCAGCCCTGAGCTGCAGCTGAAGGCCCTGGGACTCCCCAAGGGTGGCACCCCCGACACACACACACACACACACACACACACACACACACCTGTAACTTTCCTTTCTCAGCGCAGCTCCTCTAGGGTTTTCCCTCTGTTGTTCTTTTAAGTTTTTTAGATGTTATTGTTGTTTTCTCTGAGACAGGCTTTGGCTGTCCTGGAACTTTCTTTGTAGACCAGGCTAGCCTTGAACATACAGAGATCCACCTGCCTCTGCCTCCCTTAAGTGGGGGGATTAAAGGCGTACACCACCACTATCAGGCTGCTGGTCTCAATCACTGTTAATATCTCAGCTCCAGCTGACCAGCATCAATTGTCCTAGTAATGCAAAGGTTTCATGTCAATGACATGGGTCTCTTGTTAATCACAATTAATACATATAATTTATATAATACAATCATACACACACACACACACATACATACCATTGCACTTCTTGTTGACTTGTTCTCTTACTCATTTTGCTGTTAGGGTTATTTTAAAAGCACCATCCTAAGTACTACAAATAGCCAGCAGAGGTCAGCAGTATACCATAATGCCACGGGCTAGAATCAAAGGCTTAACAGGGCAAATCTTGAGCCTGGGTTTAGAAATCCAGAATATGTGGTAAACGTCTCTAAATTGGAGTCTATGGTGTTGCTAGGTCCACCGAGATGACTCTGAAAGGTCAGTAGACCAGTGAGATGGTTCAGCAGGTAAATGCACTTGCTACCAGTTCAGACAGCCTAAGTTCCATCCTGAGACCCACAGGGTAGAAGGAGAGAACTAACTCTGACATTGTCCTCCAATCCCCATATGTATACAGTGTGGCGCACTCACGTGTACACACACACACACGCACACACACACACACACACACACACACACACAGAATGTAAAAAAGAAAGGCCAAGACTGTAAATGCTGGAGAGATAAATGAATTCACAGAGGTATCCAAGATCCCTGTGCTGAAAGTGGCTTCTCACGGCCCCAGACTGACGGCAGAGTATGGTGTATGAGTGTGTGTGTTTATCTCATCTAGACGTGAGTGACTCCTCACGTCATGCCCATTTGCCCATCTGCTCTCTACCAGCCTGGCCAGAGCTCTTGGCAAGGGACTTGCTGGTATAACTCAGTGTACCATGGCTGGCCTGATGACCTGCTGGGCTCTGGTGATACCAAGTACTTCTAAGTGCTAAGTGACTTCTCCGCTGTCTTAGTCGGGGTCACTGTTGCTGTGGTGAGACTTCCCGACCAAAGAAAACTTGGGGAGCAAAGAGTTTTTTTTTCTCAGCTTACACTTCCACAGCACTGTTTATCATTGCAGGAATCGAGCACAGGAACAAGGCAGAAACATGGAGACAGGAGCTGATGCAAAGGTCCTGCTTGCTGGCTAGCTTCCCCTAGCTTGCTCAGCCTGCTTTCTCACACAATCTAGGATCGGCAGCCCAGGGATGGGACCACCCACAACGTGCTGTGCCCTCCCCCATCAATCACTAATTAAGAACATGAGCTGCAGCTTCTGGAGGCATTTTGTCAGTTGTTTCCTCTGAGGAAACGCTAGTCTGTGCATCAGGTTGACATAAGAGCAGCCAGCACACCTGCTTTATAGCTTTGTCACCCGAATGTGCCTCCTAGACATGATGGCCATGCTCTGCTAGCTTTAAAAACACAGCTTTTACCTCCTTTAAAAACAGACTTATCACGTAGTCTTCTGCCTGTGTCTGTTATATGCCTGCATGTCAGAAGAGGGCACCAGATTGCATTACAGATGGTTGTGAGCTACTATGTAGTTGCTGGGAATTGAACTCAGGACCTCTGGAAGTCAGTGCCCTCAACCTCTGAGCCATCTCTCCATCCCCCATCTTTTACCTCCTTAATGCCCAGGTTCTTCCTTTTCCATGTCTGTTGCAGAACTTATCTCCACTGGATTTTGCTGGCTGCCTCTCCTGGCATGTCTGCCACGCTTCTATTTTCTGCATTTGCTACTCAGTGTCAGTGGATGGAGAAGCTCTATCATATCAGACTGTGGGAGATGGTGTCTTTCTTCATGGGCCCACGATGCCCAGCTGCCTGCCCCTGTGCTTGTGGTACTCTTGCCCACCACTGCTCTTGAAGACACAGGGTAATCATTAAAATACATCTCCATCAGAGTAAGTGGTAGGGCAGTTCCCTGTGACACTGTCAGAGCTTGCAGTGCTCTCCAGCCCACTCTCACCTTTGAAGCCCCAAGCTCTTTTTGACAGGTCCCTGTGTGTTTAATGTTCTCTGACACTTGATGTCACTGGTTTTGGCTGAGGCTGAGGCTTCTCTGTAATACTTTCTTCAGGAAGATTTCACGGAAACAATATTCTGAGTCCTGAGATAGCACTTTGTATGAAAGTTCATTTTCCTGGATATCAGATGTTTGATTTATATTTAACTCCCTGTGCTGATTAGTTTTAACTAATTAATTAATTGTTTGAGACAGGGTTTAGCTGTGTCATTTTGGATAGCCTGGAAGTCACTGTATAGACTAGATTGGCCTTGAACTCACAGAGATTCACCTGCCTTTGCCTCCTGAGTGCTGGGGTTAAAGGCATTTGCCACTGTACCTGCCTGTGTAGATCAGGACTTATTTATTGTCAACTTGACACAAACCTACAGTCACCTGGGAAGAGGGGACCTCAATTGAGGAGCTGCCCAAATCGGATTGTCGCGCGACCACATCTGTGGAGAACTAGTGACTGATGTGGGAGGGTCCAGCCTGCTGTGGCCAGTGCCATTCCTGGGCAGGTGGTCCTGGGCTCTGTGTGAGAATGACTGAGAGAGCAAACCTGTAAGCCGTGTTACACCATGGGTTGTGCTTCAGTTCCTCCTCAGTTCCGCCCTGACTTCCCTTAGTTATGTGGCTTACCTGAAGTGTAAACCGCATAAGCGCTTTCTCCCACAACTTGCTTTTGGTCATGATGTGTCTCAATACACTCCCTAGGGTTGCTTCACCGGTTTCTAATGCTGCAAAGCAATGGCGCTCAAGTCCGGGGTTTATCCACTTTCCTTTGGAAGTTACTTGCTGATTCTCTTCTTGATTCTTCAAGGATTTTCACTCAGTGCCACACAGTAAATTTCTTAAAATGTATCTTGGTGTTTTCATTTTGGGTCATTTTCTCAGGCATTACTATATTCAGTATAGACGTAATCATTTGCCTGCAGGCCTGTTATTCACTTGTCAGTAGAGGGCGCTGTAGGAACATGGAAATGAACAGATTTGCTTTGCTCTATAACAGTGGTTTTCAACCTTCCTAATGTTTCGATCGGTTAATATAATTCCAGCCATAAAATGATTCTCATTGCTACTTCATAACTGTATTTTGCTACGGTTATGAATTGTAACGTAAATGTCTGTGTTTTCTGATGGTGTTAGTCGACCCCTGTGAAAGGGTTGTTCAACCTTCAAATGGGTTGCGACGTCGCTGCTATAGAAGTAGCGCTCCTGCAGTATTCCCCGTTGGCAGTGCCTGGTGGCCTGCTAGCAGCTCATGGCATGTGAACAGCTGCTCTTAGTTAGTATCCTCCACCAGGAGGCTGCAAAAACCTCAGCCAACTTCACCATCTAATGAGTCCTGGTCTGAGACCGCTTCAAGGTCTTGTTTTAATCCTGGAACATGGAGACTGTTTCTTAGGCTTGGTCTCAGCCACAGATGCAGAGGTGTCTCCACTGACCTGCTGCTCTTCCTGTAACTTTCAGAGGTCTTACTCTTTGTCGCCATTCCCCATCACTCCAGTCCGTTAGCAGTTCATTGTAATACGTTTCCCCTTGGTGTTGCTTTGTGCTTTCTCTCTCCTGAATGGATCCTGAAAAATGTGTAATAGTCCCCCTTGCCACCGTGTGTCTTTGTCTGCATGTGTGTGTTTGTTTGTTGTTGTTGTTTTTTGTTTGTTTGTTTTTCCAAGACAGGGTTTCTCTGTGTAGCCCTGGCTGTCCTGGAATTCACTCTGTAGACCAGGCTGGCCTCAAACTCAGAGATCCATCTCCCTCTGCCTCCCAAGTGCTGGGATTAAAGGCGTGCACTACCACTGCCTGGCTGTCTGCATGTGTGTGAAGGTGCTTATGGGGACCAGATGACAAACTCTAGTGTTTCCCAGGAAACCTACCCACATTCTTTTGAGACAGATCTCTCATTGCTCTAGAGCTTACCACTTAGGCTAGGATCCCAGGGGGTCCCAGAAACCCACCTGTCTCTTCTCACCTGCATATGCATCATACCTAGATTTGTGTGTGTGTATGTTTATGCATGTGGGTACATGTACATACATGTGTATGTAGAGGCCAGAGGTTGACCTTAGGTGTCTTTGTCATTTGTGTCTACAGTGTATTTATTATTATTGAAATTTGTGTGTGTGTGCGTGTGTGTGCACATGTATGTGCATAACATGGAACACTTATGGAGATCCAAGGATAACTTGCAGAAGTCCATTCTCTCCTGCCATTGTGTGGATTCCAGGTCTCAGACTCAGGCTGTTGGGCTTGGCAGGAGAGCCCTTACCTACTGAGCCGCCTGTTATACCCACAGCTTACTTTTTGGGACAAGATCTCCCATTGAATCTGGAGCTCATTGATTGGCTAGGTTATAACAAGCCCCTTGGATCCTTCTCTCTCTGCCCCTCAGCCCTGTGATTACAGGCTAAAGGGAACTATATATACCCTCAGCTGTCAGTCACACCTACCCACATTCCCCACCCTTTTTTTTGATATAGGTTCTCATCTATCCCAGGCTGGTCTCAAACTTATTATGATGTTAAGGGTAACCTTCAACTCCTGATCCTCCTGCCTTTCTACTTCCCAAGGCCTAGGACTGTATGTCTGTCAGGTAAGGTTAATTTTTTTTTAAATGTTAGAATTTGAACCTTGGGCTTCATGCATGCTAGGCAACTGGCCTATCACTGAGCTATGTCCCCAGCCTGACTTGGTAGTACTGGCAAGCAATGGAGCCTATAGCTTGGCACCTGCTAGGTAGATGCCCTACCACTGAGCCACACCTTAGCCTTCTTGTTGTTCTTGATTTGAAAAAGAAATGACACTGTGACCTCTATCTTACAGACATTTTGAATGAGATTTGAATTTATATTCCTCATTTTAAAAAATGTAAAATCAGTTTTGTTCAATTTTAGAAGTAGATTGTTGAGGAAGCTTTTCTAACTTTATAGTTCTTTTTCTGTTTCCATGTAGTGTCAAATAAAACAAAACACCCTACCATGACATACTATAGCATTAACAAAAAATTCAAACTATCATAAGATCACATTCAATACACTTGTATTTTACACATATTTAAATAAATTAAAAGCAAAAAATTAATTTAATTTAAAATTAAGGAATATAACAAAATTATAATCCTTAGAGTTAGGTGTGG
This sequence comes from Arvicanthis niloticus, assembly GCF_011762505.2. Taxonomy (NCBI): domain Eukaryota; kingdom Metazoa; phylum Chordata; class Mammalia; order Rodentia; family Muridae; genus Arvicanthis; species Arvicanthis niloticus. The sequence goes on along the minus strand of NC_047674.1, from coordinate 18,436,853 downwards.
TGGTGCATGTCTCTTATCCCAGCATTTGGGAGCCAGAGACAAGCAAAACTCTTCGAGTTTCAGCCTGGTCTATATAATGAGACTTCATCTCAAAAATAAAATATCACATTGCTTAGATGTAAACCAGGGGGGCTGGAGAGTTGTCCCAGCAATTAAAAGCATTGGCTGTTTTTCCAGAAGACCCAGGTTTAATTCCCAGCACCTACATGGTGGCCCACAATCACCTCTAACTTCAGTCCCAGGGGGAATCTGCCCTCTTTCGGCTTCCATGGATACTACATGCATAAGATACACGAACATATGCTGGCAAGACATCCATACACCTAAAATAGAAATAAGAAAAATATTTGAAAAAGAAATGAGACAGAAGTATAAATCATACTCTATATAGAATATTGCCAAATTTTAAAAGATTTGAGTGAGTAAAGACATTTATTGATCACTAATGGAACAATTTAATATTATTAAAATAACAGTAATTCCCAAACTATTGGTTGAGTACAATTCTGCCAGAATTCTGGTTGTCTTCTTTGCAGACATTGACAGGCCGACCATGAAAATCATATGGAAAACCAAGGAGCCTATTACAGATAAATAATCTTGGGAATAAGAAGACATATGGAAGACTTCTACTTCCTGGTTCTAAAACACTCAGTGAGATAGTGGTGTTAGATGATGTTATCACTCCGTTCCTTACGGTGGTGACAAGAATAACCAGAGAGAACAACCGAGGGGGTCGGTTTTCCTCAGTTTCAGAGCTTACAGCTCCTCCTCGGCTTCTTTGGCTCTGAGCCTGCGGTGTGGCAGATCACCATGTGGAAGAAGCGGGTGTTTGTTCATGGGAGACAAGCAGAGCAAAGGGACTGAAGACTGGTCACCACCTTCATAGACGTCCGACTGGCACCACTTCCAGTTATGCTCTACTTTCTAAAATTTTCACAACCTCTCCAATGGCTCTACCACCTGGGAACCAAGCATTCAAGTCACAAGCCCATGGGGACATTTTCTATTCAAGCCATAACTTTCTGCTTTGTCTGGCCTGAAACTCATGGGCATCTTATAAGGCAGACACATTTGGTGGGTTTCCAGGGGCCCCAAAACCTTAATGGGCTCGACCTTGACAGTTTTAACCTTGTCCAAATTCTGGGTTTTTTTCTGAGGTTAAAGGCAGATTTTTCATTGTGAGCCCCTGTAAAATAAAACATGTATTCCCAAGCTACAGTTTCACAGACTAATATAGCAAGGAGATCTCCCAGAACGTGGCTGAGACCCAGAGAGCCAGCACTGAGTTCTTCTTCCATGTATGGGTTCACATGTCATGGCCAACACCAACAGGTACAGGCAGCCATTTATAACCCACATGGCTCTCTCTTGGGCTGACACCACTTTGTGACTCTGTTGCATATTCCTGGTATCTTCAAACACACTGCAGACTCCATTTCATCTTTGACATTACCTCATAGCTTCATTCATGACCTCAGGAGATTTTGCAAGGACTTCAACCTATTGTGTTATGGGGCCTCCCAGACTTTTTTGAAAACTTATCTGGAAACCTCCATGACCCCATGCTTTTTCACTGTAAGACCAGCATCAGCATCACATAGACATGAGATCAGCACATCAACCCTTCAAATAGTTGACTATTTTGGTGAGAGATGCTGCTGCCAGAGGAACTGGGGGAAGCCCTGGCCCCATAATCTGTGAATTGCTTTCTCTGTGACTGACTGGAGTTTGGTAAAACAGTCCATAAGCAGATTGTCTGAGGAGACTGGAATGGGGGAAGGAACTCTGATGAATGTACAGCTAATGACATGAGTCAGCACAGATTCACATACAGGGCCAGCTCTCTTCAAGGGTCGAGGACTACAGAGGCCCTCCCAGAGTTTTCATGGTCCATGGCCAGTGACCTTCTGTGAATGTGATCTTTCTGAGAGATGTTCTTCAGTCCACAGAGCACCCAGCAGAGTGTAAGAGGCCCTAGGAGCCATTCTAGTCTGTGAGATGTATGCCTCCCAGTCTCTTTTGGTAATGCTAGGAAATCAATCTTTTCCCCATGGTTTGCATTCTTGGGGAGTTTGGAGGAAGCCTCATTGCAACGGATAGGGTGTGCCATCATGACATACGGATATAATTAACCACTCCATCAGGGCTTATGAGACCTGGAGGTATGAGACCTGGAGTGTCAGTTTGAACTTATGCAGGTAGTGAGTTTGGCCTGGGCATGTGGACTCTCACAGGAGATACAGTATTCATGTAGCTTAGGCTGGCTTCAAACTCATTTTGTGCCGGCCAGTGGTGGCACATGCCTTTAATTCCAGCACTTGGGAGGCAGAGGCAAGCGGATGTCTGAGTTCAAAGCCAGCCTGGTCTACAGAGTGAGTTCCAGGACACCCAAGGCTATACAGAGAAACCCTGTCTCAAAAAACAAAACAAAACAAAGCAAAACAAAACAAAACAAAGCAAACTCATTTTGTACTTGAGTTGATATCCTGCCTCCAACTGATGAGTGAGTGCTAGGGTTATAGGTGTGTACCACCATCCCTGATCTATGCAGCGTTTGAGATTAACCTAGAGTTTCATGTATTTCACATAGACACTCTGGTGACTGAGGTGCACCCTAGCCCCCAGCAGGATAATTGTCAATCATTCTAGGACACTAGATAGCACATCTCGAGGTCTTCCTCTACATTATCAAGTGGGTTTTCAGCAACTGCCTCAACACAGTTTCTGAGTGGGCAGCCCCTCATTTTTTTCCCTCGAGAGGCAGCTAGGAGAGGGTTAAATTCTATGCTTACTCAGACACATTAGTCAGCCCTGATACTCTATGACCTCATAAAAATGCAAACACCCTTTCCTCAGCCATATGTAACCCCAGAAAAAAATTAACCTGGCCTCAATCGTAATTTATATAGAGATATAATACCCTACTTACGCTTTCACACCGTCATCAAAAACCTCTCTCATCTTTGTCACTAAATGATACCTGAAAGTTTATTATCTGGTACTCGGCTTCCTTTTATGCCCCCCAGATATGACAGAGGCTGGTACTACAGAGCTGTGTGTGCGTGCCTGACAGCTAGCCCAGCTTCTCCAAATGCTGGGCTTGGGGCTCTGGTCCTCTCCCTTTCCAGCTGGCAGCATGAGTTGTGATACTCAGGCCCCACAGTGGAAGCAAAGGCAGGACTTGTGGGATATGGAGACGTGCTTAAGTGAGCTCCAGAAACCTGGACACAGCAGGGAAGGGGTGTTTCTCTGTGTGCTGACGGCGTGAATGTGAGCTTGGGTCCTCTTTCCCTAAGGCGTGGGAAAGACAGATTCTTGTCACAGTGAGGGAATAACTGACAAAAGCAACTTAAGGGTGTGTGTGTGTGTGTGTGTGTGTGTGTGTGTGTGTGTGTGTGTGTGAAATAGCATCTCACATGTAGCCTTGACTGGACGGAATTAGACTCACAGAGATCTGCCTTCCAATGCCTCCCAAGTGCTGAGATTAAAGATGTGAGTCATCACTTCCAGCCTTGCTTCTTCCTCTTCTTCCTCCTCTTCCTCCTCCCCTCCTCTTCCTCATCCTCCTCTTCCTTTTCTTCCTGCTCCTCTTCCTTTTCTTCCTCTTCCTTTTCCTCCTCTTCTTCCTCAATTTATTTTGGCTCATGGCTGAAGAGGATTTAATCCACTATGGGGAAGGCATGGCTGTGGTAGGCTCATGGTGATTGGAATTTGTAGCTGGTACTTCTTACTTCTTACACACTCCAAGAGTGGTCCTAACCAGGCTCCCAAGGTTCCATAAGCTCCTAAAGCAGGGCCACCAAGCGGATACTTAGTGTTCAAACACATGAACCTTTTGGGGACATTCCAAATTTAAACCACAATAATTATAGACTCATAGAATTCTTTGTTCCAGGGGAGAATTTGTTATTTATTTTTCTAGGATTTGTACTTAAAGGCTGGGAGTGTAGCTCAGCTGCTAGAGTGCTTGCCCAGAGTCACCAGGTCCTTGGTTTGATCCCTAGTTTATAAATTGGGTGTAGCAGTTCACATCTGAAACTATAACACCAGGAAGATGGGGGCAAGATCAGAAGTTCAAGGTCACCTTTGGCCAAATAATGAGTTTGAGGCTGCCTGGGATATATGAGACATGTCTAAAAGAATTATCCTTGGGGCTGAAAAGATAGCTCAGTGGTTAAGAGCACTGGCTGTTCTTCTTGAGGACCTGGGTTTGTTTCCCAGCACTTACATGGTAGGTCACAACCACCTGAAGATCCAGTACTAGGGTATCTAATGCCCTCCTTTGGTCACTGTAGGCACTAGGAACACACATGGCACACACACACACACACACACACACACACACACACACACACACAAAACACTCATACACAAAAATGAATAAATTAAAATTTATCCTTTTATATAAACACCTAGAAGTGGCTGGCACATAGTAGGTCTGCTGGCTAGTTTTATGTCAGCTTGACTCAGGCTAGAGTCATCTGAGAGGAGGGAACCCCAACTGAGAAAACATCTTCATATGGTTGGGTTGTAGGCAAGCCTGTAGAGCATTTTCTTAGTGATTGATGTGAGAGGGCCCTGCCCATTTTGGGTAGGGACCAGCCTTGGGTTGGTGTCCCGAGTTCTACAAGAAACCTGGGAGCAAGCAAGTTAGCAGCACCCCTCCATGGCCTCTGCATCAGCTCCTGCCTGCAGGTTCCTGCCCTGTTTGAGTTTCTGTCCTGACTTCCTTTGATGAACACTGATTTAGAATATAAGCCAAGTAAGCCCTTTCCTTCCCAACTTGCTTTGGTCATGGTGTTTTATCATAGCAATAGGAACCCTCACTAAGACAGTGGGTATTTGGGTAGTGAATTAATTAGAGCATCCCTTCTTTCTGGAATGCAGAACTCCCTGGACTGTCTGCATCCCAGTACCAAACTCCCAGCTACCCAATCAGAGTGGGCTGAATTACTTAGTGCTCTAGCCTTGCTTCTGCTTTGTTAGTGGCTTTTCCTCCTGTTTCCTACTGTGGCAGAAGGCAGGTGAGACTATGGGGTGGGAAGAGACCTTCCCCTTTCAGAGTAGGACAGAGTCTGGAATGAACAGAGGTCTCTCCACAGTCCTGGGAGCCCTGATGGAATTCAAGGGAGGGAGGGATGAATCTGGGCTGAGATGCACTGTTGTATCTTCTGAGAGTCTGGTCTTCTGAGAGCCCTCTAGGTTGCTCATTTTCCTCCTTGTCCCTCCACAGGTCGTTTGTCTGCTTATTCAGAGATTGGATCTCTAGGCTGTCCTTGAATTCAAATTCCCAGGTTCTGGGGTTACAGGCATGAGCTACCAGGCCTTCACCCTACAGTCTTTTGGCGCCTACAGATTTTTTAGTTGTAATCAGAACTAGGAACAAAACTCTGACATCTGCCCTGCGGAGCAAGCATTTAGGGCCATGCTTGGAACTACAGGATACTGGGATTTTCCCACCCAGATGTTGATGGTGATGTCTCAGTTTGGGTCTCTCTGAAAATGAAAGCCTGCCTTGGAGTATTTTCTTCATTGTTTAGAGGGGCAGTGAATGTGAAGTAGTTCTGTGATGAGTGACCATGCTGAACTGATCCACTTCCAGGTCAGGTGCAGGAGCATGAACGCGCGTGCACACACACACATATACCAGACACACATACAGACACTTGTGAGCACACACACACAAACCACACACACAGAGACACACAGACACATGTGCACACACATGCCCATAGCACAGCCACATAGACACAGGCACACATACACACACACAAACACCCCACACATACCAGACACACACAACACACACATATATACCATACACACACACATGTGCACACACACAGACACAGGCACACACACAGACACATACGGACGCTCCAGGACTTGGAGCTAGCATTCTCTAGGCAACCATCAACCCCTATAATTTTGGTACTTGCTCAGATAAAGACTGTTTTCTAAAATGATTTCATTTCCATATTAAATCATTAAGAGCATTCCAAAGCAGAAAACAATGTGGGATTTAGACAGATGGTTTTGTTTGTTTGTTTCTTTTCCTCACTGTGTAGCTGGCCTTTAACTCAGTATTTTCTTCCCTCAGGCTCGTGAATGCTGGGTTTGTAGGTGGGAGCCAGCATACCTGGTTAGATATATTTCAAGTGGTTTTTGAATTCTTTTATCATTGGTTAAGGACAGTCACTTGCACCAGCATATTCGGCTTAGGTTTTTGAGATAGGGTCTGAAGTCTACAGGCTGGTCTTGAGGTCACTATAGTCAACAATGACCCGGAGCTTCTGCCTCCACCTCCTGAGCACTGGGATTGCAGGTATGGGCCAATATTCCCAGTTTATATGGTACTGGGAATATCAAACCCAGTTTTTTTGTGTGTGCTAGGAAAGTGTTGTACCAACTGAGCTACATCCCTAGCCCAGGTACTCTGCTTGAAATGAAAAAGCTGGGCCTGTTAAGATGGCTTGGGAGGTATGAATACATGCTTCATAGGTCTGACAGGAAGCTAGATCTCAGGAACCCTGGCAAAAGGGAGAACATCTTCTGAAAGTTGTCCTAACTGCTACATGGCACACATGCCTGCCCCCACACACATGCACACACACACAAACACACACATACCTGTATACATATATCACTGCATCACAAACACACCTGCATACACACACAGCACACATACATGTACACACATTCACATATATGTATACACACATGCATACATACATACCTGTATAACACCTCTGCATCCACACACCCGCATCCACACACACCCCTGCACCCACATACCCCTGCATCCACACACCCCTGCATCCACACACACCCATGCATCCACATACACCCCTGCATTCACACACACCCCTGCATTCACACACACCTCTGCATTCATACACACCGCTGCATTTACACACACCCCTGCATCTATACATATCTCAGCATATATACTCCACACACACAAAATTTAAATAAGTAAATAAATGAAAAACATTTTTTTCTTCAGAGGACCTTGGCTTCACTGAGGCAGACACCTGCCCCTCTTTGGTACATAAGGAGACAGTAGAATCATCAAACAGGCTGGGTTTGGCGGTGCATAACACCTTTAGTCCCAGCACTCAGGAGGCAGAGGCAGGTGGATGGATCTTTGAGTTTCAGGCCAGCCAATGCTATATGGTGAGACCCTGTCTAAAAAACAAAAACAGGGATGTTATTGAATATCTTCCATTTACTGTCCCTCTGAGGGTCTGCTAATATGAACTGAAAGTAGACAAAGTAGCAGGAGAAAAGTCATGCAAATGTGTTTAACTCACAAGGGGAAAATCACAGGACAGTGGATGCCCCACATAATCAAGTAGGGCTAAATACCTTTCTTCACAAGGTAGAGGAAGGTGGGGAGCATAGGTAATTTCCAGGGACAGTAAATGATTTTAGGGAAGATGAATAGACTCAGGAGGCAGAAATTAGCTTGTAAATGATTCTCTGGAAATTTGAATGAGCCCCAGAGAGAGATAATACCTTGTAAATGATTCTCTTTGGAATTGGAATGAGCTAGAGGGACTAAAATGATTCTCTTTAGAATTGGAATGAGCCAGAAGAACAGACAATATATTGTGACAAAGTCCATCCAGGTGTGCCATTACTAAGCCTCCTTTTCTGTGAGGTGGTGAGGTCTCATGGAGAGGAAGGGAGGCAGCTGTGTTCTCTTTGGTGGGTCCAGCATGAATGATGTGTTCGGTGTGGAAAGGGCTTATGGGAACTTTTATAGCCATAGTACAAAGGTCATGAACTGATACATTTACCAAAACACGGGTGGGTGTCAGGTAGGTGGACCACAGCAAAGCAGTTAATCTCTCTTCTTCCCCTCCCCATCTCCTCCTGCCCCCAACCTCCCTCCATTTCTTCATTCCTCTCCTCTCCTCCCTTTCCTCTTATCTTCTTTATTTCTCAGATAGGGTTTGGCTATGTAGCCCAAGCCAGCCTCAAACTCAAGCACCTCCCACCTTAGGCTTCCAATTGTAGGTAGTAGGTAGAGATCTTGTGGAGTTCCAATGGCACTTTGTTGCTTTGGAGTTGGCAGAGGCTAGCTCGGTGATACCTTCTGAGAGGTTAGCAAAGGTCTGTGAAGCTTGGTATATTCTGCTAGGTTTGTGTAGTAGTCACAAGGGTGGCAGGCCAGATCCAGAGGCAAATGATCACAGGTATGAAGCTGAGGCCATTTTAGCTTTTGGCCTACAACAGGACCTATCCCTGGACCTCAGTTTGCTCAAAAGTTAAGATAAGAGGTGGTAGAAAGATAATCAGGTTTATTCAAGGGCTGGCATCCTGGGAAGATGGAGGAGTTAGTGCATCTGCTCCATTCCACAACATATCTTAAGACATCCGTCTATGAAAGGGCTTTTACAGTGAGGAGAAGGAGGTGCAGGAGACATTGGACAGAGCGACCTCATGCTGGGTGGGGTTGTGTCATTCAGCCAGCTGTTTCCAATTAACTTTGACCTCAGGGGTAAGTAGTTCTTTAGATTGCTTAAGCTACTTCAGGTTAAACCTCTTAGCAGTTTCTGTACTCTGTGTTAGTTGACTCATTCTACTGAAGGATAAGGAGGGCACTACACATTCACATTCTTGTGTCCTCAGAGGGTGCCAGATGTTCTGGGTTCTCTAAATCTGGAGAAGGATTATTTAGTAGTTAACACCTTAACCATTTAGGTGCAGCCTTTCTCTAGAATTTAGGTTGCTGGGCAAAGGAGGTGAGGGTTGTCAAAGGAGAAATCACAGAGGAGTGGCTACTATTAAATACTCTCTCCATAATCAGTGTTACTCAGCCAGGATTGAACAGCCAGAGGGGTCTGTGGGGAGCGGCAGCATCTTTGAGAGCTTCAGTCTTCATGGCTGCTATGTGTGCCCAGGGCTCATGTGCTGGGGATAGGTCCTCAGAATGGTGACATAGAGACAGGGGGAGCATGTGCTGGGGGCAGGTCCTCAGGATGGTGACATAGAGGCAGGGGAGCCTTTAAGGCATGTAGTCCAGGTGCTGGAGGGGTGGCTCAGCAGTTAAAAGGATGGACTGCTCTTTCAGAGGACCCAGACTCCATTCCTAGCACCCATGTGGTACCTCAAGACTGCAGGCACTTTGAAGGCACTGCAAAAACATACATGTAGGCAAAACATGCATACACATAAAGATAAAGGTTAAAAACATGAAAGAAAGGAAGGAAGGAAGGAAGGAAGGAAGGAAGGAAGGAAGGAAGGAAGGAAGTCTAGTGCAAGTTCCGTGATCACTGAGGAGAAGGACACGGTGACCCAAGTATGTCTGCTATCTTGCTTTGTTGTATTTGGAAGTGATGTGGGGGGTGGGGTGGTACCTCTTGAAAAAACCTGCTGTTTGGATTTTCAGCATCTAAAACTATTAACCAAATAAATATCTTTTCTTTATAAAGTTAGGCTGTGTCATGATTATTATTATTTTTTAATAGTTAACTGGATTTCTCAGAGAAAAAAGGGCTACCTACCTCAAACCTCAAGGCTGACTGACTGACAACTTCAGTGTCTGTGGGGTGGAATTCGACTACCTCTGCCTCTGCATGCTGGGATTAAAGGTTGTGCCACCATGGGGGCCAAAGCTGCATTTTTTTTTTTTTTTTTTTTTTTTTTTTTTTTGCATTGACACTGTAATGAAAATAGACCACTACACTGACCTGGGGGGACTTAAGGAGCAAACGCCTTGTGAGCATTGGGGGAACAGCCTTGGCCCCTCTCAGACATTCCCAGGACCAGTCCAGAAAATCCTCTTCCTCAGAGAGGAGGCACTGTTTTGACGGTGCTTTAACTCTTTGGCTTACGCGTTTCTATACATTCTATCCTAAGGAAATAATTGTGAGCATGGTAAGCGCTCAGTGCCCAGTTAGAATCGATACAGCATCACTGGAGCCCAGAGATGAACAAGTTAACTACATGTTTGTGGAGTTCTTGACCTCAACATGGTCCTGAAAGGCTCATGGGAGGCTCATTCTGACATTGAAGCTGTGACAGGGACGCTCCTGGACTTGAGGGCCTGGGGCTCTGCCCCTCCTCCAGGCTCTGCTGGGGTCTCTCTCCAGGACAGCTCTACTACTTTTGTGTTTTCTCCTAACATTTATTTACAAATACTCTGGGTATCTATTTTTATTATTTTTAATTATGTGTACGTGTATGCATCTATGTGTGGGCATATATCACCTGGAGCTAGAGTTATAGAGAAGTTGTGAGCTGTCTGATGAGGGTTTGGGGAACTGAACTCGGGTCTTCTGCAAAAGCAGTACTTGCTGTTAACTGCTGAGCCATCTCTCCAGCCTCCTACTGGTGTGCATGTGTGTGAGTGTGTGTGTATGTATGTGTGTGTGGACATGCCAGAGGACAACTTTTGTGAGTTACTTCTCTCCTTCCACCATGTATGTCCCACTCTTCCTCTGAGCTATCTCTTGAGCCCCAGTGCTGCTTTCCTTGTGGGCCTGTGCTGACCTCTGCTTGCTCCTGGCAGCCTTTGTGCAGACCCCAGTGCCTAGTGTCCTCGTTGTCTGTCCCTGCCAACAGTGTAACCCCGGACTCATTTCTGCAGCTCTGTGCTATCTGCTACTTGCTCTTCATCCCATGTCTTCTCTTCCATCCAGCTGTGGAGCAGAGGCAAAATGAACATCCATCGAAATATCATCTGAAGACAAAACCAAAAGTGCTTTTAAATTCTTTTAAAACCATTCCGTAAAATCCGTGTTGCCTGTCAGCTCTGTACCTAGCGGAAGCATGAGTCTGGCTTGTCTGCACATTTGCTAAAATCATCAGGCTGGTCATTCAGAGAAACTGGAAAAGAATCTGAAAAATGCTAAGTGTTGGCAAAACAGAAAATGACTTTTGAAAGGGATCAAGAGAAATCTGTATCAGCTGAAAGGTTCTTCTTTGAGACCTTACAGATTTGGAATACTGTTACATAAAGAGCATGTCAGAAGAAGGCTCAAGTGACCTTTCAGAGTGAGAGTTGAAGGATATACAATGTTTTAAAAGATATTCCCTAAAATGGTGTTTGGAAAACCAGTGTCCTGGCTAAGTCTGCTGAGTTGGTCATTTGGTAACCAACTGAGAAAAGATGGATGTTCGCGGAAAATCCATCCCTGACTGTGGATGGTCCCATCTGCCTCTTCTCTGCCTCCTCTTGGCCCATCCCCCTCTCTGCTCACCACTCTTGCTTTCAGCCTTGGTTTCAGCCTTGGATCCAAGCCCCTCAGAAGCCAGCTCCCCACTTCCTCACAGGGTTCTGTTCTTTTCTCAAGAGCTCCATGCAGTCCTGTGTTCCTTCTAGATTCTTCCACAGAGTCACTTGCCTGTCTGGACTCAGCTCGTCTCACCAAGGCCTGAGGATCGTCTGCAGAGGTGTGCGGTGGTGTCTCAGTGTGACACAGCCCTGCCTGTCTTCTTTTCTTTCTTCCTGACTTTCACAGTAATGTCCCCACACTCTCTAGACTGAGGGATCTCTGCTACCCTAGCTCTGTGCAGGGAACACCCTCCTCTGTTCTTCCAGGGTGCTTTAGTCCTCCCCACAGGGCGCTTTAGTCCTCCCTCCAGTACTCTCCAGTACTCACATGTGTTCATTTGCCTAAGGCTTGCCTTTCATATCCTGAAGGAAGATTTTTTGTCCTTTTTTGCTGCTCTGGCCATAGTTTCTACAGGCCATTTATCCAGCAAGTCCTTGCTGAATGACTGGAATAGACTCTAGTCTTCCCTCATGAGAACTGGCCAAAGCCACGTCTCAGAAAACACAAGGCTCTGGGTGGTGGCTGGCTATCCCTTACCTGCCTTCCTTCAAGACACCTATACCCTGACCCCAGTCTAGCCCAAATATCTGACACTTCCCCAGGAGGAAGGATGGATTACACTGTATTTTTACAGATTCACTTAAGAATTATTTAGACTTTCCCTAAAAGTTTATTGGTTTTGTTTGTTTGAATCAGGGTCTCACATAACTTAGGCTCCCCTTGTGTGTAGGAGGGTGACCTTGAACTTGTGATCTACCTCGGTTTTCTGATTGCTGGGGTTATGGGTATGTGCTGTTTTGTCTCGTTTATATGGTGCTGGGAATGAAAAGCAGGGCTTCTCGTGCCACACCACTATAACTGAGCTATATCCTCAATCTTCTACCTTTCTTACAATTTTCTCAGTATTTCTTAGAGGAAAGCAACCGATTTATGAATGTTTGTTACATATCCATTTACTTTAACTTTAATTATGATTTTTTTTCTTGAGATGTCTCACTGTGTTGCTCTGGTTGGTCTCAAAGTTGGGCTCCACCTGCCTCAGCCTTGTGGACAAATGGGATCACATGAGTGTGCTACCTTGCTTAACTCACGAAGTTTTCATTTCATGGAATGAGATTGGTCTCAGCAAACGGTATCTCCGTCCTGCTCCTCTGGCCCTGACTTGTCTTCAGCTGTTTCTCATTGCACTGGGCGGAGTGGATCCTTTCTTAAATAAACCTTTCATTAGGGAAGACGTTCGGGACTGCACGGAATATTTTAAGCACACAACCATGGAAGTGACACATCTCTGCTTCTGGGATGCTGCCAGTGCGGTACTTAGAGGAGATTCATTGCTCCCAGGGCTTACATTAAGGAGGGAAAAAAAGAGAAACCATAAATCAAGCCCATGCCTGATGAACCTTGTTCCCTTTAAGCTGCAAACTAAGAGAAAGGAGAAAAAGGAAGTAATAAATTTCAACAAAATGGAGGGAGAGAGTTGATAAACTTAATCACAGGCACCTGGAGGAAGTGACCTTTGTGCAGAGTGGGGCAGTATGGGATGGGGGTGGGAGGACAGGGTCCTCCGGGCATCCATGGTGTCCCTTTTGTATATCCGGGGAAAGATGGCTTTGGAGAATGGCACTTCTGTTGATCCTGTGGCTACCCACTGGTGTGGACTTCAGACTGGAGTTCTTGCCCCAGCCAGTTCCTCACACACATTTGGAAAGAGAATAGAATACTCAAACCCAGGATGGCATCCCCGTGCCCCACCGATGGAGAAAGCAGGGTGGAGCTGGGGAGAAGAGCACACTCCCAGTAAGTCTCACCTGGGCACTGTTTAAGTCCTCTGTTGCCACACTGATTTGATTTTTTGGTTTTGTTTTTTCCTCTCTAGTATTTAGTCAAATTCCTTGTAAAATTCTGTGCTGATGGAGAAGAAGACAAGCCCATGGTTTTGTCTGCTCTCAGGCAGAGCACTTGGGAATGAGGTAGTTAGGCTGGGCTAGAGGTGACCAGTGTGTACTCACTGCTTAGGTTGGACCCATACGTTTTTTGAGGGTTGACTGCTTGTAGGGTTTAATATTATGCTCATTTGAAGGGAAAACTCCCTCACAGGCAGTGAAAAAAAATTAATAAGCCATTAGCTAAATTCTAAAAAGGAGCAAATGCAAATTAATACACTCTAGAAGAAGGAATGAGCTAATGCAAAATATGTTTTACAAGCAAATGAGAGGACTGGATTCTCAGCAGTCTGCTTGTATGTTTTTGTAACAAAATGGAAATTAATATCTTCCCAGGGGCTCATCATCTATTCCTCTCAAGTCAATGTAATCTGCAGTGATTGTTTTTAATAGAGAAGAAAAAGCGCCCAGCTGCTCTTTTGAGCAAGCCAGCAGGACATCTTGGAGCAGATCCGCTCGCTCTGCATAAAGTCCCTGGGTGGCCTCTTTGTTTTATTGTAGAAGGAAGGCCAGCTTCTCTTCTCCAGATGAGGGTCAGTGTAGACCAGGCATAGCAGGTGCTAGCTTCCCTGGTGAGCAGAGATCTGGAGAGGGTAGACCACAGCCCCCCTGGAAAGAAAGAATAGAGGCCAACAGCCTCTTCTCCCTGAGTCCTGGGCCAGGAGACCACAGCAGAGTCATCCAGAAGGCCCTGGCCAAGGTCTCCTGGTTGAAAGGACTATGCTGCTCCTGTCTGAAGCTAACGTGTTCTGGGGCACGGCCACCTTGGTGGTGTGGGGACAAACATAAAGGTGACTTTAGGAGACAGAATCCTAGGAGTCTAAAAGAAAGGAATTCTTGAGCGTGCTCCAGCAGAGGCAGTACCGCAGAAGGTCACTGGCATCCTACTGTGCGGCTCACGATGGAGTGGCAACAGCCTGGGAGGGGAGACAAAGGTGTTAGCTCACTCCTGCTGTGGGTTTGGAGGCCCCGTCTGTTAAAGCCTCCAGATGGGAGGGAGGAACTTCCTGGTGCTAGAACTTGTGACTTGGTATTAGAAAGCCTAGGGGATGCAAATATGGCACCTTGTACGGTCAGCCGGTATAGCGACCTACGCTCTTCCTCTGCATGAACTTAGCGCTGGGTGTTAACTTCCAGTACTTTGCAAAATCAAAATATTCTGGGCAGCTTTAAGAAGGGACATATTTATCACGGTGTGACTTTCAAAGCTCTCAGACAAACAGACATTCAGCAGACAAACAGACATTCAGCGCGCGCGCACGCGCGCACACACACACACACACACACACACACACACACACACACACACACACACGGAATTTTTCAAGAATCAAATGTGTGTCACACTGCTCACATTCCATTGGCTGGAATTCAATCACATGGCTGCACCTAATAGCAAAGGAGGCTGGGAAATGAAGTCCGACAACACTCAGGAGGAAGATGGCTCTTTTTTTCCTTTTCCTTTTTTTTTTTTTTTTTTTTAAAAAAAAAAAGGTTTTTCGAGACAGGGTTTCTCTGTGTAGCCCTGGCTTTCCCGGAACTCACTCTGTAGACCAGGCTGGCCTTGAACTCAGAAATCCGCCTGCCTCTGCCTCCCAAGTGCTGGGATTAAAGGTGTGCGCCACCACCGCCCGGCTGGAAGATGGTTCTTGAACAGTAAAGAACTTGTGACTCTAAGGAAGGAATAACATCCTTTCCCGTCTACCCTTCTAGCTTCTCTCTGTGACTTAGATTGGCAGGAGACAGATTAATGACAGAAAGACAAGCAAGAGGTTATTAACTGGTGGACCCTGAACACATAAATGGGTCACACAGGTGAGTACAACTCATGTGCTCTTTGACAGTGGAGACTATGTGCTCAGCTTAAAAGGGAAAAGGGAAGAGGAAGGGCACAGATGAGAAAGCAGATGGCCTTTTGGAAAAATAAATGACTTCTGTACTGGCTAGTTGGTTTTGTTGTTGTTGTTAGCTTGACACAACCTAGAGTCATTTTAGAGGAGGGACATCAACTGAGAAAATGCCCTCACCAAACTGACCATAAGCAAAGCTATGGTGCATATTTTGAATTGTGGGTGATACAGGTGGCCCCACCCCACCCTACCCCACAGGGAGTAGTGCCACCTTTGAGTGGAGGGACCTGGATGGCATAAGAAAACAGGCTGAGCAAGCCAGGGGAGTAGTTAGTAAGCAACACTCCTCTACATAGGATCCTGGGTGCCCTCTTTGTTTTCCTGTGGAAGAAAGGCCAGCTGCTGCATCAGTTCCTACCACCAGGTTCCTGCCTTGCTTGACTGCCTGTTCTGACCTTCCTAGAAGACCAAAAGCTGTAAAATGAAACAAACCCATTCCTTCTCACGTTGCTGTTAGAGAAGAGTATCGGCCTTCTGAGGATGAGCTTTGGATTTAAGGCCGCCCTAGGACCAGGAATTCCAGTCATTGTTCAGAGCTGAGCTGGGAGTCAGGTGGTGATGTTGCATGTCTTTAATTCTAGCATTCAAGAGGCAGGGGTAGGCAGATCTCTGAGTTAAAGGGCAGCCTGGTCTACAGAGTGAGTTCCAGGACAGCCAGCGCTGCATAGAGGGACTCGCTCACAACAACAACAACAGTAACAGCAACAGCAACAACAACAACAACAGCAGTAGCAGCAGCAGCAGCAGCAGCAGCAGCAGCAGCAGCAGCAGCAGCAACAACAGCAACAACCACAAACCAATAGCCAAACAAAAACCAAAGATGAGCTGGGGACTTCATCCCAGGCTCCACTGGACCCTGGTCCACCCCCCTCTCTCCCCAATGCTATTCACTTCCTATTTTGCCATATTTGGAGTCCTTGGAGAATATGATTGGTTTGGCTACTTTCCCTTTTTCTTTCATATGAAGCTTTTAGAGATTGGATGCTGTGAAAGGTAGTACGGAACATAGAAACTGGGAAAGAGGCTGCCTCTTTGAGAAAGAATGGAGGGTCTTTCCATTATCCTCTGTCAGACTATCCTCCCTGCTGCTCCTGGAGGATACAGTGTCCAATGCTGTTCCCTAATTTCCCCAAAGTCATAGGACTGTTAAAAGTCAGAGGCTAGTTTCAAATTCAGGTCTATTATTCCAAAGACACGACTTAGTTCTCAGTCCCATATAATATGCTGGCTTTTCAAAGACAGCTGTGGGAGGTCCAGGAGGGTGGAAAGGAATTCTTTGGCTAAAACCAAATGTAGCCAGAATCACTGAAAGGAGAAAAGTAGTTTTTGATTACTCTTGTAGTCATATTTCTAAAGCCCACCCAGGTATCAATCTTGGAAACCAGCAAAAGCCCCCACATGGCAGGGTGGTGCGAGGAGAGAACCCCGAACATTATAACCTGGGTTTGTGAAATGTGTCGTGAACTGCATGTGAAGGGAGTGAGGTGAGGTCATCATAAAATGGCGGAGGGAAGGCCCCTCAAGTGAGAGCCAGCTGTGCTCAGCCTGCACACCTGGCCCCACACTCAGGCCACTCTGCATGAGAGATGAGTCGGAAACCAACCCAGAGCCCACAGGCAGTGTGAGGCCCTGGCCAGGTAGGAGCTACAGTAGGAACACAACGACATTAGCTTCGGTCCAAACTCTGTATAGCTCACAGTGCAGAGCACCCTCAGGGTCTGAAGACGCCTCTGCCTCTTTGTTTTACTCTATGTGTTTGGAAATGTGTCTTCCTCCCCTTCACTCTCACAGTTACTTCCTGCTCCAAGCACCTGAAAAAACAGACCCACTTTCTCTTGTTTAAGACTCCCAAGTATTTGTCCTAAGTCCCTAGAAAGAGTTTTGAAAAAGGACTGAAGGGTGGGATCCCAACAAGATGACCCGGCTTGAGTTCTCATTCTAATTCTTCCCTGCTGTGCGATCTAGGTCCTGTCCCTGGAAGATGGTGTCAAGGATGGTAAATAGTTCACAGCTGGGCATGGTAGCTCACACCTATCATACCAGTACTGGGAAGCAGAGATGGGAGAGCTGCTACAAGTTCAGGGCCAGCCTGGTTTGTAGGGTGAAAATCTGTCTCAAAACAATCAAAACCTACCACCCAAGCCCCCACAAAATACTCGTAACAAACAGAACCCTGCCAAAGAACACAGCAAAGCCTCCAGAGGAACCACTTAATGTGAGTTCTGTCAGGATTAAGTGAGATGATTAATTTTTGGAGTAGTACCTGGCATGTGGTAATTGCTGGATAAATACATCTTATTTGTATTGTGATGTACAAGACAGGAGAGAATTTGCATGACATTTTGGATTAAAAACTTGAATGATTTTGATGCCAGTGGTGGCACACACCTTTAATTCCAGCATTTAGGAGGCAGAGGCAGAGGCAGGCAGATCTCTGTGCATTTGAGGCTAGGCTGGTCTACAGAGTGAGTTCCAGAACAGCCAGGGCTACACAGAGAAACCCCATCTCAAAAACCCCAAAGAAGCAAAACAAGCAAACACCCAAAACCTTCAGAGGAAACAAAAAACATTAGCAAATTTGGCGGTTCCAGGGAGAGGGGTGGAGAGGAGTGTTAGGCTTGCAAATGTTCCTGTTGCTACATCCCTCTGGGCCTTAGTCTCCCTATAAACACCATGGAGCCTCCCCTACTGCACTTATTTCAGTGATTGTCCTGGTGTCATCTCCGTTGTTGTGATCTAACACTTGGAGTAAAAATAAGAGAGAAAAGAGAGGAAAGATTTTATTTCAACTTGTAGCTTACAGTCCATCATTGAGAGAAGTCAGGGCGGGGACATTGATGTATTGTTCCTAACCAAGAAACTATTTACAAATGATACCTTCTGGGAGAGGAAAATCAATGTTCTTCAGCGGAGTGACACTGGGCATATCAACCGCCTGCTTGTACAGGCCCATGCTCAGGAGCAGATGGCTAATACAAATCAGACGCCATGGTTTTTGTGACTGTTTTTCATTTTCCTGTTTTAGTTATTTATTTTTAAATGGAGGACATGAAATTGGGTATGTAGAGAGGCAGGGAGAATCTCAGAGGAATTGAAGGAGGGGCAAGAATATGATAAAGTATAATGAATCAAATTCTCAAAGATCAGCAAAAAATAAACAAAAACAAAAAAACCCAAAACTCAAACCAAACCAAACAAAAACCAACCAATCAAACAAGCAGAAAACACCATCAAAAATTATAATCTTTCAAGTCCCTGTCCTCAAGGGCTCATGTAAATATCATAACATAAAACACAATACAACTTTTAAAGTCCCACAGTTTTTAAAAATTTCATCATTGAGGGAAGCCAGCACATGAATGAGCTCAAGCAGAAGTCAAAGCAGAAACCTTGGATAATGATGCTTGCTGGATTTCCCATGGGCTCATGCCTAGTTAGCCTTCTCATACATACCAGAACCCCTGTCCAGAGAATCGTGCCACCCACAGGGGGCTAGACCCTCCTACATCAGTTAACAAGACAATCTCCCACAGAATGTGGACAGGCCAGTCTGATTTGGCTAATCTCCACTGAGATTTCTTTCTCAGGTGACTCTAGGCTGGGTCAAGTTGACACTTAAAGCTAACTAGGACAGTGTTCTGCCCATTTGTCACAGGCATAAGTTGGTCTATGGCCATTAGACAGTCATTCCCTTTTTAAAAGAGTTCTTGAGATCTTTGGGGGGAATTTTCCTTCCTACATATCAAGAGCACCCTCAATTTGGCAAGCAGTAGATCAAGAAGTCCAGCTTCTTTGGTGAAGAAGTGAAAAGGAACTTCAGAGCCCATCGTGGACCCTGAGAACTGCTTGGGTCCTAGGACCTAATTCTATGTATCAGGCTGTCCTGGGACTCTGAAACACAAGAAATAGACGGGACACAAAGGGAAAAGGTTACAGCATTGTGCAGCCCTACCCTGTTTTCCCCTTGATCCTCCTCCTGCCTTCCCATCAGCCTCTGTGTGTCCTAACAATCTTCCTCTCTGTTCAGCTGCTCACAGCATCTTGTTTGTGGCTGAAGACTGTTGATCTACTGAGAGTTGTTCAGTTTCACAGCTCCGACAGTGAACTGGAGATCTGAAGACCATTATCATTTCAAAATAGTGTCTGCTGTACTGATAGAACCCAGATGCACGTTTGTGAAATAATGAAAAGGCCATAGAATTCTGTTTGTAGTCTGATTAAACATATTTTTTAATTATATTAAGTGTTTTTGCACGTGCGTGCTCTCTCTCTCTCTCACACACACACATATACGTGTACAAGTGCATGCATACATATTATGGCATGCCTGTGGGGGTCAGAGGACACCTTATGGGAGGAAGTGTGTTCTCTGCTTCCTTTATGGGAGTCTGAGGCACTGAACTCAGATCACTCGATGGCACGTGCCTTTATCCACTGACCCATGTTGCTGGCCCTGTATTCTGATTCTTACTAACCTGGCCAGACAGCTAAAAACTCCACATCTCACAAGCCTGCCTAAGAATCACTGTACCCATCAAAGTGGAGGACACTGGCCAGTCGAATACAAGTGTATCACACCATGTTGCCACTTCCAAACTATAGACTGGAATTGTTGGGTTTTGTGGTAATCAAGTGATGGCTTCTAATATTATAGTCCTGACCTCCACAGCACTCGGAAGTGCCCTTCCCTGGTATGTAAGTGTATCTGCTCTGTGGATCCCAGGCTTGGTCGAACAACAGTGTCCCATATGCTTGTGTATCACTCCACGTATGTGCTGCTACTGCTGTTCCTCAGCTCTATTCCCTATGGGAAGAACCCCCTCCCCTGCCACCGCCCCCAGGAGTCACTGGTCCCTGAATGAGATGCAGTTGCTGAAGAACTAAACCGAGCCCCAGCCAGCAGGCAAGCCTGAGAGTGTGGTAGCAATGATTGCCGCTGTCTTTGGAGACTGTTGCATTTGTCACCCAGTGGGACTCATATGCTGTTCTCAAGTTCAGCTGCATGGTCACAGTGAGAAGTACAGAAAGGTGTTCGTACCAACCCCTGTCTGCATAAACCTACCTTACAGGTTTTTTTTTTTTTTTTTTTTTTCTTTTCACTTTATAAGGCTGTGTAAGCGTGCTTCCAATTTCACTTTCAGTGCAGTAAGTTACACGAGATAGGCAACACTTCATTATTAAATGGATTTTGTATTCAGCGATTTTTTGCCCAGCTGTGGACTGATAGAAGCATTTTGAGCACCACTAAAGGTAAGCTAGGATATTCCATACGTTAGGTACATTAAGTGCCTCTAACAGATTTTTCAACTTAATAATGGTTTCACTGGGACAAAACCTCACATCAGCTTGAGGAGAGTTTGTGTGGCTCCAGATATCCTGCACACTGATATCTAATAAACCTCTTAAATCATGCCTTTCTCCAGAGCCTGCTTTATTAATTCCACTCTCAGCTCTGCCTTCACCTGCAGTCCATTCATTCTTCAACCTCACCTCCCTCCCCATTCCCTTGACAAGCCTTCCATTCCAGGCACTCCTTTTAAAGATTTTTTTAGATTTATTAGTTTTTATTTTATGTGTATGAGTGCTTCTTTACATGTATGCATGTATGTATGTATGCATGTATGTATGTATGCATGTATGTATGTATGCATGCATGTATGTATGTATGCATGTATGTATGCATATATGCATGTATGTATGTATGTATGCATGCATGTATGTATGCATGCATGCATGTATGTATGTATGCATGCATGTATGTATGTGTGTATATAAACCACAAGAATGCCTGGTACCCCGAGAGACCAGAAAAGAGCACCAGATCCCCTGGAACTGAAGTACAGACAATTGTGAGCCACCATGTGGGTGCTGGGAACTGAACCTGGGACTCTACAAGAGCAACAAGTGTTCTTAACTGGTGAGACATCTGCCCTGACTCCAGACACTCTCAAAAAACAGAGTGTACATTTCTGTTCTGATCCCTTTTCTTCATCAAAGTTCTAAATTTCATAAAGATGACTAACCAGTCACACCTTCTTCCCACACAAGCCGCAGGTGAGGGACAGCTCGCTGGTATTCTTCGGAGTTGACGTTCCTCTGGCCACTCCACCACTGTCCTCCTGCCCTGTTCCATCCACCTGGCTTTTGAATGGTTCAGACCTACCTACCTTCTTACTCAACATCTTTCCAACATGCAGTTCTGGTTGCCCTGGACCACCTGCAGAGCATCTCTGAGCATCTTCTTTGGTTTAACAAGAGCTGGTTGGCTCCTGACAGAAGACAAGTTGATAGGGGGAAGGGAACAAGACCTCAAAGGGAACACAGAGACAAAAGCAAAAAGCCAGGCAGCCTTCAGGCCAGGCTTGTTAACCGAACCTGAGAACTGCTGAAGGAGGTCCAGGAGGGTCCTGTCTCCACACCTGCTGGCCGTGATGTCTCGAGGTTAAGCTAAGTTCAAAGGAGTTAGGGGGACTTCCTGTGTGACAACGGTAAAGGACAGAGGCTACCTGCTTCTCTGTCCAGTGATTTGCTCAAAGTATTTTACTGAATAAAACTTTCCCTAGCTGGCAAGAGCAGCGAAGAAGCGGACTGCTCAAGTAATGCAGGAAGCCCTCTCGAGGCCAATGCTGTTACTGACGCCCCAACTTAGACCGTCAAAACCACCACCGGAAACCTGAATGCTGGAGACCACAGCCTCTGATTCAGCAGACGGGACCTGCAGCCCTCCAGGGCCCAAAGCCAGAGAATGTGCCGGAGGAGAGTTTTATTGCAAAAACCTAAATTTAACCAGCTGGAACTCTTTTAAAACAATCATCCTATTCATATATTTAAAATAAATTGTGCATCTTTTAGCAGGCAGTCAGTGGTTCGTTATTAAGACAGAAGATGGGACAGAGTGTTCTTGGCTGGGCTGATCTCAGATTCCCAGGCTCCTTTTCAGGATTGTTCACCATGTGGTAAAAGCATTTATGAAGGTAAATGTGTTTCAGGTCTGACAGATTAGGGGCCTGCATACCTGCACAGCAAGTGGCTGCCAGTCATCTGAGTGGCACACACCGAAGCCTTTCCAAACTGACATCACTGTCTCCTGACATTTACCAGGTGCCCTTGGGGAAAACATGAACATTAGAAAGAAAAGCTTCAGAGTGCTCTGTGGAGTCACCAGACCCTCTTGGCCCAAAGCATTAAACTCCCTCATAAAGCTACAATAGTTAAAACTGTGTGAAATGGTTACAAACTATTTCCAACAGCTTAAATGTCGGTGACTAGGCTTTGGAATACATAGGGAATCGGTATCTATAATGAGGGAAAGTACTCACTAAAGACTAACAAACCATGAAATCTTGTGACTTATTTTACAGTGAAAACACACACTAGCTGGGGAATGAATATGGAGAAATAACCATGTGTCATCCCCTGACACCCAGACCTGACGAGTAAGCACAAGACTGACTGCATGGGTCAATCTCGCTGAATGTTGGGGAAAATATCTTGAATAAAATATTGACAAATCTGACTCAGGGCGCTAAGTCAGAGTGATTAGAGGAACACATGGGTAGTTATAATTGGGAAAAAACTTGCTTACAGTTTATTGTATTCTTAAAAAATTTATTTATTTTACATACATGAGTACAGTGTCACTCTCTTCAGACACACCAGAAGAGGGCATCAGATCCTATTACAGATCCTATTACAGATGGTTCTGAGCCACCATGTGGTTGCTGGGAATTGAACTCAGGACCTCTGGAAGAGCAGTCAGTGCTCTCAACCACTGAGCCAACTCTCTAGCCCAATTCATTGTATTTAGTAGGATATTCATTACGTAATTATCGTTGCTGTCCCTTAGATTTTACTACAAACATCAACAGAGGAGCCTATGAAAGTACAGATTCTGATCAAATATGTCTGAGATGGGGACTGGTTTGTATCTTTTCAACAAGCTGGTTGCTGCTGCTGCCGTCAAATGATCCCAGTAGCCAGAAATGCAGACTGTGAAGCCCCCTGCCCAGGCCTGCTTTCCTTCTCAGCAAGATCTCCAGGGGACTCAAAGGCACATTACAAGTTTCTAGAAGCAATGGTCCACAGTTCTCAATGCTGGGTCGGTGGCCTTGTTTTAGGAAGGCACCTGGCTTCCCTCGAAGTTCAGTGAAATTAGAATCCACATGAAGAGAAGATGGTACAACAGTATTTTTTTTTTTTAAAAAAGATGTATTTTAATTAAAATACAGAACCAGCCGGGCTCATGCCTTTAATCCCAGCACTTGGGAGGCAGAGGCAGGCGGATTTCTGAGTTCAAGGCCAGCCTGGTCTACAGAGTGAGTTCCAGGACAGCCAGTGCTACTCAGAGAAACCCTGTCTTGAAAAACAAAACAAAACAAAACAAAACAAAACAAAAAATAAAATAAAATACAGAACCAGTATTGAAGCCACTGATCTGTATTAAGTGTTGAAAAAATACTAAATATAATTCAAAATCTGTTTCTGATGAACATACTTAACACAAAACTGGGGGTTTCTTAGTGAGCCTGAACATAACCATCAGGTGCCAACTGCCAGAGTTCAGGGCAAATGCCTGGGTCTCAGCATGGGGAAGCACTGAGCCAGAAGGACCGTGAGTTTGAGGCTAGCCTAGAATACACAGCAAGATCCTGTCTCAAACGTCAGCAAAACCCACAGCCTGCGGAGAATTCATGGAGACTTGCTAAATGTAGCTTCACTCGGTTCAGAGTAAAACCTAATGCCCACTTCCCATCTGTAACTTCTTCAACAACAACAACAATAACAACAACAGCAGCAACAACAGAAGACCTCCATGTTTCAAATAATGAGATTAGATAAGGAAGCTGAGCCATAAATGTTAGAAAACAAAAGACAAACTTAAAATTTTCTAAAAAATAAGTAAAAGCCAACAGTACAGAAACCATAAGAAAGGTACGTAATGTGGCCACATAGAAGACACATAAATAAAAACTAGAGACTTCTCAGATATCAGAAACAATACAGGAAAATGATTTATTAAGGAGCCCTTCAACAATATATGCGGCCATATATAAGCCGTATCTTCAAGTGCCTTCCTCACAGTGTTTGCTGTCCCTGTGGGGGAGAGAGGCAAACCTTTGAGCAAACGTGACTTGAGGAGATGAAAAGATGCTTCCTCTTTGTGGGTGGAGCATCCTAATAATATAAAACTGCCCATTATTTATTAAATTAAAAGCAAAACTTGGGCATGTGTCTGCATTTCCAGCTGCCCTGAGGTCAAAGTACGATGATTTCCTGAGTCCAAGACCTGGGAAATGCAACAGGATTGCCCTCTCCTTGGACAAAAGCAAAAATAAACTCATATTCTATCATATGTAACCTGTGTTTGTTTTGTGACGCCAAGGCTTGAACTCAGGACTTTGTGAATGGAAGGCAGGTGTTCTACCCTTGGGCTAAATTCTCAGCCCCTCAGTTTAATGTAAATGAATGTAGAGATAGTTTATAGTTCACCCTGAAAATTGTAAGTACAAAAAAAGCAAGATTTTGGAAATAGTGATGCAGTAAGAATGAGGATTATGAGATATTTTAAATGGAGACAATTTACATAAAGTCAAGTGATTTATTAAAAGGGTGTATGTACTTCTGTAGCCACCACCCAAGTAAAAATGTAAATATTTCCACCTACAAAGATAGCCCTGTGCAGGGTTGTTGTCAATATTCCTGCAAACCTCTGCATATCCCATGAGTAGTCCTGACCTAGGCTGCATAGATTTTTATTACTGTTACTATTATTTTATGCATGAGTGTTTGCCTGCATGTGTGTTTGAGCAGCACATGCATGCTTGCTACCCACCGCCACCAGAAGAGGGCACCAGATCCCCCTGGAACTGTAGTTAATCAATGGTTGGGGTGCTGTGAAGATGCTAAAACCTGAATCTGGGTTCTCTGAAAGAGTAACCCTAACTGCTGAGCCACCACTGCAGCCCCTGGCCTATAAGCATTGTCCTGCATTAAAACCACCAACAAAAAATCGAGGGGAAAAATAGAGTATCCACATTTGTTGTGTAAAAAGCACTTTAGTGTTGCAAACTTAGTCCCCTAGTTTGCATGTTAGTGTCAGTTGGAGGGTGCCCTTGGGACGTGGTTAGGGTTAGGTAATTTCATGGGAATGAGATCTCCATGTTGGTTCTGGTAGCCAGCTGTGGTGGTAAGCACCTTTAGTTTCAATGCTTAGGAGGCAGAGGCAGGTGGATTTCTTTGTGTTTGAAGTTAGCCTGGTCTACACAGTGAGTTCCAGAACAGCCAGCACTACATAGTGAGACCCTGTCTTGAAAACAAAACCAAAAACAAACAAACAAACGAACAAATGAACAAACGAAAGATCAGAATCAACATATACTTCCTCCGTTGTGCCAATCCTGAAAGCGCCCTGACATCACCTTAGATATCCAGCCTCCAGGACCAAGAGGTAAATAGATATTCTTGTTTTTATTGTTGTTGTTTTGCTTTTTTTTTTGTGACAAGGTCTCACTTTGTAGCCCAGGCTAGCCTTTAATTTGAGGTGATCTTCCAGCCTTGGCCTCCCGAGTGCTGGGATTATATCCATGCATCACTATACTGGTTGAGACATCTATTCTGGACTAATTATCTACTTGCCCACAGAAAATGAACTAAAATACATTCATATATGTAATCTTTAGGGGGCATAGTTTTGCATGTCCTAAAAGGTTGTAAATTGCCATCATCTGTGATCTCATCCAGCCTTCGTATTCCGTGACAGAGGAAGGTGAGGTGTTATTTTTGATTATGCAAGGGAAGAGTGTGTAGGAGTCAGTCAAGGAAATGGGATGTAGCAAGGTCAGTGCTTACCAGTGCAAATATGACATGCTGTCATCCCAGGGAAAGAAATTTCAAGCTGCGGGACTCTTCCTCCTTGTTTTAAATGAAACATTAAGTCAATTTAAGGGAAGACAAAATTCATGTATTAGATATTTAAAGGTGATACAAAATGGCTGCATCATACCACTTCTTCATTTATGCAAGGAAGCTGTCAGTTATAGCACAGAGATATCTTATTACATTTTTGTTGTGAAATTATCTTTGTGTGTGTATGTATAGTGTGTGTGTGTGTGTGCGTGTGCATGTGGGATGTGTATGTGTGTCTGCAGGTGCACACAGATATCAGACGAGGATCTTTGATCTCCCGGAGTTAGAGCTACAGGTGATTGTAAACTACCCATTGTGGATACTGGGAATTGAACTCAGGTCCTCTGCAAGAACAGTATAAACTTAACCACTGAGCCACCTCTCCAGCCTACACTATCCTCTTTTAACAAACACAAATACCTACTACATGACAGGTACTTTCCTAGCCACTGCAGCTACAGAGATGAGCAAATCATTTAAAATTTAAATTTTCAAGATAATTTATGTGTATGGGTGTTTTGCCTGAATGTTGTGTCTGCACCGCTTAATTGCTAAGCCATCTCTCCAGCCCTTAATCTTTTTTTTTGACATATAATAAAATAATGTTTGTGCTAGATGAAATCTCAGATATATGACTCTACATCCAGTGTTTGATATAAGCCAGCAGATAATTTAATAAACATGCATTATGATTTAATGTACACAAAGATGCTCACTATCTCTGCCTGAAAATTAAATTGACGATTACGGATATGCCAGGGCATACTGTTAGAAAACAAGTTTGTATTTTATTTCTAGGAAAGTACCTCAGATTGTTTAGGGCAGCCCTACTTACCTTAGCACAGTGGGAAGGCACACCCTGTGCTCCGGGATTTGGTATTAGTAAGTGTTGGGGAAGGGCAGCCACAAGACTCTGAGCTTGAGGAACAACTGTGACAGCGGCAGGACCTCGGGAAGGTGCTTAGACCTTCTGGTGGCAAAGGTTTAAGAGAAAAGACTTGAACAGCTCCTTTGAGAATTGAGAATGCCTGACAACAGCCGAGGACCTTCCTTGTGGGACTTTGGGATGCTGACCTAAGAGCCATCTGAGGATTTATGAAGATGGCTGTCCAGGTGGATATGGCAGGCTCAGGAGGCCAGGGGAGGAGCCAAACAGAGCATGGAGCTCCATAATGCCATTTCTACCGCTGTCACTGTGGCTGGTGATGTAAGACGTGGTCACTTCTGGCTTCCAGACCAGTGATGGTCAACTCTGGCACTTGAGAGTCAAGGGCCCCACAAAGGAAAATGTTTAAGAGTAAATGGTGGAGATGTCGACATTTATCCACTGTGTAGGTGTCAGGCGAATAGGAAGACTGGTTAATTATCAATTGCATACATTTAAATTTTTAATTAAGATTAATTAATTTGAATTAAATTTTAATTTTAATTTGTAATGCATGTGTAAGAGCAAGAGAGAACAAGAGAGAGCAAAAGAGAGAGAGGGAGAAAGAACAACAGAGAGAAAGAGAGGGAGAGAGAGAAAGAGAGAGAGAGAGAGAGAGAGAGAGAGAGAGAGAGAGAGAGAGAATGCCACGGCATACTTGTGGGGGGTGGGGGTCAGAGGACAACACTTAGGGCTTGGCTTTCCTCTTTCACTGTGTTAGTCTGGGCAACTGAACTGTGAGGGGTTTGGCTCACCTCTCAAGCCATCTCACTGACACTGTCTATGTACATGTATATATGTATATACACACATTTTGAGCTGAGTATGACAGCATATGCCTACAGTCAGTGCTCAGGAGGTGGAGGCAGGAGAGTCAGATTTCATGGTCTTCATGGTATTTTTGAAGCTGGCCAGTGATAGTTAATGTTGTTAACTTGACCAGATCTAGAATCACCTAGCATGTTTTTGAGGGATCATCCAGACTGTGCTAATGTGGGTGACCTGGGGTTCTAGACCTGGGGAGAATTCCAGGTGAGCACCAATGTTCACCCATCTCCACTTCCTCACTGTGGCTGTAATGTGATCAGATATCTGTTCTGGCTACCATGTCTCCCCCACCATCTTCAAGCCGTGAGTCACACGGACCCTCCTTTAAGTTGCTTGTGGTAAGGGATTTAGTCAGGACCATGAGAAAAATAATTGATATATTAGGTTAAATAAGACCTTGTCTCAAAAAGACAAAATGATAGAATCTGATAAAAAATAGACACTTTTAGATGTGGATACTAATGACTGGCTTAAGTAAGGGGTCTTTTAGACCTTTCTCTATTTGAGTACAGGCAAACAGGAGCTCGGTGGGTGTGTGTTGGTTTGGGTCCTTGGACTTAATGAACTCTCCACCTGGTTTCCCATTCCACCATTAGAGGGGTTCCAAGTCCTGGCCATCATCACTGTTGTCTGATGTGGTTTGCCCTTCACATCACTGCTGGGTGTGGGCCACACTCTACAAACAAGGTCAGGGTGTGAGCCAGGCCTGTCCTTGGTCCACCCAGGCAGGTAAGGGGATTTATATCCCAGCAAACTCAACTCTCCAGGTTGACTGTCAGATGTGTCCTGTGTTAACATCACGTTTCTCCCTCAGCTGGCCTCGGGTGACTCTTGGCCTTGGACATCTTGTCTTTTCCTCCCTGGCTGCACAATTTTTCCTGTCCATTCATCTCTCTGGAGCAAGGTGAATCTTTCCTTTTAACTTAGATAGAAACACTAGGCAGCTTTGTCGGATGACTGTCATCTTTCGTGACATCCCATTGGTATGTGCTGTTAGGTATTAAAGAAACCCATGACAAATGACTGAGGTGTCTATGAACATATCAACATGGACACTGGCCACCAGGCTCTCAACAGCACAAGAACCTCTCAGAATCATCATGGCTGGCATGCCCCACCCCCTACCCTAAACCTCTCCAGCCTCTGCGCTTCTCTTCCCTTCCCCCAGGTTCTCTGATTCCGAAATAACCCAGCCTTCTTGGCTGCACATCTTGGTTCTCTTGGTTTCTTTGTCTCTCTTTGCTCTCTCTCTGTTCTCTTTCCTCTCTTGCTTCCCCCAACCTGCCCCATGGCCCAGTTCAGTGTGCTGGCCCTGTTCTGCCTGGAACATTCCAGATGCCTAGCTGTGCAGTCCCTCACATCTATGATAAATCTCAGCCACATCTCCAAGCAGTCATGTTCTTATTCTTCATTCATTGGCCACCTATGTTCTCAGATCTCACATTTTCCAAGTGATTTTCTCCACGAAGACAGCCACCCTCCCAAGAGAATCCTTACCTCCTGCTGAGGCAGTAACGCCGACTTCCCTTCTCTTTCATCGGCATCAAATTTTTGAAAAAGTCTGACTACGCAAGGTCAAGTTATTTTTTTCTAGTTGTTTATTTAGCTGGCACTGGTAATAGTCACAGACATTTCCCACGTGTCTCTAGGGATATAGTTGGAGGTTTGCTGGTGATGTCAGAGATCAAGAGGCTCACACCCTGAGCCTCAATGGTAGAACAGGGTCCACACCCAGCAGAGGCAGAAGAACAAACCACATTAGACACTGCAGAAATCACGGGGAGTGGTTTGCATGGAAAGTGATATATTCATAGATTCTAGAATCAGGACACAGACTTCTGGGAGTTAATCTTCTGCCTCCAAGTTGTGGTTGGGCTGCTGGGTGACTCTGGCACATTGCTGGGGACTGTAGAGCTGTTCATAATGACTCTAGTCAACTGCATTGGAGACCTAGATCTTGGAGGGGTGTCTGTGATCAATTTCTCCAATTGTGTATGTTATTAGAATCTAGATGTTATTAACTTCTAGACTCCATAGATGTCTCGGGAGGCCCCATAGCTGTGGGACCCTGCCTGAAGGAGACACTATGGGTTTCCAGGCCTGCCTAAGGGAACAGGGCAGTTGATCAAGGTCAATATCTGTTGACATGTTTCTCAGGGTTCTGTGGGGTTGTGGGCCCCTGGGTTATGGTGAGGTGTCTGTAGACAAGGCTCATATGCATGAGTGGGACTTAGCTGAGTGAAGAGCCGGGTCCCAGGAGTAGGACTGCTTGACAAAGATGGCCAGAGCCCACCTTCCTGTCAGGGAACAAGCTGTTCCTTAACACATTCTGTGCTGCTATAACAAAATACCCGAGTCCATGTAGTTCATGAAAAACAAAATTTACAGGGCTCTGAAACTCAGACGTCTCAGATCGACTGAGGTAGGTTTATCATGACAGGGTTTATCATCATGACAGAGACCATTTCTGAGACGGTACCTTGATCATCATATCCTTTAAAAGAGAAGAAAGCTGTATCCTCAAAGAGAGACCAAACTTCCTGTGAAAACCCCTTTCGAACGGTATCATTCTGTTTATGAGAGTAGAGTTCTCATAACCTGAGTGAAACCCAAAGGTCCTACTTCCTAACACATAAATTGTGGTGACACACTCAGACCACAGCAGGCCAGAAACCTCCAAGACACCATTGAGGCGTAGCAAAGGATCGCTCATTGATTTCCCAGCATGCACTTTTGTACCAGGGTAGACATCAATGGCTGTCTACATCACTGAATTTGATGATTGATTCCAAGAGTCGTTTTAGTAATGGCAGCAACAGAGTCTTTTAGGAACTTTTTTCTCTTTGTTTCTGGGAATTTTTTTCAGAAATTATCTCAGGCTTATTTCAGATTGCCCAGATTAGAAACTGGGGTCGGAACCCAACAAACTGATTTAAAAACAAATCTGAATGTTCTATGTATGCTAGCTTGAGAACCAGACTGGAATCTTTGTAATTTCATGCAGTCCTGACACCTCACCACCAGAGGGCGCCATCAGGCTGTGGTTCACCTGTCATCGCCTGCTCTCAGGTTCCTTCAAGGCCCGCCTGCCTGCCACAGGTATCAGGACTGCTAATGTCTGAGGGATGACAAGCAGGCAAATGCCATCGTGTTTGGACTGTGCCATACGGCTGGTCTAGCTCTTGTTCAACTGTGGAACTGGTGTGTTTCTTTGGTGGTAGAACCTACTTGGAAACACTTGTTTTTTTGTTTGGAATAGAAAAAAGAAAGGAAAACAAAACAACAACAAAAAAAATTGGGATCAGAAATAGACGTGGCATCCTATTAGAAGTCAGGGTTCTGTGAAAGATGGGGTGGTTCCCCCTGTGCCCTTTGTTTTTCTTTTCATTTCCAACAGCCCCTGCTTCCCTCCACTGTGGGCAGGGTCCTCTGCTCTGAGAGCCTGGATGTCCTTAGAGACACTTCCCTGCCTCTGCCCTGTCCTCCCTCCAAACACTTCCCCTTTAAAATTCAAATAAGGTATAATTAATATCTAGTAAGAGTACCCATTGGAAGTGTTTGATGTGTTTCAAGTTTGGTGGATCTTGACAAATGTGGACACCTCCCCATTGACTTATTTTAAAAATCAGTATAGCTTTCATTATACTGAATTTATAATCCTTGTCTCGTGTGATAGTCAAGATTGCTCAGGTAAACAAGCCAGCGTTATAACAGCAGGAGGCGTTGTAAACATCTCACATAATATAGAAGACAAAATATTTTTCAATATCATGCAAAGAAATATTAGTCCCCCGGAACCCACATAAAAAAATCAGGGAGCAGCATGTGCCTGTAATCTCAGGGCTGGAGAGATGGAGACAGGATCTCTGGGACTTGCTGGCTAGTCAGTCTGGTTAAACTAAGAGGGACAGAGAGTGGGGAGAGGGAGAAGAGAGGGAGGGGAGAAGGGGAAGGGAGGGGAGATGGATGGAGGAGAGGAAGGGAGGGAGTTGGAGGGGGAGGGGGAGGTAAAGGGGGAGGTGAAGGGAGAGGGAGAGGGAGTGGGAGAGGGAAATGGAGGGGGACGGGAGGGGGAGAGGGAGAGAGAGAAGGAGAGTCATTCCACCTTCTCTTCTCGGGACCTGAGTTTTCTTGTCTGAGACACTCAGACCCAAGAGGACATTTGCAGAACCCTGCCAGGGACCTCCCTGATTGCACAGGTCATTCTTCCTGCCCACAGGACTTTGTGGGGGACTTTTTATGAGTATTATGAAAGGTCAGATTAAATTTTTAGAACTGACTAAAAATCATATCCATTAAATCCTATGTTTGTTTAGGTTACTGCACTGTTATTGAAGAGCTGGCTGTAACCACAGTGCTTTATTTACTCCACAAGCACTTATTGAGTATCTAAGATGTCCTGGGGCCGAGACGCTAGACATTCATTGTGAACAAGTCAAAGTCCTGCCTCCTGGCATTTCCACAGACTGGCACAGAACACACTAAGACAGAGCAACAGGAAACCAGGGCCACAGACAGGGACACTATGGCAGCCTCTAGATGGTGCAGCTCTGGAGGTCTGACTGAGAGACGGGCATTTGACTAAGATGTGAATGACACAAGTTGGTGGGTTAGTCTGTGGCAAGACACTTGCAAGACCCAGAGACTGGGTACTTTATGAAAAAAGTGAGGTTTATGCTATCTACCCATCTACCTACCCATCTACCTACCTACCCATCTACCTACCTACCTACCTACCTACCTATCTACCTACCTACCTACCTACCCATCTACCTACCTACCTACCTACCTACCTACCTACCTATCTACCCATCTACCTACCTACCTACCTACCTACCTACCTACCTACCTACCTACCTACTTGCCTGCCTGCCTACCTACCTACCTACCTACCACAGAGTCTCACAGAGCCAAAGATAATCTTGAACTCTTAATCCTCTTGGCCCCACCTCCCAAGAGCTAGGATTTCAGGCTTACCCACCACACCCAATCGAAAACGATTTATTTAACTCACAGTTTTAGGGACCGACCACCCAGGATCAGCAGGCCTCCACTGTTCAGCCTCTTGTGGGGAACCCTGTGGCTGTGCCATGGCAGAGCAGAGATGGAGAAGGGGGAGGCTGTATGTGGAAGGGCCAACTGCATGCACGGGGTTGCCATGCCTTCTGACAGCTTGCTGCCTTCAGAATGAGAGAGCAACACTAACCCCTCTGAGAGCAACAGCCTCTAAGACCTAATCACTTTCCTGTATCATGTGCAGGTTCTGCCACCTCCTATCTGTCACACAGGGGACCCTCCCAGAACATTTGCTCTTGGGAATACCCTTGGATCGTCACCAAGACATAGCAGTAAGTGACTGTCTCACCAGTGTATCTGAGGAAACAGCAGCCCGGGGCAGGCAGACAAATGCAAAGGCCATAGGTGGGAGGAGTCACACCTGTGTGGAGAATGCAGGAAGTGATCCTGGAAGAAAGGAGAACCACCGGTGCCTCTTGCTGTTGCTTCAGAACTGATGGGCTAGGCCTGGGCAGAGGAAGGCCAGGGCCTGCTCAGGCCCAGCATGCCTTGAGAGGCAGGGTGGACAGTACCAACAGTTTGCATTAGATAGAGGGAGCAAGTAGAGGAGATGGCTTCATGTTTCCTGCTGAAGACTCAGATGTAGGGGCACTGAGGGCTTGGAGCAGCTTTAATCTGGGAGAGACCAGAACATCACACCCCTGACCTCAGCACGACTTGCAGAGCGGCCCTCACACACTCACGGAGTGTGCTAACTGACAAGACCCGTTAGGGCGGCTGTTCCCCCAGCAGCCCTCTGACTGATGTGCCATCCTGTCCTACGATACGTAAGGAACTGCAGCTCACATGAGGGGTATCTGCTCCACTGCACAATCCCTAAGTGTTGGGCTTGAGAGCAAAAGGCCACAGAGACAGTCTCATCGCAGGACAGGGACTGTGCAGCAGCACGGCTGGGAGGCAGAGAGTGCCACACACCGGGCAGTCAGCCCAGGAGACATAAAAGAGCCCTAAACTTTGGTACTGACGATGCAGGGAGTAAATGGGCAGTTCTGATCTTTCTGAACAGGAAGGAACACACACAGAGGACAGGCAGAGCTGACAAATGCCTTTCTTTCTCCGCTCTCTCCTCT
The DNA here is from genome assembly GCF_011762505.2 of Arvicanthis niloticus. Lineage (NCBI taxonomy): Eukaryota > Metazoa > Chordata > Mammalia > Rodentia > Muridae > Arvicanthis > Arvicanthis niloticus. The sequence goes on along the minus strand of NC_047674.1, from coordinate 18,402,908 downwards.
TTTTTCTTTTTAAAAAGACAAGTCTTACTACGTAGCCCAGGCTGGTCTCAAACTCATAGAAATCCTCCTGCCTCAGCTTCACGAGTGCTGAGATTACAAGTATGCACCACTCTGCCCAGTCTTGGCCTCTTTCTTTATATATAAACCGTCTCATCTGCTGCCCGGGACAGTCCTTCTTGCTGAGGCCATCTCTAGGGATCTAGTCACTTTGCATTTGGTTGCTGATAAGAGAATGTGGCCTTTTGTCCCTTCTGTCAGTCACCACTGTAGTCATCCCAGGACTTTGACTCTAGTGTGAAGCAGCTGGTCCTGTTCTCCTCAGAAGGGACCAGGACAGGAGCCTTTGGCTTGTCCTTTGCTTTAACAGGTGTCCACTGAGTCAGGAACATGAACATGAGAAAGAGCCTAGCTTTTCAAACTCCACCATTTGAGACATCTTGGAGTTAAGTAGAATATCTTGGCGGTGGCTCAATGTGATGGCTTTTCTGTACCTGGGAGACGACTGTTCTTCCAGCCGTTTGCTTGCAGGCACTGGTGAGCCTGAGACCTTTGCTTCTTGGTAGAAGGAGGAAGAATCATGGGAGAATGTTGGGTGGGGTGGAAGGGCACTTCACAGGACAGAGATAAGGACTTGAAGTGGACAGAAAGAATGAATGCGTAGTCTGCCACTCTCTCTCACCCATGCCATGCCCCACCTCCTGCTATAGGAGTCTGGCTTGAGGGGCTGAAGGCCCAGAAGCTGGGAACAGTACCAGGAGAGGTGCTTATAAAGACCATGGTCTTGGCCCAGCAGTACTGCCTTGGCTATGGGAGACCAGAGCCATCCTAGCTTCAGGCTGGGCACTGAGAAAGCTGAGAATGGCTCTACCGCAGAGTATTGTCCCTGAAACACACTGACAGCAGACAGTGGCCTGTGTCCCTTAAGAAGCCGGTGAGCTATCAACTGTCAATCAGGAGGGAAAGGAAAAGACAGTGTATGGTGTGAGTTTGTCTTGTCTCGAGGTGTAGTGCTTCTGGGACTTCCTGGGTGACAAGATGGTGCCGTGTGTGTGTGTGTGTGTGTGTGTGTGTGTGTGTGTGTGTGTGTGACTTGGGTGTCACTGTTTTAGCATTTGCTTGAAGTTAGGAAGGATGGGTGGTGGGATGAGGTAGAATGTGCATGTCTTGGTGCTGTGGTGACCTGCTCTCTGCAGTCCTTCACTTAAGCAAGGGCCTGGAGTAGGGGTGAGGCTGGGTTCTGGGGGTGCTCGAGGGAGGGAAAAATACGAGGTCCCCACACCTGGCTCTAGGCAGCTAGACCCCTCTGGTGTTGGACCGTGCAGGTCCCACTGATGTGTTCCTGCTGGTAAGTCTGGTCAATAAAGCTGCTGTACCATAGCCTTCAATGCTTTCAGGTTGCTGTCAAGGGAGCACTGCAGGTCGCCATCCAGGGAGCACCACCACTGCACCATCTTTCAGAGGATGTGTCCTGGCCTCTGGGAGATGCTAGGAACAGGCTAGGCTGCCCTGTACCTGCAGCTCTGGGAACTCCCACTTGTGGACGAGATGAAACACAGTGCATGCTGGGACTTGATATGTGACTTTATTTCTGTATTTTCCCCACTTACAGTATCCACGCTCAGTGAACTTTGTACCAGTATCGTCTCGGCATGGTACACATCACTGCAACCACATTTAGGCCGTCTTCCATTTCCCCCACCAAAGACACTCTGATTCCATCCTTAGTCTGCACGTCAGCCTGTCCAGCTGCTGCTGTACGCTGAGCAGGTTTGGCTATTCTGGCCTTTTATGTATCTAGAGTTATAGACTACGCAGACTTTTATTCTGCCTCCTTTCACTCATCCTGAGGTCCTCAAGGTTTATCTATAGCACAGCACAAACCATTTCTTTAGTTTCTTTAATTGCAAATAATTGTCCCTCTCTATGGACGCAACACATTTTATTTATCTACTCTCTGGGTGACAATTGCTCAGATTTTTTTTCCAAGTTTTTATTTATGAGTGATGGATGTTTATATGTGTGCGTTCATGTTTTAGGGTTCTACCGGAAACATACAAGAATCTAAAAAGTTGTAGTTGCCCTAAGTGTGTGCTCCTGAGGTAATATTCATCACAGTTGGCAAACATCTTTCCAGGTGTCACTACAATTCTAGCCTTGAGGAAGAAGGCCTATCTTCCTCAGTCTTCATGGATCCTAGGAGCGGCTGATGCCAACCCTGACAGTTTTGTGGACGCACACTGCTATGCTTTGAGCCTGAAGTAGGTTCATTTGTTTGAATACTTGGTACCCAGCTGGTGGTGCTGTGTTGGGAGGTGGGGCCTAGCTTCAGGAAGTAAGTCACCAGCAGGTAGGATGAAGAGTCACATGTCTACTTCACTTCTGTCAGAGCTCTCTGCTTCTTGGCCCACTGAGATATGAGACAGCAAGAGCATGCTCCTGCTACCATGTTCCTGCTGTGATGGACTGACTGTGTGCCCTAAAACCACGAGCCAGAATAAATCCTTCTCCAATTGCTTCTGATATTTACATCATATGTTTGGTCATTGTGATGAGGAAAGCAACTAATACAGTGTTGAGAGGTCCCTGTGTGTCACACAAATGGTGTGTGATGCGTTTACAAGACAATCTCTGGGCCTGGGAATCACTGTCTGTGGTCTTGACTTTGATAATAATATAAATATGGATTTAATAAGTCTCATCAAAAAGATTATGGAGTCACTGACTCCATAATCCACTCAGAACAGGCAACTCATCTCTGCTGCCTCTGAGTGGGATTTTAGAGGTGGGGTTTGTTATGGAAGAAAATGAGCTCTCTCTAACACAGTTCCTCTGTTTCACCATGGGAAGTCCTCTGGTATGTTGTAAATGCAGCCTGAAGATCATCACTAGGTACCAAGCAGGTGCCACCCAGTGTTCTTAGACTTTTTTTCCAGCATCCAGAACTTTGAGCTTACCAAACTTATTCTTTATAAAGTATGTGGTTTTGTATATGTTGTTAGGGCAAAAACGGATTAAGATATTTGTGATGGTTTGAATATGCTTGGGCCAGGGAGTGGCACTATTTGGAGGTGTGGCCTTGTTGGAGTAGGTATGTCATTGTAGGTGTGGGCCTTAATACCCTAGTGCTAGCAGCTTTCAGATGATGTAGAACTCTCGGCTCTTCCTGCACCATGCCTGCCTGGATGCTGCCATGTTCCCACCTTGATGATAATGGACTGAACCTCTGAACCTGTAAGCCAGCCCCAATTAAATGTTGTCCTTTGTAAGATTTGCCTTGGTCCTGGTGTCTGTTCACAGCAGTAAAACCCTAACTAAGACAATATTCAATTGTGCAAACACACGCACAGAGAGAGAGATAGTGTATGTGAGTGTGTGTTGTGAGTGTGTGTATGTGTTTGTGAGTGTGGGTGTGGGTGTTTGTGTATGTATGTATGTATGCATGTATGCATGTGTGTGTTCTAGGCTTGGCTGTCATGGAAAAGGATAGAGTGGTTAAGGAGTCAGCCCTAGACTAGACAGGTGATGGTCTACAAATGGGAAGGATATCTGAATACTTGATGTAAGTGGGAAACCAAGAAAAATGCTGAAAGACACCGAGGGGAGGCTTGGCAGGCCTAGCCCGTCTAGTTAGGGTCCTCAGAGTATTTTATGCCCCGCCCTCTGAAAGGGAGAAGACAGGAGAAAGCAAATGAGAGAGAGGGGGCTAACTTTATTGTTTCTTTTCTGAAGGAGCCTAAAGTTACTGTCTGTGATCTTGACTTTGATAATAATATAAATATGGATTTAATAAGTCTCATCAAAAAGATTATGGAGCCACTGACAACTCAGAACAGTCTGCCTGCAAGCCCCTGCAGAAGATGAAAGCGGAGCGGCAGCCCTGGGGAGAGTTCAGTAAAAAAGGAAGGAGAACAAGGAGGCTTGAAAGCAGATTCTGCAAGTCACGTGAGAAAGTCAGCTTAAGCGATAAACAATCAGGCCTCCTCATTGAAAAACAGTCGCTCCGTTTCTATGCATTCTGATCTAATACATTACAGATATATTAAAAAGGCATACGCAAAGAGGGAGCAAATCAAAACCTGCATAAAAGTATCACGCACAAATAAAAATAAGACAGGAGAGTGATGCACACCTGTGATTCTAGCACTTGGGAAGTGGAAGCAGGAAGATCAGGATTTCAAGGCCAGCTTCAGTGTCAGTGAGTTTGAGGCCAACCTGGGCTACCTGAGACCCTGGCTCAAAACAAATAATCCCCTAACCCCCCCCCCCAAAAAAAAAAACCCTGACACAATGAAGCAAGGTAAGATAAAGTAGCTGGGTAACTCCAGCACTTGGGAGGCAGAGGCAGGCAGATCTCTATGAATTCAAGGGTAGCCTGGTCTACGTGTCCAGTGCCAGGCCAGCTAAGATTATACAGGGAGATCTTCTCTCAAAAATGATAAGATAAAATAAATCTGATAATGTCAATATCAGGGAAAAAAATTGAATTGAGAGTTAGGGTTAGGTCTTGGGCATAAAAGGCTCAGAATAAGGGGATTCTCTCTGTGGTGACTGCCTCTGGAGCCAGACAAGATACAATCTTGCTTAATTTTTGTTGTTGTTGTCTTTGTTTTTTTGGAGACAGAGTATTGCTATGTATTTCAGGCTGGCTTTGAGTTCACTCTGTATATCAGGCTGGCCTTGAACATACAACAATCCTCCTGCCTCAGTCTCTCAAGTGCTGGGATTCCAGGTATTGTACTAGCAGGTATGGCTTGAAGCTTTGGCATATTTTCAGTCTGTGAGAGTTGGAAATTGTTTGTTACCATATCACAACTTCAGATATCCTTTCCAATACACATGTTAATAACAAATTTTCATTATTGAACATTAAAATTAAAACACAAGTCTAAATAGGGAAAAACTAGAGTCTCATTTATTTTTCCCAACATAATTATTAGTCTTTCGTTAAATCCAAAACTGTGAAAAAAAGATTGAGACGTGTAATGCAGAAGGCAAAATTCACCAGACATTTGTAGAATTCTGTGTAAATAGGCATTAATCTTCTTTTCAGGTATTTATGTACCTTTACACAATTAAAGAAAACAGAAGTGAGGTAGGAAGTCTGTAAGTACTGGGACCATACCTACACCATAAGCTTAACATCTCGAAGGAAACCAGAGTCACGACTAGGTAAGGTCATGAGGCTGCCATAGGCCAAAATTTGGGGATATGAATACAGCTTTATTCAGTAAGTAAGCCTTCAACCCAGCACGTAGATAAAAGCATAGGTGTGATGGTTGGTGTGGATTGTGACAAGCTCAGCTCTAAGGGCTTGTTTAGGTTTAGCATGGCCTCTGGGTGGGCCTCCATCATCTGGATTGAACTGGTTGGGGTGGGAAGACCCATCCTAATTGCTGAACGTATAGAAAAGATGCCCATCATTCACCACCCTCAGCTTCCTGTCTGTGGATCAGTATGACCACCTGCTTCAGGCTCCCTGTCCTGATGGGCTGTCCTTGAAAACTGGGAGCCAGAACAAATGCTTTCTTAGATTGTTTTTGTTAGTTATGTTATTGAAGTCTCTGTTTCTGACTCATAGACCCAGTGACTCAGTGAGAACTTCTACTCCCTGGAGGAAGAGGAGGAGAAGGAGGAAGAAGAAGAAAAGGAGGAAGAAGAGGAAGAGGAAGAGAAGGAGGGGGAAGAAGAGAGACGTGAATTAGCTTACTTGCTGCCTCACCACATGGTACCCTCTGTCATGTCACAGTGAAGCAAGAAGGCCCCAAAAGGATGCTATCACTATTCTCTTAGGCTTTCCAGATCCTGGGACAATGAGCTAAATTTCTACTCTTCATAAACGACCTGCTCAGGTGTTTTGCTATAGGGATAGAAAATGTATTTACACGCCCTGACCAATACTCCCAATATATTTTCCTCAAACTAGAATATGGACTACTCCGTCTGCCACCCTGCCTCTGTTGCCTTGGCTGGGAAGTCCTCTCAAGGCTCTGATTGTATCTAGACATCATGTCCTTGCTGATCTGATCACTCCCATGGTCTCCTGTCCATCACAACCCCTTTTCCTTTCCTGTATAGGTGTGAAAGGAGCACGCACGGCAGCCACTTGACTGGGGCCTGGAACTCCCTCATCGTCTCCCAGGACCCCATTGCTTCTGTGCCTCTGTACCGTGAGTGCCACATCTCAGAATCACACCTTCAGGTGGGTTTGAGGGGCCTCTCTTCCAGGTATTTTGGGAGCCAAGTTTGGGTTCTTGGGCCTACTCCTATTTCGTTGAAACTTTGATCTATGTCTCTCTGTAATAGTGTATGTGTGCATGCATGCATGCGTGTGTGCACTCGGAAGCCACAAGACGATGTTAGGTGTCCCACTCTATTATTATAAAGTTTGGTGAGGATCTTTCACTGAACCAGGAGCCAGACTGGCAGTCAGCAAATCCTAGTGATTCTCTGCCTCAGTTCCCCACAGTGCCGGTGTTACAAGTCTGAGTGAGGTCATGACCAACTTTTTACCTGGGTGATGGATACAATAACTCCATGTGTAGCACATGCTCTTGCTTCTTGCTCGCGGAACCTTCCCCAAGCTCTGCAGACAGGTTTTGAGTGTCTGTTCTTTGACTATCCTGAAAGTATGTGTGGATATTGTATCTCACATGCTCTATGCATTCCCATCCTGAGAACTTCTACAGAGGGTGTCCTCAGGGACACAGGAGGCCCTGAGGCCTTCTAGAACCTGGAACTTTCTGTTTCTCTGCTGTACTTTGGACTACCCCACTCAGCTGGCCCTGCACAGAGGTGTCTAACACTGCCAAGGGCCCCTCCTTGTCCCAGGGGACCAGGACTCTAGCCAGCCTCATCACTGGGGCTAGGTTTCCAGATACTGGCAGTTCCTGTCTCCCATATGGGAGAGAAGGTGCAGGTCTCCAGGCAACATGAGATGAGATGCTGGGAACCAGGAAGGAGACAAGATCCAGATGAGAAGCTTCAAGCTCCTGGGCGGTACCACTTAAGAATACCCTAGCCTTCCAAGCATTTCTAGTTACTTACGGAGGGTTTGTCAACCTTTCCTGGTTTCTAGCAGAATTCCCAGGCTGGGATGGCATGTCTCTGTTGCTAAGGAGGCAGACTCAGGACTTTCAGGACTTTGCATTGGTTACTTTTCTCTGGGCTCTGACAAAAGAACAGCCAAAAGTAACTTGAGAAAGAAAAGCTTCTTTTGGCTCACAGCTCACAGGTGCAGTCACTTATGGAGGGGAGACAGGATGGCATTAAGGCTGCAGTCAGGAAGCAGAGAGAGAGAGGAACAACACATGCTCTCACTTACCTTTCTCAAAGGTTTATTATTGTTGTTATTATTATTTGTGTGTGCGTATCTGTCTGGGTATGTGCATGTGCCCGAGGAGGTGGGAAGGCTGTCAGATCCCCCTGGAACTGGGGATACAGGTAGTGAACCACGTTATGCAGGCGTCGAGACTCAAACTCAGTTCCACTGAAGGAATAATACACGCTCTAATCACTGAGCCGTCTGTCCAGGTCCTTTCTCATTTCTGTTCCATCTGAAACCCCAGCCTGTGAGTTGGTTATCCCATCTCAGTTAACTAACCTAGAAACTCACTTACACACATGCCTGGCAGGTAATTTCCTAAGCAGGTCTTTTTTTTGTTGTTGTTGTTGTTTTTCGAGACAGGGTTTCTCTGTGTAGCCTTGGCTGTCCTGAAACTCATTCTGTAGACCAGGCTGGCCTTGAACTCAGAAATCCGCCTGCCTCTGCCTCCCAAGTGCTGGGATTAAAGGCGTGCGCCACCACCGCCCAGCATCTAAGCAGGTCTATAATAGATCTTGTTGGGTTGACAACATTAACCATCACAGGATAGCAGTTATTTACTGACATCCAGGACCCAAGCCAACAGGTTGAGGGTCTGGTCTCACTGATGAGGGTTGATATTGCCAACTGTGGGCCTTGCTTATTTTTTGGGGGGGGGGGTATCTAATGAGGACAGCATAGGAGGATAATATTTTGTAACAGTACTTAGTCCTTATAATAACAGTTACTAGCTGTCCCAGGGATGACCAATGGAAAATCCTTGTCTCCAGTGCTAATTCCCTGGATTACAGATTTCCTGGCCCCTTTGCCTGGGCTTTGAGAAGCACCTGCCTCAACATCAGCAAAGCCACAGTATGACCATCTGCCTAGTTCTTGTCATCTCCAAGGCTCTGGCCTATGCCTCTGCCTCCCCTGGTAGTAAGAGGTACCCCACTTGCATGGCAAGCTGAGGTACAGGTGAGGCCTGAATCCCTCACTCCCACTGACACTGGTACTGCATCTCCAGCCATAGATGTGGGAGCGTGTAGGAAGCCGCGGTTAGTGGTGAAACATCCGCCATTCCAAGATGGCGCGGACATCGTGTCCTCCCCACTAGTAAACAACTAACTGCACAGCTGCAAAGGCAGAAAACGCGCCAAAGTCACTGGCCAATCCCGAGGCGTAATATTGGGTGATGAGTGAACAGCCAATCAGAAGTGAACACATCACTCTAGGGTGTATTTAAGCTGTGCCTCTTCCTGTGTTTCCCCCCTTCCGCGGTCTTCACTTCTGCTGATACAAGATTAAAGCCTCGCTGTGGTAACCACCCGAATTCTGCCTCTCGTGTCTCTCTTCCACGGGTGAAAGGGGACACGGGAGGTGCGCGAAACAGGAGCGAGACAGAGGAAGGAAGGCAACCACACTCAAGACTGGTCATTTGGTCCCCAGGAGGGAATTGGGAATGTCCCCTAGGATCCAGGAAATTAGGAGGATGGGAAGGGCTCTAGCCTTCTCCAGATGGGTTGCATCTTAGTGTGCTGGCCAGATCTGTGAGAATCGGCTGCTGGAGGTCAGCCTAGGAGCAAAGGTCAGGGGCCTGGGTGGCCACAGATGTTACCAGGTACTCCTCCGGTGACACTTGTCTCCTGGAACTCTTCTGCTAGGCCTATTGATCCCATGGCACAGGGTCATACACGTTTCTAACCCACCTGGTGTCACCAAGAGGTTTTATTTTACTTATTTATTTTTCTCCCCTAGGTCTTGTTCTATGACTCTGGCTGGCCTGGAACTTATTCTGTCCACTGGGCTGAAGTTGGTCTTGTGGCAACTCTCCTGCCAACCAGGGTACTGGGGATACAGAAATGTGCCACCACCCTATTCAGTTGGAAGAGGCTCTTTGTGACCCCTCTTTTCTCTTCCGGGGTCAGATGTCAAGGAAGCCGGCACAGACATGTCACTGAATGGGGGGATGTGGTGAGATTAACACTGAATTATTTAAAAGTTTCCTGCTGATTTCAAGAAAAGAGATTCTAGTCTAAATTATATTCATAAATTCCAAATCATTATTCATAATTTCACACTCAAAGCGTGGGCATTGTGATTGTTATCAGGCGCCTCACAAAGCGCCGCCTCACACCCCCACGGCGCATGCGTGAAGTCTGGCCATTCCTGTTCATTCTCAGAGGTGTGTTGCCTGAGGTACCATCTGGGCACCGCAGTGCTTATGGGTGAGGGGGGAGCTGCCCACCCAAGGCTTTGGAAGCACACCTAGAAAAGAAGCTTGTGGATGGTAACTTGAAAATACCACGAGGCATACAGACAGGTCACCTTCAAGACGGAGGGCAAATTTGGAGCAGTTCCTTCTCATAGCAGAGAGAAGATGGGATGGAACTGGGGGAGGGGAGCCCTAAAGCAGCTAGACCAACTCTGGTTCAGCTCTTGGCATCACCCTCCTAGACACTGGAGCAGAGCTGGCTGTCACCCTGCAGTGGTCCACTCGGCCAGCCCAGTCCTGAGAGACCAAGTTCAGCAGAGTGAAGGGTGGATGGGGCAACGATCTGCATCTTACTAGGTTCCCTAAGGGATGCTGACACAGAGCAATTCAGAGTTGGGAACCTGACTGACAGATCTATTTGGAGGCAAACGCCTTATCTTCTCCCTCTGCTCAGTCTGATTTTTGAAATGAAAAGCAATAAATAAATAAAGACAATTTTCAAGACGTTCGTGGAATGGCTTTTTTTTTTTTTTTTTAACATTTTTTTTTCATCTAGTTAGGACAAAAACATTACAATGGTTGGCTTCTTTCATTTAGTTACATAAATAAAATTTTTATAAATATCTCTTTATACACAATATAAATAGCTTTACAACATAAATACATTTATGCATGACGTGAATTTACAAACGGCAATGTTTTACAGCTAGCTGGTTTTGTCAGTCACTTTAAAAACTGTCCCTTGTCATCAAGTCGGTGTGGGAGTGTGTGTCTCATGTATATAATATATATATATATATAATATATAACTTTTTATTTTTCATTTTCAAAAAAAACCCCAAACAATAAAATCATACCCTCCCCTCCCCAAATAATAATAAAAAAGCTGGTATTGTGTATTGCCAGTACCAGGAGGAAAAAAAAAATAAAAAGAAATGTGAAAGCCACATTGCGTTGGAGGTGTTCCAGATGCTGGAGGCTGATGACCAAGGATGACCTCAGTGCTCAGAGCAATTCCCAATCCTGAAACACAAAGTGGACACAGTACACTCAGTTCCAGCTTCTTAACTGAAAAAGTCCATCCCACAGGGCAGTTGTAGAACTTTCCCCTCCTTTCTTACAGTAGCATGAGGCAGAGCATGTGTGCCTTTGATCTACAGGTCCTTGATTGGCACTGGCTGGACCAGCACAGGTGGAACCATCACATCTGCCAGACCAGAGCCCCTCCCCTAAGACTTAACTACAGGCTTTGCTCTCGGCAATGGCAGACAATAGTGGGGTCCCTTTCCAGTTCATTTTTGCTCTAACACAAACCCTCAGGGCAGTCACTTTCATCTGGTTCCATGTCTGTTTTATCTATGTAGGGACAGAGAAGAGAATATCTCAGGGGGAAGGGTGTGCTATTCTGGACTCAATTCCTTGATCTGATTTGACTTCCTGGATGGCCCCAAGTAGCTTTGAGCTCACCTATAAAATGGATAATAGCCACCTCCCAGAGCCGGCGCTGGGATTTAACAAAGGGTCACATACTAGGCCTCTGCCCTGTCTGGGTCACAGCTTCTAAGCTGCAAAGAGCACTTCCTCTCCCAGCTCTGCCTTAGAAATGGGTTGCTTCCCTTCTGCAGCAGCTGGTGGTGTCTGCCACCAGCCTGGGCAAATGTACAGCTTTGCTACGTTTGTGGGTTTAAGGGAAGCTGGTGAATGCTGTACTCAGTCCCTACTAGTGGTGGCTGTATGAGTCTCCATGTTTAGAAAACTGGCAGACATGCAGGGCCCTCCTGAGGGACCGCACTCACAAAGGGGCCTGGCTCTGATGGTCTGGGCAATTCTCCCTAACTCCCTTCTCTGGCTGTTTTATGGGTGGTGCTCTTAGGGCCCAGAGGCAAAGTGTCCATTGAGGTCTTGGCCACACCCAAGTCTCTACCAGTAGTATCGTCAAAACCTATAACCATTAGCGACAGTCATTATGCCAGTGCTCGGAGCCAAAGTCAACCTCTGAGCGGAGAAATGGGCAGAGCCTCGGGAGTTTCATCAGTATGAAGGATGAACCTCGAGCTCTTCCAAAAGACCAGGTGGATGCTCTCCTCTGGTCAGCTCCACAGGGACACTTCAGTTTGGAAGGATGATCTATCTTCTCAATGGGGCTGGGATAGAGAAGGCTGAGGCTGTTCCTTTATGCCAAGAGAACTTCCAGGAGGCTGCTGACCTCCTCTGGTCAAAGGAAGTGTAGAAGCCTTAATTGTCTTGATTTTTCCCTCAACATTCTCACTGCCCTGTGCTGTACTCAGTCCCTACTGGTGGTGGCTGTATGAGTACCTAAAGCACCTTCAGGGAAGCACATCCCAGGTACTCATCGAGAGGTTGAATAACGTTGATTTAGACTCTGAAGTCCTTGGCACATAAATCGCAAACTGAAAATCAAGTCCTCAGACTCCATCTCTTAAATATTCATACAGAAGAGAGCAAAAGATACCATGGGGGTAGCTTCAAGGCCTGCCCATAAGCACTAGAATCACTGCTCTCCCTGAATAGAGAAGAGTAGAGACCGAACACCTCTGTAGAATTGAGGTGAAGCACGCAGTCTGTTCAAGACTGGGTGCAGAGAGCTAGAGCCAGGGGCACTTGGTAGGGCTCCTGAACTGGGGTATGTGTTTCTCTTGTCACAGGCCAATATTTCCAAGATCCCTTCTGGGTATGGTGTGGATTCCTGAGGGTCTGTCCCTTAAGTTAGTCACAAATTAACATGGGGACACAAATGCATACACAGAGCACTTCACTTCTGCAAAGGTCTCTCATGCTGTTAAAAAGGCTCCTGTCATGTGATGGGGGAGGTGTTCCTCTTCTCTACTGGGAAAAGACTGGCTGGCCACTGGTCAGTCTTCCTGGGTTGGGGAAGGCAGCCTCCTCACCCTTGGGGTGGGATAGAGGAGAGGCAAAGCCAAGAAACAGCAGAGGCCTGACTGTCAAACTGTCAAGCACTTATCTAAGTAGGGTGTGTCCTTCATATCGTCAGGGATGGAGAGCAGAAGGAAGCCAGGAAGAACCCAACAGCCTCTGATGGGGATGCTGGAGAATGGAGGTTTCCAGTCTCAGTGGAGGGGAAGGAGGCCAGAAATAGTTCAGAGCACCACAAGGTTGGTAAAAAACTCACTTTCGACACACTGAGTTTGAGGTTAGGGCAAGAAATAAGCATTAGCTTGTTTCTTTGCCTCTCTCTTGAAACAAGGTCACAAGCCTAAGGTTCATCTTGGAAGCCCCAGGGCTGCAGCATCAGGACCCTGGATAGACCAGTTTGCCCACAGTTGGGTCGAGAGCAGGGGTAAGATTCAGAATGCCCCAGGCAGAAGGGTGCCCTGCTGCTGTCCACAGAGGTTCTTCTCTCTACTACGAGGGGCAGGCATATCTGCTTGCCTGCCTCACTTGAGGGACAATAGGCTCAGAAAGTCATCCTAGCACTTGACTGCCTGGATGCTGGCACAGGGCTGATGGTACACATTTCCCTTGATCTTTCCAGGATCTCTCTAACAATTTTCCAGTTGGCTAGCTGGCTAGTGGTCAGTGGTGGGTTTGGAGGCTGGGTTTGCATAAGCCTGTCTCCACTTTTCTAGAGGAACCCAGATGGGGTACTCTAAGGCTGAACCCGGTCTCTGACCTGGCCCATGTTCATTTCTTTCTTTTTTAAATCTGTAAAATGGGATATGTGAGGTAGCAGGCAAATGTCTGGGTTACACTTGATCCCATGCCCAAATCGGTTGGGGGAAGGTCACAGAACATAGGGCTCAGGGAGGAAACCAAGTGATAGATCTTGGTTCTCAGGGGTGCAGAGCTAGGCGAGCGGGGATGAGTCCGATGGTGTTACTTACCGCCGCCAGGGGTCGCTGCACTAACATCCCAGACCGCTCATGGAGCCGATCCGGTCCAGCTTGAGGCCAAAGCAGCCTTTGGACAAACCCTTCTTGTTGCCGCCTTTGTATTTGCGCGCGTTGGGGTGCTCGTGCAAAAGGCGGGCCCAAGCCGCCCGGGACTTGGTGTCCACACGCAAGTCCCGGAGCAGTCGCGATCGATCTCCCTTGAGATTGGCTCCCCCGCCGCCTGGAGTCTTGTCACCCTTTTTCTGATTGCCACCAGCTCCCTGGGAATCCGCCAGCTCCTCCCCTGGCGGGGTTCTCGGGACCTGTCGGAGAAAAGAGTGGACAGGTGAAAGAGTGCACCAATGTAGCGCAGATGACTTTTACGGGGTCCAGAGTGGTGTGGCCCTCCTCTGCCGTGAGTGTGCCTCCACCGATGCGGGACAGCTGAGTCCGGCATCCACCTGCCACGCAGCCTTCGTGCCTGCTCCTCCCGGGAGCCTTTTGCTCTTCTCGTGCCGCTGGTCCTGCTGGGCACATTGGGGCCACCGGAGATGTGCATGTGTCAACATTCTCCCGAGGCTGGGGAATGAACCCAAGAAGTCCCTGCTTTGAGGGAGCAAGTCCGAGGGGGTCTGCCTTTCCGGGCTTTTTGCTCCCCTCTGCGCACCTCATCCTTCCACGCCCCTCACAAGCCCAGCGTCCCCGCGACAGCACCCACCTTAGGTGGTGTCCCGGGCTTGGCTTCGGAGGGCCGGAGTGAGAGTAGCGCGAGCAGCAGGGCGCAGGCGATCAGCTGGGAGAGGTGCATGGTGCCGATGGGACCGAGGGGTGCAGACGGTCTGCAGCCGGGACAGCCAGTGAGCAGTCCGACAGGCGGATGCGGAGCAGGATTGCCAAGCGAGCACGGGTCCTAGTGCTGTGCGGCGCCGGCTGGGTGCGCTCTGAGTCCGTGGCTCTGCTGGAGCCTTTATAATCCAACCTGCCGCTGATGTCATCTTCCCGCCCACCGGGCCGCCAGGGCCAATGGCACAACGCACGCGGCCGAATCGACGGCCGGGAGGGGGCCGCGGGGGCTTCCTCTTCTGCTCCCACCCACATCCCACCTCCGAAGGAGCCCGCAGCTCGGCCCGCTGCGCTCAAAGCCACAAAGCAGCGCGCAGAGAAGAACTCCATTTGTAGAAGGCGCTCCCCCTAGTACTCAGGCTTCTAGGCGTCCTGTGCGCTGTATATCTGCTGAATTCTCACTGCGCGCACTGCTCCTGATACGAGTCTGTACTCCTCTTGCAGGTGCAAAGGCTTAGAAGAAATGTCCCTTATGCAAAGTCACACAGGTAGAAAGTTATCGTCCTGTTTCCAAACTCTTCACAGACGCCTGACACGAGCTAGCCAGGGTGGAAGGGCTGACCATGTCTGGATGCCCTTACACTGTGACGGCAGAGGATGGAGTTGAGAGATCCCAGTGGGAGGTGGAGGGAGAGCTTGCTTGTTGTAGCTGCAAAGGATACTTGTAAGTCTCGGGTACCCATCAGTACCCACGAGTGTAAACCAGGAGTGTGTGTGTGTGTGTGTGTGTGTGTGTGTGTGTGTGTGTGTGTGTTGGGAGGCTAGGAGGCAGGTGGCTTTCGTTTAGTGATGTACTGGCCCTTCCTGAAGGTGGAGATGTTCACTTTAGTGTCCTGAACACCATTAAGAAACTATAGGTAGTACTGGGTTTTACACAGCTCCAAACCTTGACAGGCCGTCGTCATTGAGTTTGGGGCTGTAGTTGCCTTCTGGCTATAGGGACCGGGTCACTTATTTCTGCTGCACACAACTTCTCTCTTTGGTTTGGAATCTCGGTTCCCTTGGACTCTGGGGAGCCCTGCAATTTAGCAGCCGCTAGAGTGCTTGTAATATCTATGGAGTGATGTGCAGGAGTTTGTGTCCCTTCTGCTGAGCAGGTCTCAGGCTTGATCGAGGGAAATGAACATTGGCAGGGTCCCTGTGGTCCCATGGAGCAAAAAGCCTGGGGACAGGACGAGAGGCAGGAGCCAGAGTTAGCTTTTTACAGAGAAAGGGAGTTGGGAAGAGAGGTCAGTGAGAAGACTGCTGGGATCGATCGACATGGGTCTGGAGGATGGAATGCTTCCGGAGGATACAGGAAGCAAGAGTGTTCTGAGAGCACCGTTTACCTTATCCTTCCCTGTCCCTTCCCATCATGCACCCCAAAGACCCTAAATGAGGACCACAAGCCCCTTCGAGCTTTTCGTTTAGGAAGTGACTCACAGATGAGGTTTGGTTTGAGTCAGCATATTGCCTGAAGAAAGATCTAGACTTGAATTTCAGGTCCTTGGTCAGTTCTGGAAGGTTGGTGGCTCATCTCCATGCAGAACCTCCCTCCATGGCCTCTCTGTGTCACCACATATGAAATGACAACCTGCTTGTGTTTGAGAAGGAGAGAAAAGCAAGGAGATGAGGGTGAGGTCTTCAGTTGCTCCATGGACCGTCTCTTGCCCAAGGGGTGGGAGGGTACCATTCAAACTTGGAGATAGCAGCTGGGTCCTATAAGGCCCCTTATCAAGGATAAGTTGGGAGCATTCAGTCCTGATAGCTACTTTCCAAATGACTACAGAGGGTTTTCTTTTTTCATGTCTTGTATGTCCTGGGCCTATTTGGTAATGGGCTGGTAAGCAGGTCTTCTTAAGGATTTTGAGGCGTTGTAAAACTGATACCCTCGGTCTTGTGGGGGATGACTACTCCTGCACTACAATCTCCATCTCTTCAAGGAAAAATTAAATTTTATTTAGTTGTGTGTGTGTGTGTTCGTGTGCGCACGCTTGCGTGTGTGTTTTATAGGCATGTGTGTACTGTGATGTACTTTGGTGTATGTGTGAAGGTCAGAGGATTGCTTGCAAGAGTCAATTCTTTCCTTCCATCATGTGAAAGCCTGGGGATGGCTCTCAGGCTTCCTGGTGGCAAGCACCTTCACACATTAGGTCATCCTGTTGGTCCTGCAAGGGAATCTTCTGATGACCTACAGCCCTGAGTGTAGTCATTTATGGGTAGATCCTGGATGAGTTAACTTTGGGTTAGGCTTTCCTGCTGCCTCTGCTGCTACTACTGAACCTTCTTTTCTGGGGCAGGAACCGGTGGGCAGAGAGTCCAGGAGTGGGCTGCATGGACATATATGTGCTCGCTCAGATGCTGAAGGTCTCCTGCTCCTCATGACTTCCTTCCTGGGCCTAGATTTGAGATCTTAGCTCCTTTTCTCTGGGAAGTCTACTTCTTCTGCCTTTGGCCCAGGAACCCAGTGGAGAAGAAGCAGCCATAATCCAGCAGCTTAAATGAACTGATCAGACAGTGAACTGACTGTTCAGTATTAAAGCTTTTCCTAGGGACTGGAAAGATATCTCAGCAATTAAGGCCACATACTGCTCTTGCAGAGAACCTAAGATTGATTCCTAGTATCCATGGGGAGAGCCTCACAACCCCTTGACACTCTGACACTCTAGCTCCAGGGCTTCTGATGTCTCCTTCTGAAATCTTCAGGCAACTATGTTTATGTGCACATGCCGTACACAGACACAGACTCATGTGCATAATTAAAAATAAACCTAAAAATACCAACAAACAGAAGTCTTCAACTCATCCTGACTCAAAGGAGGGAAAAGGGTCCCCTGGGGCTCAAGGGATTAGCAGTTTTATAGGACATCTGACCATTTGTCATTCATGACTGTCCCAAATATGTACAGGGCTGCCCTTCAACCTACCCAATAGTCACTGAGTTCCATCCCAGCACAGGAGAACGCCACAAAATAAACACTGGCTTCATCAGCTGGGAAACGTGATGACGGAGATGGCCATGTCAGGAAAGACTTTTTTTTTTCTTCCTCAATCTGAGCCAACAGGTCAGGCTTTCCAGAGAAGAAGTCTGAACTGGGCATATAATACAGGGGAAAAAAGGGGGTCAGAGTGACCTCCTTGAGTTAACTGGAAGATGAGGGCTTAGAAGTACTGTCTAAGAAACATACAAACAACAAAACCCAGTCAAACGAGAAGCTTGCTGAAGGACAACCCTAGGAAGCTGAGACAGACAGGAAGCCAGTGGAGGTACAGAGCCAAAAGCGAGGGAGGTTAGAATGTGGGATGCCCAGGGGAAGCAGGCCTGGGGGAGAGGCAATGTCTGTGCAAGATGTGACAGAGGGTTGTCTTCAGTAAGTCACTGTGCACATAAGGTGCAAGAAAGTTAAGGTAGAGAAAGAACAGGGAGTGGTGACAGTCAGATCGAAGCTGAACTATGCCAAACGTCAAACCTCAGGCATCGAGTGTGGAGAGGCCAAGACCCTTCTCTCTCTCCTGGCTCTTTGAAGGGCAGGGGTCTGAGAAGAAAGAACCCACATCCCCATGACTCCACTTTCCCCCGTTTTCCTCTCCAAGAAGAAGTAAAAGCAAGCCCATTATGGTGAACCTTCTGAGCCAGTCGCTGTCCAGACCGGATGGAAAACTAAATAGGTCCCATTGTGAAAGGTGTGTAAAGCTTCTGGGAACCTGAGGGCCGGGTCGCTGTGACAGGATTGTCCCCTCATGAACAGGTGGTAGGCAGGAGCTACTGGCAGCGATGCCCCCTCCTGGCCCTGGGGTAGCAGGGGTGGATTCTCAGGGCCTCAGAGGAGAGAGCATTGCTGAGAAACCCATCTGTTTTCTCTGCAATTATTTCATCCCGGGGCCCCCTTCCAGCTGCATAACTTCTCAGAGAGGACACTAAGCAGGCTGTGAGCTGTTGTTGGGGAGGCCAGGCAGGGAAATTGCAGCGGGATGCTAGCCAGATCTCATCATTGTGCAGGGCCTTCGGTTTCACCACCTGTAATTGGGAAAAGGCCGTCCTTGCCTCCTGGACGGGGGCAGAGTGAATCTGGCCGAGGCAGCAGGAAGCAGCTGAGGCATATGGGGGATCTGACTGTTACCGCTCACACGTACGCACTCTTCCAGGCAGTGGGGCCCAACATGATGAATGGGACTGCTTGATAGCGCACAGCCGCGGGGATATGGAGGCTTGGCTAGGTCTCCTTGGACCTGGCACCTCCCCCAAGAGGCCTGCACCTAAGGGCCTGCCCTGTAGGAGAGGAGTTGGAGGCCAAGAAAACGGCACCAGGCATCCTTTGTAGACCAGAAATTCCAGGAAAGATTTGAGTCTTTTCTTGACCCTAGGACACCCCCACCTGACAAGGCAGCTGCCCCTCTTCCCCTTTCCCAGAGGCCCTGCCAGCACCTGCTCCAGATGGCCTCCAACCCCAAAGTCCTACGCAGGCCCGTGACGTCAGAGTTTATCCCTCTCCACCCGTCTTTTCTTTTCCTTGTAAAAAGAAAAGATAGGTCCTTACCGATAGGTTCAGTTCCTTTGGGGGAACAACTGCTCCTCATCTGGCTGCCAGCAGGTAGGTGAGGGGGCAGGGCTAAGGCTTGACCCCTGAGAAAGTGTTCAGAGTAAGGGAGATGCCTTCCCAGCAGAGCCAGGCTCAGCACCCCAGCGATGTGAAGCCTGCACCAGATGTTTGAGTCTGCTGCCAGGCCCCTGCCCTGGGGACGTGGTCTTGCCTTGGCTGAGCCGTGGTAAAGGGCTGGTTCTATGCAGCTTTCCAAGCAGTGAGCCACGCTCTTCGGCTGCTGTGAGGACCTTTGTGACAGGCCTCCTTCTTAGTTTGGACCCACAGGGAGGTTCATGTTATCTGATCTTAGAGAGAATGTTTCAGATTTTCTGGAGGCCACAGTCTTTAAGGGGGTTACTCCTGGAGGACAGAAGGGACTCCAAGTGTCTTCTGGAAGCCCCTTAAAATGGCCCCTTCACAGATAGAATCAGATAGAATCATGAGATGGGGTGGCCAGGATCTTCAGGCCACAGTTAGCTAGAAGGAGCCATTTTCCTGAGTTTTCTAATCCTGAAAGTTCTCTGTAGAGTTTGCCCCATGTGATCGCGTACTGGTCCCCTGGCCAACGGTCAGTTTCTAGGACTAGAACTGGCCAGAGACATGACCATGCCAAGTGCTCATACAACTGGAAGGAACATAGGACTTGCAATCCCAGCTTCGCAGGGACTGGAAAATACTTTAAAATCTGAAGTGCACAAATTGCTTGAAAACAAAACAAAACAGAACAGAACAGAACAAAACAAAACAAAACAAAACACCACAGTGACTGTGTGAATTGTCTTTGGGCCGAACGAGCAATGTTATATAACAACCTGTCCCTGCCTTATGTCCTAGTGTGGGCTTGGCAGGGAGACGCGACCTTCCCTGAGTCAACAGCCTCCTTTGCCATACAGAAATAATTCTAAGAGAAAGCCATGGCTCAGTGG